>NC_140595.1:719528418-720128418 GCF_964204655.1 Triturus cristatus
TTTGTGCATACTTCGTTTCAGTCACCGTGAGTGCCCTGCCTCCGTAGGCAGTGGTAACTCACTCTCCTGGAGAGGTTTCCTGAGTAAGGATGGTTCCAGTTCTACCTGGCTAGCATCCACAATCAATTCTGTACGACAGCGAGGCATGAAAACCACCATGGTGGTGTCTCTAAGGAGGGCACGTTTGACCTCTTCAAAGGTGTTGCTTGTTTTCTGAACCCATGCCCACATGGTCCCTGCTTTGCCTTCAATAAAAACTTCAACTCTCCTCAGGACAGCGGATCTGTCCAAGAAGAACCAAACTCCAAGAACCACCACAGGGAAGACCAACCCTGGTCGACGTGACTCCCTGCTGCACAAGAACTCCAAGAACCACCACAGGTAAGGACCACCACTGGTGTCGACGTGTCTCACTATGATCCAAAGATCTCCCAAAGACCACAGTGGTAGAGGACTGACACTTCTGTCGACATCACTCTGCCCACAGGCGCCCTGCAACTGGACAACCTCCACGACCTCGAGGGATCCTCTCGAGCCCACAACCCGAGTTGCCCACAGCTCATGGCCCGAGAGCCTGTACCCTCCTGCTGGTGGCCCTGCTGGTCACCTCCTGTAATGCTGACCTGACCAGTATGTCTCCAAGGCAATACAGCACCAGTGGATCAGCATCCGAACTCCAGCAATACTCTGCCAGCAACTGTACCTGTGCTGTCTGCCTGCTGAAACCTATCCTGCTCCTTGCTTACGCTGACCACGGGGTCGAAGAACACTACCGGAATCGACCACCTCGGCAAAGGTATCAAAATCCGCACTGTATGGGTGTACTAGCCCCCCATGACCGATCCTGCACTCCGTGTGGGTCTGACCACACGACTGGAACTGTAAGTTACACCACTCACTTGATTCCCTCCTCAGGGATCCTGAACTATGAGAATACTGCACTGTCAATTTAAGAACATGAAAAGTAGCTCCACTTGAAACATACTTACCTTATTATGAAGTCTGGTTTTAAAAATAAAAATACCAACAAAGTATAATTTTATTAAATTGGTCCGGATCTGCTTCTTCAGTCATGTGTTCATTATTGATCCGGTGTGTGCAATAAATGTCTTACACTCATCTGTGTTCGGCCTAGGGCTGCTTGCCACACTACCACAAATAGAGCACTTTGGGTTTTGCATTCAGCCCTGTACACTTTTGGGGAATCCCTGGACTCTGTCCACGGTGTCACCTCCTATTGGTGTGATCATATACAGAGCCAGCTTCCTACACCAGGCATTCACACACAGGCGCTCACATATATTCACAATACTCACTCCCAAATATTCATACTTACACTCCCACACACACCAATAATTTAAAGAAACCACACTTACCTGCACAGCTCTGCCTCAGAGATGCCAGGAGGGTTGGGACTGATGCCTTCCCTCATTGGCTGATTAGGTCAGCCAAAGAGGGTAGGCACCAGTCCCTACCTCATCACAGAGTTCCAAAGAAGGAGCAGGGCTCGCGAGGAGATGAATGCTGCTAGCTTTCGATGCTCGATCGCGAGGTGAGTGCGCGCAGACAATTTGAATGATGCCTGTGCACCCTGAGACCTCGGAGTCGATCGTGAGGGCATCAAACCGCCAATAAATTAAGTGATGCCTCTGCACCTCAAACACAGTCGGTCGTGGAGGCACAACACAGCCGCAATCACCAGTTTCCCTCGCCAGTCCAAAACCAGGGGAAATGACGAGTCTTTAATTAAAAGTCAACACGCGTCCCCCAGCAACACAATTGACGCGTAGTCTAGATGATAATAGCGGGTAAGAAAAAAAAATCGGTAGTCCAGTGAAAAATATCCTCGCATCCAGATCAGTGTTAAACATGGGCAGTAGATAAAGGTGTAGAATAAATGGTGGACATCACAATCCAAGGTGAAACAGTCCAGAGGGGCACCCGTGAAGTAGATAAGTCAACAGCACATCACAATCCAAGGTGAAACAGTGCAGAGGAGCACACGTGAAGTAGATATCTCAACAGCAGTTTAGCACCCTTGGTGATTTTGGGAATGTTGAGATCTTTCCATTATTGAAATTAATCCTTTATGGTATATCCCATCCTCGGTCGCCAAATGTAAAGAGGTACACCACTCATGAAGGCTTGACTTAGGTTTATTCCACAGAAAGATCCCATCCACATTAGCAGGTCTTGTAGGGATGAAAGCTAGGCTGCAACTGTCTTGCTAGTGATTACATCATAAGACTCATACAGATGAAAACATTCTTCAATGCCTAGCAACAGGAGTAGCATCTCAGGATGCCACACGCTGTCTTTGCTCAACCTAAAAACGGACTGGTCTCTGCCCAGCAGCACCGCGCATGCGCAATCATGTTTCAGTGAGTTGTTTCCTGTTCCGCAGATTCTCTCCCTAGACCGCAGCACAATTTGTACCAAGCACCGCTGTACTGACTACTCTCAACCCTTCACTGCCTGTATCTTTTTTTTATAATCCTTTCTCGACTCTTCTCCACAGCCAATACTTTCATAAACCTTCCTCACTTGTTGCAATTTTTTCTCTGATCGCTTCGAGTGCACACATTATACGTAGCAAACCCCATTAGCTTATTTTTCCCTGAGCTTTCCTTTTCTAAGTCGTTTGCCTTTTTTCATTTATCATTTGAAGAAGATCAGTCTCGGTGGACTGTGCACAGTAGTATTTCATGTATTTTTTCTGGTAAAATAAATGTATATTGTGTAGGTGTGGCCGAGTGCTTAAGGCGATGGACTAGAAATCCATTGGGGTTTCCCTGCGCAGGTTCGAATCCTGCAGACTGCAAGATGTTCTTTTAAGAATTAATTCACATTTTCAATTATTGGTGTGCTTTGTTAAGCATCATTACGTCATGCGGTACTCACTCCCACTGAGAGAAGCATTGCTCTCCACAATGCAACAGTGCTACTACGCATTACATGCAGGGCCTCTGGGATTCAGCGGCAGGATAGGAGGATCCGGGCAACCACCACCACTGAGCTCACACCCAATAAATTCTAACAGGGTGATGACAAGAGGACACAGCAGTAAACAGGAGGCACCAAGCTTTGGGGGACACATACATCTATGCACGAGGTGTGGTGGCATAAAAGCCATCTATGCACGAGGTGACATCAAAGTTTGGGATAGTGTAGGGGTATCAATTTACTATTCTAACTCCAGGATGGTGCAGCAGTAGGGTAAGCGTTGGATAGTGTAGGGGTATTAATTTACTATTCTAACTCCAGGAAGGTGCATCAGTAGGGAAAGTGTTGGATAGTGTAGGGGTATCAATCTTCTATTCTAACTCCAGGAAGGTGCATCAGTAGGGTAAGTGTTGGATAGTGTAGGGGTAACAATTTACTATTCTAACTCCAGAAAGGTGCATCAGTAGGGAAAGTGTGGGATAGTGTAGGGGTATTAATTTACTATTCTAACTCCAGGAAGGTGCATCAGTAGGGAAAGTGTTGGATAGTGTAGGGGTATCAATTTACTAATCTAACTCCAGGATGGTGCAGCAGTAGGGTAAGTGTTGGATAGTGTAGGGGTATTAATTTACTATTCTAACTCCTGGAAGGTGCATCAGTAGGGAAAGTTTGGGATAGTGTAGGGGTATCAATTTACTATTCTAACTCCAGGAAGGTGCTGCAGTAGGGAAAGTGTGGGATAGTGTAGGGGTATCAATTTACTATTCTAACTCCAGGAAGGTGCATCAGTAGGGAAAGTGTGGGATAGTGTAGGGGTATCAATTTACTATTCTAACTCCAGGAAGGTGCATCAGTAGGGAAAGTGTTGGATAGTGTAGGGGTATCAATTTACTATTCTAACTCCAGGATGGTGCAGCAGTAGGGTAAGTGTTGGATAGTGTAGGGGTATCAATGTACTATTCTAACTCCAGGATGGTGCAGCAGTAGGGTAAGCGTTGGATAGTGTAGGGGTATTAATTTACTATTCTAACTCCAGGAAGGTGCATCAGTAGGGAAAGTGTGGGATAGTGTAGGGGTATCAATTTACTATTCTAACTCCAGGAAGGTGCTGCAGTAGGGAAAGTGTTGGATAGTGTAGGGATATCAATTTACTATTCTAACTCCAGGAAGGTGCATCAGTAGGGAAAGTGTTGGATAGTGTAGGGGTATCAATTTACTATTCTAACTCCAGGAAGCTGCAGCAGTAGGGTAAGTGTTGGATAGTGTAGGGGTATTAATTTACTATTCTTACTCCATGAAGATGCATTAGTAGGCAAAATAAAGGATTGAGTACATGTTATGTTTTGTATACAAATATTAATAAATATCAAGCTAAATGTTTTATTTTTTCTCCTTTTTTCAGATAATGTCTAGCCTTGGAGCAGCCAACTTCGTTAAATCCAGGAAGGGCAAAAATCTGTTAAACCATGGTGGATACATATATAGTAAGGAAAGAATAAGTTTAACTAGAAATCATTGGAGGTGCGTGCAATACTACACTACCCATTGCAGTGGCAGAGCGGTTACTGTTGATAATTTGGTTGTGAAAACCACAGAACATAACCACTCTGCCTCTGCAATGGATGTAGAAATTAGAGAGACAATTAATGAGATGAAAGCTATTGCAAGCACCTCCAATGATTCTACAGGATCCATTTTAAGGGAGGTTGCACAGCATGTCCCCAGTCATGTTGCTAGCAACATGCCTATAATACCCAATTTGAGAAGAATTATTCAGAGACAAAAGCAGGCAAGTAATATTCAATTGTCTACACCACATACATTCTCTGACATTAGAATTCCTCATGATCTTTCTATTTCTTTTTCTGATGAACCTTTCCTTCTGCATGACAACGAAAACCCTCAGAAGCGTATTTTAATTTTTAGTACCCCCCGTAACCTTGCTAAGTTAGAAAGTAGTGAAATTTGGATGATGGATGGGACGTTTAAAAGTACACCCCATCCTTTCACTCAAATTTACACTATACATGCTAAGATTAACAATAGTGTAATTCCCTTAGTGTATAGTTTGCTACCTGATAAGACTTCTGCAACATACACTGAACTTTTATCAGTGATTAAAAGCAAAACATCTGCAAGTCCTCGAAAAATAATAATCGATTTCGAATTGAGCATGATCAATGTGATCACCAAAACGTACACGGATACCCAAATTCAGGGATGTTTTTTCCATTTTTCGCAGGCATTTTGGCGTAAACTACAAAAAACATCCCTAGTTGCAGAATATTCTCGGGATAGCAAATTACAGTTTGAACTAAAAAAATTAACTGCACTTTGTTTTGTTCCTCCCGAAAGTGTGGACGAGTACTACACTGCAATTATAGAATCTGTTTATTATACGAGTAACGAGGAAAAATTGGCACCCATTCTAAATTATTTTGAGGACACATGGATTGGACACCTAAGCAGATCGGGTCGCAGGAGGAAGCCACGATTCCATGTGGAGTGGTGGAACTGCTACACGAGTTGTTTAGAGGGAGAGGCCAAAACAAACAATGCCATTGAGGGGTGGCATAACTCCTTCAATCATACAATTGGAAAACCACATCCGAACTTCTACTCATTTTTGGAAACTTTGAAGAAGGAGCAAAGTTTCCAAGAAATGAGATTAGCACAAACACTCGCAGGTAGTCTAAACCCACGAGTAACAGTCAAAACAAGGGAAATGTCTGAGAGACTATTGGCAATTCTACAACAGTTTTCGTTGTGTGTGGCTATAGACTACCTCGAAAATCTTTCTAACATTCTTTCTTTTTAAAACAATGAATTTGCTTACTTTCCTGCTTTGCTAAAAATTATAGTAATTACAATGATTCAATTGGCATACAAAGATTTTATTTAAAAAAAATTTTTCAAATTAATAAGTCGGGTTTTTTCCATTTTTTCAAACAAATCTTCATTTCATCAAAACTAAACCAATGTTGAAAAATTTTACTGTTCCATAGTATTCGAACCATTTATCATTATCGGTACGCCATTTTTCAAATTATCGAAAAAATCCAATTTAAATTCCGTCAAAACCAATCACCAAAACTCAATCCGAACTATAAAATAGAAATTAAACCATATTCCTTAATACACATTGCAGCTGAATTTTCATTTGTATTTCAAAATAAGATTTACAAAATATTAAAGTACGCACAATTTTTTTACCAAGAAATGAAGATCGACAGTACATCTTTATCTTCGGAAACAAAGAAATCAACTGTCTAAACCGTAACTTTTTATTTAGAAAGAGTTACATACTTTTTTAAAATAACTAACTTACTTTCAGCGACCCGACATAGGCATGTATTAATGACATTAATGTGGACATGTTTAACAACTTTTAAAACATCTATTAGTTTTCCAGCAACCTCCCCTTATTCTTTCCTTACTATATATGTATCCCTTATAAAGGTTTAATCTATAATATCAACAGAAAATATTTCCTACCTGGACGCAGATCAGCTTCCTGCTGCTTCCTCCTCCGATGCTCTGCAAAATGGCGTATTACGTCGACGCACACGTCCTTACGTCATCGCGTGCTTCTCTATTTATGGCGGACTACTTTTTTACATTCAACTGTAATTAAATGTTAATATATGTAAATAAAATATTTATATTTTGTTAAAAAAATGAAACTTACTTTGAAAAATTAATGAAAAATATGTTTAATTTTTTCATGTTTTTTAAATCAAATAAAATAGTGAAATAAATATTTGTTTCCTATCATTATTTTTAATTAAGTTTTTAAATCTCCAATATTGTTTTTTAATAACTGTAAAATTACTTAATATGTTCCTTACCTTGGCTCTATTGCCTTTTCCTTTCAAAACTTCCTCTTACTTCACTTTCTGTACCTTCTTTTCTTGTTCCGCGGGCTGTATATGCTGAGGCTGCCAAAATAAATAAAGGACAAACACGCTCATAGACTTCAATGGAAAACCGTGGGAAATAAATTCAAAAAGTAAGTTATAATTGTTATTTCTGATTTCTAAATTTTAAAAATGTTAAATTGGTATAATTATTACTGTAAATATTTTTTAATGTAGATTTTAATATTTTAAATATATTATTAATTTATTTATATAATAAATTAATCAAAAATACACTTCCATTTATTTATAAAAGGACACTTTCTTTTAAACATATAAATACTCTTGTCTTTTCATATGTGATAAAAATACTCTAGTATTTAAAAATAGGTACTCAATCTTTTTTCTATATATTTAAATATTATATACTCTTTAATGTTTAAGAAAACTTATTTTTAAGTAGATAAATACTCAACATTTAAAATAAGTTTTTATTAAGTATCTATTTTTTATATTTTAAAACACTAAACTAAATGTTCAAGTATTAAATTTTAAAAACTCAAGTATTAATCATTTCTACATAATAAAATACACATGCATTAATATTTTGATTATCTACTGACTTTTTTGAAGCTACTATAGAAACTTAAAATACTAAACTATTATTTTATCACCAAACAAACCAAACTTTTCTACCAGGCACAATACTCAAGTATTACTATTTTTATAAACTACTCACTTTTTTCAAATAAATATTGCATTTTTTATAATTTTTTAAATACTCAAGTATTTTTTTTACTGCTAACCAACCAAACTTTTCTACCAGAAAAAATACACAAGTAATAATTTTTTTATTAAATACTGCCCTTTTTTTAATTAGAATTGCTATATTAAAAAAAAAAAAAAATACTCAAGTATTAATTTTAATGCTACCCAACTAATAATATTTAGATAAATATTTTGCAAAAAAAAAATGCGTTGTAATAGTATATGCGTTGTAAAAGTACTTACATTATAATATCTTGCGTTGTAAACACATGCATTGTAAATACATGCGTTGTAAAAGCATTTCCACCAAATGCGTTGTAAAGGTATATGCGTTGTAAAGGTACTTACCATATAATGGAACGCGTTGTAAAAGCATGCGTTGTAAAAGTTTTAGCGTTGTAAAAAATGCGTTGTAATAGCACAGCGTTGTAAAAGTTGCGTTGTAAAGGTAGTTCCCCATTCAGCCCTGTACACTTTTGGGGAATCCCTGGACTCTGTCCACGGTGTCACCTCCTATTGGTGAGATCATATACAGAGCCAGCTTCCTACACCAGGCATTCACACACAGGCGCTCACATATATTCACAATACTCACTCCCAAATATTCATACTTACACTCCCACACACACCAATAATTTAAAGAAACCACACTTACCTGCACAGCTCTGCCTCAGAGATGCCAGGAGGGTTGGGACTGATGCCTTCCCTCATTGGCTGATTAGGTCAGCCAAAGAGGGTAGGCACCAGTCCCTACCTCATCACCGAGTAGGATGGGATCATTGAGAGTTGCTGACTCCATCCCACTCGTGACGTGCTGCCACTGATTGACACTCAGCCCTGGGAACTCCAGGGCTTAAAACTGAAGTTCCCAGGTCCTAGGCAATCAGTGACACTCCCCCTCCTCATGAGGGGGAGAGCCTGAGGCGCTTTGCAGGCTGAAGAGGTTATGTTCACAGAAGCTGTGAATTCTTCAGCCCGGCAAAGGACATTTAACTCATATTCAGCTCCTAGCTACCTCACCTGAAAAAGAAAAGTGTCTGTCAGGTTGACCTTTGCTTAGCCTGACATACACTCTTCTTGTCGTGTGTGAGAAACTGGCCTGGTATATGATGTCCACTAATTAAAGCGGACACCTTGCACCAGTCCTGACAACCTTTATGGTGATTTAAGAGGTCTCAGACAACCTTAGAAAGTCTCCAAGTGGTAGCTGTGGAGTTCAGCCTTCAGGCTAAGTCTTGAAGGAGTGTAAAGCAGCTTGTTTTACCATAATGTAATCATATAGTATAGATTAAATGAAAGAGAACCACGCAAGGTATTTATAAAAATATGTATTTATTATATAATACTCTCTAGTATCTTTCAGTATCTCCTACAAGGAGATATACAGAAAACACACAATACTATAGCAAAGAAATCAAAGTAAATAGTACTAATACACAGTGGGCCCCAGGTGGGGACCAAACCACATACTAAGAAAGTGGTTTAAGAACCACAACTCAAGTCAGGACAATGTCGAGAGAACCTAGAATCACTGGGACCCCAAGGAACCCACAGAGGACGGGTGCAGTGTGGGAACACGAACACGTGCTCCGTATACCTCTGTGTGAAAGTCGCGGTTGGGGTTTTAAAGATTAGGGACCCTTTCCAGTCGACCTCGAGGAAACCTAGTGGAAGACAGAAAGTTGGAGAGCCACCCCACCCGTGGATACTGAAGTAACCAAGTCACCTATCCCAGCGAAGCCGGGTGCATAGGGATGAAGTGGCATCAGAAACCGCTGTCAAATTCAATGTAGGACTTCAAGAAAGTGCTGCTGCTTGAAGGGAGAAGAGTGTCCGTTGGAATCTAAATGTGGATTCTTGTTGAGGAGGACCTGAAAGCAGAGGGGACAGAGTGTGGGTCACTTGAGAGTGACCAGGGGATTGGTGAATGCCCACCAATATTGGGTGCTGCAGGATAGTTGACGAAGTCCTTGACTCTACAGCTGCAGGCACCAGGCGATATTGAAGAGAACCAGGAGCTGGATGCGAGCTGTCTCACAAAGGATGTTGAGTGCTGAGGGGTCAGTGTCCGGTAGGAGCACCAACAAGCCTTGGCAAAAGCAACCCATGCAGGCAGTCAAGTAAGTGTACGGTTCGGACCAGCAAGGTCCAAGAGACTCACCACAGCCAGTGGAGTCAGGACAAGCCTAGAGCAACCAGGGGAACCCAAGAAAAGCAAAGTTGACCCTCAATTAGACCCACTGGCCGGAAGCTCAGGAGTCAAAAGAGGACCTCAAGCAGCTTCACAAAACAGCAAGCCACGGAGCACTCTGTATGAGATAAATAAAGATCTTTGTGGAGAAAGTCACCAGAGGTTGGGGCTACTCGGAGCCCAATGCACTTGTCAAGGAATTGCCAACAAATACATGCACTTGCAAATACACGCGGTACAAAGGGGTTTGGGTATTGCAGCCCCCACAAGGGATACTGGCCTCAAACTTGGTGAGAGGGCAGCTCAGGCCACGATGGATGGAGAAACCCACATCCTGGGTTGCTGCACCCTTTGGAGTCTGTAGGAGCTTGGGATCAGCAGACCAGTCAGCAGTGCTGAGGTGCCTGTGAATGCAGGGGAATTACTTCTTCACTCAAAGGGAGATTATCTTCAGTTGTCTTTGATGTTCCACAGGTCCGGCATGGATCCTGTATGGTGCACAGGCACAGATAATGCAGCAGACTGAGAGGGAGATGGAGTCAGGCCCAAACGATGTCCAGCGAAGTTTCAGTTCAGAATCTTGTCCATGATGAATCTAAGGTCCTACAGTCAGGTAGGCCCTTAAGTACCCACGGGAGAGGGTTGAAAAGATTCAGTGGACCCTCCAAGGGCAGGGTTTGTCCAGTTTCGCACCAGAGCAGGAGCCAACTGCTCCCAGGATTGGTTTGAACTGGACTATGGACAGAGAAACAAAATGTGCTCCTCAGGCAGACTTTTAGTCGCTGGCAAGCGCGCCCACTCAGCCCTAATACACTTAATCCTGTCTGGTAGGTGGTCACACCTCCCTGTGACAGGATGCCTATTGTTCTGCCTTCCCCTGCTCGAGCTTGGCTCAGCAGCAGGAGGGCAGAAATGTGTCTCTGGTTGGCAGCAACCATTTTGTGCTGTCCAGACTCCAGAGCTAGAAGGCTGGTCACCAGGGACCCCACACATGGATGCTTTTGAGGGGTGGAATCATACTTCCCAAACCGGTGACCAGTGTGGGGGTATGATTCCAACATGTTTGACACCAAAGATGATAGGGCTTGTTTCAGCCGTTTCAGAGTTGGTCATCACGCAGTCGCATAATGCCCCTCTATATATAGTATATATGGCTATTTCACTGGCAACCCAGAAGAATGGACTCTGTAGGCTGCAGGGGTGTCCTGCTCATGCAGGGGCGCCCTCTCACTTAGAACCAAGCACCCTGCCTTCAGGATTGTAAAGGCCCGCTATAGGGATGACTTATAGGTTTTAAGTGCAGTAACCCTTAGATATAGTAAACCTATATTTTTGCATGGCCTCTCATGGGTGGCATAATACATGCTTCAGCCCATGGGAGGCCTCTGGGGTACCTATGCCCTGGGTATATGCGTACCATATACTAGGGACTGACAAGGGTACCGCAGTATTCAATCTAGAGGGTATTGAAGTACATAACATAACAGTTTAGGGAGAAAGCAGATAGACTGGGGTCCTGATTAGCAGGAATTCCAGTCAGTCTAGTCAAAAACCAGCTTAGCACCATGCAAAAAGTGGGGGTACACATATAGAAGGATCCTACCTTCCTACATCGGGCTAAAGGTGAGTGGCGTGGCCCCTCTGCTATTACAATGGCTGCAGCTGGGTAAGGGGTAGGCATCTGCAAATTGAAGACAGAACAGACCAATGGGAAACTTTTGTCGGTAGAGCTAAACATTTAGCTCAGGGCTAAGCACTGCAGGGAGAGCTTGAGAAAGCCCAGCAGGAGTGATAAGAAAGACATGCATGGGTGGTGTAAAGAAGGATGAGAGGGGGTTCGCCTAAGGGGAATGTCTCAGCAAAGTTTTGGCAAGTGGATAATGGTCCCACGGGTAGAGGGAAAGATAAGGGAGGATGAATGTGTGTAGAGGGGGAGTTATGGGGGAATTTTGCCGCTCACGGTGGGAGGGTGGCAATCACTAGAGAGAGGTATGGAAGAGACAAAAGGATGACCAAGACCCCTAAAATAAGCAATAAAAACAGTGAAAAAATAATGAAAGAACAACACACTGAGACCAGGTCTGCAAAACCTTTCAGATGGTACTCATCTGTGTCCATCAGGTGGTCTCAGAAGGATGGGTCTCTAGTGGTGAAGGTTTCAAGGGTGACCACTACGTATCCCTGGCCTGCTCTTTTGTGAGTTCTTCCACACAGTGGAATACTTTTCTTTTGTTAGAGACTTTTAAAAGGCAGGTCTGGTTGCCTGCCAGTGTGATGCAATAATTGCCTGCCCCAAGGTGGAGTGGTGGCCATCAGAGGTGGAGTGAGATCCACATGCTGGTCATCCAGGCAGCATATTTCCCTTTTGCGCATGCGTGCAGATAGAGTTCCACACACTCCCCCACCATCATGGGAGATGATAGTTAGCGTTCTAGTCCGTCTCCCCTGCCAATGCATGCGTCTGATGTGCTTACGTGGCCCAGGGAGAGACGGCTCAAAATTTGCTAAGACCGGTGAGACCGGTGACCTACACAGTGATGGGAGGGACCGTTTGGGGGCAAACAACTCACCTTGAGGTAGTAAGGGCATACTTTATGGGGCGGACAGTGACGAGATTCTCCCAGTTCCTACGGGCTTGCTCATACAGTTTCCCGAGGTGCCGATTTTAATGCAAGATTGATACCGATCATTTCTATACTCACTTCAATAGTGTTGGATTTGAGTTTTACTCCAACATTACGATGCTTACATAAAGTAGCTTTTGGAGCCACCGAAGACGAAGTTCAGTCTACGATAGACCATTTTACATTCCAGAATCCTGATACCATTGCGGGTACAGCGCGGTTGACGATAATTCAGTCCCGTTATCCCTCGTAGGCGGTCATTTTTGACTCTTGAGCTTCTCGATTGAGACGTCCCTTCATGAAGAAAAGATGGTTGTACTGAGATTTTGATGTGGTTCCTGTAATAATTTTCCTTATACACCCTAGTCCTGAGGAGGCCCACAAGCTAGTTGGGCTGAAACGCGTCGACTTTTTGTCTAGAAAGAGCCCCGGAGGATTCTGAATTTTTTCCAAATAGAACATATGTAGCACGAAGAAACTTGGTGTAGAGGTTTAAGTCGAAATACCTCGCAGTACTACATAATGGGGCTACTTCAATGTATGGAATGTCCGTGAAAGAAGTGTTTACATCCATATTTTCATTAGGGCCTTAAGGATCAGAGACAAGTGTTTCTAAGAAGTTTTTTGTTCATCTTATGCTTTGAAATATGAATCCATGTTCTTGCATTTGTATGTATAAATATAACAAAAAATGTTTTTCTAAACATCGATAAAGATGATTTATCAAACGACATTGGGTCTAGACAATGATATGAATAACAGATTAATTCTGCATGTACGAATTAATTGACTGTGAAGGATAATTTGTGGTTTCCTTCATCTTCTGAAAAAGATATATTTTATTGGTTCCTTCGCATCACTTTGCTTTACGATAATATTTGCTTTACCCAGATGCGTTTGGAATATTGGGTTCCCCCCTGGCATACCTGTTACATAAAGTATAGCCACATGACCAGTCTCAATATCACTCGATGAGCTGATGTTTGATGTATTTTTTAATCTACTATAATGTTTCTTACAGAGTTTGACTATAGGTAGTTGTTCTCAGTCTCCCGCCAGTTCGAGTGTTGAACTTCAATAAACTCGGTAAGATCAATCAAGGGCATGGGTGTGTTTACTTTCTCTCCCAAGCAGTGATGGCTGGATTTCTTAAACTTGTCAGAGGGTACAGTGACCTGATATTGTGTTATATAGTGCAATGGCACCTAGTGGGATGTTTTTGGTATTTCCACTCACACTATGGGGCCCACCTTAATGTTTATGTTCTGTAGCGTTGCGATAATGCCCACCGCTTGATCGCTGTTTTTTATGGGTTCGGGTGCACTACCCTGGATGTTTGGTATATTTGTTGTCACTATTATCACGATAGCCAACACTATGTCACCTTACGCTTGTTTTTATGGGTCTTATTGCAGGTTCCCCATGGAAACCATCTCAACACATTTGTAGGGAGTATTCCTTGAGAAGGGGTGACTATTCCCTGCTCCTGGACCAAGGAGGTAGGGGTAGTACCCATGGGATCTTTCCTTCCATGTGAAGTCCTGAAGAAAGCAGGGGTAATGATTAATTGAATCTTTTATTCGGTTGAAACATGTAGACGTTTGCTTGCAGAGTGGAGGGTAGGTGATTCATTATAGTTTACCATACCTTCATCCACTGGTCAAATTCTTGACCTTTTAACTTTTACTCTGGGCAAGGGATTCCATAATTAAAGTTGGATTGAGGACATCCTTTGATCCAGTTTTACATCACTGTTTCTGTACCTTTATTCACATGTTTGATCCTGTGTTTTGTATTTTCTTTTTGTGTTGTATTGTCGTCCCCCTCCCTATTGCTCCACCTCCAGCGTTGGTGAGCACGGAGGTGTGTTAGCAGCCCTATGATGAAGCATTACAAAGCTTGCCACCTGGGTATTCTCCCCGGGACCTCAATAGATTATAGCGATCCAGCTTCAAGAGTCCTACTTCTATGTTGAGTGTTTATGGTATTATTGGAGGTCGAAGTGGGACTTATATTCCTCCTACCCCTTTATTTCTGTTTGTGTGGTTAACTGGTCTAGAATATGGGTCAGATCATTGAGGTCAGTGTAGTCCTTAGAGTTACTAGCCATGGTTATCCACATCATAGCTGGTTCTAGCAGTCTATATTTGATGTTCCAGTTGCGGAGTTGTGGTCAAAGTTGCAGGAAGGCTTTCTGTTTGACATTGTTTTCAGTGTAGAAATCTGTAGCGATCAGCACTTTATAAGCGTTCAGTCATAAAGGCCATGACTTTTGGCAGTGGACAGGATCTGGTGTACTTGTTCATGATGGAAGAAGCAGGTTATAATCAGGTGCTGCCTCGCCAGATTGGTGCCGGATGGTATTCTACGGTAATCCTATATTCTCTCCGGATTTCAAAAGGATGGGTGAAGGTCAGACCAAGCAAGTGTGGCAGGACATCCGCTAGTAGTCGCCTGACATCATTATTGGATTCCAACTTCTCCAAGAAGCCATTAAAACAGACATTGTTGCACCGTGCCCCATCTTTCAGATCAATCACTTTCTGCTCGAAGTAACAGATCTCCGAGCCCCAATAATCTGTGCTGTCCAGCCACTCCTCCATACGTCCAAGCCGTTTACTTTGGGAGTGAAAGAAGCCCACATCAGCATGCTGAGCATTCATCTTCTAGGCGAGGTCCGAGATCATGGGACCTCAGTTGGTCGCTGATTGCTGAAATCTCCTACAAGAAGAGTTACATGGATCCTTCC
Organism: Triturus cristatus; assembly: GCF_964204655.1. Lineage (NCBI taxonomy): Eukaryota > Metazoa > Chordata > Amphibia > Caudata > Salamandridae > Triturus > Triturus cristatus. The sequence continues at coordinate 719,543,551 of NC_140595.1, forward strand.
TGGAAAGCCACCCACCAACTCAGTGAACACATGGCGTGCAGCATTACCACTGGTCACGATGAGAAACTTGTACCATTCACAGGATAGTCTGGACGGCTTCAAGAGAAGGCAAAACTGCGCAGAAGCAGCAGGCACCCACAGTGCGTCAGAGGGGTTGACCATGTGGTCAGGAGCTGGGCAGCAGCCCTTGAATGGCCGTAGAAATAATGAAGATCCCCTAGAGCCCAAGGTAGTAGAGAGGGGTCTCAATGTGGCACAGGGTGGATCAGATAGGTCAGCACTATACTGTTCTGCATCCCCTGGGGTTTTTATAGTTACACAAGTCATAGTGATCAAGGCCTCTGTCAGTAAGCCACCTCCACTGGGGTATGCACTGAAGGCGGGCACATACAGGCTGTGAGCAGGTTGAGGCCACACACAGGCCCTCCAAGTAGGGTGAGTGGTGAAATCTCAGGGGACCAATGTTATAGAGGGGTGGTCCTCCTAATGTGCCTTAGACTGTCACAAATTAGGCTGCATTATGCCACAAGTGTGCCCCCTCAAGGGTTCCCTTTGTCCACATACTCCAACTCGTGTGCAATGAAGGCAGGCACAGCTGGTGTTGCATATAGGCTCTGCAAGTAGGTTGAGTAATGAGGTCTTTCAGGTTTAAGTACAGCACATACAGCCTCTGTTGATGGTCCATGGGCTCCTGAATGGGCCAAGTGGGAGGAGTGGGGAGCCAGGGACATGCCACCAGGGTACAGCGGTCCATCACCAGCAAGTGGCAGCTGACTTCGAGAGCTCTCAGGTGCCACTTACCAAGCAAGCCCCGTATGTCCGATGATTCTGCAGGCCTCAGTGCTACTCTGGCTGTTGTAGGCTTCCAGGAGATGACTCCATGACCCCCGAGACCTACGATTGAAGCCTGCACGACAGTACCATACTCACAAACCTGCAGGACATAGCCAATACTTTCACGGACTACTACATAGAGCTTTACATCTCAGAAATAGGGCTTGATGACTGTAGGGAGACTCACTTATTTGATGGCCTGAGTATGCTCTGTCTTAATGATGAAGCCTGAGCCCATTTAGTGGTTTAAATACCAAAGAAAGAAATTGCCCAGGCGATCTCCACTCTCCAAAGCCCCAGGAGAAGAGGCTTCAGTGGGGAATTCTATAGGTGGGTACAAGCGTATGCTGTTGACTCTCTTTATGATGCCTATAGGGATTCTGGACCTGCTCTCTCCAACAGCGTTCTCGCTGCAGTATTCCCTACACCCAGGAAGGACCTTTTCCTCTGCAGCAGTTACAGCGCTATCATCCTACTCAATACAGACATGAAAGTTCTAGCGTACATTTTAGCTATAGGACTTAAGCAGCTGATCCCCACCTCAGTCTATAGCTCCATGATAGCTTTTTTACCAGCTAGAACGGCCTGCAATAATTTCTGCACATTGGCCCACATTCTGTGGCTCTATAAGGATTTCCAGAAAGACAGAGTTTCCCTCTCCTTGGTTGCTGAGAAGGTATTTGATCTGATTGAATGGCCTCATATGTTCTGAATGCTCCAGAGGATGGGACTTGAAGATGATTTCATCTCCAAATTTAAATGGCTATATGAGACACCATGGCACAGGTAAACAGTGGAGGTTTTCTCTCATGCTCCTTTCTGATTCACGGATTCCATCTCTCGCCTTTGCTGTTCCTCTTTGCCCTGGAACCGTTGGTGGCTGCTATAAGTCAGAACCTGCAGATCATGGGAATCCCCACACCAGAGGGCATGACCAAAATCCGACAATATTCTGCTTACCCTGTCATACCTTCTCACATCCCTACCGATGCTCTTGTCTACCATTTCAGACATCTCAGAGTTCCCAGGCTACTCAGTCAACTGGAGTAAAAATGAGGCCATGCCACTTTCCTGGATGACCATGAAGGCGGCAATAGCAGGACATCAATTCCAGTGGAAAGCAGAATGCCTAAAGTATCTGGGAATATACATTAACAGGGGCCGGCTAGAAATAATGTCCCTCCCTATGGACCCATATTGAATGGCTAATGCTGAAAGCCGGCCTGGGTCTTCAGATACTGTATGACTCTGGACTGCACCAATTCCACGTCAACAATCCTATAATACAGGCCATACTCAAGGTGTGCTCACACGCCCACCAAGTCTTCCATAGCAATGTGTGGATCCACAGAAGAGCGCCTTTATGGCAGAATGCTGGTATATGCGTGAGTGACAGACCAATCCCATGGGCAAACTGGAAGCAAGCTGGAATGCTCGCTATTGAACACTTATTGGTTGATAATAATAATTGAAATCCTTTGCGGCCTTACAAGATGAAATCAATTTACCAGGATCCCAGCAGTGGAAATATTGGCAACTGAAACATTCTCTCTACAGTCGACTCAGCTCCCCACCATGGGAGATTGAGGAATTCCCAATATCACAATACTTTATTCACTGGGGCTAATTAAAGAGGGTAGTCTCAGGTTTTTAGAACTTCATGGTGAGCCATCCATATTCTCAACCTCAACTACATCAGTTGTGAACGACTTGGCAACGCCTGCTCAACAGGGAATACTCTGAAGATGATTGGTCCAATGTGACAGAAATCCTGGACAGGAGTGTCAGAGAATCTAGAATAAAGTTGACCATATTAAAGACACTCCAGGACTGGAACTAACCGCCTCTGAAACTCAAGAATGCCTGGTTATAACACCACATGGTCTGCAGGAGATGTCCCCATGACCAGTGTGACATACCCTACATACTTTTCCAATACCCTAAGCTATCTAAGTACTGGTCCTCTGTAAGGTCCTTTCTCAGTGCGTCCCTACAGATACCTCTTAAGCTGACAGGGCTATTAGTTCGCCTTCATGACATCACAACCCACATGTGGCACCTGCTGGCCACTGGCCTCATTGGAGCAAAAATCTGTATTCTGAGACACCGGAGGGTGCAGCACGGACAAACCCATGATATATGGTTATCCAAGATGTACAAGTCAGCCCCATTTGAACGGCTCATTTACAATGTACAAAACAGAGTGGATGCCTTTATGCATACTTGGGAACCCTTTCTGACCAACACGATGTAGTGCCCGCAATCGCTTCCATCCTGCTAATGTAGATAGTGTTTGCTGATGCAAATAGTGTTTTCTTTGATAGAGTGGGGGAACGCCCCCAAAACGCTGCTTCCCTTTCCTTATTCCACAGCCGCTTAAGATAGCTGACGAATCCAGGCGTAGTTTGAGTCCTATTCACTGTGACGGTTCTTGTTGTTATCGACACTGCTTATCCGTGCTCCTCATTACGGTAATTCTGTGGGGGAGGCACTACCTCTTGAATGACACGAGAGGGTCCTCCCTCTTCTTTCCTTTCGTAATTGCCCACATCGTCTATGGTTGGCATACTGTTAATAAGGGTAAATGTGCATTCTTATCTTTTATTTTATTTTATTTTATTTTATTGTCTTGTCTTGTCTTTTCTTTTCTTCATGTTAGAGTAACGTTACCGCTCGTTCCCTGCTTTCTCTTTCTCTCTCCATTGATGGAGATATTTCTACTAACATGATGTTAATCAATAAATAAATGTGACAAAAAAGGAAAGGCTGTAGAATAACAGGATTTTTCTAACACACAACATTTAAAAGCCTGTAAAATTACCTAAAAGCAGTCGAAAATATATCAGCAATTAGTAAAGCACAAATGAAACACATTTTTGGGTAATTCTGAAGTGTGATGGAAACAAAGATTTTAATAGGATCAAAACCAATCAACACACTTTAACAAGTGATGCTCAAACAAATATTTGCTGAAACACGATTTCCACACAATCTCGTCTGTGCACTGTACAGCACGGAGGTCATTTGGGAGCAGTCAGGGGTTGCAGCAGTGACCTCTGGCTCTCTTCCTGCTACTCCTGCACTTCCTTTGCGACCCCTGGCCTCAGAGGACCTCCTCTGAGGCCAGGGGTCGCAAAGGAAGAGCCAGGAGTAGCAGGGAACAAGTTAAAGTTCACAGCTGCGACCCCTGACTACTCCCAAATGATATCCATGCTGTACAGTTCTACAGCAAAACTTCATGTCTATGCAAATTTCGAGGCAGTTTTAACAGAAAATGTGCTGTCTGTAAATGAGAATGCGGTATCTCAGCAGTGCTCCAAAATGTACCACTTACTACCTACCACACCTTACCACTGACCTGCTGGCTGGGCGTGGCACATTTGTTTGACAATCCCTTGATGTTAAAATTGTAAGGCATTTCCTAACACTTCCCCCCCAAAAAAAGTACTACAAAACATGATCTGCATTGTCCGGAATGTAACCGAAGCCTCCCATGTGGCAGCCGAGAATTCTACCACTGAACCACCAATGTTTGACATTGTGAATGGGTTCCAGATAGCTAGACATGGCTGGGAATGAGCCCCGCACAGTGCACATATTTCAAAATAATATATAGTGTGGTACTTAATCCCAATGACATGTATGCAACTAAAAAGAGCAGAGCTTCATATGAAGAGAGCAGCCAGGAAACACTATTATAGAATTTTTTACGCGTGAACCAGAAATTCTTCATGCTATATGTGCACATCAGACCGCACAGGTAGGTGATGCTCACCTGTTCCACATGCTGAAACATTATATGTAAAGCACCAAAGCTGAACCTAAGTCTGACGGAAACAAAGGCTCGATACAGTATAACAGCAATGGTTTAAAGGGACTAGCAGGTGAATGACGTCACGAGACACGTAGAAAACCTTAGCTAATGTCATCAAACCAGGCAATATTCTAGAGCGCCTATTGCTGGTGGCTGTTAGACAGGACAGGGAGTAAAGAGTTGTTCTGTTTCTCCACTCGGTATGCCCTTATAATGATTAAGACAGACAGAGGTGGCTTAGGGCAGGTAATGGGCATTTGCGCTGAGAACTGACAAGAGTTCACCCTGATGAATCATCAGCGAGAGGAGGCAGAGATCACGTGCAACAGACTGGGGTACATTAATATCTAATATGGCCGAGGTTGGATTGAGATCAAAAATAGGCCCGGGCACTCTGAGAAAGCGACCCACATTTGCAGACCGTGCCTTTTTGCAAAACGCGGCTAAAATGTTTTAAGTATTAAGAAATTAAGGGGAGGGTCTCTATGAGAGGCATGTTTTCTTAACTTCACTGACATAAAAAAAATGGAAATGTTGCCAGAACTCTTAGTGCACAGATTAGTTCACAAAGATGAACCACACCTGAATATAAGTGAGGTCACTTCTGCTCAGGACTCCTGTCCAGTTTGCATACATTAATGGACCGGCCCAGTGAGAGACTAGGAATAACACCTCCACTCTGTTGGCATAAAGGGAGGTAATAGAAACCCATCTGCCTCCACAAAGGCCCCTCAGGCCACCACTGGGTTGCTGGCGGCATCTGAACAGCACAGTTACAGCCCAAATCACCCACTATGCTTCATTCAAAAGTGACTCACAGCTGCAACTCAGATACCGGCCCATTGCCCAAGTGCCTACCTCACCAGTCTAACCATTAAACCTTATAATGATGACTGCTGGTAGAATATACAGGTTACTGATCCTGACAAGTTCCCTGGACAGGCCAAGGTTACTTAAGCTCGACTCACAAACCCCAGAGCTTAATTCAGAATTAGATAATAATAATAATCTGGCATTTGTAAAGCACGCAGCTACCTACCAACGGAGGTGTCCCGGCGCTGTACTTATACCGCAGAGGAACCCATACTGGCTTTCCCTGTGAAGTGTCCACACCTGGGCACCCCCAAGGTGCAGCCAGACATCCCCTGTGCTGCTGGGGCCATTATGGAGATTAAGCAAGCTATTGCCCAGAGTTGCAGAGTAGGACCCATGATTAGAATAGGCACCGAGGAAAGAAATATCAGGTCCAAGGAAATTAAGCCCAAGACCTGCCAAAGCAGGAATTGAACCCTGGTCTCAGGCCAGACCTCAGGGTCTGCCGCTCTAACCATTGAGCCACACTTCTCCACACAATTAGATCTGGCATGAGCTGGGCCCCTTGCCCCATCTACTGCCACAAAATACCCTACACCCACAGCCTGTGGACCCGACTGGTACTACTTCATGAAAGACAGAGTGGAAGGTCAGAGACTAAGGTTCGTTCAATTGAAATACGTCTAAAAACAAAAAAAATTGAATCTCAGAATGAACAGTTACTAGCGCTTTCTCTGGGAAACTGCTGTACCCTTAATTGAACGACCGTCTCTAGCCACGCTATTAAGAATGGTGAATAGAAGTTTACCTTCGGCTTGGTGATATTGTTTCACACAGTGAATGTTATAATCAAAGAGAATGGATCACTTGTACCTGTTACCAGGGTTCAGGTGGTTCTTTCCGTCATTCGGTAAAAAACCCTCATTCACGTAAAACCAGTCAAAGGGCGCTATATCTTGGTTCTCCGCCTGAGTTTTAAATACGTGACAGCATCATCATAGGGTTTTCTTTCATGCTTCCTCCACCCGGAGGGAATCACTGGATGTTACAGTAGTGATCAGAACTAAAAATAAAATGTGAGAAGTGCTCGTGTAGAGTGAGAAAATTGTTAAAAAGGGAAATTCCTCATGCTACTTAGACCCTGTTTTATTCAGTCTGGGGCGTGGGAAGAGAATAAAAACGATAGTGTGCAGTGTTGGGCATATAATGAGTCCACTGGACAGTTAGTCCGAGTGATTAGTCGACATGTTTCAGCCCCTTGGGTGCCCAGAAGGGTCGGGGGGCTTTCGTCAGGACCTCGAAAAAAGTGTAATGTGTGGAGGAAATGGAGATTTTCCAAAACCAGGATTGAAGTTCGAGTGTTATTCTGCTGAACTTCAGGTAAGGTAATACCTTCGAAATCTTAGATTCAAGGCTTCGGCAAAGGGATGAAGGCGCGTGCTTACTGCTACGAGATTCTGCAGTTTGCACAACTTGTGCTGGCGCTGTCTTCCTGTTTCCGGGTGAATGGCCAGATCTCTCTATCTTAACTGACTGTTACCTAGGGTAAGTGTATTCTTGGTTTTGCCCTTTCCAGATATACTTATTTGTGACAATGTGGGTTATTAGTCGGGGTGGTTGGGAGACCACACCAAGTAATAGAACTTTAATTTAAACCTTATCGTAGCGCTCAAATATTGTTCAAGGGGTTGCCAATTCTTGCTCGCCAACTTACCATTGGTGATCTGCATGTGAGAAAAAACTCCATCCCATGGCGGTTGGCAGAGTTTGGCCAGAATTCTGCATTACAAGCGTAACGCGGAGTGGCCAAATCTCCACCAATTCGGCCAGCGGAGCAGAATTTATCGCCCACCCCTTCAGATGTTTCCATTAGAATTGGATATAAAATTGCAGTTGTGACTTTGAGATTTGACACAAACCTCCAAATAAACCTTCCAGAACCAGACACCTTACACTATAGGCGGCCTCCAGATCAGGAGACAATGTGCCAGATGTGGTTTTCAAAAGTAGCATCAATGCTCCTGGGAAGGTTTTGAAAACTTTACCTGAACTTCAGATGGAACTTTGTGTACTTGGCACAATACCCTAAGAGAGTTCTCTGGAACTGGACACTTCAGAGGGGCTCCAAGCTTACGACTCAATATGCCTGACTAATATTTTGTTGAAATGTAACTGTTATGCATTCGTTTTGCTTGCATATTGCTCTATGTAAAGTTAGCATTCACTGCACCATTTTAAGTTGAGCCGTCATTTTGAACCGTGATTGAAACTAACCCTAGCTTGCTGAGAAATGTCTCCATTTGTTTTTTTCTTTTTCCACAAGGTTTAACGCTGTCTCACTGAGTACATTGTCCTCATTAGCACATACCTTTCCCACTAGATAGAGGCCTTCTCCCACCAGCCTATCTGCGGGCACGGTCAGGACGATCTTCATTTATAGATAGCATGTACCCTGCTTAGAGTTGAAATCTATCCTCCTGTACCTCTTTGTTTTAGCTGTGTGAGCCTGGAATTTTCCATTTTGGGCGGTGCTTTCATTGATTTAAGATATACTTAATATATCTTCATGTTGGCTGAAGTCATTCCCTCTGCAGCAATCCAAGGAGGCTGGTCAGACCGGACTCCACTTGAGTGTACCTTTAATAAATACATTTGGTTTGTATTCTCTACTGTGTGATTGCCTCTTCATTTGTGAGGAGGGCTGAGAGGAGGTCGCGAGTGACCCGAGTGACCTTAATTGGGTCACTTCCTTAATTTGGTGCCTGAACAGGGACTCCATCGGGTGACCCATCCTTGCCCGCAGATGGGTGAGGAGGTTGGGGCCACGTCGGGTCAGATGGGCGGATTGCGGATGCCTGAATAAGAGAGGCTTGTACTCCCAGCTGCCCCGTCTGTTTGACCAGGCAGTGCTTAGCCCAGCGATCATCCCGACTGGGGTACTGAATGGCAAAACCCTTGGATCTGACCGTCTGGTCAGAAGAGTCAGCAGTGAAGAATAAACTAACTTGACCTGTGTGCACCAGGTGAGTTTGCTTTGGTTCTTTGTGGATATGGCGCCATTTTGACTTGTCAAGTGCTTGAATTTGTTTATGTTTTTACGAACATGGTGCCATTTTAATTTTATTTGATGTGGTCCGTGGACCGACTTTGGTAAAGATATTTGCAAATATCTGATAAATAGTGAACTTGTTTTCTTTTGAAAAATGCGGTGCCTTATTAAGGTGTTTTGTTTGGGCTGTTGTTGTTGTTCTGCTGTTGCTCAATTGGAAAAAAGTCAGCCAGCACCTCCAGAAGGCACCCTGAATTTCGATATGTACGTAAAACATGGCCTATGGCACAAATATATGAGGGACAATGCCAAGTTACAGTAGCCATTGACAGGCACTTTTGATGAACAGATATTTAATTTCTACAGTAAAAATTGTTTGCAAAAAGGAGTAGGCAGTCAATGTTTGATTCCCTCAGAACATGGCAAAAGGAGGCTAAACAGAGATGAATGAAAGCAGAGAAAGAGGCCTGGAAGTGGAGAATACAGACATTGACTCAGAAAGCTGTAGCGCATGATAGAGAGGAAAAAGGAATAGAGTGTGCTGATAGGAGATTTCGATTACAATGTGAAAAGTCCTATTTTGCTCAAGACGAAAATGACACCTTTGTGGAGGAATTGTTAGATACTTGACCTCCACCTCCATACGCCCCGCAGAGAATATACCTTGCCATGTCACTGCCTCAGTCATTTGTTCCTTCTGTCTCTGCTGCTTCTCTTTTTTCTGCTATCGATCACCCTGCTTCGGCCACAGCTTCTCCTGTCCTTTCTTTGACTTCGCAGCTACAATGGCTGCCAGTCTCCCTGCTACGCCCTTACACCTATGACGCAGCCGGCAGCAAAGTTGGTGCCTGTTACTTCTGTTGCTACTCCTTCCCTGTTTCTCCATTCCCCAACATTACTGAGCAGCGGAATGCCAGTATGTGGACTAGGGGACGGAAACTGGGCAACTGCTGGGGAACGACAGGGGAGAATATTGATACGATCTGTTGTGGGAGATGAAGACAAAAAGATAGTAGCCAATCAGGCGGCCCAGTGAGCTCGTAACCCCTTTTACAGTGTGAAAGATGTGTGGAGTGTGATGAAAGATTATGAGTTTTTTGTGCAGCAGCATGCCCTTAAGCACATGTCGGCTACTTTGATTGAACTGTGAGAGCAGTGTTTGAATGATGCAGCACCGCAGAATATTAATGATATTAGGGATCATGCATATTCTGCTGATATGGCACCTGCTCAAGTTTTCAGTAATTTCGGGACGTGGGTCGCTTATCAGAGTAGGCTGCTTGAGAAGAGCCAGAAGACAGTATCCCAGTTTCTGTAGAGGGAAGTCCACCCCATATACCACCCTGAAATACCAGAACTACAGGATCAGCATAATGTTGTTACTAGACCACGAGTAGCAGCCCGGTTCTAAGAACAGTGGGTTTACACTCCATGGAAAAGGAGTGAAGTTTTATCCCTTAAGACTCAGTTGCCTGATCCCAGGAAAAACCTGACAGCATATTATAAAGAATTGACTGAGGCTGCATCCTCGACGGTTATGACTCCTGTTGGCTCCTGTTGATATTTTGAGACAAGTGCACATGCAAGATCATGTTGCAGAATTGGGGGGTACCTGGGATCAAATAAAGGCATGGAATCAGGAGAGAAAGCCTGGTGAGAAGCCTTGCCCGGCTGTATTATTACTTATATGCATTCTCTCATCCCGCCAAGAAAGGTAGATTGGGACAAGCTCCCAGCTTGTCGTCAGATAAAAGACGAGAATTTGTCCGATTTTTTCACTCGGTTTGAAGGCGTATTTCTGGACTACATTGAGCAGGATTTGTCTATTGATGGAGGTGTCTGATTATTTGTTAATAGGTTTGCTTCGAATTTACTTCCGGAGATCACGACTCGGTTGCAGGCTTCTGAAAGTACATGGTCCACTTCTTCCCCTTCTGTTATTTTGAACATGGCACAGTATTATGAGCATAGGGAAAATGAGGACAAGGAGAAGATGGAGAAAAAGCATAAAGACTTGAAGACGAAGGAGTTGTTGCAGCAGGCTTCTAGGGGAATGGTAGAGGACGTGGTGGTTCAGACTGACAGCTTCCACGTACTAGCCGGAATACTACGCCTGTAGGGTCGAATCAGTGTGCGGATTGTAAAGAGGAGGGACTTTGGAATAGCAAGTGTCTGGTGTGGGTGCAGAATGTTGCGGCCCCTAGAGGACGAGGTTCTCGTGGGACGGGGTTGTGGAACTAGTGGACAGGACAGAGCTCAGCATGCTGCATCCTCACAGGATCGTCCGGATAGAACTACTCCGATGACAATAGGGACGGACAGTATTATCACGATGACTATGACATAGACGAGGTGACAGGGATGTCTCACAGCTAGGACAGCCAGGGACAGGGTGAGGGACCAGTTCGGATACCTGTAGATCAGTGCGATCCTTACGTTACTGCAGATTTGCATGGCTCAGCTAAGGAATTTTTGGTGGATACAGGTGCAATGAATAGCTCTATTTCTCGGTCACCGGTCCCCAGGTCAACTCTGTCTGGCCATAATAATGTTTCATTAGGATTTTCTGGTGTAATGATTGTGAGCCCCATTTCCAAACCTCTTACACTGACTATAGGTCCTTTTACTGTAGATGCACCATTTTTGTTGATCTAATTGTGTAGAAAATCTAATGGGCTTAGATTTATTAAAGTAGTTGCATGCTGTGAGAAGTTGGCCTGGCATATGCTGGTCACTAGTTATAGTGGACACCTTGCACCAGTCCAATTCGACTCTTATGGTAGATAGGTTTAAGACAACCTTTTAAAGAAAGCTATCCTAGTGGTAGCTGTGGAGAGCAGCCTTCAGGCTAAGTCTCTGAGGAATGTAAAGCAGCTTGTTTTACCTTATAATCTCTTGAATTACCAAATGAAAGGACACCACACAGGTATATATATCAAATATATATGTATTTATTACTAGACACACTCTACTAATCTCTTTATGAGATTAGAAGCCATGAACACATTCAAATATCAACGTTTCACAATAATTTAAGCACAAATATGGCTGGGGCCCTAGGGGCGTACCAGACCATAAACTAAAAAAATGGGTTAAGAATGTCGACTTGCAGAATGAAAAGGCCTAGGGCCTGTAGAATCGCTGGGGCTTCACTAATGCAGTAAAAGCAGGTAAGTAAACGACCCACGGGAGACGTGTGCAGCGTGTGAACACAGCCGCGGGTTCCCTATTGATTATACGTCGCGGTTTGATTTTTAAAGTTTATGGGTACTTCGAGGAAGTCTACAAGCAAGCCACTTCCAAGGTAAGTAATTCGAGGGCCAACACACACTAGGGCACTGTAGTGCATGAGTTACCTCACCCAGGGAAGCCAGGTGCATAGGTGTCTTTTGGTGTCGGGTCACGTCGCTGTTTTCTATGGAGACCAAAGAAGATTTGCTGCTTGCGAACACTGGAGAAGTGTCCAGTGGAATCCGAGGGTGGATTCGAGATGAAGATGACCTGAAAATTGAAGGGACAGTGTTCACAGTCACTTGCCAGTGACCGGGGGCCAGGAAGCTGGTTGCCCACGGAAGTCGGGTGATTTCAGGTGATCAAGGGTGATTGACTCTTCGCTCACGAGGTCCAGGAGAGATTGATGATGACCAGCAGCTGGATTTGGAGTGTCCCACAAAGTCTGCAGCTTACTGAGGTGTTAGCAACCGGATTGGAGCCAACAAGCCTTGGCAACAGCAAGTCTCGTGGAAATCAAAGAAGGTCAGCGTTGCAGACCAGCAAGGTCTGAGGGACTCACCCAGCAACGGTGAGTGAGAGTAGTCCTGGAGAAACGAGAGGAGCCCTTTGAGTTGATAAGAAAGTCTTCGGGGGACCCTCAAGCCAACAGGCAAGGTATCACGAAGACGCCTCTTGAGGAAATGCTTCACAGGAGCCCACAGTCACTCGGGACAGGGTAGGCCTCTGATTTTTACTGCAAAATCTGCTGGAGGCTTGGGCCATAAATGGTTCAATGCACAAGTTCGTAGAACATCATGAAGGGGTTGCACTCGACAATAGTGCACGGTACCCGGGTATTGCTGTTCCTCGTCACTCGTGGGGTCCCCTCGCCACAGCTTTGCTGGGGACTCACAATGGCCATCGAGAAGTCAGGAAATCTACTTACAGGGCTGCAGGGACTTCGAACTCTGGAGGGAGCGGGAAATTTTGCGACCATTGATTAGAGTTTCAGGTGCCTGCCAAGCAGGGGAGTCACTCCTTGACTGCAAGGGAGATTCTTCCGTCTTCCAAAGGTAGTGGAACATCGAAGGGCCAGGATTCTTCTTTGTAATGTAATGTAATGTAAAATGTATTTCTATAGCGCTACTATCACTCCAGGGAGTATCTTGGCGCTCACCCAACCCAGATGGACGAGTTGGGGGGAATGGACACACTTCACGCTAAACACTACATACTTAAACCATTGCTGTCCAGGCTGCATCGGTCATAGAAAATATCCAGGTTTTTAATGCCTTCCTGTACTGGGTTTCATGAGACATAGAGCGTAGAAAGAGGGGGAGCTTGTTCCAGGCCTTGGCACCCAACACGAAAAGGGATTTGCCGCCTTTAGTTGTTAGCTTGAATCTAGGGATTACAAGCAAATTCTGACCCACAGACCTTAGGCAGCGTACCGGATGGTATCGTCTAAAGCCATTCTGTAGGTATTTGGGTCCTTGATGGTGGAAAGCCATGAAGGTGATTAAAAGGATCTTAAAAAGAATCCTCTTGGCAATAGGAAGCCAATGAAGCGCATTCAGTGCTGCTGAGGCTGATGACCTACGGGGCCAACGTAATACTAGGCGGGCCGCTGCATGTTGGACCATTTGCAATCTGTGGAGAACCGATTTATTTGCTCCAGCATATAAACTATTACAATAGTCCAGCCTGGAAGTTATTAGGGCCACAGCGACTGTTTTCCTAGCTGACAAAGGCAGAAAATCAAAAAGCGTCATCCCAGGTTATCTGCTTTGCAATGCCAAGGTTTCCTATCTAATACTGAAGATAGGGGAGGGACTAGCTCTATGACCACTCCTCTGGGAGGGTCAGGGTAGGGGGTGGTTACACCCACTTCCCTTTGTCCAGTTTCATGCCAGAGCAGGGACAGGTAGCCCCTGAACCGGTTTGAGCTGGCATATGCACAGAGGAGCCTACTGTTCCCCCAGTGCAGGACTTCAAAGCACTCTAGAAGTGTACCCACCCAGCCCAAATCCACGAAATCCTGTCTAGAAGGTAGTGACACCTCCCTGTGACAGGATACCTATTGTTGGGACTCCTCCACAGCGAGTTTCAGTCAGCAGCAGGAGGGCAGCCCAGTGTCTGTGCTGGTGGCATCCATTTTGTGATGCCAGGGCTCTTTCAGATTTCTACTGTGTTACCACAGTAGGCACATGTCGTCCCCTCTAGAAGGAGGGGTCATACTCCCACACCAGTTACTGGTGTGGGGGTATGATTCCTAGTTGTTTGACACCAAACACAACATGTTTTGATGCAGTTATTCCAAAGTTAGCATTTACCGTTGGGTTATAAGGCACTTTAGAATATATAGTTTAACCGCATTCACAAACAGCCACAGAGAATAGACTCTGCCAGCTGCAGAGGGGTCCTGCTCATGCAGAGGCACCCCCTCACATTGTAAACCAAGCACCCTGCCCTCAGGATTGATAAGGCCTGCCATAGGGGTGGCTGATAGGTTTATATGTGTGTGTATGGTGAGATATAGGAACCTATACCTCAGTGAGGAGTGCTAACACTACCTCACCCAGGCTGCAGTAGCCTGTGGTGTCAGATTGAGTCTGCTTCCCAGGGGTGGCATAATACATGCTTCAGCCCCTGGTAGGCCTGTGAAGTACCTATGCCCTAGGCACCTATGGTACCATATACTAGGGGCTCATAAGGTACCACAGTATCCAATCACTAGTGCATCTAATATGCACACCAAGTCGTTTAGAGAGAACAGAGAGACTGGGGCCCTGATTAGCAGGGACCCAGCCAGACTATAGCCAGAAACCAGTGTATACATCAGAAAAAAAGTGGGGGCAACATAAGTGCAGATCCTACTCTCCTACACAACCCCCTCCAAACGCAGGGACACTAAACTAACCTTGACCAGTTGAATCTTCGTGTTCTGAGTGGAAATACCTTGAGAGTCCATCTGCATTGGCATGTTGGATCCCAGGTCTATGTTCCACTGTATAGTCCAGCCCCTGTAGGGAAATAGATCACCTGAGCAATTTAGGATTTTCACCTTTCATCTTTTGAGCCATAGGAGGGGCTTGTGGTCAGTCTGAACTATGAAGTGAGTGCCTCAGCTTCGTCAGTGCCCACACCACAGCAAAGGCCTCCCTCTCTATAGCTGACCAACATTTCTCTCTAGGGGTCAGCCTTCTGCTTATGAAAGCTACTGGCTGGTCTTGACCTTCATCATTAAGTTGAGACAGTACAGCTCCCACACCCAGCTCTGAAGCATCTGTTTGAACAATGAACTTCTTTTTGTAGTCTGGACTCTGCAAGATGGGGGCAGTGCACATTGCCTGCTTGAGGTCATCAAATGCCTTTTGACAGCTAGCTGTCCACTGAACCTTTTTTGGCATTTTCTTAGAGGTCAGATCCTTTAAGGGGGTCACTATAGATCCATATCCCTTAACAACCCTCCTATAGTACCCAGTCAGGCCTAAAAAGGCTCTAACCTGTGTCTGGGTTGTTGGAGCTACCCATTCCATTATGGTTTGGATTTTGCTCTGATAAACAGTCAGGACAGCCTTTTAGTCATGCCAAGCTTTTTGTAATTCTTGGCTAGCCTCAAGGTTTTTGGTTGCCTTCTTCATGTACTCTGCCATCCGGGAGCGGAGACCAAGTACATAGTCCATCACATCCTGTTTGGGAGGTTTGAGAGGTAACTCCCATCCCCCTTCACCAAACATAAGGGACCTCTGACAGGGTGCCCAAACAAAAGTTCAAAAGGGCTGTAGCCAACCCCCTTCTGTGGGACCTCCCTGTATGCAAACAGAAGGCAGGGAAGTAAAAGGTCCCATTTTCGCCTAAGCTTTTCTGGGAGGCCTTTAATCATTCCCTTTAGGGTTTTGTTGAACCTTTCAACTAACCCATTGCATTGTGGGTGATAGGGAGTAGTGAACTTGTAGTTTACACCACACTCCTTCCACATTGCCTTTAGATAACCTGACATGAAGTTTTACCTCGGTCAGATATAACCTCCTTAGGGAAACCCACTCTGGAGAAGACTCCAATGAGGGCTCTTGCCACTACAGTCTAATATGCACACCAAGTCGTTTAGAGAGAACAGAGAGACTGGGGCCCTGATTAGCAGGGACCCAGCCAGACTATAGCCAGAAACCAGAGTATACATCAGATAAAAAGTGGGGGCAACATAAGTGCAGATCCTACTCTTCTACATATGCTACCATTTATTGTTCCCCGGAAGGTGTTTACATGAAATTGGGTCCGAATGTGGTCAGCAGTAAGCAGTGTCTGTCCAAACATGAGCCCCTCCCTGTTGATTTTAAGGAAATGCCGCCCACGTTGTGGGCAATGGGTGACACGGACGTAGGATTATTGCATATACCCCCAGTTTCCATCAAAATGATAGACAATGCCATTTTGCCTCGTGTTCCTCAGTACAAAATACCGCAAGCAGGGGAGCGAGTCTTGTTACAAATTATACAGGACCTGATTAAGTCAGGGTAGTTGAAGAGACGACTGCTAATGTGTGTAATAGCCCTATTCTTCCCATTCTTAAGCGGGCACCTTGGGGCTCCTCTGATGATCATCCAGATATTTATCCTTTTGTGGTTGACTTGCGCGAAGTTAATAAAATAGTAGTTCCTCAGTTCCCGGTGGTCCCTGACATTACTGCTCTTCTGATGATGATTCCCTCCTCTGCTAAATTCTTTTCCTTCATTGATCTAAAAAATGCATTCTTCCGTATTTCGATCCATCCAGACAGCAGGTACTTGTTCGGTTTTACACTAGCTGGCAGAAGCTTTAGATTCTGTCGAGCTCCTCAGGGCTATACTAAAAGCATTAGTATATAATGTCAAGCTTTAAACGCCCAATTGGACTCCCTTATGCTTCCATCAAGTAATGTGTTTCTCTAATATATGGACGACCTACTCATCGCTTCTGACACTAAAAAGGGTTGTAAAGACAGTACGGTTAAATTGTTCTTGCATTTGGCACACCACGGATATAAAGTGTCCCTATCCAAATTTTAATATTGTTGACAAGAGGTCACCTACTTAGGTCACCTACTGTTGAAGGAGGGTAGGAAATTGACCCCTGAGTGCATCAGTACCATTGTTAAAATGCCTATCCCTAAAACTCAAAGGGATGTACGCACTTTTATTGGCTTTACATCCTATCATCGTCAATGAATCCCTAACTATTTGTTAAAAACAAAACCCCTGCCTGCACTAACCACTAAAGATGTGCATACACCCTTACCTTGGATGCCTGAATGTCAGCAGTCTTTTGAGCAATTGAAAGTTGTGCTTTGCTCTGCACCTGTGCTCTGTATGCCTGATTATGCAAAGCTGTTCGTGCTGTATGTACCCAAGATGGCTGGTTGTGCACTTTCTGTTTTAACACAGGCCTTTGGAAGTAAGCAACAGCTGTGTGCTTATTTTTCTGCTAATCTTGACCCTATCGCAAGAGCCCTCCCGAGCTGTCTAAGAGCGGCCGTGGCTGTGGCCGTTTCTATAAGGTAATTGGCTAGAGTCGTACTTGGCACTGACCTCACAGTCATGGTGTCCATGCTATAGATTCTCTTTTGAATAAGACCAAGACACAGCACCTCACCAGTGCACATCTGACCAGTTATGAGCCAGCTCTCTTTGCACCACATGTCACGATTAGAAGATGGGCCATTCTGAACCCAGATACATTCCTACCCCTCCCTTCTGAGAGTGAGGGCATTGGCATACATGATTGTATCTTCCAGATGGAGGAAGATATGAAAGGATGGGTAGATCTGACTGATGTTTGCTTATCTGAACCCCAAGGGGAACTATATGTCGATGACTCTTGTTTTAAGTTACCAGATGGCACTACAACCACCACAATCACAACACTGTACATGGTAGTTGAGACGTCATGAGTTCCCTATCAGTAGGCCCAAGCTGCAGAGCTTGTTGCCCTTATTCGAGCCTGTGAGTTGAGTGAGGGACAGGCTGTCAATATCTATACTGACAGTCAGTATGCCTTCAGAGTCGCCCATCATTTTGGGCGGCTCTGGGCAGAGAGAGGGTTTCTCACTTCCCATGGGATGAAGATCCAGCATGGCCCCCTTATACATAGGCTTTTGTCGGCTTTGACACTCCCCAAGAAATTGGCGATAGTGAAGTGTAATGCGCACAAGAAAATTACTGACAATGTGGGTAAGAGGAACACCTTTGCTGACCAGACAGCTACGGAGACAGCACGAACAAAGATGAAAAGGATGTTTGTAGCAGGTCCCGCTAGTTGGGTGTCTGAGGTCAACATGTTTGAGGATACACTGGAGAATGTTAAGGAGATACAGAGTGAGGCAATGATTGAGGAACTAGCAATATGGCAGGAACGTTTGGATGAGGAGGTATGTTGGACTGATAGGTCAGGGAAACAGAGATGGATGCTACCAGATGCATATGATCTTACCGTAGTCACCATGGAACACGGGCCAGCTCATATCAGTGCTAAAGGTATTTGTAAGTTGTTAGAACCAGTATGGCAAAATGGTAATATCCCAAAGACTGCCACTCATTTGGTCAAATATTGTATGGTGTGTATGATGCACAATCCTGGAAAAAGTACCCCTGCGCCACCTGGTAATTTTGCACCTCCCACTTTCCCTTTTGAGGTCCTCCAGATAGATTATATAGAGATGGATCGAGTCAATAATTTGAAATATATGTTAGTGGTTGTTTGTGCATTCAGTAAATGGGCTGAGGTCTATCCCATGAAAGAAAATACAGCCATAGCGACTGCAAAAGTATTCCTGAAGGAGTTCTTTCCTCGCTTCGGCTTTCCCTGTTTGAACTGGAGTGATAAAGGAAGTCATTTCAATGCCAAAGTACTTCACTTAGTTTGTGAGGGACTACATATCAGACAAAAGTCTCATGCTGCAAACCATCCCCAATCCACCAGTTTGGTTGAGGAGTACAACGGTACTCTCAAACTGAAACTGGCAAAGATTCAGCAGACCACATGGTTGCAGTGGCCAGATGCTTTACCATTAGCCCTTTTGTCCACAAGAACTACAGTACACTCTAGGACAAGACTGTCACCCTACGAAGACGTGTTCAAGCTCCCGGCAAATGTTTGGGACGTTCTGCTTCCTCGTAGATTCTCCGAAATTGAATATCTTATGTTAGTGGACTATCTGTATGAGGTAACTAAAAGTCTGCGATCTATTCACCAACAGATTCAGGATTCTCTCCCTCCAGTACTCGAGGGGCCAGGACATGATATTTGGGTTGGTGATTATATCTTGATCTGGAATTTTCAGAGGAAGAAGAACTTGGAGCCTAGGTGGAAAGGACCAGTCCAGGTTCTCCTTGCTACCCGCACTGCAGTCAAGGTCACCGGCCGAAAGAACTAGAATCATAGCCAACACTGCCGTAGAGTGCCTCTACCCTTGGCCTATGATCAGTGGGTCAAGGAAGGAACTGGGGACTCAGAGTTGGAGCAAGTCCCATGATTTGCCCCCTTTTCGGATGCCAAGCTCATGTGGACCTAAACTGAGGCAGAGAATAACGAAGTACTAAATGCATCATTGCTCCCGGAGATCAAGGCTATTCAAGAGCCCTTTTCCACTAGCCCCTCTGTGCCTGAGCCCTTTTTTACTGACCCCTCTGTGTCTGGAGTAGCCAGGTACAATTTGTGCCCCCGACGGAAGAACAGTGCCCCAAAGGAGAAGTCAGATTTACCGGGATGGACTGTGCAAGTCAGGGTGTACTTTGCACATAGTACCAACAGTAGTTTAGCGAGAGACGAGATTGGTGTATTGTTCAGACATTGGATAGGATAGATCGAACGTGCTCCCCTGGAGGGGGTACATTATCCTGTGCGACGTGGGATTTCTTCAAGAGCTAGGATCGAACAGCTCCACCGCCGGTGCTCAAGAGCACCAACGTTGATGAACAATAGGAGTCTACCAGTGAGGCTCTAACAGACACTGGGAACTCTTGTGTTTGCCATCAGTTTTATTGCATTCCCTTTTCCCTGGTTCCCAAATGTATCTGTTTGGTCGGCCCATTTCTGAAGAAGAACAGCCGTTTGCACCTCTGAGCCCAGAGCGGGGTTGGTCCACAAAAAGTAAAATAGTTCTTGCATTCATAATTGCAATTTCATTGATAATTGTATTAGGGTTATCTTGGTTCTTGGAGGAAAAGTATCCTGTACGGTCTTTGATTGGGACAACACCTGTTACCCCTGAACACATGTTTGTTACTTTGGCCACTCACAAAGGAGAACACTGAAAGTCTTATAAGGATAATGTAGTTACACAAATGTTGCATTAGGCTCATGATGTGTCGAATACAACAAATTGCTGGGTGTGTGGACTACTTCCCTCAGTGACTCATAAAAGTGATATCCTGTTGTCCATGGCCCTGTCATATGTTAGCAGTTGTGAGGGTTGGTTTGCATTGCTCACTATGGTGCGTTCCTATCCCCAATTCAATACTCTAGATCAGGGGTCCTCATAGTACGGCCCGCGGGCCTCCAGCGGCCCGGCAAGCCTTCCTTGGCGGCCCGCGGAGCTTGCAGACAATATACTTGTGCTTTTTTCTTTTTTTTTTTAAAAAGTGTCACCAAACACCGCCGTTGCTGCAGCCCGGACTCCGAGAGGGGGCCGGCAATTCCAGCGATGGTAAGAGCGGAGCTGCGGGGGCGCTGAGAGGAGAAATACAACAAAGCCCCATTAACAAGCGAATGGTCTTTTAAAGACCTGTGAAGTACTGGGGCGGCTGTGTGTGTGCCTGGGCTGCCACACAGGTGGGGGGTGGGTGGTATATGCACTGCCAGCAGCAACCTGCCAGGCCAGTGAGTGCAGAACACTTGCATCACCCTCTCTCTGCCTGCCACTGCCTCCATGCTTCTGAAAGGTAAGACAAAAACATGCATTTTGCGTTTCAAATGTTCGATCCTGCAGCAGCACACTTCCAAAGCCCATACATGACAGAAACCCGATTCAAGGCCCCATTCTCCCGATTTTTAAAAAAGAATCTCCCACTTTGCTCTTTTGAAATGTTGGCATGTATGCTAATACACTAATACAGTGATTAATAAATAAGCGCAACAGGAACCACCTGCACCAACAGACTACGCATTTTTCCATGGGTGCCATCCAGTACAGTAATAAAAACCCTTAATAGAAGATTCGGCTACAATTCAATTATAAATGTAGCGAGACAACGTTCCTCTGCGACATCAGTTTCTTCCGCAAGCTATGGATTCCTCATGCTGCAAGTGTCCTGCCCCTATTCCAAGTGTCCTGGCAGTGAAGTGACAGAGGGCAGCAGGGTGTGAGTGAGGTGACAGAGGGCGGCAGGGAGTGACAGCCGGGTGAGGGGACAGAGGGCGGCAGGGAGTGACAGCCGGGTGAGGGGACAGAGGGTGACAGAGGGCAGTAGGGACTGAGAGACGGGTGAGGTGACAGTGGACAGCAGGGAGTGACAGCTGGCTTTTACATTACACAGGGAGCGGGGGGCGTGGGGGGGACTGTCTCTGGGCTGGTGACGGGGATGTGTAGACACAGTACGTGTGCACTGCCTGAGGCACAGAGATAGAGAATGACAGACAGAGGCAGAGACAGACAGAGACAGATAGAGGCAGAGACAGATAGAGGCAGAGACAGATAGAGGCAGAGACAGATAGAGGCAGAGACAGATAGAGGCAGAGACAGATAGAGGCAGGGACAAATAGAGGCAGGGACAGATAGAGGCAGATAGAGACAGAGAGGCAGGGACAGATAGAGGCAGAGACAGAGAGACGCTGATAGTGACAGAGAGGCAGAGACAGATAGAGGCAGAGACAGATAGAGGCAGAGACAGATAGAGGCAGAGACAGATAGAGGTAGGGACAGACAGAGGCAGGGACAGACAGAGGCAGGGACAGACAGAGGCAGGGACAGACAGGGATAGACAGGGAGAGAGAGAGAGAACGCGAGAGAGAGAGAGAACGCGAGAGAGAGAGAACGCGAGAGAGAGAGAGAGAATGCGAGAGAGAGAGAGAGAGAACGAGAGAGAGAGAGAGAGAGAGATGTGCATGCCGGGTCTGGTGGCTCAGTGGACGAAGGCATTTGCTGCAGGGGCCTGTGTTCAAGCACATGGTCACAGTTTTTTTTTTCTAGCCCCACCCCCTCCCCCACTGACCCCGCCCCCACCGGTGCGGCCCTCGGCCACTAACCACACTCTAAATTTGGCCCCTGAGAGAAAGTTTGTGAGTACCCCTGCTCTAGATAGAACACATGCTGATTCTCACACCA
The DNA here is from genome assembly GCF_964204655.1 of Triturus cristatus. Classification (NCBI taxonomy): domain Eukaryota; kingdom Metazoa; phylum Chordata; class Amphibia; order Caudata; family Salamandridae; genus Triturus; species Triturus cristatus. The sequence goes on from NC_140595.1 coordinate 719,565,574, forward strand.
TGGTACAGAATGTGCGTTTCCAAAACAGGGATCCCCAGAGCGCTTCGACAGGCCAAGAGCCATTTGGTAGATTGTTCTTAAGCTCCTGCATGCATGCATACAAAGGGGTGAGGAATGCAATGTGGTCTCGAATGGAAATAGCTGATTTCCTGGGGTTCAACACGTCAGAGAATTTCCAGTCTTTCCAGGCTCGTAATGTTACTGAGGATAAGCCAATACCAGTGTCAGTGGTCAACACAACAGCTAGTTTCTGTGTCCAGGGGACTGGGAAGATAGAGGTGGGGGAGAGAAGATGCAACTCCACATATGGTTTGAGAACGACTGATAGTCTGCCCATAATACCACCCCCTTATGTATATTTTGTTTGTGGATCTCGAGGTTATGTCTGGCCCCCGGAGGGATGGTCGGGCAGGCGCTATCCTTCTTTTCTCCTTCCCTCTGTGTATATAGCTCCATCGAGTTATCACAAAGACCATTGGCTGCAGCGTCGGGTGCACACTTGCCTCGAGTCAGTAGGGTTATTATCACAGAAGATATAGATCAGACAGATTCCACTTTACATCAGTTTGAAGATGCCATGAAGGGAATAATACCTTTTTGGGACTCCGTGTCTAACCGCCTCAACATTCGCCGGTTAACAAGGGTTGTTGAAGGGGTTATTAACACAATGGCTGGTATACTGACACACATCACTGCTGAGCTCCAGGCCACAAGGCTTGTTATCTTACAATACCTGATGGTGTTAGACTTCATCCTTGCTGATCGGGGAGGGGCCTGCAGCTTCATTGGTAGTAGCTGTTGTGTATATACCTGACCACGCTCCCAATGTATATGCTGCCATACAGAAGTTACAAAGACTCTCATCTGACATTCACCAGAAAAAGGTACTTGGACCCTATCTGGGTGGTTTTGGGATCTGTTTACGTTCTGGGGTTGGAATATCCTTGTTTTCCTAGCTTTAGTCGTTGGTATTTTCCTCACATGTTGCCTCTGTATACAATGTCTCTTGGCCTGTTGCTCTTATTGTGTTACACTTCCCACCTCAAAGCAGAAGATGCCCATCCATGATACCAATGCTGTGATTATGACTCAGAAGGAAATAGATAGCTTTATGCAGATAGACAAGGGTATATTTGAGGACTCATCTTCCCTTGATGCTGAATACATGGATTGCTCTGAATTTTGAAGATAATTTGTGATATACAAGCCATGCTACACTTCATATTTTCTCAACTTCAAATATTTAGATTCTACTAAAAGGAGGTTCTGTTGAAATGTAAATGTTATGCATTTGTTTTGCTTGCATATTGCTCTATGTAAAGTTAGCGTGTGCAGCACCATTAGAAGTTGAGCCGCCATTTTGAACCGTGATTGAAACTAACTCTAGCTTGCTGAGAAATGTCTCCATTTGTTTTTTTCTTCTTCCTCAAGGTGTAACGTTGTCTCACTGAGTACATTGTCCTCATTAGCACATACCTTTCCCACTAGATAGAGGCCTTCTACCACCAGCCCAGCTGCGGGCACGGGCAGGGTGACCTTCATTTATAGATAGCATGTACCCAGCTTTAGAGTTGAAACTTATCCTACTGAACCTCTTTGTTTTTGCTGTGTGAGCCTGGAATTTTCTATTCTGGGCAGTGCTTTCATTGGTTTGAGAAATACTTAATGCATCTTCATGTTGGCTGAAGTCAATCATGCAGCAATCCAAGGAGACTGGTCAGACTGGACTCCACTCGAGTGTACCTTTAATAAATACCTTTGGTTTGTATTCTCTACTGTCTGACAGCCTCTTCATTTGTGAGGAAGTCTGAGAGGTGGTCTCGAGTGACCCTAATCGGGTCACTTCCTTCACTATAAAGAGTGCAGCAACTGTCCAGACAAGGCAGCAAGGTTGAGACACAATGTTCTAAATGAGTCCTTTGGAAATATACCCAGCACTCTCCATAAGGCCTTATTTGTGCTGTGTACACAATGTACTTGTACAACTGATTCCTTTTCCTGCTGTTTTTTTACGGTTCCCCTGTTCCCGAACATCACTTTTGGCCTACTCACAGCCTTATCATGTAAGTGAAGCTTGCAACGCCGCTGCCTGTGCTGCAAACATCTGTATTCTAAAGCTGTGTCTACACTGCTGCTGCCTGTGCTGTGCCTGTTTATAATTAATCAATGCTGAACCTCTTCTGCCTGTTCTGTAACAGTGTCAGTAACTGAAGTCATCTCTGCTGCTGCCTGTGCTGTGCTTGTTTTTAAAGCTTGCATTACTGCTGCCCATACTGTACTTTGATGTGAGTAAAACTTGGGGAAATATTTTCACTACACAAAGCCAAACTGATTGTCTTTGTCAATGGTTCTTTGAAAATCATAAGCTACACATGATTGGTGGTGCAATACTTCTCAAATTAACACCAAGCTTGTTTTTAGGTCTCGCCAGGCGAAAAGCAGCACATGCGCTGCCCTCGTCAAAGAGACCTTTTTGAATCGATTCTCCGCCGTGGGCTCATGCACGCGCCTGCATGGACGAAGATGGCTACTATCGCCATCTGTCCATAGCAGACAGCATGCGCTGGTCCGTGGGACAGAGGACAGTCCGCCGCCATCTTGTTCACGCCGGCTTCCTTCAACTCTGGCTCCGGTGTGCTTTCACCCAGAGTTGAAGGAAGGTGGCGCTGGGACAGTGGACAGTCCGCCTCCATCTTCGGCATTGCCACCTTTTATTAACGTAACACACTAAGAATGTATTATAAAGGGTTAGGTGGTTATCATATATTATCATGTTTAGTACAATACAACCACTGTACACTACAGACGTATCGCGAAAAGTTAAGTTGTCAGCAGAAGGAATTTCACCGCTCTGGACTCAAATTCCCAGAAATCTAAGGGTCAATACCTTTTCCACCAATAGTTTTCATTTATTTCTTGCTCTGTTACGTTTAAATAAAAACATTGGATGGGGCAGTCAAAATAAACCTTGGAAAAAGCAAGACACCAGACCCGAAAGTGACAGCTTAAACAACAATCAGGTCAAATACCGGCAAACCATGCGTTTACGAAAGCTCAGTGATTAGACGCCCCGGTCGGAGTCCACGCAATTCTGAGGTATGTATCGAATAAATGCAGGTATCAAATAGCAGTCCCTTGATTCAATTCACACTGGAATAATCCCAAATCACAAAGTCTCGCAAATCAGTAAAACTCATTAACATAAAAATCTTTCCACATTTATTTTATACAAAACATATGTTTCATCATATTAAAAGCATCCCCTATTGCAGTCCCTTCCTTGGACTATTAAAGACATATAATCTTCACAAGATCAAGACAAGAAGCAAATAGGAAGGGGAGGGGGGAACCGGGGGGGAGGATAAATTATTGCACAGTAAATAACACAATCACTGACACCCCATTATGAACCCGCATAACAGAGAAAACAACAACATAAAAAGACAATACACTTTGTCATATATTGCACATCATCCGACCCACAGTCTTAATTATACAGCTTGTGAAATGTCTAGCTCATTTATCTCTACAGGTCTGTACCAGTCCGTTTGAGTGTGCTTTCCAATGCGTCGACGCGTTTCGATTTATACCACCATCTTTATCAAGACAATTGATAGATGTTTTCTCAATTCTAATATTCAATTTTTCAGTCCTGTATTAAAATAAATATATATACAATCACCCAACTTTATTCTTCCTTAGTCTGATTGCATCATTTTCTACTAGACTCTAATGTATTGACGTATCACTCCCTTTGTCATTTATTGATCTAATTGTTTTACATCCTATATCCAATTTCCAATTGCTAAGCATAGTCTTTTGTCTTATCCTGATTATGTTTTTTTATTTTGTAATCTCAAAGATGGCGCTTCCTATCTTTCAATGGGGATCCCTCAAAGTCATATTAAGGCACCCCTCATCTTCTGCATATTGCCCATGGTATCCATTTTCTGCTGCTCATAAATTATCTCATTAAATGCCTACAATCCATATCTTGCCCTTATTGTATATTCACCTACCCACATTACTATTCGAACATTGTTTAGTGTGTATCACTTAGTATTACCTCAACATCTCATTTACATTTATGGGACTTCTATTGTCTATTTTGAAGAGTTCTCACCTGTATGTAATCTTGCTTTACCCTTCATTGATCTCGCACAATATGAGTCTGTTCCCACTTCCTCGATTAGCGGTTATGAGCCGTATCCGAGCTCTCTGCGTGTCTTTGCAATCTATAATACACAGACAATCGGTGAACCCCTTCCCATGTTTGCCGTTATTAACTCTACCATCCTTTTCTCAGAATATCTTAAGTTCATGCCTACCTTAAAATTAATGCCGTTCCTGTTCGTGCGTACATCGCTTTATTTACTAAATGTCTCAGGGGAATATGGAGGTCCGTGACGATCCTCCCTATTTCTTTCACCGCCTTTTCCTAAGATTAAAGAGTTACAAAGTACAAATAAGTGTTAAATCTCTCTCCCTCATTATTGATTAGTATATAGAGATCAAACTTACAAAATAAAATAAAAACGGTCCGCTCGCCCGCTATTTGGAGTAATCCTCATCTTACCTTCTGGCGTGAAGCGTGTTATGTGAATGCGGAAGGGTTTCTCCGGTGTCTATTACGCTGATCACTACCATATGCTTCTATTTGGCCCCACTAAGCGCATCTCCTATTGGTCCTTGCATGCACGTGATGTTCATCGGGCTAGTGTTTTAATATTTTTAAATCAATTGTTTTTTATATGACCATTGCTCATCACTCTCCTACATTCGAATATAGTCACCGCTTCTTTGAAAAAATAATTGTAATTTCTTTTAAAACTGGGCGGCACGTATTCTAGTGTTTCTGGTCTCATTTAACATGTGCTGACTCTGTTTGTTTTGATATGTCTATGTGGGCACGTGATGATATGTCTAACTGGCCCCGCGATATATATATATATATATTTATCCTAGTACAAAGTGTAAAATATCTTATGTTTGAGATCGAATATCGCATATGCCCCAAAAACGGGGGAAAGAACACAATTATTGGTACTCGATTCTCCAATGAAACAGACCAGTGAATATTAAGTTCCACTCCTCGCTTACACCCTCTCCGCTCATCTGCCCCACCATTTTTGCTTCAATTCTTATCAAACTTTATTGGTAACTCTCGGACAAAACTGTATCAAATATCACTATGGTTAGCAGAGTGGGAGACACTCCTATGTCTCTTCCTAACTTAGATCCATAATTTATTTCCTATCACACCTTTACAGAAGGGAAAGACTAAGATACCCAAGATCTATACTTTTCCAGATGTCAAGCTATTGGTTCGACCTCCAACCTCCTGTAGCATCTAACTTTATCTCTGAATATTATGTTGCCTACTTGCATATCCTAAAATGCGACATTATAGTTATGTCACAATTATACTCATCCAATCTTCCTTAGAATTAAGTCCCACATCCACTGTGTTCAAATGGCACAAAAACCATTGTTCTAGTTTTTTCCTTTTTGTATTCAGATCCCCTCCTCTTCTATTTATTGTCACCTTCTCCAAAATGAACCATTGAAATTGATTACAATCATGGTTCAATTTCAAATAGTGATCTGTAAGTGGAGCATTTTCTTTTTTTGTCCTAATAGCTGACTTATGTTCCAGCAAACGAATACGTAGTTCTCTGCTTGTCTCTCCTACATATACAAGTCCGCATGGACAGATTAAAAGATAAATGACATTTTTGCTGCGACAGTTATTCAAAGATTTAGCCCATACTTTTTTGTTATTGGGTGTTAGGCTTTTGGCTTCAATACACTGTGAACAAACAGAACACATACCACATTTATGGTTGCCACTTGCTTTCTCTCCTGTTACTGTTGTCTGAGTTTCATATGTGTGTTTGTATGTGTTCACTAAGGAATTGCGGATGGTTTTATTACGTCTGAAAGAGAATAGCGGTTTGTCTAATCTATTGTTTGATTCCTAGTTTAAAATTTTCCAATTCCTGTTCACTATATTTTTTATTTGATTGCTCATATTTGAAAACTGTGAGACAAAAACAATTCTCCCACTTGTCTTGTCATTCTTATTTTTATTGGTCTCTAGTAAGCAATCACGATTGTAAAATCTTGCCCTTTTTAATGAATGTTTAATTAACTTGCCTGGGTACCCTCTGGCTTTTAATTTCTTCGTTAAAACTTCCGCATGATGATGGAAATCAGAAAGCGAGGTACAATTTCGTCGTAGTCTCAGAAACTCCCCAAAGGGAATATTGTCTTTCTGAGATCGCGGGTGATTGCTGCCATAGGCAAGTAAAGTGTTCTTGTCCGTGGGCTTTGGAAAAAGCTCAACGTGTAGAACATCTACCACATTTTTAGTTCTTATATCTAAAAACTCCACATCTGAATTGCTGTAATGTGCCGTGAATTTGAGGTTTGGATCACCCAAGTTAATCCACTCTAAAAAAGATTCCAATTCCTGACTGGCACCGTTCCAAACAAAAATGAAATTGTCTATGAAACGGTGCCAGCAGGAAATATTTTCAAAATATGGGGCCATCTCATTAAAAACATGTTTCTGCTCAAAATTCCCTACATAGAGACACGCTAGGCTTGGAGCACCGGTAGCCCCCATGCTGGTCCCTTTGACCTGAATGTATGAATCTTCCTTAAATAAAAACATTGTTTTTAGGTACCATTTCAATACAGGACACAATGAAGCTTTTATTGGCTCCTGCCAGGTCTTCACAATCAAGAATGGTTGAAATTACCCCAATGGTATCATCTTGGTGAATATTGGTATATAGGGCTTCAATGTCTAGGGTGACCAAAATTTGGGTCACCCTGTTAAAGCCCTGTCCTTCAAATATGGAAATTGCGTGAGCCATATCCTTGATATAAGATCTTTGTTTTTGTACTATAGGTTTTAAAAAATGGTCCACATATCTGCTGAGGGGCTCTAACATTGAGCCCACACTGCTGACAATAGGCCTTATGGGTGGATTGTTGATATTTTTATGGATTTTAGGTAGTCAATAGATTGCCGGTATTGTTGGGTGTGTATTTAATAAAAAGTTATATTCATTCTCGCAGATCCAACCCTCTTCTCTCCCTAGCTTTAAAAGGGATGCCACATCTTTCTTTAATTCTTCTATTGCTGTTAAGCGGATCGGTTGATAATGCTCCCTAACATCGAGGAGGTCCCTCATTCTTGCTTCATAGTCTGTGGAGTCAAAAATTACGACTCCCCCGCCTTTATCGGCTGGTTTGATGGTGATACTATCACATTCCTGCAAATGCAGTACAGGCTATTACCGACTATGGACATATTTGGCCGTAGGTTGTGCACGGCATGTTTTATATTGGAGAAGCTTAGAGGCATAAGTCAACCGGACCGTTTTGATCGACCGCTAACAATGTGTTTTGTTGATTTTTTTTTTTTTTAAGTGTCAATCTCCAAATGGCATACACTGGCACGAGGGAGTGGGTGTATACCACACGGTGAAATAGTCGCAAATCCTTTTTTAGGTCATGCCACATTGCCACTAGGTGTAATTCAGGTCCTCTTCCTATGTGGAATCCAGTTTGGTAATCTGAGAGCAAAGAATTTCATTCTATGAATTTTGAGCTCTATTGAAATGCTGCTCTTTCCATTTGCTTGTCAAGGCAAGTCCATTAGAGTTTGGATCTTGCAGATCGAGGATGTTACTTGTGTTATTTTTGCCCACCCCTGTGCCCGCTGGGTTCTTTACCACCCCTGTACCCTTCAAATCCACCTCTGAGCTCCTGTTGTTATCCCATCCCTGAAACTACAGCTGCTGCTCCCAGCTGCACTTCTCACCGCCACATTCCTGACTATATATGCCACTTCCCCACTTCTCAGCACGTGTTCAATCTACCATTGAGTGATTGTACTGCTAACTCGTCCCTATGCTTCTCGCTCGTATTGTCTCCCTAAATCCGTTGATGAGCAGTAAAAGTGCAAGTGTAAAAAGGTATGAATTTAAATTAAGCTGCTTTATTTCATCGAAGCTCGTCTGAAACGGGAGTGCGCACACTTTGTAAATGTATGCATCTTGTAAAGCGCACTGCTGCCCTGAGGCGTCCTGGTGCTGTAGACCACTGGGGAACCCGTCCTGGCTATCCCTGTGAGATGGTCCCTCCCGGGTATCTCCATGGTGAAACCAGGCATCCCTGGCGAATGTGAGGGGTCGTTGTGGAGATGAGGCAAGCTAATGCCCAGAGTTGCCGAGTGTGAGTAGGCACCGAGACGAGAATTATCAAGTCAGCTGGCCCTGGTCCACGACCCTGGCGCATCGGGAATTGAAGCCTGGTCCCGGGCCGTCCTCTGCTTCCGGGTCTGCTGCCTCTAACCAGTGAGCCACACCACTCCACTTTGCATACCTTTTTGAGGTAGATTTTACCAAACGTGTGGAAAAGCTTCAGAAGATTAATGATTAGTCTAAAAAAAAATAAGCAGAGAATGAGCCAACAAAATATTCAAAGATGTAACAATGTTGCTTTAATTTTGCAAGAGGTGTGTAGTTCATACAACAGATATTGGAGAAGAGGATGTGGTCCGTCGGCAAGACTGGCGACTTTGGTACTGGAAACCAGGGTTCGAGCCACGAGGTCGCGTCCACATCCTGTAATTCTGGGCAAATCACTTAATCGTCCCGTGCCTGAATGTGTAATGTAAATACGGTGCTCATGTGAAGCGCTCCAATACCTTCGGGTCAAATTCGCGCTATACAAATATGCACAAAAGAAAAAGACACAATTCTCATGGGACTGCTCATAAAACAAGAATTAAAAATGCAACAGGTCTCGCCTTTTATTAAGTTAAAACCATTTGCTTTGCTATACAATACAGTTAGCAAAGCAAATTGCTCTAACTTAGTTAAAGGCGAGACCTATTGCATTTTCAATGCTTGTTTAGCTTGAAAGGATTATGTGTGCAGGTGGATGATTGTAGCAGCAACATCAGGGATAAGAAAATAATTTATTTGTCTTTTGTTAAAAACAGGTTTTCTTTAGTCTGTCGGGAATATGCGTCAAAAGGGAAAGGTACTGCTGAGATTCAAACTCAGGCTCTCGCTGTTTACTATTCAGGTGCTTTAACCAACTAAGCCACAGAGCCTAATTTGCGATGCTGGCTCACACTCTGTTTCTTGGCGTAAATGCAAAGTAGTGCACAGTTTTGAATCCGCAAAGAAAATGGAGAACACAGAAAACCTGATACAGAAATGGAAAAATGACAAGCCTTAGAATGCGTATATCCGCACACATACATATGTATTCATGCATTATGCATTTATTACAGTATGTATACGATACACCGATGGAGTAAGTGATATACATACGTGAAAGTACAAAACGTAAACAAGAATGTGACAGAGGAGCATATTAACAAGGGCTTTATCTTCGCTTTTTTGGCTTTAAAAGCCAAAGAAGCGGAGATAAAAATATTGCCCTTTTAACAACAGGGTGCAAACATGCAAAATCGCAAGTTAGCATCCTTTTTCTCTACGCTTCCCTTTGCATCTCTAATGAGATGCAAAGTGGGCGTTCCAGAGAAAAATATTAGGAGAAATGTCGCTAAGCGACATTTCTCCAATTATCAAGCTTCACGCTAACCCTGTTAGAGACAAAAATAGCAGCGCTAACCACGGTTAATGCTGCTTTTTTACGTCTGCTAATTTTCAGATGTAGCCATGTAATCCAATGGGAGGTGGATTACATGGATAAATCCACTATGGGCTATCAACAATGATATCCCTATCCTTGTAGTTTTATCGCTGCAATACCAGCGATAACCTCCCAAAATGCCGCTATCGCTGGATTTTTTATCGCCTAGGCGGTTAGCATTGTTAATAACGCGATACCAGGCGATATTATCCAGCGATAGCGGGCGTTATAAAATTTACGCTAAGCGCCCTTAGCGTTAATTTTCCCTGTTCCTTGTTAATATGCCCTCCAGTCTGTCTACATACGTAAGCCGTGTGCCTTTTCCTACACCTCTCGTGGCCACTACCCGCCTCACCTGTGCAGCACAGAGGTCACCGCCACATCCTGATTCTGTAAAGCCCCGATGAACTCACAATGATACAAAAGTGTTTTAAATGTTTGTTTTCTTCTAAACCTTGTCTCCATCTGCAAAGATGAAAAAGACAACATGTTGCTCGCAACTTTCTCACCAGAGAACACTTTATTTAAACAGCCCTTCAAAAAGTGCGCTTTCATATAGTATATTTTACACATTTTGTATTTTGTGCCGACATTTGTTATTTGATTATTATTTTTAAAATGCAATAAACAATATAAAAACTCACGAAAACACGGAGGCTGTGTAAGGGTTCGCCAGTATCTGACTGGCCTGCAGGGCAATTCGGAGGTGCCCGAAGGGCTGGTTTTATCGGCTGATTTGTACTGTTGATTTCTCTATTAAATCAAATATTGCCTTCAGCAAGATAAAATCCATGCAATTTGTCACTGCTTGCAAAACACTTGTGCAGCGTGCCCTCACAAGTTCAAAATGGGCCCTATTTGCACACAAGGGCCTCTTTTTCAGTTTCTAATTCACTAAGGGGCCATTTTAATTTTGGTGCCTGGGCCGATGTTCTGTCCCAGTCCGACCCTGGTTAGAGCCGCTCACCTGCAACTATTACATGGCACTAGCAGCATATAATATAAACCAGTTCAATCATTGTCACTCAGACAGCACAAGACACTGGTATTTACCAGAATAAACAACAGTTCTCACTGTGAGGCGTGGCTTTTCTATTTCATGAACCTACAAGGAAAACTAACAAGCATAGGCATAGGTCTCGCCTTTGGGACCTTATAAGTGTTTAGTTATCCAGCACAATATCCTTGGTGCAACAATATCAAGTGTTGCATGGCTATACACTTATAAGGTCCCAAAGGCGAGACCTAGTGGCTTTGCCAGTGCTTGTTATTTTTTTGCATTGGTGATGTTTTCATGTTTATTACAGACATTAGGTAGGGAAATGTTTGTTTTTCAACACCATGCAACATCAAAACAAAAACAGTTTCTTTTAGATTAACACATGACCTCACTTATGAGAAATGGCAGGGGGTCACAAAGAATATTAGCAGGAAATCAGATGTTACTTCCACAAAAAAAAAGAGTGATGTATGGCTTAAGTAACTGTGGGGCATATTTACAAGGGCTTTATCTCCGCTTTTTCGGCTTACAAAGCCAAAAAAGCGGAGATAAAACCAGCGCCCTATTTTACAAGAGGGTGCTAACATGCATAATCGCATGTTAGCACCCTTTTTCCAAACGCCTCCCTTTGCAAAGTGGGCGGTACTGGGCGTACCCCGGATGGACTACCTTGCAAATATCACTGATATTTACATCGCGATATTTACAAGGCAGCCCACATGATTTTAGCAGACGTTATATTTTGGCGAAAACTGCAGTTTTCGCCAAAATCTAACGTCTGCTAAAATCCTGACTTAGCCATCCCTAACATAGGGGGTGGATTATGCTGATACGACCCTGTGGGTCGTATCAGCAAGGTTATCGACGTTTTGCAGGGAACATCACTGGAAAACCAGCGATGTTCCCTGAAATAGGGCGATAACCTCACTATCTCTGGAATTTTTATCGCCCTGGAGAAACGCGCTGCCAGGGCGATAAATTCCCGAGATAGCCTGCAATAAGATTATTACCGCTAAGCACGGGCAAGATAATTATCGCTGGCCGTTGATAATATGTCCCCGTATTCATATTAAATATTAGTAACTTTGTGCAAACATGTTCCCTTTTATCTTTCTAACCTCAGGGGCTTATCAGCTGGTAAAAATATACAGGCACATTTGGTGAAGATCCAAAGTGGTGTTAATAACATCCATGATGCATAACATTTGCTGTTTACGCAACAGTGAATGTCTGTGCAGGGCTAACCACGCTTCAGAGGCCTGTCCCGGTGCACAGGACACACAGGAAAGGGGGTCTCAAACCCTCTGCCACTGGTCTGCACCCCGTTCAGAAGAAACAGAAACCACTGGAGGAGGACCCCAGACTATGCACGCCCCTGCAATTTGGGCATCGGATCTGGCCTTCTGATGACATCACAAGGCTCACGTGTCTGCATTACTGACAGCACCATTTTAGGGCAATCTGCCACAGTTCAGCCATCTTTTTTCAATTCAGGTAAATTTTTAGTGAAATGTATACATTGTAAAATAAAGTCAAGAACGGCAAGTGTAAATATTAAAACAACAGCATCCAGCAATATTTATGCCACTAATGATGCAGGATGTTGTGAAGAGTCTTGATGTGAAATGACAGCTGGAACTACAGTGGGCTCACGGACAAGAAGGCACATACGGCTTTATATCGATCCAGACATAACAGAAGTTGCCAGCCTATTTAAACGTCAAAGATTAAAGAGAAACCCAAGCAAGCAGCTAGAGAATGAGGTAAAAAAGACATGCAGCTGTTAAGATAGACGGGTGGCTATGCCAGCTGCCAGCTAAGCAGACTGAAATACAGCTATAAGACAAACATTTAAAGACCCGAAAAGAGAAAGAAAGAAAAAAGAAAGGCAGAAAGAAAAAGAAAGAAAGAAGGAAAGAAAGAAAGAAACAGAAAGAAAGATAGGCAACTAAGAAAGATAAGCTAGACAATGGCCTACAAAGACATGCATGCAGCTTAGCTGGTAGTTGGACAGCTAAGCATAGCTTAAGGTATTTAAGCAGAAAAGCATCTACAGACCAACATACACAGAGAGACAACAACTGACAAGTTGAGAAACAGAACGACAAACACACACACTAAAACAGAGGTAGACGAAGATCAAGAAAAACAGTGATTTGACAGATATATGTGTGGCTGTCTGCTTTCTGCTAACTAGTCATTCAGCTAGACACCAGCTAGGCAGACAAGAAAGTAAGAGAGAGACAGGTACAGAAAGACACAGCAATCATTAGCATCAGACGCCATAAAGCTACTGATATGTCGAGATACAAACAGACCATGACACATTTCAACAGCTACCTTAGAGATAAAGACAAATTGCATTTTTTTCCCATATAAATTAATATGATATTGATGTTGTGAGGTAGCACTTTTTTAATTGGAGTTCTTAGAACCCCAGAAAACTAAATGAATTCCTGCATGTAGAAGCTCGAAAATGAAAAACTGTCAGCCTCATTTGCAAACATTTGTACAGGCATTACGTCTGCCATGGAATGCAAAAAAAACATTGCAAGCTGGATGACATTCAGGACATCTTCAAGCGGAATTTATCCAGTTACCCTGAAAGTGACCTATAATAACAAGCATTGGCATAGCCAATAGGTCTCGCTTTTGGGACCTTATAAGTATTTTGTTATGAAGCACAATATACTTGGTGCAACAACATCAACTGTTGCATGGCTAAACACTTATAAGGTCCCAAAGGCGAGACCTATTGGCTATGCCAATGCTTGTTTGTTCAGTATTTATTCACTTTTTATTTTGTTAAACTGTCCTATGTCGCACTTTCACTTCAGTGGCAGCCGCGTCCCGTTCCTTAGACAACCCGCATCTAAGGAAAGGTGTGCGGACGCCATTAACCCGTTCGACGCTTGTGACGGAGCGGTTCCGTCACGTGCGTCGGTTGCGCTGTGCGCATGACGGAACCGCTCCGTCATGGCCCCGCCCGCGCACGGAATCTTCAGCGCGGCGCGGAAATCCGCGCCGCGCTGAAGGGGTTAAAGTGAAACTGGGCATTGAGGTGTTTTTACAAAAAGGAGCATTTGTTTGTCAACTTGATGCACACATTTTTTTTTGTAAAAACGCCCCATACAGCGCTTTCATTATAATGACGGCTTTGCCCCTTTCTTTAGGCATGGCTCGTCTAAGGAAAAGGGTATGGCTGACATTAAAGTTAAAGCACCACATGTGCGCTTTTACAAACAACCATTTCCAATGCATTAGGTATCACATTTATGAGAGTTCCATAAATGCGAGACCTATTGCGTTGCAAATGCTTGTTTTGCAGTAGGCCTGGAGCAGATTGGATAGTTCGGATGATGACACGAGTAAGCTAAGGATAATACTGAATATCCTGAGGCAACATTTTAAAAGTAACTCTAATGCTTTATTGATTGGCTAATTATTTCTACTTCTTCTGTCCTAATCCTGATGGGAAAATGGAAGAGTATGTGAGATGTACACATTAATGGGAGGCTGAGCAAGAAACTAGAAGGGGTCTTGGTGGTCTACAGCCACTGATGGACTAGGCATAGAAGAGAAAAGCAAATGTGAGTTAGAAAGTATGTTGCAAACACATAAGTCTTCAACAAGTACGTTTCAAACATACAAGTCTGTGTCAAGAATCAAAGGGGAAAATGCTTTTAATCACTGGTGTGGAGGCAAAGATGAACATTTAGTCTTCATTTTCTGGACAATGGATTTCATTTGCATCTGTTTAATCATTACCAGCATACTCTACCGTTGTTGTGTGTGGTTGTGGTTGAGTGTGTGGTTGTGGTTGTGTGTGTGGTTGTGGTTGTGTGTATGTGTGTGGTTGTGGGTGTGGGTGTGGTTGTGGGTGTGGGTGTGGTTGTGGGTGTGGTTGTGTGTGGTTGTGTGTGTGGTTGTGTGTGTGTGGTTGTGTGTGTGATTGTGTGTGTGGTTGTGGTTGTGTGTGTGTGTGTGTGTGTTGTTGTGTGTGTGGTTGTGTGTGTGTGTGGGGTTGTGTGTGTGGTTGTGTGTGTGTGTGTGTGGTTGTGTGTATTTGTGTGTGTGGTTGTGTGTGTGTGTGGTTGTGTGTGTGTGGTTGTGTGTGTGGTTGTGTGTGTGATTGTGTGTGTGGCTGTATGTGTGGTTGTGTGTGTGGTTTTGTGTGTGGTTGTGTGTGTGGTTGTGTGTGTGGTTGTGGCTGTGTGTGTGGTTGTGTGTGTGTGGTTGTGTGTGTGTGGTTGCGTGTGAGTGTGTGGTTGTGGTTGTGTGTGTTGTGTGTGTGGTTGTGTGTGTGGTTGTGTGTGCACGGTTGGGTGTGGCTGTGTGTGTGGTTGTGTGTGTGGTTGTGTGTGTGGTTGTGGTTGTATGTGTGGTTGTACTTGTGTGTGGATGCGGTTGTGGGTGCAGGTGTGGTTGTGTGTGTGTGTGTGGATGTATGTTTGTGTGTGGTTGTGTGTGTGGTTGTGTGTGTGGGGTTGTGGTTGTGTGTGGGTGTGGTTGTGTGTGTGGTTGTGTGGTTGTGTGTGTGTGGTTGTGTGTGTGTGGTTGTGTGTGTGGTTGTGTGTGTGTGGTTGTGTGTGTGGTTGTGATTGTGTGTGTAGTTGTGTGTGTGGTTGTGTGTGTGGTTAGGTTGTGTGTATGTGTGTGGTTGTGTGTGGTTGTGTGTGTGGTTGTGGTTGTGTGTGTGGTTGTGTGTGTAGTTGTGGTTGTGTGTGTGTGGTTGTGGTTGTGTGTGTGTGTGCATGTGTGGTTGTGGTTGTGTGTGTGTGGTTGTGTGTGTGTGGTTGTGTGTGTGTGTGGTTGTGGGTGTGGTTGTGTGGTTGTGTGTGGTTGTGGTTGTGTGTGTGTGGTTGTGGTTGTGACTGTGGTTGTGTTTGTGGTTGGGTGTGGTTGTGTGTGTGTGGTTGTATGTGTGGTTATGTGTGTGGTTGTGTGTGTCGTTGGGTGTGGTTGTGTGTGTGTGGTTGTGTGTGTGTGGTTGTGTGTGTGGTTGTGGTTGTGGTTGTGTGTGTGATTGTGTGTGTGGTTGTAGGTGTGGTTGTGTGTTTGGTTGTGTGTATGGTTGTGATTGTGTGTGTGTGTGTGGCTGTGTGTGTATTTGTGTGTGTGTGGTTGTGGTTGTCTGTATGGTTGTACTTGTGTGTGGATGCGGTTGTGGGTGCGGGTGTGGTTGTGTGTGTGTGTGTGGATGTATGGTTGTGTGTGGTTGTGTGTGTGGTTGTGTGTGTAGGGTTGTGGTTGTGTGTGTGTGTGGTTGTGTGTGTGGTTGTGTGGTTGTGTGTGTGTGTGGTTGTGTGTGTGGTTGTGTGTGTGGTTGTGTGTGTGGTTGTGTGTGTGGTTGTATGTGTGGTTGTGTGTGTGGTTGTGGTTGTGTGTGTAGTTGTGTGTGTGGTTGTGTGGTTGTGTGGTTTGGTTGTGTATATGTGTGTGGTTGTGTGTGTGGTTGTGGTTGTGTGTGTGGTTGTGTGCGTGGTTGTGTGTGTAGTTGTGGTTGTGTGTGTGTGGTTGTGGTTGTGTGTGTGTGTGGTTGTGGTTATGTGTGTGTGTGGTTGTGGTTGTGTGTGTGTGGTTGTGGGTGTGGTTGTGTGGTTGTGTGTGGTTGTGGTTGTGTGTGTGTGGTTGTGGGTGTGGTTGTGACTGTGGTTGTGTTTGTGGTTGTGTGTGGTTGTGTGTGTGTGGTTGTGTGTGTGGTTATGTGTGTGGTTGTGTGTGTCGTTGGGTGTGGTTGTGTGTGTGTGTGGTTGTGTGTGTGGTTGTGTGTGTGGTTGTGTGTGTGGTTGTGTGTGGTTGTATGTGTGGTTGTATGTGTGGTTGTGTGTGTGGTTGTGTGTGTTTTTGGTTGTGTGTGGTTGTGTGTGTGGATGTGTTTGTGTGTGTGGTTGTGTGTGTGTGTGTGTGTGGTTGTGTGTGTGGTTGTGTGTGTGTGGTTGTGTGTGTGTGGTTGTGGTTGTGTGTGTGTGGTTGTGGGTGTGGTTGTGGGTGTGGGTGTGTGTGTGTGGTTGTGTGTGTGGTTGTGTGTGTGTGTGGTTGTGGTTGTGTGTGTGGTTGTGTGTGTTGTGTGTGTGGTTGTGTGTGGTTGTGTGTGGCGCTGTGTTTGTGTGTGTGTGTGTGTGTGTGGTTATGGTTGTGTGTGTGGTTGTGTGTGTGTGGTTGTGTGTGTGTGGTTGTGGTTGTGTGTGTGTGTGGTTGTGTGTGTGGTTGTGTGTGTTGTGTGTGTGGTTGTGGTTGTGTGTGTGATTGTGGTTGTGTGTGTGGTTGTTTGTGTGTGTGGTTGTGATTGTAGTTGTGTGTGTGTGGTTGTGGTTCTGTGTGTGTGTGTGGTCGTGGGAGGGGTTGTGTGTGGTTGTGGTTGTGTGTGTGGGTGTGTGGGTGGTTGTGGGTGTGGTTGTGGTTGTGGTTGTTTGTGTGGTTGTGTGTGTGTGGTTGTGGTTGTGTGTGTGGTTGTGTGTGTGGTTGTGTGTGAGTGTGTGGTTGTGTGTATGGCTGTGGTTGTGTGTGTGGTTGTGTGTGGTTGTGTGTGTGTGTGTGGTTGTGTGTGTAGTTGTGTGGGTGTGGGTGTGGTTGTGTGGTTGTAAGTGTGGTTGTGCGTGTGGTTGTGTGTGTGGTTGTGTGTGTGGTTGCATGTGTGGTTGTGTGTGGGGTTGTGTGTGGTTGTTTGTGGTTGTGTGTATGTGGTTGTGTGTGTGTGGTTGTGTGTGTGGTTGTGTGGTTGTTGTGTGTGTGTGGGTGTGGTTGTGTGTGTGTGGTTGTGTGTGTGGTTGTGGTTGTGTGTGTGGTTGTGGTTGTGTGTGTGTGTGGTTGTGTGGTTGTGTGTGTGGTTGTGGTTGTGTGTGTGGTTGTGGTTGTGTGTGTGGTTGTGTGTGTGTTTGTGGTTGTGTGTGTGACGGTAATATTAGAAGCATCTCAAAATAAAGGAACACAAACATCGAGTTTGTGGAAAGAGAACGCACGTTGTAAGTCAAACGGGTGCAGCAAAGCATTAACACAACAACAAAACAAACAAGATCACTTAGCGAAGACTGGGTGCTGATAATGGATACACACAGCCCATCATCTTAAGAGTTCGATTGCAGCCAATGTGCACTCAAACCTGCCCCCTCCTTGTGTGTTGCACCCCATATTTCATGAGTTGTAACTGCTGCACCCACCATAGCGCTATGAGATCTAAAGCGCTACATAGGTCTAATCGATTAACCAGTCGCCAAAATGCTGTACTTTTACAGGGAATGTGCCAAAAGGTTCCAGCTTCCTCATCATGTCCTCATGAAAGCGCCGACGAAAGAACTCCCTGAATGGTGCAACGGACATGAAGCAGCCGCTGCGGTCAGAAATAAACACTGTGAACGTTGTCCAGTTTCACAGTAACATTTCCTTAATGTTCTTTAAGTCACAAAACAGTAATACTAAAAGCATTTCAAAATAAAGGAACACAAACATCGAGTTTGTGGAAAGAGAACGCACGTTGTAAGTCAAACGGGTGCAGCAAAGCATTAACACAACAACAAAACAAACAAGATCACTTAGCGAAGACTGAGTGCTGATAATGGATACACGCAGCCCATCATCTTAAGAGTTCGATTGCAGCCAATGTGCACTCAAACCTGCCCCCTCCTTGTGTATTGCACCCCATATTTCATGAGTTGTAACTGCTGCACCCACCATAGCGCTATGAGATCTAAAGCGCTACATAGGTCTAATCGATTAACCAGTCGCCAAAATGCTGTACTTTTACAGGGAATGTGCCAAAAGGTTCCAGCTTCCTCATCATGTCCTCATGAAAGCGCCGACGAAAGAACTCCCTGAATGGTGCAACGGACATGAAGCAGCCGCTGCGGGCAGAAATAAACACTGTGAACGTTGTCCAGTTTCACAGTAACATTTCCTTAATGTTCTTTAAATCGGTTGACACGGGACACTTCCTGCGGCGTCAAAGATCGGTATTTATTTACTGCAGGGATACAGAAATCGCAAGAAGTACACAACGTGTAGGTTCTGAGAGACTGCTTCAAATTGCAAAAGTGGATCACTCCTTTTATACACATTTTCGTCATTGAACAACATGGCGAACAAAAGGTTACAACTCAGTTCCCACAGTAAACTTCAAAAGGGTCGCATTCCTGTTTTCAGAAACCCGGAACATAATTACAGCAGCATTGCCGGTTCCCAACTGTAAAAGCACGTTATCCCCACATTAAGCACATTCCATTCTGGCTATAAACGAATTAGGAGGAGGGACAGAAACAGGTGCAATGGAAAAACAAGGATGAACAACAGATTGGAAAAAAGTGTAGGGAGCAACATTGGAAGCATGATTGCAGGATCAAAGGATTCGTGCCTAATGCATGCATGACTGAAACAATAGACTGGCACGACAAGATGAGCCTCGAGCGGAGCCATCTGCCCTTGCCGCGTCATCCCCCTCATCATAAAGACACCTTCAAAGGAACACGTGTCCTCCGCGAAAGCTTGGGAATCCCAGGGTCACGAAGCGGACAGTGTCCGTTCGCTGGCTACTTGAGGGCAAGAGACAAAATGGATGCCGCATCTAAAATGGACACACCCAGGAATGAGACGAACCATACATAGTAGCGTAGCGAAAACGCGTACACCCACTAAACTCGTCATTTGCGGTTCGTAGATACCAAAATCGTCCATATTCGAACAAACCCAAAAATGTCATTACTATTCTCACGGAACCTCACTACCATCTCTGAGAATCTGAAAACTCCTTTGTAAGTGCCTTATCTTTAATCCTTGAAGAGCTCTATAATAAACGGGTCCGTCAAAGATTGCTTGAATGGAAGATAAAAGGCAGCCCACTTGTATCACCAAATGCCGTAGAGAAACCTGATGTTTTACTCATGTTATCTTTAGTTCATTTTTGTCATCTTTAAGTTGGTCTACCCCAACCTTTTTGCTTTTCACCTCACGTTTTGCTGTATCTTTTAGTTGGCCTTAGGACTCGGATCACTTTATCACTACTAAAAAGTGCTGAAGTGCATGTGCTTCTTCCCTAAACGTGTGTAATTGGAGTATACCTGACTGTATACCTGACTGACAGGTTTAATTTACTTGAAAGTCACTTGTAAAGTGGTATACCATATACCCAGGGCCTGATTGTGCCACCCACACAAGTAGTCTTTCAAACCTGTCACAAGCCTGCCACTGCAGTGCCTGTGTATGCAGTGTACTATGCAGTGTACTGCCACTTGGACTTGGCATTTAAAACTACTTGCCAAGCCTTAAACTCCCCTTTTATTACATATAAGTCACCCCTAAGTTAGGCCTAAGTTAGGCCCTAGGTAGTCCTAAGTAAAAGATAAGATATGTACCGTGGTGGTTTTCATGTCCTGTAAGTACCAAACAGTCTATTTCATTTTTCACTACTGTGAGGTATACCCCTCTCATAGGTTAGCATTGGGTATTCCCCTATACTTTTTATTTCGTAATTCCATATCGGAGAGGAGTAGCTTTATTTATTTATTGATAAATCCTACTTACTGGTGAAGTTGGATTTAAGTTTACTATTTTAGAAATGCCACTTTTAGAAAGTGAACATTTCTCTGCACTTACTGCTCAATTTGCCTGAAACTTGGCCCCAATACACGTCTGGATTGGGCTGGGAGACAGCAACATTTGTACTTTCCCTCTAGAGAGCCACAACACAGGTCACTCAACTGCACCTGGGGGGTGAGCTCCGCTCCCCCTCCACCCCCAATAGGTTCAAGAACGATAATTGATGTCACTAAATACATTATAGCTACGGCTTATAATCTTGTGAGTTTAAATAATTTGTTATTAGATGGTTTAAATATTTGAAAGGATCTGTTTTTAATAGACATTTTACAAAAACCTCTGGTACTTTTGCTAATTCTGTAAACGCAAAACCCAACTGCTGTGACATTGCCAACCACAACGCCGTGACTTGGATTCGAACCGAGGTCGCTGCAGCCACAACGCAGAGTACTAACCACTGTACGATCACGGCGATCTACATGGGCTCAATGTCAAACACTGACATGGAGAATTTATTGATTGATACATACTTTATTCGATAACAAGGTATCATAAAAGTAAATACAATACAGCATAAATAAAAAACAGGAAAATTAGTAAAAACATATATAAATACACCAAAAATTTCTTAAGAGTGCATAGCTAAGAATAAAAGGCACAATGAATAAAAAGCACAACAAGGCTAGAGGAATATAAACAAACAGATACATATCAAATAATAGGGCGCTATTTCATATAAATGGCACAGTTACACAGTATAGCTGTCTATCCGGTACTTGGTACAACAAGCTTAGTTCGCAATTGCCTTTTCCTAAGTATTTAGCAACCCCACAAATTACCAGCATGGAGAATTTATAATTTGGAACACTCATGGCTGTTCTTGTGATAGGCTGGATGTATTCATTGCTTCCTCATTCCTCATTCCTCATACAGAGGCTGCGTCTCCTCAAGTGGTTGATAGGCTGAAACCGTTTCCTGGCCGCCTGCTTGTGAACTGCCAGGAGTCAAAGATCACACATTACACTTGCGGGCCTGTGATGGCACACCAAAGCAGAGGAACCCACTTGGCACAGAGCTGCGGCTAATGACTGGTTCCAAATCATGAAGAAGCAAGGACCATGGCTCGTTGGGGACCCACAACACGCTTTTTTTGGCTCACTGAATTAAAGTATAAACTTCCGCCGTGTGTGAGTGGTAAAGGCTTGTTAATATGGTTCCTTTTCCAATTCAAGTCTGACAACAAGAGCCAGAAACCACGGGGCTTCGAAAGCTCTGGATTTTAGCCACCAACCAGAGAGAAAGAGAGAACTGACAGTATGAGAGGTGGAGAAAACAGGAGCGGGAGCAATGAGCTCAAATGAGATTAATGGCGCGTAAATAGAGTGCGTAAAGGAACAGTTACACAGCTAAGAAAAGGGAAAGAAAGACTAAGGAAAAAAACACAGAAAGAGCCTGTAGATTAAATTCTTTCCCTGGGACAGCATATTAAGAGAAATTACATAGGGAGAGGTTAAGCATGTAACACGGGGGAGAATAAAAAAGAAAATGCAGTTTTATGAAGTGTGTTTGCCAATCCAGCCAGCACTTTTGTTCTATTTCTCTCTTTGCGTCTTATTGGTAAAGTAACTTTCAAGTGCATGCGCAGGTATGATTGAGAGAGCAATGGTATAATAATTTGAAGCGTTTACACCAGTGCTAAAGTGGGAAGAGAGGTGTAGCAAAGACATGAACGAGGTAGCGATAATAAATATGTGGAGAGGCAATAGTGACACAAAAATAAGCCACCTATTTATAAAACTGAAATGGAAGTAATACTAAAGGTTAACTCCTGAAATTGTAGCTGATAATAAAAAGAATCTCATTGTTGGCAGGACTTGAACCTGCGCAGGGAGACGCCAATGGATTTCAAGTCCCTCGCCATAACCACTCGGCCACAACAACTTACTGTAAGCTGCATGCAAATATTTTGTTTGAAAGTTTTGAAGTGTTCCCACATCAAAGTACTGATATTCTGCAATGCGCTTTTTAAAAATAATGTTTTTTTCCTCATGCACGTTCTGTCCTAAAAACAATAATTACATGAGTATATCTCTGGATCTGTAAAAGGATACGCTTGCATGCAAACTCTCATGTGGCACTCAATTTTTTGGACCCTGTTGCACTCTGTTTTTGCGCTGCTTTTAGTCTACGACCCATATTACAGAAGTCTACCATCTCTGAGTATTTGTAACTCCTTTGTAAGTGCCTTATCTTTAATCCTTGAAGAGCTCTTTAATAAAGGGGTCCATAAAAGATTGCTTGAATGGAAGATAAAAGAAGGCCCACTTGTCTCACCAAATGCCGTAGAGAATCCTGATGTTTTACTCATGTTATCATTAGTTCATTTTTGTTAGACGTGGCATCCTTAAGGTGGCCTACCAGCAACCTTTTTGCTTTTCACCTCACGTTTTGCTCTATCTTTATGTTGGCCATAGGACTCTAATCACTTTATCACTACTGTGAGAAAGTGGCTCTGTATATACTGTTCCCAAATAGGTACAGTGTACACAGAGTCCTCAGTCCCCAAAGGTTTGACAGAGGCTAAAGTTTGATATAACCTTACTCTCTAAAGTGGTAGCTTGCTCGAGCAGTAAGGCAGTATCCGAGGACAGTGTGAAGCATTTGTTGTACACACTCAGACAGCAAATGGTCTCACACACTCAAGAACTGAACTCTAGGCCAATGGTTTGTATAAAAAATATATCGATGTTTTATTTTAGAACCAACAATAGGTATCAAAATATACTTTCTCAGAATAAGATGCTTTAGTTAAATACTTTGCAATAGGCAATTTTCTTTTGCAGGTAATACTTACAGTTTATTGCAATAGGAAACACAATTTCAAATACAATAATACATTGAGCTCAAAGGGAATTTTAAGTTATATGCAATTATTTACTTTCAGGATTACTTTTCTAAATCCAGGACTGGATCCTAGATTCAGTCCTGGGACAGTTCTTGGAAACAAGTGAGTAAATTCGTTTTAGTTACTGTTGTGATTTTTAAGCAATATTTTGCTATTTTAAAAGTTGACACAGAAATGTTTTCTGACCAAATTACCAATGTTATCCTATGGAAGGAAATTCACTTAGCAGGTAAGTGGGGTTATGGTTACTTTTTCTATGTCAGTGTTGGATCCTAGATCCAGCACTACTGTACCACCTGAAAGCAGTTGAGAAACTGCGTTTAAGTTATACAGGCGATTTTTAAGGAATATTTATATGTTTGCAAAATCGACAGAAGAAATTTTACAGAAAAACAGTCAATGGTTTGCTATGGAAGAAAATTCAAGTTACGGGTAATGTACGTTCTCGTTACTTTTGTAATTCAGTGCTGGGCTCCTAGGCTCAGTACTGGAACATCTATCTAAAACAGGTAAGCAATTACGTTTTCACAATTGGTACGATTTTTAAAGAATATTTGTAAGTTTTAAAAATCGACACTTAGAAACTTTATCAGCAAAAAGCAAGCAATGATATCCTATGGAAGGAAATTCGAGTTACTGGTAAGTGCGGTTAAAATTACTTTTCAGGGTCAGTACTGAGCTACAAGATGCAGCACTGAGGTCTCTCCTGATAACAGGTGAGTAAATCAGAATTCGTTGTTCAGCTGATTTTAGATGAATATTTTAAAGTTCCAAAACTCCACACTTAGAAGAATTTCCAAGTGAAACCAGTCAATGTTAGCCTATGGAAGAGAAGTGAGTTATCGGCTTTTAGGTAAGTAGTCGACTGGCAGAGTTATGGTTCTGGGCATAGACTCAGGGGTCTCCCAGGGGAGTCCCAGTCTACTTGCCAAGCCCTAAACTCCCCTTTTATTACATATAATTTACCCCTGAGGTAGGCCCTAGGTAGTCCTAGGTGCATGATGCTATGCAAGTAAAAGATAAGATATGTACTTTGGTGGCTCGCATGTCTTGTAAGTACCAAACAGTCTATTTCATTTTCCACTACTGTGAGGTCTACCTCTCTTATAGGTTAGCATTGGGTATTCCCCTATACTTTTAATTTGGTAATTCCATATCGGAGAGGAGTAGCTTTATTTATTTATTGAAAATCCTACTTACTGGTGAGGTTGGATTTAACTTTACTATTTTAGAAATGCCACTTTAGAGAGTGAACATTTCTCTGCACTTACTGCTCTATTTTCCTGAAACCTGGCCCCAATACACGTCTGGATTGGGCTGGGTGACAGCAACATTTGTGCCTTCCCTCCAGAGAGCCACAACACAGGTTACTCAACTGCACCTGGGGGGTGAGCTCCACTCCCCCTCCACCCCCAAAAGGTTCAAGAATGATAATTTTTGCAAGTAAATACATTATAGTTACAGCTTATAATCATGTGACTTTAAATAATTTGTTGTTAGATGGTTTACATATTTGAAAGGATCTGTTTTAATAGACATTTTACAAAAACCTCTGGTACATTTGCTAATTCTGTAAAAGCAAAACCCAACTGTCATGACATTGCCAACCACAATGCCGTGACTTGGATTCAAACCAAGTTTGTTGCAGCCACAACGCAGAGTACTAACCACTATACGATCACAGCGAGCTACATGGGCTCAATGACATACACTAACATTGAAGGACTGGGCTATTCTAAGGCCCAGCGGTGCCAGGGGACAACACCTGAAACCTTCGTATGTTACCTGTTCCGGCGTACAAATCACAGAGACACGGGACACTTCCTGTGGCGTCAAAGATCAGTATTTATTTACTGCAGGGATACAGAAATCGCAAGAAGTACACAACGTGTAGGTTCTGAGAGACTGCTTTGAGTTGCAAAAGTGGATCGCTCCTTTTATACACATTTTAGTCATTGAACAACATGGCAAACAAAAGGTTACAACTCAGTTCCCACAGTAAACTTCAAAAGGGTCGCATTAATGTTTTCAGAAACCCGGAACATAATTACAGCAGCATTGCCGGTTCCCAACGGTAAAAGCACATTATCCCCACATTAAGCACATTCCATTCTGACTGTAAACGAATTAGGAGAAGGGACAGGAACAGGTGGAAAGGAAAAACAAGGATGCACAACAGATTAGAAAAGAGTGTAGAGAGCAATATCGGAAACTTGATTGCAGAATCAAAGGACTCGTGCCTAATGCATGCACGACTGAAACAATAGACTAGCACGGCAAGATGAGCCTCGAGCAGAGCCATCTGCCATTGTAGTACCATCCCCCTCATCATAAAGACACCTTCAAAGGAACACGTGTCCTCCGCGAAAACCTGGGAATCTCAGGGTCACGAAGCGGACAGTGCCCGTTCGCTGACTACTTGAGGGCAAGAGACAACATGGATGCCGTACCTAAAATGGAACCCGAGGGTTCAGATGGACACACCCAGGAATAGGACGAACCGTACATAGTAGCGTAGCGAAAACGCGTACACCCACTAAACTCGTCATTTGCGGTTTGTAGATACCAAACTCGTCCATATCCGAACAACCCAAAAAGGTCATTACGATTCTCACGGAACCTCAGACGCTCCTTTTGCCCTCATGTAGGCAAGCACTAGTCGAGATCAGAATTGATTTAGATATTCATCAAATCGTTCAGTTTTTGCTGGAACATCATTCTATCCATCAATGTCTGCTTGGTAACTGATGTCCGTCTTAGACACGTTGTAGCACAGAGACCACATAAGGCAGGACCACACTGCACACAAAGACAACACGTGAACAGAAACGTCACAACAACCCCTACGATCATCAAAATCTTTCAACCCCAAGTTGATATCAGGCCCCAAAACCATCCTAGAAGTGTCCAATTACCTTCGTCCACGTGTATGGACTCGGAGATCCTATGTAACTTCGAGATGGCTTGGTAAACAGTTGGAGCGTTGTCAGGGATGAAAATGCAACAGCTCGAATGAATCACCTTGCACACACCACCTCTATCTGCAAGAACAACGTCTAGAACCATACGGTTCTGCAGCATCATGAGTCTATCCGCCTGAAGTTCTGCTGTTAAATTACCAAGAGCACTCGCAGTTATATTAGCAGTCGATTCTACCACACGGGTCAACTGTCTCAGGTTCCTACTATTAACCATAGGTCCCCAAAACGGCAGGAAACCCTTAAAGAAATCTCCTGCCTCTTGACCGGCAGTGTCCTCTTCGCTAATAACGCCTCTCACAACTCTTGTTTTGTGATAGTCGGAGGCAACCGTAAAGGTCGGTGGCAACAGATTCGCAATATAACAGGTACCCGAGAAGTCACGGGGCAGCCATGTATATGCACGTTCATAACATACGAAATAGGTACCTTTGGCAGTCAAGAAAACAGGGGAAGAGAGCATCGGTAGAACATACGTATCAGTACAAGCACTCCTCCCAAGTTGAGCTCTCGGATTTTGACCAAGACCTTTCAAGAAGAAATTACCGAGGTGGGGTACGATCCATATTGGAGACGAGCTCTTAAGCTGTCTATCACCCACTGACATACTATACTCAGCCTCACTCAGATCTTTATAGGCTTGCACCTCTTCATCTGGAATAAGCGATGCATCAAAAATATCTCTATCTAAATCAGCAATCGCTATCGCCAAAGGCTTGTGGTACGGACCAGGACCGAAGTTTGCAGAACGTGGCTCTCGACTGGGGTAGGAATCTAGCGCACTACGGAACATAGTTTGGAATGCTCGAGCTGAACCCTGGGAGCTATAAGGAAGAACCAAATACGGAATACCCCTATCCATGGTATGTGGCATTAACCCACACACCCAACAGTTGGTAGTGTTCATCACCAACTGATGCTGATGTAGGAGTTGAACGAAGGAATTATTCATGAATTCCGCACGTCTAACCTGTTCATGTTGGGGCAAAGGATGAAAGGAATGTGGGGAAACAGTGGTAATAGAACTTGGTTTAGGAGAAGAAGTAGGGGAAATGGAAGGCAATAACGACTGTATTCCAAAATACACTCCACCCACCAATAGCATAGAAACAGTCAGAAACAACAGGAATACCTGAAACAAAAAACATTTTGTTCGTACAATCTTATGCAATTTTGATCTTTGCGCCGACATCCTTTCTACTTCCAACAGCTTAGAGAACGCCATCCTCTAAAAACCGTCCGTGACGTCCTTGACGCACTTCGTTCTGAGTAGCGATTACCAATTCCCAGGAGTTCCCAGGAATCGACAAAAAGCAACCAACCTAGTGTCAGGAACCTGCTAAACAGAAGGAAGTACCCGCACGGCCCTACGGTTAACCCGGATGATAGGTTTTCTTAAACAAACACCCAACTTAATAAAGATCGCTTAGCTGTAAAAAAACACACGTAGAAAGGAACTCAAAAATCAGTAAGGATGCAATTGTTCTTAATGTTCGTAGCAACAATAAAGGACAATATAAGTTCGGAAAAAGTTATTAGTCTTTGTTACGTGAACGAAGAAAGTATCGACTTCTTCCAGGTCGAGTCTGCTCTTCAAATAATTGTTCAGCTGGTGAAACAGTGTTCGGTCGATCAGATGATAATTCAGACCTTGAGTTCTCCAGAACTGACGACTCGCCAGATGTGTCTGGCTGCAATGAATTGCCTCCTACAGGTTGAGCATCACTAAACGGCACAAAGCATAGAGGGGTCTCGGTTTCCGTTGCCGCAATACCAGTTCTCACCCAATTATCTGCTGGTGAAGGGATCGGAACCTTTTTGGCATGCACCCAGTTCTTTCTTCCT
Organism: Triturus cristatus; assembly: GCF_964204655.1. Classification (NCBI taxonomy): domain Eukaryota; kingdom Metazoa; phylum Chordata; class Amphibia; order Caudata; family Salamandridae; genus Triturus; species Triturus cristatus. Next base: position 719,593,511 of record NC_140595.1, read on the forward strand.
TCCAACCGAACTGCAGTCCTTGTAGCCAGCAATACTTGGAAGGGACCCACAAATCTCGGCTCCAGGTTGCGTTTTCTGCCAAAATTGCGGGTAACAACCCAGTCACCCGGTTGGAGCCAATGTCCAGGACCCTCTGTCTGTGCCGGTAAAGCTTCAAAGACCTGTTGATGAATTAATCTCAGTTTAGCAGTCAGATCATGGAGATAATCAATTAACATTGGATACTCAAGACTATCAAAGGTCTTAGGCCTCGGGACTCCCCAAATGTTTGCAGGGCGGCCGAACACAATCTCATATGGGCTGAGCCCTACTCGAGAGTGCACAGTCGCCCTGGTCGATAAGAGAGCCAGAGGCAAGGCATCAGGCCATGACAAACAAGTCGTAGCTTGTATCTTCGCAAGTTTCAGCTTCAGAGTACCATTGTACCCTTCAACCAAACCCGCTGCCTGGGGATGATTAGCGCTATGGAATTTCTGTCGAATTCCAAGGCCCTTACACACACTCTGCATCACGTTTCCCACAAACTCACTTCCGTTATCTGACCACACAATCCGTGGCATTCCATACCGAGGAAAGTATTCCTTCAGTAGGACTTTCGCTGTGGACAGGGCAGTATTATCCTTAAGAGGATAGGCCTCGATCCATCTGGAGAACGCACAAACCACAACTAAAACGTACTTCAGATTATTGCATCTCTCCATATGGATGAAATCCAGTTGGATAACCTCAAAGGGGCAGGCAGGAGGAGCAAAATGACCGGGTGGAGTGGGGGTGCCCTTGCCAGGATTATGCATCAAACACACCATACAATTCTTAACCACTCTCTCAGCACATTTAGAAATACCATCATTCTTCCATACAGGGGACATTTTACATATACCTTTCGCGCTAATATGTGACAAACCGTGAGCCATAGTCACAACAGCCAGTACATACGCATCCGGTAACATCCACCTCTGACACTCCGACAAGTCAACCCAACATCCATGCGTGTCTAACTTTGTCGTGCTTTCTTCACACTTGGTCTTTTCAGTCTCAGTGGCCACATTCTGAATTGCTTTCACACTCTCAACGGTGTTTTCACACATACCAGTCTCCGTCGGCCACCTCACTGAACTCGTAACATACATTCGGGTTGCAAGATTCTTAGCCGTTTCCTTAGCAATTTCATCCGCAAATGCATTACCACGACCAACATCATCCGTAACCTTTCGATGCGCACTACATTTAATGATCGCCACCTGTTTAGGCAATGTAAGTGCATCCAAAAGATCGTTCATGAGCTGTCCGTGTTGGATCTTCGTACCATGCGATGTCATAAATCCTCTTTCTCTCCACAATCGACCAAAGCTATGTGCAACACCAAACGCATATTGACTATCAGTAAACACATTCACTCGCTTTCCTTTAGACAAAACACACGCTCTCGTCAACGCAATCAACTCTGCCGCTTGCGCCGAATTCTGATTCAATCTCGCAGTCTCCACAACCGAACTCAACGTCACTACAGCATACGCAGTCGTCACATCAACATTCGGCAACTTAAAACATGAACCATCAACATACAGAGTACCATCGGGGTCTATCAATGGAGTGTTTTTCAGGTCAACACGACCCTTCGTTTCTTCCTCAGTTCGTAAATAGCAATCATGTGGTGGTACATCATTCGATTCCATATTAGTCGGCAACAATGTTGCCGGATTCAGCACATTACAACGCTTGATCTGTATATGACTTGCCAAAAGTGTCAACTCGTAACCGGACAACCTTGCACTCGTCAGATGTTGAGTTTTTGTACGATTCAGGAGAGTGTCAACTGCATGCGGAACCATCACTGTGAGCATATTATCCATGACCAGACCTGCGGATTGTCGAATAGACACCGCAGCTGCCGCTGTCGCTCTCAGGCAACTCGGCAACGCTCTAGCTACCGGGTCTAAGGTCGAGGAAAAATATGCACATGGACGCTGCTTACCACCAAATTGTTGCGTCAAAACACTCAACGCACAACCTTCTCTCTCGTGAACGTATATTGTAAATGGTTTACTGTAATCAGGAGTACCTAACACAGGAGCCAAACACAACGCATCACGCAGTTCAGAAAAACTTTTCTGACATTCTTCCATCCATGGCAAAGGAGTCGAAACATCCTTGCACGTGAGAGCTATCAATAGCTTCGCTAACAGTGAAAAGTTCGGGATCCACTGTCTGCAGTATGACGTGATACCTAGAAAGGCACGCACATCTCTCTGAGTTGTTGGCACAGTCATCCGAGCAATCGCTGCAATTCTTTCTGGGGTCAACCTTCTTCCCTCCTTTGACAATAAGTGACCTAAATAGGTTACTTCTTGACAACAATATTGTAATTTAGAAGGTGACACTTTGTGATGTATGTCACATAGATGCTGTAACAGTGATACTGTAGCAGTTCTGCAAATCTGTTCAGTGTCAGCAGCCACCAACAGATCATCAACGTACTGAATCAAGGCCGCACCAGCCGGTAGCACAACCGCATCAAGTTGACTCTTAAGAGCATGGCTGTAGATCGATGGACTCTCACAATAGCCCTGAGGTGCGCGTCTGAACCGGAAGCTGCGACCACCTAATGAGAAACCGAATAGATCTCTGCTCTCCTCAGCAATCGGAATGCTAAAGAAAGCATTCTTCAGATCGATTACCGAAAACCATGACGCAGAAGCTGGAATCAGAGTCAGCAAAGCTGTAATGTCAGGCACCACGGGAAACTGTGGAATAACAATTTTATTTACCTCCCGTAAATCAATAACAAAACGATACACAGGAGGCTTGGATGGATCAGTTCGTTTCAGAATAGGTAACACAGGACTATTACACACGTTACCCCGAGTTTCTTCGATGACATCTTTATCAATCAAATCGTAAATGATCGCTAACAGTGCTCGTTCTCCATCAAGAGAGATACGATACTGGGGAATGCGTGGCAGTCGCACGTTGGATTTCAATTGAACAACATAAGGTGGTATATCCAGCAGGCCCACGTCATTGGGACCTGTTGCCCACAAAGACTCAGGAAGAGAACTCAATTCCGGTGGGAGCTTATCAGTCGACAAATACATAGGAGAGATCACTCTCTGACCCAACGTAAGCTCCACTCCCGCAGGAGAACAGTACAAAGTCGCATGTAACCGCTTCAACAAATCCAGGCCCAAAAGATTCTCACCACAACCAGTAGTCAAAATCAAAGGAGCATCTAACTCACGAGACCCAATAATAAGGGGCAAAGGGCTAGAAACTGGATTGCTAACGGGGGCGCCAGAGAATCCAACGGAAACGTTCGTTAAGCCAGACAAAGGCGCGCCAGGGAGTTTCGAATGCATGATGGAACTTTTCGCTGCACCAGTGTCCAACAGAAAAGGCTCAACTACACCCAATGTAGCAACTGCGACATAAGGCCCTCTCTGATCAACCGGAACTGATACTACTCCCTTTCTTTGTCTATGGCTGTCCTAGTAATTACCGTCAGCATCAACATCATGCTGGACATAATAGTCGTCCACATGATACTGTGCAGATTTACCAGACGATGAACCGCGCCGATCAAAGCAATTTTGCGAGTCTGATGAAGTGGCAAAACGCTCATTCTGATTCTGAGTAACACCGCGGCCTCTACCACGTGACGCTTGTTGAGGACCACTACGACCTCCTCGAGCCGAAACCCCATTGTTTCGGTCACGCAAAACCGGACAATTAAACTTCAGATGGCCCTCACCCCTACAATACGCGCATTGATTATACCCCAACATAGATCGAGGTGTAGAGGAGTCAGTACGTGACTGCGACCTAGAAAACTGTGATTGTGATCGATTTTGCTGTTGCGAGTCATTTTGATTCGAGCGCGGAGGATACGCTTGCTGCAATAAGACCTTAGTTTTAAGGTCCTTCGTTTTCCTATCTGCGCGTTCGCTTTCTTCTTTCTCTCTATTTTCGTAGTATTGGGCCGTGGCTAATATTTGGGCAGTGGTAGAAACGGCCCACAAACTTTCAGACTTCTTCAATTTGTTGCTTAGTTCAGGCAACAAATTCGATACAAATTTATCAACAAACAATCGCTGACCTCCCTCAGAGCTCATATCCTGACCACTATGATCGATGAATGCCTCCTCAAATCTCGTAAAGAAATCGGAGACACTCTCGCCCTTCTTCTGTTTGCACGCGGACAATTTGTCCCAATTAACTCTTATTGCTGGCATAAGCGTCTTCATAAGTGTAATTATCCTCTGGGGCAGATTCTCAATGAGCTGTTCAGGTTTAGATCCACCAACTTGCCGTCCGTCAGCCGCCGCAAGAGCAGCCCAATCACCACCCAACTCGGCTACGTGATTCTCTTGACGGATCTTCGCCCAAATCGGTTGAGGTACTACATTACCAAACAACATGTCGATATCAGCAAGGTTCATAACAGTAGCGTCCACTAATTGGGACAACTCCTTATAATAGCCTGCCAGATTCTTGCGGGGGTCAGTCAAAGTTTGCTTTACCTGCAAAACTTCCGATCGCTTCCATGGGAGGTGTATCCAAACCCTCTGAAAGTGCGGTAGAACAACAGGATTAGCAGCAGGATCACCTGGCATCCATACTGGGGGAACTTCCCGCATAGGATACTGACCAGGTTGTGCCGTCCGCTCCCCAGTTTCATCCTTAAACAATGCTCGAGGTTGTACTGTAGATCGAAAAGATAACAAACGCTCTAAAGCACGTCGGACATTACCACCCACAATCATACCATTCGAAAACTGATTCTGAAGTTCAGTGATCTCGGGCGGTACATCGTCTACCGCATCATTATCCCACTCTTCTCTCAAAGATTTACACATTTCCTCATACACAAATCTTTGTGTGGGCTCATTAAACTGAGAAAACGTCTCGAAAACTATACGCGAAGTGTACTTCGCAGGATGCCTAATCCATTTACGCGCCATTTTCACTAACGACTCACGTTCTCTACCATCGGGAATTTGACTGCGCCTCTGAGAGACATCAGAAAGATCGGACCCGAGTATCGGTCCAAAAAGTGGAGAATAGAGATTAGCGACAGCATTAAATAGACGACTTCGAACAGAAGGGGAGGAAGAAGGAAGTACAGAAGCAACAACATTAGGAGTAAACGTAGAAACAGTAGCAGTAGTCGTGATAGCAGGAGTAGTAGGAACAATAGGCTGAGGAGGTACAGGCAAAGGAGCAGTAGGAAGAAGCGCGGGTAGAGGAGGATGACCAATTTGCGGCACAAGGGGATTCGGAAGAACAGGAGGAACGACAGGCTGACCAGCAGCCGCCAAAACAACAGGTTGAGGAACAGGAGGAATCACAGGACCCATAGTATCTGGTGCATAGGGAGGTGGTGATTTCAATAGATAAGACAATAATGGATCCTCTATCGCTTCTTCTCCCTTCTGGTCAGAACTAGACGGTAAAACCGGATAACATTTATCCACCGCCATATGATGCAGTCTAGCAAAAACTTCCTGCACCCTCTCGTCTTTGTCTCGCTGATACTGTTCGGCATTACGCATTACCGTAATAACACCTTCTCTCTTATTTTTCTTAATCTGTTTGATTTCTTTCTGCTTGGCCTCTTTACGCCATAACCGAAAGGAATCAAACATGGCCGGCCTCGCCTTCTTTTTAAACAATTTAGCTTCAAGATTATCCAATATTGCAGTTTCGAAACTACCATGTGATGGCCAACTAAGAACACCATCATTTTTAGTGTAACGAATCCAATATTCATTGTATACGATAGGACCTACTCCATGGCGACTATAGAGCTCATAAATTGGAGTTCCAACTGGAGGTATCGGACATGAATCCTCTAGTCGGGAATCCGTGCTGCAACATTTAAGGAGACCAAACAAAGTACTACGGCCAGGCATCGTACACACTAACCGAGTTTACAAACTTCAAGGGTTATCGAATTACGATGTCCTCGCAAAAAAATGCAAGACCCTCGGTTTTTGGCAATTGCAATCGTCAAATAAAACCCAACAACTAAGAACCACAAATGCAATGGAACCATGCAAACAATCAGGTTTAACTACTCTGGGAGCGACCCACAAATACTTAACTGAAAGAGCAATGGCGTCACCAGGAAGGCCCGCCTATCGTCTCGCAGTACAAAGGACTATGCCAGGCGCCAAAACAGGTCGACAGTCAGGGCATCAGTCCGTCGCAGCCGTCAGGAGGCGGGAATCTTCGCGGGAAAAGTCTTCGGGCCACTTATTTCGACAACTGGATCGATGAAGCGGGGTGCACCTTCCCTCGGAGATTTCACACGAAGTTCCTCACGATCGTCGGGCTTTGGACCGGTACTGCTGATGTCGCCCCATGTTGGGCGCCAACTGAAGCACTGGGCTATTCTAAGGCCCAGCGGTGCCAGGGGACAACACCTGAAACCTTCGTGGGTTACCTGTTCCGGCGTACAAATCACAGAGACACGGGACACTTCCTGCGGCGTCAAAGATCAGTATTTATTTACTGCAGGGATACAGAAATCGCAAGAAGTACACAACGTGTAGGTTCTGAGAGACTGCTTCGAGTTGCAAAAGTGGATTGCTCCTTTTATACACATTTTCGTCATTGAACAACATGGCAAACAAAAGGTTACAACTCAGTTCCCACAGTAAACTTCAAAAGGGTCGCATTAATGTTTTCAGAAACCCGGAACATAATTACAGCAGCATTGCCGGTTCCCAACTATAAAAGCACATTATCCCCACATTAAGCACATTCCATTCTGACTGTAAACGAATTAGGAGAAGGGACAGGAACAGGTGGAAAGGAAAAACAAGGATGCACAACAGATTAGAAAAGAGTGTAGAGAGCAATATCGGAAACTTGATTGCAGGATCAAAGGACTCGTGCCTAATGCATGCACGACTGAAACAATAGACTAGCACGGCAAGATGAGCCTCGAGCGGAGCCATCTGCCATTGTAGTACCATCCCCCTCATCATAAAGACACCCTCAAAGGAACACATGTCCTCCGCGAAAACCTGGGAATCTCAGGGTCACGAAGCGGACAGTGCCCGTTCGCTGACTACTTGAGGGCAAGAGACAACATGGATGCCGTACCTAAAATGGAACCCGAGGGTTCAGATGGACACACCCAGGAATAGGACGAACCGTACATAGTAGCGTAGAGAAAACGCGTACACCCACTAAACTCGTCATTTGCGGTTTGTAGATACCAAACTCGTCCATATCCGAACAACCCAAAAAGGTCATTACGATTCTTACGGAACCTCAACATGGAGAATTTATAATTTGGAACACTCAGGGCTGTTCCTGTGATAGGCTGGATGTATTCATTGCTTCCTCATTCCTCATACAGAGGCTGCATCTCCTTAGTGGTTGATAGGCTGAAACCGTTTCCTGGCCGCCTGCTTGTGAACTGCCAGGAGTCAAAGATCACACATTACACTTGCGGGCCTGTGATGGGACACCAATGCAGAGAAACCCACTTGGCACAGACCTTATATTCTGTCTATTAGACCTGCATCTTCCCTGCACCTTTCAAGCCATTTGTATGTGAAGCAAGAAAGAGTTAAGCAGTGATCCATCTACACTTTTATAGGGAGGATGCCGCCGTGAGCTCCTCCCAGCTAATCACATGAACAGCAGTAAAGCAATATAAATACACAGTTGAGGGGGGGCTGCAAGGTTATGTTTTTGAGTAATTATTGAAACTGACCTCAGTGGCTCATTAGCAGAGCTGCGGCTAATGACTGGTTCCAAATCATGATGAAGCAAGCACCATGGCTCGTAGGGGACCACAACACGCTTTTCTTAGCTCACTGAATTAAAGTATAAACTTCCGCCGTGTGTGAGTGGTAAAGGCTTGTTAATATTGTTCCTTTTCCAATTCAAGTCTGACAACAAGAGGCAGAAACCACAGGGCTTCGAAAGCTCTGGATTTTAGCCACCAACCACAGAGAAAGATAGAACTGGCAGTATGAGAGGTGGAGAAAACAGGAGCGGGAGCAAGGAGCTCAAATGAGATTAATGGCGCGTAAATAGCGCGCGTAAAGGAACAGTTACACAAGTTGTCCCACATCAAAGTACTGATATTCTGCAATGCGCTTTTTAAAAACAATGTTTTTTTCATCATGCACGTTCTGTCCTAAAAACAAAAATTGCATGAGTATATCTCTGGATCTGTAAAAGGATACGCTTGCATGCAAACTCTCATGTGGTACTCAATTTTTTGGACCCTGTTGCACTCTGTTTTTGCGCTGCTTTTAGTCTACGACCCATATTACAGAAGTCTGCCATCCTGTGATGTTCCCAAAATAAAGGGCAATTACCTTCCCGCTCTGCTATATGCAGATGATGTGGTCCTTATGGGCCGCACCCCAATGTGTTACGCATTCTAGTGAATTGTTTCGTCAACCATATGGACTCTTTGGACTTAAAGACCAATTTTAAGAAATTCTTTGTTATGTCCTGTGGCCCGATGAAACGACACATTGGAAGCATCGTCGTGGGGACAGAGAGATTGGGGTCTACCAGTAGCTTTCCGTATTTGGGAGTGGTCTTTGCTGCGAACAACTCCTGGAGTGGGCATATTGCCCACTCCAGGGGTAGGTTCTCAAAGGCCATTAACTCTATCCTGAGCCTCCCCCGCCCTAAAAGGACTGGCGCGTTGGTTGCCACTTTAAAAATATATAAGGCCCAATGCGTTCTGGTTGCAACGTATGGAGCCGAGGTTTGGGGAACAGCCAGATGTCTGCACATTCTTGCCGAGGAAAATAGATTTTGCAGGAAGCTCCTTTGCGCCCCCATCTCCTCTCCCCATTACATATATCATAAAGAATTAGGGTTGCATTTTATAGGGGATTTTATTCGTGCTCGCCCTGCACTTTTTTGGCTAGCTATTTGGAAAAATCCTGCCGCTAAATTGACTAGGGATATTATAGAGGATTGTTTATGTTGTGACAGAGGCATGTCCATCCCTTGGCTTTCTGGGGTGCAGAGCGTTCTTGGTGGTGCGCATTTTCATAAAGTTTTTTCTGATCCCACCACCACCCAGCTCCCACCCAAGTCTGTACTCAAACAAGCTCTCTATACACTGTTAAGTGACGAAAGGGTTGCGAGAGAGTCCTTGAAACCTACTAGATACCTAGCCCGTCATCTTTTAACTTATCCCATACCCAGCTACCTAACTCTCCCAATGAGCCACTGGGAGCGAGGCCTTTTATTTCGCCTTAGGGCTGGCACTATCAAATATGCTCTTAGTTTCCCGCTATGGAATCATAATGATCAAATTGTCGAGCCGTGCCCATGTGATTGCCGGAGTGATCAAACAATTTTACATTTCTTTTTCTTTTGTAAATTTTATATTAAATATATTAAATGGTTTATAATACGTATTTTAAAAAATTGAAACCGATTAGCCTGGATCTCGCAATTTCAATGATATTATCCCTGGATGATTATGAACTTGCCTTCCGTGTGGGTTCCTTTTTAAAAACTGTGGTTCGAGCCCGTTTAACTATGTCGTAAAGTATGAACGATTTGTTTCTTTTATCTTGTAAATACTTGCATATTGCACATCTGCACTGTTAACTGTATTTTGTGCTTTTATGGATTACTATTATCCGAATAAAGTTTTGAAACTTGAACTTGGACTCCTTTGTAAGTGCCTTATCTTTAATCCTTGAAGAGCTCTATAATAGAAGGGTCCGTCAAAGATTGCTTGAATGGAAGTTAAAAGAAGGCCCACTTGTCTCACCAAATGCCGTAGAGAAACCTGATGTTTTACTCACGTAATCCTTGGTTCATTTTTGTTAGACCTGGCATCCTTAAGGTGGCCTACCAGCAACCTTTTTGCTTTTCACCTCACATTTTGCTCTATCTTTATGTTGGCCTTAGGACTCTAATCACTTTATCACTACTGTGAGAAAGCGGCTCTGTCTATACTGTTCCCAAATAGGTACAGTGTGCACAGAGTCCTCAGTCCCCAGAGGTTTGACAGAGGCTAAAGTTTGATATAACCTTACTCTCTAAAGTGGTAGCTTGCTCGAGCAGTAAGGCAATATCCGAGGACACTCAAGAACTGAACTCTAGGCCAATGGTTTGTATAAAAAATATATTGTTATTTTATTTTAGAACCAACAATAGGTATCAAAATATACTTTCTCAGGGTAAGATGCTTTAGTTAAATACTTTACAATAGGCAATTGACTTTTGCAGGTAATAGTTACAGTTTATTGCAATAGGAAACACAATTTCAAATACAATAATACATTGAGCTCAATGGGAATTTTAAGTTATATGCAATTAATTACTTTCAGGATTAAATCCAGGACTGGATCCTAGATTCAGTCCTGGGACAGTTCTTGGAAACAAGTGAGTAAATTCGTTTTAGTTACTGTTGTGATATTTAAGCAATATTTTGCAATTTTAAAAGTTGACACTTAGAATTTTTTTCTGATCAAATTACCAATGTTATCCTATGGAAGGAAATTCACTTAGCAGGTAAGTGGGGTTATGGTTACTTTTTCTATGTCAGTGTTGGATCCTAGATCCAGCACTACTGTACCACCTGTAAGCAGTGTAGAAACTGTGTTTAAGTTATACAGGCGATTTTTAAGGAATATTTATAAGTTTGCAATATCGACACTTAGAAGAAATTTTACAGAAAAACAGTCAATGGTTTGCTATGGAAGAAACTTCAAGTCACGGGTAAAGTACGTTCTCGTTACTTTTGTAATCCAGTGCTGGGCTCCTAGGCTCAGTACTGGGACATCTATCTAAAATAGGTAAGCAATTACGTTTTCACAATTGGTACGATTTTTAAAGAATATTTGTAAGTTTCAAAAATCGACACTTAGAAACCTTTTCAGCAAAAAGCAAGCAATGATATCCTATGGAAGGAAATTCGAGTTACTGGTAAGTACGGTTAAAATTACTTTTCAGGGTCAGTACTGAGCTACAAGATGCAGCACTGAGGTCTCTCCTGATAACAGGTGAGTAAATCAGAATTCGTTGTTCGGCTGATTTTAGATGAATATTTTAAAGTTCCAAAACTCCACACTTAGAAGAATTTCCAAGTGAAACCAGTCAATGTTAGCCTATGGAAGAGAAGTGAGTTATCGGCTTTTAGGTAAGTACTCGACTGGCAGAGTTATGGTTCTGGGCATAGACTCAGGGGTCTCTCAGGGGAGTCCCAGTCTACTTGCCAAGCCCTAAACTCCCCTTTTATTACATATAATTTACCCCTAAGGTAGGTCCTAGGTAGTCCTAGGTGCATGATGCTATGCAAGTAAAAGATAAGATATGTACTTTGGTGGTTCGCATGTCCTGTAAGTACCAAACAGTCTATTTCATTTTTCACTACTGTGAGGTCTACCTCTCTTATAGGTTAGCATTGGGTATTCCCCTATACTTTTTATTTGGTAATTCCATATCGGAGAGGAGTAGCTTTATTCATTGAAAATCCTACTTACTGGTGAGGTTGGATTTAACTTTACTATTTTAGAAATGCCACTTTTAGAGAGTGAACATTTCTCTACACTTACTGCTCTATTTACCTGAAACCTGGCCCCAATACACTTCTGGATTGTGCTGGGTGACAGCAACATTTGTTCCTTCCCTACAGAGAGCCACAACACAGGTTACTTAACTGCACCTGGGGGGTGAGCTCCGCTCCCCCTCCACCCCAATAGGTTCAAGAACGATAATTTATGTAAGTAAATACATTATAGCTACAGCTTATAATCCTGTGAGATTAAATAATTTGTTGTTAGATGGTTTAAGTGTTTGAAAGGATCGGGGGCGGAGCTTGGCTCGCAACGAGAATGGTCGCTTGAGCCTTGAGCTCTGGCTGGCGGCACCACTATCCATCCATTATCCTGCCCTTCACCACTGGTCCGCACAACCTGATGGTGAATTCCTGAGTGGTAGCGGGAGCGCTACCGAATGCTGTGACTCCGGTTTCTGGAGATGTTATGCCGGCGAAGTAGCGGAGACGGAGGAATCGCGACATGCTAGGCCGCTGATCCCCGGCTCTCGAGTCCAGTGCGGGCTGGCGTGCGTCACTTTTCGTGTGGCTGGCAAAGTGAAAGTGCACGGCCCGCCGGATCGCCTCTCTGTAACCACCTCGATAGATGGCAGCCCGACGCGGTGAGAGCGGGGGGGACCCTTTGATTCCGCCGGAGCAACACGAGAGGCGTGACGAGGGGCAAACCCCCCACCACCCCCCGACTGTGTATATGCTGATGGCCGCCGGGAGGAGCTGATGGAGGGAGCACCGCAATTGGAGCCGCAGTAACGGTTGGTGTGAGCTGAGGGGTGCAGATAGGGCGCCCAGGGACAGAGTATCTTTAAGGGAGACGCGAGTGGAGTGCTGTACCCCAGAGTTGACTGCAGTGCGCCCTCTTGGGCAGCGGCGGGGAGCGTGCTCAACACCCTTCAGGCTTGCATACACGTTCCCAACACAGTGAGAAGCGGCAGCTCTGGCTGCCACAGAACACTGCAGATGGTGGAGGCTGGTCCGTGGAGGCCTTGAGGAGCGCGGGCGGTTGCGACCTCCCTACGGAGCTGTATGTGCAGCTACGGTGTGGCCGGCGACGGGTGCAAGATCACAGAGGAGGAGGCGGCCTGGGGCGGTGGGCCCTGACACGGCAGCTGGTAGGCGATAAGGAAGTTGCATGGCCTGGGTAGGCTTGGACCCGCAATCGGCAACGGAAGGCGTGCTGGACTAGGTGCAGATGCGCCCCAAGCCAAGGAGGAGCACCACGAACGGCGCAGCGCTCGAGCTGGATGTCTTATAACGAGGCCTAATCCTGCGGTGATCGGGGTGGTGAGTTGGGCGCTCTGTGCCTGAGTGCGCCGGGGGGCGCCTCCGGTCATAGCGGGAGCGGCTGAGAGCGGCACCGATTCGGCGGTCGAGATGGGCAAGTCTGATAGGTCCCAGCCCAAGCTGTCCTTTGATCCAAAACGCTCTAAACCCCAGACCCAGGGAGCGGACGATGCTGGTGTGGCCGCGGCGCCGCCTCCGGAGGAGCAGTACCTGCGTGGATTGCTACTCTCGATGGAGAAAGGTTTGCAGTCTGGAATCACTTCCCTGGGTGCGAAGATTGACGCACTTTCCTATAGTATGGATCGGATGGGGGAGTGCCTTGATAAACACGCGGAGAGACTGGACCAGTCGGAGCGCCGCATTGTGGAGGTTGAGGAGGCCCAGTCCACACTGGACTCGGGCCATAAGCAGCTCGGTCGGCTCCTACAGGTGCTGCAAGACAAGACAGAAGATCTTGAGGCGCGTACCCGGCGCTGTAATTTACGCATCACGGGCCTGCCCGAGATGACTTCAACGGGACGAATGGAGTGCTTTATTGAGACGATGTTAGTGGAGCTGCTGGGCAGGGAGGTATTCTTCGGGATGTTCGTGGTTGAAAGAGCACACAGGTCGCTGGGTCCGCGGCCCCCACCAGGAGCACCTCCATGACCAATAATTGCGAAACTATTGAACTACCAAGATATAGACGCGGCCCTCCGCACGGCACAAGAGAAACAGACATTGGTATACGAAGGGTCGACCATATCTCTCTATCCTGATTTCACTGCCGAGGTACAAGAGGTGAGACGGCAGTTTGCCCCAGCAAAAAAACAGCTACGCGAAATGGGACTTGACTATGCCATGCTGTACCAGGCTAAACTCTGTGTCAACAGGCCGGGGAAATCGCACATCTTTTTGGACCCCAAAGCACTGAATAAGGCGTTGAAGGACTGGCATAGGGAGCGGCGGGGCAGTCCGGAGAAGAATCGGCAGAGTGAGGAGACGGAGAGCTCGATGGAGACGCTGGACTGAGAAGGTGCACTGGCAAGCATTGTTTTTAATCACTAAGCGCCCAGATATTAAGAGACAGTGGGTAGTGGGGGCAAAGGTCCTTCGTTGGGCACGAGACTTGCAGGGTGGTGGCGACAAAGGTTTGATTAATGTAGCTCTACCACGGTCGCTACTGTTCCCTAGTTATAGTAGTTCATGTGGTTACTGGAGGGGTTGCGGATGGAGGGCCCTGGCACATAGAGGCCAATTCATTTCGTAGAAGGTAGTCATGTACCGCGCCCATAGGGCGCACAGCTGCGTTCTGACTGTGACAAATGTAGGAGTACGGCAAGAGAATGGGGACGGGGCGGTGGGGCCATGATGGGGTTGCTGTGCTGGCTGGCTGAGCTCATATTTACAGAGATAAGTTACCATATATTACGGACTGAGCGACCTCTGCCTACGAGTGCATTTCACTTTGTTACCTTTTGTTTGGGAACAGTTATTTAGGGCTGGGAGGGGGAGGGCGGGGAGAAGTTCCTAGATGGAACACGGCAAGGCCGAGTTGGGGGGGCTCTGCTGTGGGAGGAGGGTGGGGTCAGGGTCTTTGTTTTTTCTTTTTGTGTTGGGGGGTTGAACTGTCGTTATGCTTTGATATGGCTCTCTCTCCGCGACAGGCATATGCGGCAGGTAGAGATAGAGCACAACGCTTACAAAGGGATCTGCCATGGCTCACACTGAAAAAGATAGTGAGTTGCACGCTTCCATCAGAGTGGTGACCTGGAATGTTAGGGGTTTGAATGACCACCGCAAGCTGTGCAAGGTATTGCATTATCTTAACAGACATAATATAGATATAGCCTTCCTACAGGAAATGCACCTCCCCAGTCGTAGTCCAATGCTGCGCGCTAGAGGCCTGGTTGGTAACTCACATGCGGCTGGCTTCACTCCGCACGCCAGAGGTGTGCTAACATGGTTTAACCCAAGGCTGGGCAGCGCGACGCAACTACTTTATGCGGATGGGGGTGGCAGGTTTGTCCTCTCCCGGTTCCAGTGTAGAGGGCTGGAATTGTTATTGATTAATGTGTATGGACCTAACTATGACAGTCCTGAGTTTTACGCAGCACTAGCTACCAGGGTTAAGGATCTGGGGATTCCATGTATGCTGTGGGGGGGGGACCTCAATATGGTTATGAACCCGGGTCTAGATAGATCGGGAGGCCCGGCCAGGTCGCAGTCGGCGGCAGCTAAGACTATGCAAAGAGAGATGATATGCATGGCCCTTTCAGATGTTTGGAGAGTTCTATACCCTACGGAGGGGGGCTTTACGCACTACTCCACCTACCATGACCTGCATACCCGCATAGACTATTGGCTAGCCTCGTCATCGCTGGTGCCGCAGGTTCGCGCGTGCAGGGTGCTCCCGCGAATACTCTCGGATCATTCCCCTGTGGTGATTACATTGGTCGCCCCCGGAAAACTATTCCCCCATTCTTGTGGCGGTTCCCCCCTTACTCGCTGCTCGACCCCTTGTTTAAGGAAGAACTGGCGGAGGCCATAACAACGTTCTTTGACACCAACCTGGGCTCAGTAGACACGGGGTGGCAGGTTTGTCCTCTCCCGGTTCCAGTGTAGAGGGCTGGAATTGTTATTGATTAATGTGTATGGACCTAACTATGACAGTCCTGAGTTTTACGCAGCTCTAGCCAGGGTTAAGGATCTGGGGATTCCATGTATGCTGTGGGGGGGGGACCTCAATATGGTTATGAACCCGGGTCTGGATAGATCGGGAGGCCCGGCCAGGTCGCAGTCGGCAGCAGCTAAGACTATGCAAAGAGAGATGATATGCATGGCCCTTTCAGATGTTTGGAGAGTTCTATACCCTACGGAGGGGGGCTTTATGCACTACTCCACCTACCACGACCTGCACACCCGCATAGACTATTGGCTAGCCTCGTCATCGCTGGTGCCGCAGGTTCGCGCGTGCAGGGTGCTCCCGCGAACCCTCTCGGATCATTCCCCTGTGGTGATTACATTGGTCGCCCCCGGAAAACTATTCCCCCATTCTTGTGGCAGTTCCCCCCTTACTCGCTGCTCGACCCCTTGTTTAAGGAAGAACTGGCGGAGGCCATAACAACGTTCTTTGACACCAACCTGGGCTCAGTAGACAGCTTCCAAACGGTGTGGGAAGCCTTTAAAGTTTATATCAGAGGGGTGGCGATCGCTAAGCATTCAGGAGTGCTGCGCGCTATTCGTAAGAGGTTGGCCACATTGGAGCACAAGATTGGGGAAACAGAGTCGAGGCAGCAGTCGGACGCGACGGACGATATTGCAGACGAGCTGAAGGTGCTGCTGGCAGAATTCCATAGGGAAGCAGACGCGGAAGTGCAACATCTAGGGAAGTATGCCACTGCCAGAAAGTATGGGGAAGGTGAGAGGCCTAGCTCTGTCCTGGCCAATGTCCTAAAGTCCCGTAGAAGCAGGGAGCGATTACTAGGGTTAAGTCTGACAATGGAGAAATGCTGACGGAAGAGGCGGACATAGCCGCCCGCTTCCAATCTAACTACGCCAATCTGTATGCCTCCCAACAGAATAATATGGAGGAAAGCATACAAGACTACTTAGACCATATTCAGTTACCCTTCCTTCCTAATGAACACAGGAAATTCTTGGCCCTCCCCATCGAGAGGGACGAAATCCTGGAGGCGTTGGCAGGCATGAAGGCAAACAGCGCCCCTGGAGCGGACGGACTTACGGTAGCTTTCTATCGGTCCTTTATAGACCTGCTGCTCCCTCACATATCCACGCTGTTTGATGATATATGTGTGTACGGGCATATGCCCCAATCAATGCAGGAGGCGATTCTGGTAGCTATCCCCAAACCAGGTAAGGACCTGGAGTAGTGTTGCTCGTACCGGCCACTGTCACTGCTGAATGTCGATAATAAACTCTTGGCAAAGGTGCTAGCCACGCGCCTAGCGCTGCTCACGCCGGAATTGATAGCTCCGGAGCAGGCGGGATTTGTGCCAGGCAGGAACCTCACGTATAACCTCAGGACGGTGTTTGGCGTTTTGCAACATGTTAAGCCGGACTCGAGGGCTCTGGCAGTTTTCCTGGATATGGAGAAGGCCTTCGACTCGGTGGAGTGGCCCTACATGAGACTGGCCCTGACGAAAATGGGACTGGGCCCCGTCTTCCTTCAAATGATCGGTGTGCTATACAGAGGCCCGACAGCGAGGATTAGACTAGGCGACTTGGTCACGGACGCTATACCAATCTCTAGGGGGACCCATCAGGATTGCCCGCTGTCCCCTATATTGTATGCCCTGGTAGCAGAACCGCTGGCGCGGGCCCTTCGGGAATACCATCACCTCAGAGGCGTGAGCTTCCCAACATATCGCATTACCTCGGCCGACATCCCCGGCCCTGCGGACACGCCCACTCGCGCTGGCCACGCCCCCATCTGATACTTAAACGCGCGCTAATACTGCCCCGCGTTCACAGAACTTCTCCTGAGGCGGAAAGCCGGGAGCTTACAGCATTTTTTAAACTTGGTGTGATTGACTGTTGTTTTTAAAGTTGCACTCACCCCGCGGCCTTGACATCGTAACCACGATCTTCCCGCTCAGCTGATACTCGCTGCCGCTGGTGTGTGGTGATTACCTCGGCCGACATCCCCGGCCCTGCGGACACGCGCACTCGCGCTGGCCACGCCCCCATCTGATACTTAAACGCGCGCTAATACTGCCCCGCGTTCACAGAACTTCTCCTGAGGCGGAAAGCCAGGAGCTTACAGCATTTTTTAAACTTGGTGTGATTGACTGTTGTTTTTAAAGTTGCACTCACCCCGCGGCCTTGACATCGTAACCACGATCTTCCCGCTTAGCTGATACTCGCTGCCGCTGGTGTGTGGTGATTACCTCGGCTGACATCCCCGGCCCTGCGGACACGCCCACTCGCGCTGGCCACGCCCCACCCTCCACTTCCCGGGTTATAACATGTGTCATCACCGGAGGCGCAGCGGACGAGCGCAGCGGGCGCGCCGACTGCACGCCGAAGGCGCGCTTAAGGCAAGCTCGTCTGCGCTCGTCCGCATCAAATCCGGGTCTAGGGCCACCCCTCCTACCTCTGAGGCACCACATATCGCTCATAAAGTCAGCACATACAAATACACTGCAGCCCAACTCCGAACAATGAATACTTCAGCAGAAGTACCTCATTTTACACCACATCTATTATACACAAATCCTAGTATGGGTCTTCACAAATGTCCCCTTTGCACTATTACTGCCCTCCCTACTACTTCTTCCCCTCAGGTTTTAGCAGCACTTACCAACGTGCGCTCAGTTTCTAAGCATAAATTTGAAATCTTAGAGCTTATTGAGTCACACAACTTAGATCTTTTATTCATCACTGAAACCTGGGGTGACGACTCTTCAGGTCCAGACTTCAAAGCAGCTATCCCGGAAAATTACTGCGTTTGTAAGCTCGATAGAATCATCAGAAAGGGTGGGGGAATAGCCATTATTCACAAAAACCATCTTAAAGTTAAAGTTACAGACGCCAAACATACTGAGTGCAAGGCATTTTCCTTTTCCATTAGTCTTTCCGGTAAACAGTCACTTACAGGTATTTTACTCTACCGCCCCCCAGGGTCCAGATTGAAATTTCTTAACAATTTAAACAACCTAATTGAGGTTTCAGCAGGAGCCCCACACTTTACCATACTAGGTGACTTCAATTTTCATCTTGAATCCATCTGTGACCCTGACACCGTGGCACTAATTAATGACCTAGCAGCAGCCGGCCTTCATCAAATTGTCAATCAGCCTACTCATAAAGCTGGACATACCCTTGATGGGCTATTTACCAGTAACCCACACATTTCTATTTCTAAGGTGATCCCTCTTACATGGACCGATCACGCGACAGTCAGTTTCTCTATAAAATTGACTTCCCTTTCACTCCCGTCCATTTCCTCCTCTCCTATTACTTTCCGAGATTGGAAAAATGTCAATCCTCCTCAACTCGCTGCTTTACTGTCTGACAGTATTATCACCACTGGAAAAGATCCCTCATTAGCCTCCATTAATTATCTCAACAGTCTAAATATAGCTTGTCACAACGTAGCTCCCCTAAAAACCTCCAACCGTAGTAGAAAATGCCCCTCGGCTCCTTGGTTCACGGAATCTCTTCGACTGCAGAGACAACACTGCAGAAATTTGGAAAGGCACTGGCGCCGTCATTACAATCTGACGGATAAATTAGTGTACAAAAGCGCCCTCTCCAAATATAAAGATCTAACTATCGCTGAAAAGACTTTCTATTTTACTTTCCAAATCAACCAAGCCAAAAATTCATCAAAAGAATTGTTTCAGGTGGTTACCCACCTTTCTAATCCTTCTGCCCCCACTTCAATGGAACTCAATCACACTGTGATTCCCTTGCTAATTTTTTCAAAGACAAAGTCACCGCCATCTTTTCAGCCTTTACTCATGACCCCTGCGTAACCACAACAAATTCACCTTTAAATAGTAATACACTCAGCTTCCCGGCTTTCGAAGCTGTTACGGAGGAACAGGTCTATCGACTTGTTCTAGGTACTAAATCAGGATCACCTCTAGACCCTTGCCCTCCTGCCATCCTTAATCTAATTCCTGAAGCTGTTTCTCCCGCCTTGACAAACATCTGTAACGCAATGTTTACAACGGGTATTTACCCGCCAGTTTGGAAGGAGGCTATCATCAAACCTCTCCTCAAAAAACCTACCCTTGATCCCCTCCTTCCTGCCAGTTACCGACCCATTGCATGTCTTCCATTCCCAGCTAAAATTTTTGAAAAAATCATGAATACACAACCATCAAAGTTTATTGATAACAACAACCTACTGAACGATACCCAATTTGGGTTTAGACAGGGTCACGGTACAGAGACTGCATTACTAAAAGCTGCAGATGAAATAAGGATGACACTGGACAAGGGAGGAGCAGCTGTACTAATACTATTGGCTCTTTCTGCAGCCTTCGACACGGTCAATCATTCAATCTTGATTGACCGTGTCTCAGCTATAGGAATTCAAAATAAAGCGAAACAACTTCTTGCAGCTTTCCTTTCCGATCGCTCACAAAAAGTAAAAATGGGCCACTTCATCTCCCACACCTTCACCCTTCCATGTGGCGTCCCACAGGGCTCATCGCTAAGTCCGACACTATTTAACATTTATGTTTCGGACTTGGCGAGGGTAATAAATTCCTATGGAATCAGCCTTACTACATACGCGGACGACACACGATACATAGTGACGGCTCATCGGTTGCTGCAAATTTTCAAGAGGGAATGCGGGCTATCAGTTCCTGGATGTCATCAAATTCTCTCAAACTGAATTCTGATAAAACAGAAGTGATGACATTCGGGAAACTGGAGCCTGTTTGGTCCCCTCAATGGTGGCCACCTGAGATGGGGGCTCCTCCTCAACCAGTAACTAAGGTTCGCAACCTTGGAGTTCTTTTTGACGACAAATTGACTTTTGTCCACTACGTCAACTCTGTGGTCTCCTCATCCTTTTTCATTTTGAAGAAAATCAAAAAATTACTGCCATTCCTTCCCCCCTCAGCAGGTAAAATGCTAATCAGTACTCTGGTTTTTTCTAAAACGGATTATTGTAATGCCCTTCTTATGAATGCCCAGGAAAAGGTCTTAAACAGACTACAGCTAGTCCAAAATGCTTCAGCCAGAATTTTACTGGGAATTCCTAAGTTTACATCTATTTCACCTTACATTAGGCATCTACACTGGCTCCCACTCAGAAGCCGGATAAAGTTTAAGGCGCTATGTATTGCGTACAAAGCAGTTAACAACGTTGGTCCACAGTTCCTCAGAAGAGCTTTCTGCCCGCTTGAACACTCTAGAATACTCCGCTCCTCCTCCGCTCATTTACTTAAAGTTGCGCGAACCAGGAAGGTTAACTGGGGCGACAGGTGCTTTACGGTCTCCACAGCTAAACTTTGGAACATATTGCCCTTTCATGTCAAAACTGCTCCTACCCTTTTGAGTTTTAGGAAGATTCTGAAAACTTGGCTCTTTTCACCTTGATTTACTTGCTGTAGCACGGTCTCCGTTTCCTGAGCGCCGAGACACCCCTGGGTATTTGCGCGCTTTAAAAATTGCAAAAAACATAAACATAAACATAAACATTGTGGTCTCAACATATGCAGATGACACTTTGCTGTATGTTCGGGACCCGGAAAGCAACCTGACGCCGGTGCTGCGGGAGGTAGTACAGTTTGGAGCGCTTTCGGGGCTTAAGGTTAACTGGAGCAAATCCATTGCATTTCCGCTGACGCCGACCACCGCACCGTTCGACATGGAGTTCCCGCTGCAATGGTCGGATGACGCGGTTAGATACCTTGGGATACAACTTCATAGGGATTCTGATGTAGTCTTTACAGAGAACTATGGGAGAGCCGTAGCCAAACTGGAGGACGATGTGGAGACTTGGATCAGACTTCCCTTGTCCCTTATGGGCAGAGTTTCCATCGCTAAGATGGTGGTACTCCCCCGCTTCCTCTTCCTGTTTACCAATATCCCAATGGTGCTGCCGCGTACATTTTTTGCCAGGCTGATCAGATCGCTACTGTGACTGGTGTGGGCCGGGAAGCAGGCCCGTGTCAGCTGGAGGGTCCTGACGCTTCCCTATCATATGGGGGGCCTAGGGGCGCCTGACATGGAATTGTACTACAGGATAGCGCAGGCAGCACAGGCACATAATTGGGTCCATGGCGATGACACGATCCCGTATTTAAAACTCGAGAGACTGTTTGCGGTGCCTCTCCCATTGCAAGCGATTATGAGCGAGCCTGCATGTCGCAGGACTGGCGTCTAAGACTCATTGAACACTATAAGGCACGCGTGGGATTGGATATTGCAGCAGACAGCGGGGGCGCTCTTGTATTCCCCGGTCATGTCGCTGGACTGGGTGGTCTGGCTGGCACCATGTAGGGAACGCGCGGTGGTACAGTCCCTGCGCAGACTGGGCATAAACCTTGCGGGCGACCTGTTTAAGGATGGTATTGCCAAAACGTGGGATGACGCGGCGTCAACAACGGAGACCAGTACACTGCTGCAGAGGTTTCAATTTCACAGGGTTAGGGGCGCATTGCGACAACATCTGGGAGAGGATATGGTTGAGCCTCCGGATGTCACAGAATTGTCGTATTTACTTAAGCACAAGAGCCCACGTAAGATGACATCCAAGTTATATTCCATTGCCATGTCCCAGAGATCCCAGAATTATACCAAGGCCCGCTTGGACTGGCAAAGAGATCTAGACAAAGTGATAGACAACGCCATGTGCACATATTGTTGCGCAGGTACGCGCCTCATATCGCTGCATGGCAAGCATAGACTGATACACTTTAAATTTATTAACAGCGTCTATTATACGCAGGACAGGCTGCATAGATATGGCTTGCGCGAGGGATCGGAGTGCGAAAGGTGTGCTCATCCTGGGGCTGATTTCATCCACTTGGCATGGTACTGTCCTGGCGTCGCTAAATTCTGGGAAGCTAGATTTCGGCAGATCGGAGAGATAGCTAACTTAGAACTAGTGACGGACCCTGCGGTCGCCCTGTTAGGACACACTAGGGAGCTCCCAAAGGCGGCGTGTCGGCTGGTAGATATGGGCATGTTAATAGCCAAGCGCAGAGTGGCTTTGTGTTGGATGCGGGGCCCGCTTCCCACGATAGACCAGTGGAAGAGGGACGTGCTGTACTGTTGTACGCAATCTGAGACATTTAGTGAGCTGCTGCCACCGAGGAGCAGGCCAAAGAACTTCTGGGGACTGTATGTGGAATATCTCAAGAACAGGGGAGTGGGTCCAGGCACCGACACGGGGGAGGAGGATGTGGCCGTACCGGATCGGGAGGCAGGCTAATGGTGTTACACGATAGTTTGTAGAAATTTGGCTAGTGGTGAGCGGAGGGGTATATGTGCACGGCGCTGCGGACTGTGAGCTGGAGGGTGCGCTGGGTTACACGCAGTGGTTGATCCTTGTGTGCACCAGGTCAGTGAATTAGTGAAACAGATCTACGGGAGGAGCAGGCCAGCACTGGCACTGGGTGCGGGGGGGGGGGGACCCTGGGAGCAGCTGACAGGTCATCTCCATGGTTATGGGAGGGGTGGGGGGAGGGGATTGGTAATGGGTTTGGTGAGTTATAAAGAAGGAAACTTTTGGTTCCCTATAGGGAACAGATTACGTGAATAGACAGGATAAAGAGTTGTGGAATTATTGCACATATACAATAGCGATACCCGGCCTCTGGTATATGGGAAACACTAGATATGCAATGACTGTCAGATACAAAGTAGCCGGCCCTATGGGTTGTAGGCGAGTGGATGTATTCGTACCATGTTTCCCTATTTCTTATTTTCTCATTTCAAAATAAATTAATAAAAATAAATAAAAATAAGTATTTGAAAGGATCTGTTTTTAATAGACATTTTACAAAAACCTCTGGTACATTTGCTAATTCTGTAAAAGTAGAACCCAACCACCGTGACATTGCCAACCACAATGCCGTGACTTGGATTCAAACCAAGGTTGCTGCGGCCACAACGCAGAGTACTAACCACTATACGATCACGGCGAGCTACATGGGCTCAATGACATACACTGACATGGAGAATTTATAATTTGGAACTCTCAGGGCTGTTCCTGTGATAGACTGGATGTATTCATTGCTTCCTCATTCCTCATACAGAGGCTGCGTCTCCTCAGTGGTTGATAGGCTGAAACCGTTTCCTGGCCGCCTGCTTGTGAACTGCCAGGAGTCAAAGATCACACATTACACTTGCGGGCCTGTGATGGGACACCAATGCAGAGAAACCCACTTGGCACAGACCTCCTCTTCTGTCTATTAGACCTGCATCTTCCCTGCACCTTTCAAGCCATTTGTATGTGAAGCAAGAAAGAGTTAAGGAGTGATCCATCTACACTTTTATAGGGAGGATGCCGATGTGAGCTCCTCCCAGCTAATCACACGAACAGCAGTAAAGCAAGATAAATACACAGTTGAGGGGGGGCTGCAAGGTTATGTTTTTGAGTAATTATTGAAACTGACCTCAGTGGCTCATGAGCAGAGCTGCGGCTAATGACTGGTTCCAAATCATGATGAAGCAAGCACCGTGGCTCGTAGGGGACCCACAACACGCTTTTCGTAGCTCACTGAATTAAAGTATAAACTTCCGCCGTGTGTGAGTGGTAAAGGCTTGTTAATATGGTTCCTTTTCCAATTCAAGTCTGACAACAAGAGGCAGAAACCACGGGGCTTTGAAAGCTCTGGATTTTAGCCACCAACCAACGAGAGAAAGAGAGAACTGGCAGTATGAGAGGTGGAGAAAACAGGAGCAGGAGCAAGGAGCTCAAATGAGATTAAAGGCGCGTCAATAGAGCGCGTAAAGGAACAGTTACACAGCTAAGAAAAGGGAAAGAAAGACTAAGGAAAAAACACAGAAAGATCCTGTAGATGAAATTCTCTTCCTTTGACAGCAGATTAAGAGAAATTACAAAGGGAGAGGTTAAGCATGTAACACGGGGGAGAATAAAAAAGAAAATGCAGTTTTATGAAGTGTGTTTGCCAAATCCAGCCAGCACTTTTGTTTTATTTCTCTCTTTGCGTCTTTTATTGGTAAAGTAACTTTCAAGTGCATGCACAGGTATGGTTGAGAGAGCAATGGTATAATAATTTGAAGCGTTTACACCAGTGCTAAAGTAGGAAGAGAGGTGTAGCAAAGACATGAAAGAGGTAGCGATAATAAATATGTGGAGAGGCAATAGTGACACAAAAATAAGCCACCTATTTATAAAACTGAAATGGAAGAAATACTTAAGGTTAACTTCTGAAATTGTAGACGATAATAACAAGATTCTCGTTGTTGGCAAGATTCAAACTTGCGCGGGGGGACCCCAATGGATTTCAAGTCCATCGCCTTAACCACTCGGCCACATCACCTTACTGTAAGCCGCATGCAAATATTTTGTTTGAAAGTTTTCAAGTTGTCCCACATCAAAGTACTGATATTCTGCAATGAGATTTTTAAAAACAATGTTATTTTCATTATGCACGTTCTGTCCTTAAAACAAAAATTGCATGAGTATATCTCTGGATCTGTAAAAGGATACGGTTGCATGCAAACTCTCATGTGGCACTCAATTTTTTGGACCCTGTTGCACTCGGTTTTTGCGCTGCTTTTAGTCTACGACCCATATTACAGAAGTCTACCATCCTGTGATGTTCCCAAAATAAAGGGCAATTACCTTCTCGCTCTGCTATATGCAGATGATGCGGTCCTTATGGGCCGCACCCCCAATGCGTTACGCATCCTAGTGAATGGTTTTGTCGACCATATGGACTCTTTGGACTTAAAGACCAATTTTAAGAAATCCTTTGTTATGTCCTGTGGCCCGAAGAAACGACACATTGGAAGCATTGTCGTGGGGACAGAGAGATTGGGGTCTACCAGTAGCTTTCCGTATTTGGGAGAGGGCTTTGCTGCGAACAACTCCTGGAGTGGGCATATTGCCCACTCCAGGGGTAGGTTCTCAAAGGCCATTAACTCTATCCTGAGCCTCCCCCGCCCTAAAAGGACTGGCGCGTTGGTTGCCACTTTAAAAATATATAAGGCCCAATACGTTCCGGTTGCAACGTGTGGAGCCGAGGTTTGGGGAACAGCCAGATGTCCGCACATTCTTGCCGAGGAAAATAGATTTTGCAGGAAGCTCCTTTGCGCCCCCATCTCCTCTCCGCATTACATATGTCATAAAGAATTAGGGTTGCCTTTTATAGGGGATTTTATTCGTGCTCGCCCTGCACTTTTTTGGCTGGCTATTTGGAAAAATCCTGCTGCTAAATTGACTAGGGATATTATAGAGGATTGTTTATGTTGTGACAGAGGCATGTCCATCCCTTGCCTTTCTGGGGTGCAGAGCGTTCTTGGTGGTGCGCATTTTCATAATGTTTTTTCTGATCCCACCACCACCCAGCTCCCACCCAAGTCTGTACTCAAACAAGCTCTCTATACACTGTTAAGTGACGAAAGGGTTGCGAGAGAGTCCTTGAAACCTAACTTTACTAGATACCTAGCCCGTCATCTTTTAACTTATCCCATACCCAGCTACCTAACTCTCCCAATGAGCCACTGGGAGCGAGGCCTTTTATTTCGCCTTAGGCTGGCACTATCAAATATGCTCTTAGTTTCCCGCTATGGAATCATAATGATCAAATTGTGGAGCCGTGCCCATGTGATTGCCGGAGTGATCAAACAATTTTACATTTCTTATTCTTTTGTAAATTTTATATTAAATATATTAAATGGTTTTTAACTCTGTATTTTAAAAAATTGAAACCGATTAGCCTGGATCTCGCACTTTCAATGATATTAACCCTGGATGATCATGAACTTGCCTTCCGTGTGGGTTCCTTTTTAAAAACTGTGGTTTGTGCCCGTTTAACTATGTCGTAAAGTATGAACGATTTGTTGCTTTTATCTTGTAAATACGTGCATATTGCACATCTGCACTGTTAACTGTATTTTGTGCTTTTATGGATTACTATTATCCGAATAAAGTTTTGAAACT
Source organism: Triturus cristatus (assembly GCF_964204655.1). Classification (NCBI taxonomy): domain Eukaryota; kingdom Metazoa; phylum Chordata; class Amphibia; order Caudata; family Salamandridae; genus Triturus; species Triturus cristatus. Next base: position 719,619,952 of record NC_140595.1, read on the forward strand.
TGAACTTGGACTCATTTGTAAGTGTCTTATCTTTAATCCTTGAAGAGCTCTATAATAGAAGGGTCCGTCAAAGATTGCTTGAATGGAAGATAAAAGAAGGCCCACTTGTCTCACCAAATGCCGTAGAGAAACCTGATGTTTTACTCACGGAATCCTTAGTTCATTTTTGTTAGACCTGGCATCCTTAAGGTGGCCTGCCAGCAACCTTTTTGCTTTTCTCCTCACGTTTTGCTCTATCTTTATGTTGGCCTTAGGACTCTAATCACTGTATCACTACTGTGAGAAAGTGGCTCTGTATATACTGTTCCCAAATAGGTACAGTGTGCACAGAGTCCTGAGTCCCCAGAGGTTTGACAGAGGCTAAAGTTTGATATAACCTTACTCTCTAAAGTGGTAGTTTGCTCGAGCAGTAAGGCAGTATCCAAGGACAGTGTAAAGCATTTGTTGTACACACTCAGTCAGCAAATGGTCTCACACACTCAAGAACTGAACTCTAGGCCAATGGTTTGTATAAAAAATATATTGTTGTTTTATTTTAGAACCAACAATAGGTATCAAAATATACTTTCTCAGGGTGAGATGCTCTAGTTAAATAATTTGCAATAGGCAATTGACTTTTGCAGGTAATAGTTACAGTTTATTGCAATAGGAAACACAATTTCAAATACAATAATACATTGAGCTCAATGGGAATTTTAAGTTACATGCAATTAATTACTTTCAGGATTAAATCCAGGACTGGATCCTAGATTCAGTCCTGGGACAGTTCTTGGAAACAAGTGAGTAAATTCGTTTTAGTTACTGTTGTGATTTTTAAGCAATATTTTGCTATTTCAAAAGTTGACACTTAGAAATGTTTTCTGATCAAATTACCAATGTTATCCTATGGAAGGAAATTCACTTAGCAGGTAAATGGGGTTATGGTTACTTTTTCTATGTCAGTGTTGGATCCTAGATCCAGCACTACTGTACCACCTGTAAGCAGATGAGAAACTGCGTTTAAGTTAAACAGGCGATTTTTAAGGAATATTTATAAGTTTGCAAAATCGACACTTAGAAGAAATTTTACAGAAAAACAGTCAATGGTTTGCTATGGAAGAAACTTCAAGTTATGGGTAAAGGACGTTCTCGTTACTTTTGTAATCCAGTGCTGGGCTCCTAGGCTCAGTTCTGGAACATCTATCTAAAACATGTAAGCAATTACGTTTTCACAATTGGTACGATTTTTAAAGAATATTTGTAAGTTTCAAAAATCGACACTTAGAAACTTTTTCAGCAAAAAGCAAGCAATGACATCCTATGGAAGGAAATTCGAGTTACTGGTAAGTACGGTTAAAATTACTTTTCAGGGTCAGTACTGAGCTACAAGATGCAGCACTGAGGTCTCTCCTGACAACAGGTGAGTAAATCAGAATTCGTTGTTCGGCTGATTTTAGATGAATATTTTCAAGTTCCAAAACTTCACACTTCGAAGAATTTCCAAGTGAAACCAGTCAATGTTAGCCTATGGAAGAGAAGTGAGTTATCGGCTTTTAGGTAAGTACACGACTGGCAGAGTTATGGTTCTGGGCATAGACTCAGGGGTCTCTCAGGGGAGTCCCAGTCTACTTGCCAAGCCCTAAACTCCCCTTTTATTACATATAATTTACCCCTAAGGTAGGCCCTAGGTAGTCCTAGGTGCATGATGCTATGCAAGTAACAGATGAGATATGTACTTTAGTGGTTCGCATGTCCTGTAAGTACCAAACAGTCAATTTCATTTTTCACTACTGTGAGGTCTACCTCTCTCATATGTTAGCATTGGGTATTCCTAAATACTTTTCATTTGGTAATTCCATATCGGAGAGGAGTAGCTTTATTTATTCATTGAAAATCCTACTTACTGGTGATGTTGGATTTAACTTTACTCTTTTAGAAATGCCACTTTTAGAGAGTGAACATTTCTCTACACTTACTGCTCTATTTACCTGAAACCTGGCCCCAATACACGTCTGGATTGGGCTGGGTGACAGCAACATTTGTTCCTTCCCTACAGAGAGCCACAACACAGGTTACCGAACTGCACCTGGGGGATGAGCTCCGCTCCCCCTCCACCCCAATAGTTTCAAGAACGATAATTTATGTAAGTAAATACATTATAGCTACAGTTTATAATCCTGTGAGATTAAATAATTTGTTGTTAGATGGTTTAAGTATTTGAAAGGATCTGTTTTTAATAGACATTTTACAAAAACCTCTGGTACATTTGCTGATTCTGTAAAAGTAGAACCAACTGCCGTGACTTGGATTCGAATCGAGGTGGCTGCGGCAACAACGCAGAGTACTAACCACTATACGATCACGGCGAGCTACATGGGCTCAATGACATACAGTAACATGGAGAATTTATAATTTGGAACACTCAGGGCTGTTCCTGTGATAGGCTGGATGTATTCATTGCTTCCTCATTCCTCATACAGAGGCTGCGTCTCCTCAGTGGTTGATAGGCTGAAACCGTTTCCTGGCCGCCTACTTGTGAACTGCCAGGAGTCAAAGATCACACATTACACTTGCGGGCCTGTGATGGGACTCCAATGCAGAGAAACCCACTTGGCACAGACCTTCTATTCTGTCTATTAGACCTGCATCTTCCCTGCACCTTTCAAGCCATTTGTATGTGAAGCAAGAAAGAGTTAAGGAGTGATCCATCTACACTTTTATAGGGAGGATGCAGATGTGAGCTCCTCCCAGCTAATCACACGAACAGCAGTAAAGCAAGATAAATACACAGTTGAGGGGGGGCTGCAAGGTTATGTTTTTGAGTAATTATTGAAACTGACCTCAGTGGCTCATGAGCAGAGCTGCGGCTAATGACTGGTTCCAAATCATGATGAAGCAAGCACCGTGGCTCGTAGGGGACCCACAACACGCTTTTCGTAGCTCACTGAATTAAAGTATAAACTTCCGCCGTGTGTGAGTGGTAAAGGCTTGTTAATATGGTTCCTTTTCCAATTCAAGTCTGACAACAAGAGGCAGAAACCACGGGGCTTTGAAAGCTCTGGATTTTAGCCACCAACCAACGAGAGAAAGAGAGAACTGGCAGTATGAGAGGTGGAGAAAACAGGAGCAGGAGCAAGGAGCTCAAATGAGATTAAAGGCGCGTCAATAGAGCGCGTAAAGGAACAGTTACACAGCTAAGAAAAGGGAAAGAAAGACTAAGGAAAAAACACAGAAAGATCCTGTAGATGAAATTCTCTTCCTTTGACAGCAGATTAAGAGAAATTACAAAGGGAGAGGTTAAGCATGTAACACGGGGGAGAATAAAAAAGAAAAAACTGTTTTATGAAGTGTATTTACCAAATCCAGCCAGCACTTTTGTTCTATTTCTCTCTTTGTGTCTGTTATTGGTAAAGTAACTTTCAAGTGCATGCGCAGGTATGATTGAGAGAGCAATGGTGTAATAATTTGAAGCGTTTACACCAGTGCTAAAGTAGGAAGAGAGGTGAAGCAAAGACATGAAAGAGGTAGCGATAATAAATATGTGGAGAGGCTATAGTGACACAAAAATAAGCCACCTATTTATGAAACTGAAATGGAAGAAATACTAAAGGTTAACTTCTGAAATTGTAGCCGATAATAACAAGATTCTTGTTGTTGGAAGGATTCAAACCTGTGCAGAGAGACCTCAATGGATTTCAAGTTCATCGCCTTAACCACTCGGCCACAACACCTTACTGTAAACTGCATGCAAATACTTTTTTTGAAAGTTTTCAAGTTGTCCCACATCAGAGTACTGATATACTGCAATGCACTTTTTAAAAACAATGTTTTTTTCATCATGCACGTTCTGTCCTTAAAACAAATATTACATGAGTATATCTCTGGATCTGTAAAAAGATACGCTTGCATGCCAACTCTCATGTGGCACTCAATTTTTTGGACCCTGTTGCACTCGACCTATATTACAGAAGTCTACCATCTCTGAGTATTTGTGACTCCTTTGTAAGTGCCTTATCTTTAATCCTTGAAGAGCTCTATAATAAAGGGGTCCGTCAAAGATTGCTTGAATGGAAGATAAAAGAAGGCCCACTTGTCTCACCAAATGCCGTAGAGAAACCTGATGTTTTACTCACGTAATCCTTAGTTCATTTTTGTTAGACCTGGCATCCTTAAGGTGGCCTGCCAGCAACCTTTTTGCTTTTCTCCTCACGTTTTGCTCTATCTTTATGTTGGCCTTAGGACTCTAATCACTGTATCACTACTGTGAGAAAGTGGCTCTGTATATACTGTTCCCAAATAGGTACAGTGTGCACAGAGTCCTGAGTCCCCAGAGGTTTGACAGAGGCTAAAGTTTGATATAACCTTACTCTCTAAAGTGGTAGCTTGCTCGAGCAGTAAGGCAGTATCCAAGGACAGTGTAAAGCATTTGTTGTACACACTCAGTCAGCAAATGGTCTCACACACTCAATAACTGAAATCTAGGCCAATGGTTTGTATAAAAAATATATTGTTGTTTTATTTTAGAACCAACAATAGGTATCAAAATATACTTTCTCAGGGTGAGATGCTCTAGTTAAATATTTTGCAATAGGCAATTGACTTTTGCAGGTAATAGTTACAGTTTATTGCAATAGGAAACACAATTTCAAATACAATAATACATTGAGCTCAATGGGAATTTTAAGTTACATGCAATTAATTACTTTCAGGATTAAATCCAGGACTGGATCCTAGATTCAGTCCTGGGACAGTTCTTGGAAACAAGTGAGTACATTCGTTTTAGTTACTGTTGTGATTTTCAAGCAATATTTTGCTATTTCAAAAGTTGACACTTAGAATTTTTTTCTGATCAAATTACCAATGTTATCCTATGGAAGGAAAATCACTTAGCAGGTAAATGGGGTTATGGTTACTTTTTCTATGTCAGTGTTGGATCCTAGATCCAGCACTACTGTACCACCTGTAAGCAGATGAGAAACTGCGTTTAAGTTAAACAGGCGATTTTTAAGGAATATTTATAAGTTTGCAAAATCGACACTTAGAAGAAATTTTACAGAAAAACAGTCAATGGTTTGCTATGGAAGAAACTTCAAATTATGGGTAAAGTACATTCTCGTTACTTTGGTAATTCAGTGCTGGGCTCCTAGGCTCAGTTCTGGGACATCTATCTAAAACAGGTAAGCAATTACGTTTTCACAATTGGTACGATTTTTAAAGAATATTTGTAAGTTTCAAAAATCGACACTTAGAAACTTTGTCAGCAAAAAGCAAGCAATGATATCCTATGCAAGAAAATTCGAGTTACTGGTAAGTACGGTTAAAATTACTTTTCAGGGTCAGTACTGAGCTACAAGATGCAGCACTGAGGTCTCTCCTGATAACAGGTGAGTAAATCAGAATTCGTTGTTCGGCTGATTTTAGATGAATATTTTAAAGTTCCAAAACTCCACACTTAGAAGAATTTCCAAGTGAAACCAGTCAATGTTAGCCTAAGGAAGATAAGTGAGTTATCGGCTTTTAGGTAAGTACTCGACTGGCAGAGTTATGGTTCTGGGCATAGACTCAGGGGTCTCCCAGGGGAGTCCCAGTCTACTTGCCAAGCCCTAAACTCCCATTTTATTACATATAATTTACCCCTAAGGTAGGCCCTAGGTAGTCCTAGGTGCATGATGCTATGCAAGTAAAAGATAAGATATGTACTTTGGTGGTTCGCATGTCCTGTAAGTACCAAACAGTCTATTTCATTTTTCACTACTGTGAGGTCTACCTCTCTCATAGGTTAGCATTGGGTATTCCCCTATACTTTTTATTTGGTAATTCCATATCGGAGAGGAGTAGCTTTATTTATTTATTGAAAATCCTACTTACTGGTGAGGTTGGATTTAACTTTACTATTTTAGAAATGCCACATTTAGAGAGTGAACATTTCTCTGCACTTACTGCTCTATTTACCTGAAACCCCAATACACGTCTGGATTGGGCTGGGTGACAGCAACATTTGTGCCTTCCCTGTAGAGAGCCACAACACAGGTTACTCAACTGCACCTGGGGGGTGAGCTCCGCTCCCCCTCCACCCCCAAAAGGTTCAAGAACGATAATTTATGTAAGTAAATACATTATAGCTACAGCTTATAATCATGTTAAATTAAATATTTGTTGTTAGATGGTTTGAATATTTAAACCTCTGGTACATTTGGTAATTCTGTAAAAGCAGAACCCAACTGCCGTAACATTGCCAACCATAATGCCGTGGCTTGGATTCGAACCAAGGTAGCTGCGGCCACAACGCAGAGTACTAACCACTATACGATCACAGCGAGCTACATGGGCTCAATGACATACACTAACATGGAGAATTTATAATTTGGAACACTCAGGGCTGCTCCTGTGATAGGCTGGATGTATTCATTGCTTCCTCATTCCTCATACAGAGGCTGCGTCTCCTCAGTGGTTGATAGGCTAAAACCGTTTCCTGGCCGCCTGCTTGTGAACTGCCAGGAGTCAAAGATAACACATTACACTTGCGGGCCTGTGATGGGACACCAATGCAGAGAAACCCACTTGGCACAGACCTTCTATTCTGTCTATTAGACCTGCATCTTCCCTGCACCTTTCAAGCCATTTGTATGTGAAGCAAGAAAGAGTTAAGGAGTGATCCATCTACACTTTTATAGGGAGGATGCCGCCGTGAGCTCCTCCCAGCTAATCACACGAACAGCAGTAAAGTAATATAAATACACAGTTGAGGGCGGGCTGCAAGGTGATGTTTTTGAGTAATTATTGAAACTGACCTCAGTGGCTCATTAGCAGAGCTGCGGCTAATGACTGGTTCCAAATCATGATGAAGCAAGCACCATGGCTCGTAGGGGACCCACAACACGCTTTTCTTAGCTCACTGAATTAAAGTATAAACTTCCGCCGTGTGTGAGTGGTAAAGGCTTGTTAATATGGTTCCTTTTCCAATTCAAGTCTGACAACAACAACAAGAGGCAGAAACCACGTGGCTTTGAATGCTCTGGATTTTCGCCACCAACCACAATGAAAGAGAGAACTGGCAGTATGAGAGTTGGAGAAAACAGGAGCGGGAGCAAGGAGCTCAAATGAGATTAATGGCGCGTAAATAGAGAGCGTAAAGGAACAGTTACACAGCTAAGAAAAGGGAAAGAAAGACTAAGGAAAAAAACACAGAAAGAGCCTGTAGATGAAATTCTCTTCCTGGGACAGCAGATTAAGAGAAATTACATAGGGAGAGGTTAAGCATGTAACACGGGGAGAATAAAAAAGAAAATGCAGTTTTATGAAGTGTGTTTGCCAAATCCAGCCAGCACTTTTGTTCTATTTCTCTTTTTGCATCTTTTATTGGTAAAGTAAGTTTCAAGTGCATGCACAAGTATGATTGAGAGAGCAATGGTATAATAATTTGAAGTGTTTACACCAGTGCTAAAGTAGGAAGAGAGGTGTAGCAAAGACATGAAAGAGGTAGCGATAATAAATATGTGGAGAGGCAATAGTGACACAAAAATAAGCCACCTATTTATAAAACTGAAATTGAAGAAATACTAAAGGTTAACTTCTGAAATTGTAGCCGATAATAACAAGATTCTCGTTGTGGGCAGGATTCGAACCTGCGCGGGGAGACCCCAATGGATTTCAAGTCCATCGCCTTAACCACTCGGCCACAACAACTTACGGAAAGCTGCATGCAAATATTTTATTTGAAAGTATTCAAGTTGTCCCACATCAAAGTACTGATATTCTGCAATGCGCTTTTTAAAAACAATGTTTTTTTCATCATGCACGTTCTGTCCTAAAAACAAAAATTGCATGAGTATATCTCTGGATCTGTAAAAGGATACGCTTGCATGCAAACTCTCATGTGGCACTCAATTTTTGGGACCCTGTTGCACTCTGTTTTTGCGCTGCTTTTAGTCTACGACCCATATTACAGAAGTCTACCATCTCTGAGTATTTGTGACTCCTTTGTAAGTACCTTATCTTTAATCCTTGAAGAGCTCTATAATAAATGGTCTCACACACTCAAGAACTGAACTCTAGGCCAATGGTTTGTATAAAAAATATATTGTTGTTTTATTTTAGAACCAACAATAGGTATCAAAATATACTTTCTCAGAATAAGTACTTTGCAATAGGCAATTGACTTTTGCAGGTAATAGTTACAGTTTATTGCAATAGGAAACACAATTTCAAATACAATAATACATTGAGCTCAATGGGAATTTTAAGTTATATGCAATTAATTACTTTCAGGATTACTTTTCTAAATCCAGGACTGGATCCTAGATTCAGTCCTGGGACAGTTCTTGGAAACAAGTGAGTAAATTCGTTTTAGTAACTGTTGTGATTTTCAAGCAATATTTTGCTATTTTAAAAGTTGACACTTAGAAATTTTTTCTGATCAAATTACCAATGTTATCCTATGGAAGGAAATTCACTTAGCAGGTAGGTGGGGTTATGGTTACTTTTTCTATGTCAGTGTTGGATCCTAGATCCAGCACTACAGTACCACCTGTAAGCAGTTGAGAAACTGCATTTAAGTTAAACAAGCGATTTTTAAGGAATATTTATAAGTTTGCAAAATCGATACTTAGAAGAAATTTTACAGAAAAACAGTCAATGGTTTCCTATGGAAGAAAATTCAAGTTACGGGTAAAGTACATTCTCGTTACTTTGGTAATTCAGTGCTGGGCTCATAGGCTCAGTACTGGGACATCTATCTAAAACAGGTAAGCAATTACGTTTTCACAATTGGTACGATTTTTAAAGAATATTTGTAAGTTTCAAAAATCGACACTTGGAAACTTTGTCAGCAAAAAGCAAGCAATGATATCCTATGGAAGAAAATTCGAGTTACTGGTAAGTACGGTTAAAATTACTTTTCAGGGTCAGTACTGAGCTACAAGATGCAGCACTGAGGTCTCTCCTGATAACAGGTGAGTAAATCAGAATTCGTTGTTCGGCTGATTTTAGATGAATATTTTAAAGTTCCAAAACTCCACACTTAGAAGAATTTCCAAGTGAAACCAGTCAATGTTAGCCTATGGAAGAGAAGTGAGTTATCGGCTTTTAGGTAAGTACTCGACTGGCAGAGTTATGGTTATGGGCATAGACTCAGGGGTCTCCCAGGGGAGTCCCAGTCTAGTTGCCAAGCCCTAAACTCCCCTTTTATTACATATAATTTACCCCTAAGGTAGGCCCTAGGTAGTCCTAGGTGCATGATGCTATGCAAGTAAAAGATAAGATATGTACTTTGGTGGTTCGCATGTCCTGTAAGTACCAAACAGTCTATTTCATTTTTCACTACTGTGAGGTCTACCTCTCTCATAGGTTAGCATTGGGTATTCCCCTATACTTTTTATTTGGTAATTCCATATCGGAGAGGAGTAGCTTTATTTATTTATTGAAAATCCTACTTACTGGTGAGGTTGGATTTAACTTTACTATTTTAGAAATGCCACTTTTAGAGAGTGAACATTTCTCTGCACTTACTGCTCTATTTACCTGAAACCCCAATACACGTCTGGATTGGGCTGGGTGACAGCAACATTTGTGCCTTCCCTGTAGAGAGCCACAACACAGGTTACTCAACTGCACCTGGGGGGTGAGCTCCGCTCCCCCTCCACCCCAAAAGGTTCAAGAACGATAATTTATGTAAGTAAATACATTATAGCTACAGCTTATAATCATGTTACATTAAATAATTTGTTGTTAGATGGTTTAAATATTTAAACCTCTGGTACATTTGGTAATTCTGTAAAAGCAGAACCCAACTGCCGTAACATTGCCAACCACAATGCCGTGACTTGGATTCGAACCAAGGTTGCTGCGGCCACAACGCAGAGTACTAACCACTATACGATCACAGCGAGCTACATGGGCTCAATGACATACACTAACATGGAGAATTTATAATTTGGAACACTCAGGGCTGCTCCTGTGATAGGCTGGATGTATTTATTGCTTCCTCATTCCTCATACAGAGGCTGCGTCTCCTCAGTGGTTGATAGGCTGAAACCGTTTCCTGGCCGCCTGCTTGTAAACTGCCAGGAGTCAAAGATAACACATTACACTTGCGGGCCTGTGATGGGACACCAATGCAGAGAAACCCACTTGGCACAGACCTTCTATTCTGTCTATTAGACCTGCATCTTCCCTGCACCTTTCAAGCCATTTGTATGTGAAGCAAGAAAGAGTTAAGGAGTGATCCATCTACACTTTTATAGGGAGGATGCCGCCGTGAGCTCCTCCCAGCTAATCACACGAACAGCAGTAAAGTAATATAAATATACAGTTGAGGGCGGGCTGCAAGGTGATGTTTTTGAGTAATTATTGAAACTGACCTCAGTGGCTCATTAGCAGAGCTGCGGCTAATGACTGGTTCCAAATCATGATGAAGCAAGCACCATGGCTCGTAGGGGACCCACAACACGCTTTTCTTAGCTCACTGAATTAAAGTATAAACTTCCGCCGTGTGTGAGTGGTAAAGGCTTGTTAATAGGGTTCCTTTTCCAATTCAAGTCTGACAACAAGAGGCAGAAACCACGTGGCTTCGAATGCTCTGGATTTTAGCCACCAACCACAATGAAAGAGAGAACTGGCAGTATGAGAGTTGGAGAAAACAGGAGCGGGAGCAAGGAGCTCAAATGAGATTAATGGCGCGTAAATAGAGAGCGTAAAGGAACAGTTACACAGCTAAGAAAAGGGAAAGAAAGACTAAGGAAAAAAACACAGAAAGAGCCTGTAGATGAAATTCTCTTCCTGGGACAGCAGATTAAGAGAAATTACATAGGGAGAGGTTAAGCATGTAACACGGGGAGAATAAAAAAGAAAATGCAGTTTTATGAAGTGTGTTTGCCAAATCCAGCCAGCACTTTTGTTCTATTTCTCTCTTTGCATCTTTTATTGGTAAAGTAAGTTTCAAGTGCATGCACAAGTATGATTGAGAGAGCAATGGTATAATAATTTGAAGTGTTTACACCAGTGCTAAAGTAGGAAGAGAGGTGTAGCAAAGACATGAAAGAGGTAGCGATAATAAATATGTGGAGAGGCAATAGTGACACAAAAATAAGCCACCTATTTATAAAACTGAAATTGAAGAAATACTAAAGGTTAACTTCTGAAATTGTAGCCGATAATAACAAGATTCTCGTTGTTGGCAGGATTCGAACCTGCACGGGGAGACCCCAATGGATTTCAAGTCCATCGCCTTAACCACTCGGCCACAACAACTTACTGTAAGCTGCATGCAAATATTTTATTTGAAAGTATTCAAGTTGTCCCACATCAAAGTACTGATATTCTGCAATGCGCTTTTTAAAAACAATGTTTTTTTCATCATGCACGTTCTGTCCTAAAAACAAAAATTGCATGAGTATATCTCTGGATCTGTAAAAGGATACGCTTGCATGCAAACTCTCATGTGGCACTCAATTTTTGGGACCCTGTTGCACTCTGTTTTTGCGCTGCTTTTAGTCTACGACCCATATTACAGAAGTCTACCATCTCTGAGTATTTGTGACTCCTTTGTAAGTACCTTATCTTTAATCCTTGAAGAGCTCTATAATAAATGGTCTCACACACTCAAGAACTGAACTCTAGGCCAATGGTTTGTATAAAAAATATATTGTTGTTTTATTTTAGAACCAACAATAGGTATCAAAATATACTTTCTCAGAATAAGTACTTTGCAATAGGCAATTGACTTTTGCAGGTAATAGTTACAGTTTATTGCAATAGGAAACACAATTTCAAATACAATAATACATTGAGCTCAATGGGAATTTTAAGTTATATGCAATTAATTACTTTCAGGATTACTTTTCTAAATCCAGGACTGGATCCTAGATTCAGTCCTGGGACAGTTCTTGGAAACAAGTGAGTAAATTCGTTTTAGTAACTGTTGTGATTTTCAAGCAATATTTTGCTATTTTAAAAGTTGACACTTAGAAATTTTTTCTGATCAAATTACCAATGTTATCCTATGGAAGGAAATTCACTTAGCAGGTAGGTGGGGTTATGGTTACTTTTTCTATGTCAGTGTTGGATCCTAGATCCAGCACTACAGTACCACCTGTAAGCAGTTGAGAAACTGCATTTAAGTTATACAAGCGATTTTTAAGGAATATTTATAAGTTTGCAAAATCGATACTTAGAAGAAATTTTACAGAAAAACAGTCAATGGTTTCCTATGGAAGAAAATTCAAGTTACGGGTAAAGTACATTCTCGTTACTTTGGTAATTCAGTGCTGGGCTCATAGGCTCAGTACTGGGACATCTATCTAAAACAGGTAAGCAATTACGTTTTCACAATTGGTACGATTTTTAAAGAATATTTGTAAGTTTCAAAAATCGACACTTGGAAACTTTGTCAGCAAAAAGCAAGCAATGATATCCTATGGAAGAAAATTCGAGTTACTGGTAATTACGGTTAAAATTACTTTTCAGGGTCAGTACTGAGCTACAAGATGCAGCACTGAGGTCTCTCCTGATAACAGGTGAGTAAATCAGAATTCGTTGTTCGGCTGATTTTAGATGAATATTTTAAAGTTCCAAAACTCCACACTTAGAAGAATTTCCAAGTGAAACCAGTCAATGTTAGCCTATGGAAGAGAAGTGAGTTATCGGCTTTTAGGTAAGTACTCGACTGGCAGAGTTATGGTTATGGGCATAGACTCAGGGGTCTCCCAGGGGAGTCCCAGTCTAGTTGCCAAGCCCTAAACTCCCCTTTTATTACATATAATTTACCCCTAAGGTAGGCCCTAGGTAGTCCTAGGTGCATGATGCTATGCAAGTAAAAGATAAGATATGTACTTTGGTGGTTCGCATGTCCTGTAAGTACCAAACAGTCTATTTCATTTTTCACTACTGTGAGGTCTACCTCTCTCATAGGTTAGCATTGGGTATTCCCCTATACTTTTTATTTGGTAATTCCATATCGGAGAGGAGTAGCTTTATTTATTTATTGAAAATCCTACTTACTGGTGAGGTTGGATTTAACTTTACTATTTTAGAAATGCCACTTTTAGAGAGTGAACATTTCTCTGCACTTACTGCTCTATTTACCTGAAACCCCAATACACGTCTGGATTGGGCTGGGTGACAGCAACATTTGTGCCTTCCCTGTAGAGAGCCACAACACAGGTTACTCAACTGCACCTGGGGGGTGAGCTCCGCTCCCCCTCCACCCCAAAAGGTTCAAGAACGATAATTTATGTAAGTAAATACATTATAGCTACAGCTTATAATCATGTTACATTAAATAATTTGTTGTTAGATGGTTTAAATATTTAAACCTCTGGTACATTTGGTAATTCTGTAAAAGCAGAACCCAACTGCCGTAACATTGCCAACCACAATGCCGTGACTTGGATTCGAACCAAGGTTGCTGCGGCCACAACGCAGAGTACTAACCACTATACGATCACAGCGAGCTACATGGGCTCAATGACATACACTAACATGGAGAATTTATAATTTGGAACACTCAGGGCTGCTCCTGTGATAGGCTGGATGTATTTATTGCTTCCTCATTCCTCATACAGAGGCTGCGTCTCCTCAGTGGTTGATAGGCTGAAACCGTTTCCTGGCCGCCTGCTTGTAAACTGCCAGGAGTCAAAGATAACACATTACACTTGCGGGCCTGTGATGGGACACCAATGCAGAGAAACCCACTTGGCACAGACCTTCTATTCTGTCTATTAGACCTGCATCTTCCCTGCACCTTTCAAGCCATTTGTATGTGAAGCAAGAAAGAGTTAAGGAGTGATCCATCTACACTTTTATAGGGAGGATGCCGCCGTGAGCTCCTCCCAGCTAATCACACGAACAGCAGTAAAGTAATATAAATACACAGTTGAGGGCGGGCTGCAATGTGATGTTTTTGAGTAATTATTGAAACTGACCTCAGTGGCTCATTAGCAGAGCTGCGGCTAATGACTGGTTCCAAATCATGATGAAGCAAGCACCATGGCTCGTAGGGGACCCACAACACGCTTTTCTTAGCTCACTGAATTAAAGTATAAACTTCCGCCGTGTGTGAGTGGTAAAGGCTTGTTAATAGGGTTCCTTTTCCAATTCAAGTCTGACAACAAGAGGCAGAAACCACGTGGCTTCGAATGCTCTGGATTTTAGCCACCAACCACAATGAAAGAGAGAACTGGCAGTATGAGAGTTGGAGAAAACAGGAGCGGGAGCAAGGAGCTCAAATGAGATTAATGGCGCGTAAATAGAGAGCGTAAAGGAACAGTTACACAGCTAAGAAAAGGGAAAGAAAGACTAAGGAAAAAAACACAGAAAGAGCCTGTAGATGAAATTCTCTTCCTGGGACAGCAGATTAAGAGAAATTACATAGGGAGAGGTTAAGCATGTAACACGGGGAGAATAAAAAAGAAAATGCAGTTTTATGAAGTGTGTTTGCCAAATCCAGCCAGCACTTTTGTTCTATTTCTCTCTTTGCATCTTTTATTGGTAAAGTAAGTTTCAAGTGCATGCACAAGTATGATTGAGAGAGCAATGGTATAATAATTTGAAGTGTTTACACCAGTGCTAAAGTAGGAAGAGAGGTGTAGCAAAGACATGAAAGAGGTAGCGATAATAAATATGTGGAGAGGCAATAGTGACACAAAAATAAGCCACCTATTTATAAAACTGAAATTGAAGAAATACTAAAGGTTAACTTCTGAAATTGTAGCCGATAATAACAAGATTCTCGTTGTTGGCAGGATTCGAACCTGCACGGGGAGACCCCAATGGATTTCAAGTCCATCGCCTTAACCACTCGGCCACAACAACTTACTGTAAGCTGCATGCAAATATTTTGTTTGAAAGTATTCAAGTTGTCCCACATCAAAGTACTGATATTCTGCAATGTGCCTTTTAAAAACAATGTTTTTTTCATCATGCACGTTCTGTCCTAAAAACAAAAATTGCATGAGTATATCTCTGGATCTGTAAAAGGATACTCTTGCATGCAAACTATCATGTGGCACTCAATTTTTGGGACCGTGTTGCACTCTGTTTTTGCGCTGCTTTTAGTCTACGACCCATATTACAGAAGTCTACCATCTCTGAGTATTTGTGACTCCTTTGTAAGTACCTTATCTTTAATCCTTGAAGAGCTCTATAATAAATGGTCTCACACACTCAAGAACTGAACTCTAGGCCAATGGTTTGTATAAAAAATATATCGTTGTTTTATTTTAGAACCAACAATAGGTATCAAAATATACTTTCTCAGAATAAGATGCTTTAGTTAAATACTTTGCAATAGGCAATTGACTTTTGCAGGTAATAGTTACAGTTTATTGCAATAGGAAACACAATTTCAAATACAATAATACATTGAGCTCAATGGGAATTTTAAGTTATATGCAATTAATTACTTTCAGGATTACTTTTCTAAATCCAGGACTGGATCCTAGATTCAGTCCTGGGACAGTTCTTGGAAACAAGTGAGTAAATTCGTTTTAGTAACTGTTGTGATTTTCAAGCAATATTTTGCTATTTTAAAAGTTGACACTTAGAAATTTTTTCTGATCAAATTACCAATGTTATCCTATGGAAGGAAATTCACTTAGCAGGTAGGTGGGGTTATGGTTACTTTTTCTATGTCAGTGTTGTATCCTAGATCCAGCACTACAGTACCACCTGTAAGCAGTTGAGAAACTGCATTTAAGTTATACAAGCGATTTTAAGGAATATTTATAAGTTTGCAAAATCGACACTTAGAAGAAATTTTACAGAAAAACCGTCAATGGTTTCCTATGGAAGAAAATTCAAGTTACGGGTAAAGTACATTCTCGTTACTTTGGTAATTCAGTGCTGGGCTCCTAGGCTCAGTACTGAGACATCTATCTAAAACAGGTAAGCAATTACGTTTTCACAATTGGTACGATTTTTAAAGAATATTTGTAAGTTTCAAAAATCGACACTTAGAAACTTTGTCAGCAAAAATCAAGCAATGATATCCTATGGAAGAAAATTCGAGTTACTGGTAAGTACGGTTAAAATTACTTTTCAGGGTCAGTACTGAGCTACAAGATGCAGCACTGAGGTCTCTCCTGATAACAGGTGAGTAAATCAGAATTCGTTGTTCGGCTGATTTTGATGAATATTTTAAAGTTCCAAAACTCCACACTTAGAAGAATTTCCAAGTGAAACCAGTCAATGTTAGCCTATGGAATAGAAGTGAGTTATCGGCTTTTAGGTAAGTACTCGACTGGTAGAGTTATGGTTATGGGCATAGACTCAGGGGTCTCCCAGGGGAGTCCCAGTCTACTTGCCAAGCCCTAAACTCCCCTTTTATTACATATAATTTACCCCTAAGGTAGGCCCTAGGTAGTCCTAGGTGCATGATGCTATGCAAGTAAAAGATAAGATATGTACTTTGGTGGTTCGCATGTCCTGTAAGTACCAAACAGTCTATTTCATTTTTCACTACTGTGAGGTCTACCTCTCTCATAGGTTAGCATTGGGTATTCCCCTATACTTTTTATTTGGTAATTCCATATCGGAGAGGAGTAGCTTTATTTATTTATTGAAAATCCTACTTACTGGTGAGGTTGGATTTAACTTGACTATTTTAGAAATGCCACTTTTAGAGAGTGAACATTTCTCTGCACTTACTGCTCTATTTACCTGAAACCCCAATACACGTATGGATTGGGCTGGGTGACAGCAACATTTGTGCCTTCCCTGTAGAGAGCCACAACACAGGTTACTCAACTGCACCTGGGGGGTGAGCTCCGCTCCCCCTCCACCCCCAAAAGGTTCAAGAACGATAATTTATGTAAGTAAATACATTATAGCTACAGCTTATAATCATGTTAAATTAAATAATTTGTTGTTAGATGGTTTAAATATTTAAACCTCTGGTACATTTGGTAATTCTGTAAAAGCAGAACCCAAATGCCGTAACATTGCCAACCACAATGCCGTGACTTGGATTCGAACCAAGGTTGCTGCGGCCACAACGCAGAGTACTAACCACTATACGATCACAGGGAGCTACATGGGCTCAATGACATACACTAACATGGAGAATTTATAATTTGGAACACTCAGGGCTGCTCCTGTGATAGGCTGGATGTATTTATTGCTTCCTCATTCCTCATACAGAGGCTGCGTCTCCTCAGTGGTTGATAGGCTGAAACCGTTTCCTGGCCGCCTGCTTGTAAACTGCCAGGAGTCAAAGATAACACATTACACTTGCGGGCCTGTGATGGGACACCAATGCAGAGAAACCCACTTGGCACAGACCTTCTATTCTGTCTATTAGACCTGCATCTTCCCTGCACCTTTCAAGCCATTTGTATGTGAAGCAAGAAAGAGTTAAGGAGTGATCCATCTACACTTTTATAGGGAGGATGCCGCCGTGAGCTCCTCCCAGCTAATCACACGAACAGCAGTAAAGTAATATAAATACACAGTTGAGGGCAGGCTGCAAGGTGATGTTTTTGAGTAATTATTGAAACTGACCTCAGTGGCTCATTAGCAGAGCTGCGGCTAATGACTGGTTCCAAATCATGATGAAGCAAGCACCATGGCTCGTAGGGGACCCACAACACGCTTTTCTTAGCTCACTGAATTAAAGTATAAACTTCCGCCGTGTGTGAGTGGTAAAGGCTTGTTAATAGGGTTCCTTTTCCAATTCAAGTCTGACAACAAGAGGCAGAAACCACGTGGCTTCGAATGCTCTGGATTTTAGCCACCAACCACAATGAAAGAGAGAACTGGCAGTATGAGAGTTGGAGAAAACAGGAGCGGGAGCAAGGAGCTCAAATGAGATTAATGGCGCGTAAATAGAGAGCGTAAAGGAACAGTTACACAGCTAAGAAAAGGGAAAAAAAGACTAAGGAAAAAAACACAGAAAGAGCCTGTAGATGAAATTCTCTTCCTGGGACAGCAGATTAAGAGAAATTACATAGGGAGAGGTTAAGCATGTAACACGGGGAGAATAAAAAAGAAAATGCAGTTTTATGAAGTGTGTTTGCCAAATCCAGCCAGCACTTTTGTTCTATTTCTCTCTTTGCATCTTTTATTGGTAAAGTAAGTTTCAAGTGCATGCACAAGTATGATTGAGAGAGCAATGGTATAATAATTTGAAGTGTTTACACCAGTGCTAAAGTAGGAAGAGAGGTGTAGCAAAGACATGAAAGAGGTAGCGATAATAAATATGTGGAGAGGCAATAGTGACACAAAAATAAGCCACCTATTTATAAAACTGAAATTGAAGAAATACTAAAGGTTAACTTCTGAAATTGTAGCCGATAATAACAAGATTCTCGTTGTTGGCAGGATTCGAACCTGCACGGGGAGACCCCAATGGATTTCAAGTCCATCGCCTTAACCACTCGTCCACAACAACTTACTGTAAGCTGCATGCAAATATTTTGTTTGAAAGTATTCAAGTTGTCCCACATCAAAGTACTGATATTCTGCAATGCGCCTTTTAAAAACAATGTTTTTTTCATCATGCACGTTCTGTCCTAAAAACAAAAATTGCATGAGTATATCTCTGGATCTGTAAAAGGATACGCTTGCATGCAAACTATCATGTGGCACTCAATTTTTGGGACCGTGTTGCACTCTGTTTTTGCGCTGCTTTTAGTCTACGACCCATATTACAGAAGTCTACCATCTCTGAGTATTTGTGACTCCTTTGTAAGTACCTTATCTTTAATCCTTGAAGAGCTCTATAATAAATGGTCTCACACACTCAAGAACTGAACTCTAGGCCAATGGTTTGTATAAAAAATATATCGTTGTTTTATTTTAGAACCAACAATAGGTATCAAAATATACTTTCTCAGAATAAGATGCTTTAGTTAAATACTTTGCAATAGGCAATTGACTTTTGCAGGTAATAGTTACAGTTTATTGCAATAGGAAACACAATTTCAAATACAATAATACATTGAGCTCAATGGGAATTTTAAGTTATATGCAATTAATTACTTTCAGGATTACTTTTCTAAATCCAGGACTGGATCCTAGATTCAGTCCTGGGACAGTTCTTGGAAACAAGTGAGTAAATTCGTTTTAGTAACTGTTGTGATTTTCAAGCAATATTTTGCTATTTTAAAAGTTGACACTTAGAAATTTTTTCTGATCAAATTACCAATGTTATCCTATGGAAGGAAATTCACTTAGCAGGTAGGTGGGGTTATGGTTACTTTTTCTATGTCAGTGTTGTATCCTAGATCCAGCACTACAGTACCACCTGTAAGCAGTTGAGAAACTGCATTTAAGTTATACAAGCGATTTTAAGGAATATTTATAAGTTTGCAAAATCGACACTTAGAAGAAATTTTACAGAAAAACCGTCAATGGTTTCCTATGGAAGAAAATTCAAGTTACGGGTAAAGTACATTCTCGTTACTTTGGTAATTCAGTGCTGGGCTCCTAGGCTCAGTACTGAGACATCTATCTAAAACAGGTAAGCAATTACGTTTTCACAATTGGTACGATTTTTAAAGAATATTTGTAAGTTTCAAAAATCGACACTTAGAAACTTTGTCAGCAAAAATCAAGCAATGATATCCTATGGAAGAAAATTCGAGTTACTGGTAAGTACGGTTAAAATTACTTTTCAGGGTCAGTACTGAGCTACAAGATGCAGCACTGAGGTCTCTCCTGATAACAGGTGAGTAAATCAGAATTCGTTGTTCGGCTGATTTTAGATGAATATTTTAAAGTTCCAAAACTCCACACTTAGAAGAATTTCCAAGTGAAACCAGTCAATGTTAGCCTATGGAAGAGAAGTGAGTTATCGGCTTTTAGGTAAGTACTCGACTGGTAGAGTTATGGTTATGGGCATAGACTCAGTGGTCTCCCAGGGGAGTCCCAGTCTACTTGCCAAGCCCTAAACTCCCCTTTTATTACATATAATTTACCCCTAAGGTAGGCCCTAGGTAGTCCTAGGTGCATGATGCTATGCAAGTAAAAGATAAGATATGTACTTTGGTGGTTCGCATGTCCTGTAAGTACCAAACAGTCTATTTCATTTTTCACTACTGTGAGGTCTACCTCTCTCATAGGTTAGCATTGGGTATTCCCCTATACTTTTTATTTGGTAATTCCATATCGGAGAGGAGTAGCTTTATTTATTTATTGAAAATCCTACTTACTGGTGAGGTTGGATTTAACTTTACTATTTTAGAAATGCCACTTTTAGAGAGTGAACATTTCTCTGCACTTACTGCTCTATTTACCTGAAACCCCAATACACGTCTGGATTGGGCTGGGTGACAGCAACATTTGTGCCTTCCCTGTAGAGAGCCACAACACAGGTTACTCAACTGCACCTGGGGGGTGAGCTCCGCTCCCCCTCCACCCCCAAAAGGTTCAAGAACGATAATTTATGTAAGTAAATACATTATAGCTACAGCTTATAATCATGTTAAATTAAATAATTTGTTGTTAGATGGTTTAAATATTTAAACCTCTGGTACATTTGGTAATTCTGTAAAAGCAGAACCCAACTGCCGTAACATTGCCAACCACAATGCCGTGACTTGGATTCGAACCAAGGTTGCTGCGGCCACAACGCAGAGTACTAACCACTATACGATCACAGCGAGCTACATGGGCTCAATGACATACACTAACATGGAGAATTTATAATTTGGAACACTCAGGGCTGCTCCGGTGATAGGCTGGATGTATTTATTGCTTCCTCATTCCTCATACAGAGGCTGCGTCTCCTCAGTGGTTGATAGGCTGAAACCGTTTCCTGGCCGCCTGCTTGTAAACTGCCAGGAGTCAAAGATAACACATTACACTTGCGGGCCTGTGATGGGACACCAATGCAGAGAAACCCACTTGGCACAGACCTTCTATTCTGTCTATTAGACCTGCATCTTCCCTGCACCTTTCAAGCCATTTGTATGTGAAGCAAGAAAGAGTTAAGGAGTGATCCATCTACACTTTTATAGGGAGGATGCCGCCGTGAGCTCCTCCCAGCTAATCACACGAACAGCAGTAAAGTAATATAAATACACAGTTGAGGGCGGGCTGCAAGGTGATGTTTTTGAGTAATTATTGAAACTGACCTCAGTGGCTCATTAGCAGAGCTGCGGCTAATGACTGGTTCCAAATCATGATGAAGCAAGCACCATGGCTCGTAGGGGACCCACAACACGCTTTTCTTAGCTCACTGAATTAAAGTATAAACTTCCGCCGTGTGTGAGTGGTAAAGGCTTGTTAATATGGTTCCTTTTCCAATTCAAGTCTGACAACAAGAGGCAGAAACCACGTGGCTTCGAATGCTCTGGATTTTAGCCACCAACCACAATGAAAGAGAGAACTGGCAGTATGAGAGTTGGAGAAAACAGGAGCGGGAGCAAGGAGCTCAAATGAGATTAATGGCGCGTAAATAGAGAGCGTAAAGGAACAGTTACACAGCTAAGAAAAGGGAAAGAAAGACTAAGGAAAAAAACACAGAAAGAGCCTGTAGATGAAATTCTCTTCCTGGGACAGCAGATTAAGAGAAATTACATAGGGAGAGGTTAAGCATGTAACACGGGGAGAATAAAAAAGAAAATGCAGTTTTATGAAGTGTGTTTGCCAAATCCAGCCAGCACTTTTGTTAGCACTTTTGTTCTATTTCTCTCTTTGCATCTTTTATTGGTAAAGTAAGTTTCAAGTGCATGCACAAGTATGATTGAGAGAGCAATGGTATAATAATTTGAAGTGTTTACACCAGTGCTAAAGTAGGAAGAGAGGTGTAGCAAAGACATGAAAGAGGTAGCGATAATAAATATGTGGAGAGGCAATAGTGACACAAAAATAAGCCACCTATTTATAAAACTGAAATTGAAGAAATACTAAAGGTTAACTTCTGAAATTGTAGCCGATAATAACAAGATTCTCATTGTTGGCAGGATTCGAACCTGCACGGGGAGACCCCAATGGATTTCAAGTCCATCGCCTTTACCACTCGGCCACAACAACTTACAGTAAGCTGCAAGCAAATATTTTGTTTGAAAGTATTCAAGTTGTCCCACATCAAAGTACTGATATTCTGCAATGCGCTTTTTAAAAACAATGTTTTTTTCATCATGCACGTTCTGTCCTAAAAACAAAAATTGCATGAGTATATCTCTGGATCTGTAAAAGGATACGCTTGCATGCAAACTATCATGTGGCACTCAATTTTTGGGACCCTGTTGCACTCTGTTTTTGCGCTGCTTTTAGTCTACGACCCATATTACAGAAGTCTACCATCTCTGAGTATTTGTGACTCCTTTGTAAGTACCTTATCTTTAATCCTTGAAGAGCTCTATAATAAATGGTCTCACACACTCAAGAACTGAACTCTAGGCCAATGGTTTGTATAAAAAATATATCGTTGTTTTATTTTAGAACCAACAATAGGTATCAAAATATACTTTCTCAGAATAAGATGCTTTAGTTAAATACTTTGCAATAGGCAATTGACTTTTGCAGGTAATAGTTACAGTTTATTGCAATAGGAAACACAATTTCAAATACAATAATACATTGAGCTCAATGGGAATTTTAAGTTATATGCAATTAATTACTTTCAGGATTACTTTTCTAAATCCAGGACTGGATCCTAGATTCAGTCCTGGGACAGTTCTTGGAAACAAGTGAGTAAATTCGTTTTAGTAACTGTTGTGATTTTCAAGCAATATTTTGCTATTTTAAAAGTTGACACTTAGAAATTTTTTCTGATCAAATTACCAATGTTATCCTATGGAAGGAAATTCACTTAGCAGGTAGGTGGGGTTATGGTTACTTTTTCTATGTCAGTGTTGGATCCTAGATCCAGCACTACAGTACCACCTGTAAGCAGTTGAGAAACTGCGTTTAAGTTATACAAGCGATTTTTAAGGAATATTTATAAGTTTGCAAAATCGACACTTAGAAGAAATTTTACAGAAAAACAGTCAATGGTTTCCTATGGAAGAAAATTCAAGTTACGGGTAAAGTACATTCTCGTTACTTTGGTAATTTAGTGCTGGGCTCCTAGGCTCAGTACTGGGACATCTATCTAAAACAGGTAAGCAATTACGTTTTCACAATTGGTACGATTTTTAAAGAATATTTGTAAGTTTCAAAAATCGACACTTAGAAACTTTGTCAGCAAAAAGCAAGCAATGATATCCTATGGAAGAAAATTCGAGTTACTGGTAAGTACGGTTAAAATTACTTTTCAGGGTCAGTACTGAGCTACAAGATGCAGCACTGAGGTCTCTCCTGATAACAGGTGAGTAAATCAGAATTCGTTGTTCGGCTGATTTTAGATGAATATTTTAAAGTTCCAAAACTCCACACTTAGAAGAATTTCCAAGTGAAACCAGTCAATGTTAGCCTATGGAAGAGAAGTGAGTTATCGGCTTTTAGGTAAGTACTCGACTGGCAGAGTTATGGTTATGGGCATAGACTCAGGGGTCTCCCAGGGGAGTCCCAGTCTACTTGCCAAGCCCTAAACTCCCCTTTTATTACATATAATTTACCCCTAAGGTAGGCCCTAGGAAGTCCTAGGTGCATGATGCTATGCAAGTAAAAGATAAGATATGTACTTTGGTGGTTCGCATGTCCTGTAAGTACCAAACAGTCTATTTCATTTTTCACTACTGTGAGGTTTACCTCTCTCATAGGTTAGCATTGGGTATTCCCCTATACTTTTTATTTGGTAATTCCATATCGGAGAGGAGTAGCTTTATTTATTTATTGAAAATCCTACTTACTGGTGAGGTTGGATTTAACTTTACTATTTTAGAAATGCCACTTTTAGAGAGTGAACATTTCTCTGCACTTACTGCTCTATTTACCTGAAACCCCAATACACGTCTGGATTGGGCTGGGTGACAGCAACATTTGTGCCTTCCCTGTAGAGAGCCACAACACAGGTTACTCAACTGCACCTGGGGGGTGAGCTCCGCTCCCCCTCCACCCCCAAAAGGTTCAAGAACGATAATTTATGTAAGTAAATACATTATAGCTACAGCTTATAATCATGTTAAATTAAATAATTTGTTGTTAGATGGTTTAAATATTTAAACCTCTGGTACATTTGGTAATTCTGTAAAAGCAGAACCCAACTGCCGTAACATTGCCAACCACAATGCCGTGACTTGGATTCGAACCAAGGTTGCTGCGGCCACAACGCAGAGTACTAACCACTATACGATCACAGCGAGCTACATGGGCTCAATGACATACACTAACATGGAGAATTTATAATTTGGAACACTCAGGGCTGCTCCTGTGATAGGCTGGATGTATTTATTGCTTCCTCATTCCTCATACAGAGGCTGCGTCTCCTCAGTGGTTGATAGGCTGAAACCGTTTCCTGGCCGCCTGCTTGTAAACTGCCAGGAGTCAAAGATAACACATTACACTTGCGGGCCTGTGATGGGACACCAATGCAGAGAAACCCACTTGGCACAGACCTTCTATTCTGTCTATTAGACCTGCATCTTCCCTGCACCTTTCAAGCCATTTGTATGTGAAGCAAGAAAGAGTTAAGGAGTGATCCATCTACACTTTTATAGGGAGGATGCCGCCGTGAGCTCCTCCCAGCTAATCACACGAACAGCAGTAAAGTAATATAAATACACAGTTGAGGGCGGGCTGCAAGGTGATGTTTTTGAGTAATTATTGAAACTGACCTCAGTGGCTCATTAGCAGAGCTGCGGCTAATGACTGGTTCCAAATCATGATGAAGCAAGCACCATGGCTCGTAGGGGACCCACAACACGCTTTTCTTAGCTCACTGAATTAAAGTATAAACTTCCGCCGTGTGTGAGTGGTAAAGGCTTGTTAATATGGTTCCTTTTCCAATTCAAGTCTGACAACAAGAGGCAGAAACCACGTGGCTTCGAATGCTCTGGATTTTAGCCACCAACCACAATGAAAGAGAGAACTGGCAGTATGAGAGTTGGAGAAAACAGGAGCAGGAGCAAGGAGCTCAAATGAGATTAAAGGCGCGTAAATAGAGAGCGTAAAGGAACAGTTACACAGCTAAGAAAAGGGAAAGAAAGACTAAGGAAAAAAACACAGAAAGAGCCTGTAGATGAAATTCTCTTCCTGGGACAGCAGATTAAGAGAAATTACATAGGGAGAGGTTAAGCATGTAACACGGGGAGAATAAAAAAGAAAATGCAGTTTTATGAAGTGTGTTTGCCAAATCCAGCCAGCACTTTTGTTAGCACTTTTGTTCTATTTCTCTCTTTGCATCTTTTATTGGTAAAGTAAGTTTCAAGTGCATGCACAAGTATGATTGAGAGAGCAATGGTATAATAATTTGAAGTGTTTACACCAGTGCTAAAGTAGGAAGAGAGGTGTAGCAAAGACATGAAAGAGGAAGCGATAATAAATATGTGGAGAGGCAATAGTGACACAAAAATAAGCCACCTATTTATAAAACTGAAATTGAAGAAATACTAAAGGTTAACTTCTGAAATTGTAGCCGATAATAACAAGATTCTCATTGTTGGCAGGATTCGAACCTGCACGGGGAGACCCCAATGGATTTCAAGTCCATCGCCTTAACCACTCGGCCACAACAACTTACTGTAAGCTTCAAGCAAATATTTTGTTTGAAAGTATTCAAGTTGTCCCACATCAAAGTACTGATATTCTGCAATGCGCTTTTTAAAAACAATGTTTTTTTCATCATGCACGTTCTGTCCTAAAAACAAAAATTGCATGAGTATATCTCTGGATCTGTAAAAGGATACGCTTGCATGCAAACTATCATGTGGCACTCAATTTTTGGGACCCTGTTGCACTCTGTTTTTGCGCTGCTTTTAGTCTACGACCCATATTACAGAAGTCTACCATCTCTGAGTATTTGTGACTCCTTTGTAAGTACCTTATCTTTAATCCTTGAAGAGCTCTATAATAAATGGTCTCACACACTCAAGAACTGAACTCTAGGCCAATGGTTTGTATAAAAAATATATCGTTGTTTTATTTTAGAACCAACAATAGGTATCAAAATATACTTTCTCAGAATAAGATGCTTTAGTTAAATACTTTGCAATTAGCAATTGACTTTTGCAGGTAATAGTTACAGTTTATTGCAATAGGAAACACAATTTCAAATACAATAATACATTGAGCTCAATGGGAATTTTAAGTTATATGCAATTAATTACTTTCAGGATTACTTTTCTAAATCCAGGACTGGATCCTAGATTCAGTCCTGGGACAGTTCTTGGAAACAAGTGAGTAAATTCGTTTTAGTAACTGTTGTGATTTTCAAGCAATATTTTGCTATTTTAAAAGTTGACACTTAGAAATTTTTTCTGATCAAATTACCAATGTTATCCTATGGAAGGAAATTCACTTAGCAGGTAGGTGGGGTTATGGTTACTTTTTCTATGTCAGTGTTGGATCCTAGATCCAGCACTACAGTACCACCTGTAAGCAGTTGAGAAACTGCGTTTAAGTTATACAAGCGATTTTTAAGGAATATTTATAAGTTTGCAAAATCGACACTTAGAAGAAATTTTACAGAAAAACAGTCAATGGTTTCCTATGGAAGAAAATTCAAGTTACGGGTAAAGTACATTCTCGTTACTTTGGTAATTTAGTGCTGGGCTCCTAGGCTCAGTACTGGGACATCTATCTAAAACAGGTAAGCAATTACGTTTTCACAATTGGTACGATTTTTAAAGAATATTTGTAAGTTTCAAAAATCGACACTTAGAAACTTTGTCAGCAAAAAGCAAGCAATGATATCCTATGGAAGAAAATTCGAGTTACTGGTAAGTACGGTTAAAATTACTTTTCAGGGTCAGTACTGAGCTACAAGATGCAGCACTGAGGTCTCTCCTGATAACAGGTGAGTAAATCAGAATTCGTTGTTCGGCTGATTTTAGATGAATATTTTAAAGTTCCAAAACTCCACACTTAGAAGAATTTCCAAGTGAAACCAGTCAATGTTAGCCTATGGAAGAGAAGTGAGTTATCGGCTTTTAGGTAAGTACTCGACTGGCAGAGTTATGGTTCTGGGCATAGACTCAGGGGTCTCCCAGGGGAGTCCCAGTCTACTTGCCAAGCCCTAAACTCCCCTTTTATTACATATAATGTACCCCTAAGGAAGGCCCTAGGTAGTCCTAGGTGCATGATGCTATGCAAGTAAAAGATAAGATATGTACTTTGGTGGTTCGCATATCCTGTAAGTACCAAACAGTCTATTTAATTTTTCACTACTGTGCGGTCTACCTCTCTCATAGGTTAGCATTGGGTATTCCCCTATACTTTTTATTTGGTAATTCCATATCGGAGAGGAGTAGCTTTATTTATTGATTGAAAATCCTACTTACTGGTGAGGTTGGATTTAACTTTACTATTTTAGAAATGCCACTTTTAGAGAGTGAACATTTCTCTGCACTTAATGCTCTATTTACCTGAAACCTGGCCCCAATACACGTCTGGATTGGGCTGGGTGACAGCAACATTTGTGCCTTCCCTGTAGAGAGCCACAACACAGGTTACTCAACTGCACCTGGGGGGTGAGCTCCGCTCCCCCTCCACCCCCAATAGGTTCAAGAACGATAATTTATGTAAGTAAATACATTATAGCTACAGCTTATAATCATGTTAAATTAAATAATTTGTTGTTAGATGGTTTAAATATTTAAACCTCTGGTACATTTCGTAATTCTGTAAAAGCAGAACCCAACTGCCGCAACATTGCCAACCACAATGCCGTAACTTGGATTCGAACCAAGGTTGCTGCGGCCACAACGCAGACTACTAACCACTATACAATCACGGCGAGCTACATGGGTTCAATGACATACACTAACATGGAGAATTTATAATTTGGAACACTCAGGGCTGCTCCGGTGATAGGCTGGATGTATTCATTGCTTCCTCATTCCTCATACAGAGGCTGCGTCTCCTCAGTGGTTGATAGGCTGAAACCGTTTCCTGGCCACCTGCTTGTGAACTGCCAGGAGTCAAAGATAACACATTACACTTGCGCGCCTGTGATGGGACACCAATGCAGAGAAACCCACTTGGCACAGACCTTCTATTCTGTCTACTAGACCTGCATCTTCCCTGCACCTTTGAAGCCATTTGTATGTGAAGCAAGAAAGAGTTAAGGAGTTATCCATCTACACTTTTATAGGGAGGATGCTGCCGTGAGCTCCTCCCAGCTAATCACACGAACAGCAGTAAAGTAATATAAATACACAGTTGAGGGCGGGCTGCAAGGTCATGTTTTTGAGTAATTATTGAAACTGACTTCAGTGGCTCATTAGCAGAGCTGCGGCTAATGACTGGTTCCAAATCATGATGAAGCAAGCACCATGGGTCGTAGGGGACCCACAACACGCTTTTCTTAGCTCACTAAATTAAAGTATAAACTTCCGCCGTGTGTGAGTGGTAAAGGCTTGTTAATATGGTTCCTTTTCCAATTCAAGTCTGACAACAAGAGGCAGAAACCACGTGGCTTCGAAAGCTCTGGATTTTAGCAACCAACCACAGAGAAAGAGAGAACTGGCAGTATGAGAGTTGGAGAAAACAGGAGCGGGAGCAAGGAGCTCAAATGAGATTAATGGCGCGTAAATAGAGAGCGTAAAGGAACAGTTACACAGCTAAGAAAAGGGAAAGAAAGACTAAGGAAAAAAACACAGAAAGAGCCTGTAGATGAAATTCTCTTCCTGCGACAGCAGATTAAGAGAAATTACATAGGGAGAGGTTAAGCATGTAACACGGGGGAGAATAAAAAAGAAAATGCAGTTTTATGAAGTGTGTTTGCCAAGTCCAGCCAGCACTTTTGTTCTATTTCTCTCTTTGCATCTTTTATTGGTAAAGTAAGTTTCAAGTGCATGCCCAGGTATGATTGAGAGAGCAATGGTATAATAATTTGAAGCGTTTACACCAGTGCTAAAGTAGGAAGAGAGGTGTAGCAAAGACATGAAAGAGGTAGCGATAATAAATATGTGGAGAGGCAATAGTGACACAAAAATAAGCCACCTATTTATAAAACTGAAATTGAAGAAATACTAAAGGTTAACTTCTGAAATTGTAGCCGATAATAACAAGATTCTCGTTGTTGGCAGGATTCAAACCTGCGCAGGGAGACCCCTATGGATTTCAAGTCCATCGCCTTAACCACTCGGCCACAACAACTTACTGTAAGCTGCATGCAAATATTTTGTTTGAAAGTATTCAAGTTGTCCCACATCAAAGTACTGATATTCTGCAATGCGCTTTTTAAAAACAATGTTTTTTTCATCATGCACGTTCTGTCCTAAAAACAAAAATTGCATGAGTATATCTCTGGATCTGTAAAAGGATACGCTTGCATGCAAACTCTCATGTGGCACTCAATTGTTTGGACCCTGTTGCACTCTGTTTTTGCGCTGCTTTTAGTCTACGACCCATATTACAGAAGTCTACCATCTCTGAGTATTTGTGACTCCTTTGTACGTACCTTGGGGCAGATTTATGAGCCCCTTGCGCCACTTTTGCGTCACTTTTAACATGGGAAAAGTGACGCAAAAGTGGCGCAAGGAGCTCATAAATCTGCCCCCTTATCTTTAATCCTTGAAGAGCTCTATAATAAATGGGTCCGTCAAAGATTGCTTGAATGGAAGATAAAAGAAGGCCCACTTGTCTCACCAAATGCCGTAGAGAAACGTGATGTTTTACTCATGTAATCCTCAGTTCATTTTTGTTAGACATGGCATCCTTAAGGTGGCCTACCAGCAACCTTTTTGCTTTTCACCTCACGTTTTGCTCTATCTTTATGTTGGCCTTAGGACTCTAATCACTTTATCACTACTGTGAGAAAGTGGCTCTGTATATACTGTTCCCAAATAGGTACAGTGTGCACAGAGTCCTCATTGCCCGGAGGTTTAACAGAGGCTAAAGTTTGATATAACCTTACTCTCTAAAGTGGTAGCTTGCTCGAGCAGTAAGGCAGTATCCGAGGACAGTGTAAAGCATTTGTTGTACACACTCAGTCAGCAAATGGTCTCACACACTCAAGAACTGAACTCTAGGCCAATGGTTTGTATAAAAAATATATTGTTGTTTTATTTTAGAACCAACAATAGGTATCAAAATATACTTTCTCAGAATAAGATGCTTTAGTTAAATACTTTGCAATAGGCAATTGACTTTTGCAGGTAATAGTTACAGTTTATTGCAATAGGAAACACAATTTCAAATACAATAATACATTGAGCTCAATGGGAATTTTAAGTTATATGCAATTAATTACTTTCAGGATTACTTTTCTAAATCCAGGACTGGATCCTAGATTCAGTCCTGGGACAGTTCTTGGAAACAAGTGAGTAAATTCGTTTTAGTAACTGTTGTGATTTTCAAGCAATATTTTGCTATTTTAAAAGTTGACACTTAGAAATTTTTTCTGATCAAATGACCAATGTTATCCTATGGAAGGAAATTCACTTAGCAGGTAGGTGGGGTTATGGTTACTTTTTCTATGTCAGTGTTGGATCCTAGATCCAGCACTACTGTACCACCTGTAAGCAGTTGAGAAACTGCGTTTAAGTTATACAAGCGATTTTTAAGGAATATTTATAAGTTTGCAAAATCGACACTTAGAAGAAATTTTACAGAAAAACAGTCAATGGTTTCCTATGGAAGAAAATTCAAGTTACGGGTAAAGTACGTTCTCGTTACTTTGGTAATTCAGTGCTGGGCTCCTAGGCTCAGTAATGGGACATCTATCTAAAACAGGTAAGCAATTAAGTTTTCACAATTGGTACGATTTTTAAAGAATATTTGTAAGTTTCAAAAATCGACACTTAGAAACTTTTTCAGCAAAAAGCAAGCAATGATATCCTATGGAAGAAAATTCGAGTTACTGGTAAGTACGGTTAAAATTACTTTTCAGGGCCAGTACTGAGCTACAAGATGCAGCACTGAGGTCTCTCCTGATAACAGGGGAGTAAATCAGAATTCGTTGTTCGGCTGATTTTAGATGAATATTTTAAAGTTCCAAAACTCCACACTTAGAAGAATTTCCAAGTGAAACCAGTCAATCTTAGCCTATGGAAGAGAAGTGAGTTATCGGCTTTTAGGTAAGTACTCGACTGGCAGAGTTATGGTTCTGGACATAGACTCAGGGGTCTCCCAGGGGAGTCCCAGTCTACTTGCCAAGCCCAAACTCCCCTTTTATTACATATAATTTACCCCTAAGGTAGGCCCTAGGTAGTCCTAGGTGCATGATGCTATGCAAGTAAAAGATAAGATATGTACTTTGGTGGTTCGCATGTCCTGTAAGTACCAAACAGTCTATTTCATTTTTCACTACTGTGAGGTCTACCTCTCTCATAGGTTAGCATTGGGTATTCCCCTATACTTTTTATTTGGTAATGCCATATCGGAGAGGAGTAGCTTTATTTATTTATTGAAAATCCTACTTACTGGTGAGGTTGGATTTAACTTTACTATTTTAGAAATGCCACTTTTAGAGAGTGAACATTTCTCTGCACTTACTGCTCTATTTACCTGAAACCTGGCCCCAATACACGTCTGGATTGACTGGGTGACAGCAACATTTGTGCCTTCCCTGTAGAGAGCCACAACACAGGTTACTCAACTGCACCTGGGGGGTGAGCTCCGCTCCCCCTCCACCCCCAATAGGTTCAAGAACGATAATTTATGTAAGTAAATACATTATAGCTACAGCTTATAATCATGTTAAATTAAATAATTTGTTGTTAGATGGTTTAAATATTTAAACCTCTGGTACATTTGGTAATTCTGTAAAAGCAGAACCCAACTGCCGCAACATTGCCAACCACAATGCCGTAACTTGGATTCGAACCAAGGTTGCTGCGGCCACAACGCAGACTACTAACCACTATACGATCACGGCGAGCTACATGGGCTCAATGACATACACTAACATGGAGAATTTATAATTTGGAACACTCAGGGCTGCTCCTGTGATAGGCTGGATGTATTCATTGCTTCCTCATTCCTCATACAGAGGCTGCGTCTCCTCAGTGGTTGATAGGCTGAAACCGTTTCCTGGCCGCCTGCTTGTGAACTGCCAGGAGTCAAAGATAACACATTACACTTGCGGGCCTGTGATGGGACACCAATGCAGAGAAACCCAATTGGCACAGACCTTCTATTCTGTCTATTAGACCTGCATCTTCCCTGCACCTTTCAAGCCATTTGTATGTGAAGCAAGAAAGAGTTAAGGAGTGATCCATCTACACTTTTATAGGGAGGATGCCGCCGTGAGCTCCTCCCAGCTAATCACACGAACAGCAGTAAAGGAATATAAATACACAGTTGAGGGCAGGATGCAAGGTCATGTTTTTGAGTAATTATTGAAACTGACCTCAGTGGCTCATTAGCAGAGCTGCGGCTAATGACTGGTTCCAAATCATGATGAAGCAAGCACCATGGCTCGTAGGGGACCCACAACACGCTTTTCTTAGCTCACTGAATTAAAGTATAAACTTCCGCCGTGTGTGAGTGGTAAAGGCTTGTTAATATGGTTCCTTTTCCAATTCAAGTCTGACAACAAGAGGCAGAAACCACGTGGCTTCGAAAGCTCTGGATTTTAGCAACCAACCACAGAGAAAGAGAGAACTGGCAGTATGAGAGTTGGAGAAAACAGGAGCGGGAGCAAGGAGCTCAAATGAGATTAATGGCGCGTAAATAGAGAGCGTAAAGGAACAGTTACACAGCTAAGAAAAGGGAAAGAAAGACTAAGGAAAAAAACACAGAAAGAGCCTGTAGAGGAAATTCTCTTCCTGGGACAGCAGATTAAGAGAAATTACATAGGGAGAGGTTAAGCATGTAACACGGGGGAGAATAAAAAAGAAAATGCAGTTTTATGAAGTGTGTTTGCCAAGTCCAGCCAGCACTTTTGTTCTATTTCTCTCTTTGCATCTTTTATTGGTAAAGTAAGTTTCAAGTGCATGCCCAGGTATGATTGAGAGAGCAATGGTATAATAATTTGAAGCGTTTACACCAGTGCTAAAGTAGGAAGAGAGGTGTAGCAAAGACATGAAAGAGGTAGTGATAATAAATATGTGGAGAGGCAATAGTGACACAAAAATAAGCCACCTATTTATAAAACTGAAATTGAAGAAATACTAAAGGTTAACTTCTGAAATTGTAGCCGATAATAACAAGATTCTCGTTGTTGGCAGGATTCAAACCTGCGCAGGGAGACCCCAATGGATTTCAAGTCCATCGCCTTAACCACTCGGCCACAACAACTTACTGTAAGCTGCATGCAAATATTTTGTTTGAAAGTATTCAAGTTGTCCCACATCAAAGTACTGATATTCTGCAATGCGCTTTTTAAAAACAATGTTTTTTTCATCATGCACCTTCTGTCCTAAAAACAAAAATTGCATGAGTATATCTCTGGATCTGTAAAAGGATACGCTTGCATGCAAACTCTCATGTGGCACTCAATTTTTTGGACCCTGTTGCACTCTGTTTTTGCGCTGCTTTTAGTCTACGACCCATATTACAGAAGTCTACCATCTCTGAGTATTTGTGACTCCTTTGTAAGTACCTTATCTTTAATCCTTGAAGAGCTCTATAATAAATGGGTCCGTCAAAGATTTCTTGAATGGAAGATAAAAGAAGGCCCACTTGTCTCACTAAATGCCGTAGAGAAACCTGATGTTTTACTCACGTAATCCTCAGTTCATTTTTGTTAGACATGGCATCCTTAAGGTGGCCTACCAGCAACCTTTTTGCTTTTCACCTCACGTTTTGCTCTATCTTTATGTTGGCCTTAGGACTCTAATCACTTTATCACTACTGTGAGAAAGTGGCTCTGTATATACTGTTCCCAAATAGGTACAGTGTGCACAGAGTCCTCAGTGCCCAGAGGTTTGACAGAGGCTAAAGTTTGATATAACCTTACTCTCTAAAGTGGTAGCTTGCTCGAGCAGTAAAGCAGTATCCGAGAACAGTGTAAAGCATTTGTTGTACGCACTCAGTCAGCAAATGGTCTCACACACTCAAGAACTGAACTCTAGGCCAATGGTTTGTATAAAAAATATATCGTTGTTTTATTTTAGAACCAACAATAGGTATCAAAATATACTTCCTCAGAATAAGATGCTTTAGTTAAATACTTTGCAATAGGCAATTGACTTTTGCAGGTAATAGTTACAGTTTATTGCAATAGGAAACACAATTTCAAATACAATAATACATTGAGCTCAGTGGGAATTTTACGTTATATGCAATTCATTACTTTCAGGATTACTTTTCTAAATCCAGGACTGGATCCTAGATTCAGTCCTGGGACAGTTCTTGGAAACAAGTGAGTAAATTCGTTTTAGTAACTGTTGTGATTTTCAAGCAATATTTTGCTATTTTAAAAGTTGACACTTAGAAATTTTTTCTGATCAAATTACCAATGTTATCCTATGGAAGGAAATTCACTTAGCAGGTAGGTGGGGTTATGGTTACTTTTTCTATGTCAGTGTTGGATCCTAGATCCAGCACTACTGTACCACCTGTAAGCAGTTGAGAAACTGCGTTTAAGTTATACAAGCAATTTTTAAGGAATATTTATAAGTTTGCAAAATCGACACTTAGAAGAAATTTTACAGAAAAACAGTCAATGGTTTCCTATGGAAGAAAATTCAAGTTACGGGTAAAGTACATTCTCGTTACTTTGGTAATTCAGTGCTGGGCTCCTAGGCTCAGTACTGGGACATCTATCTAAAACAGGTAAGCAATTACGTTTTCAAAATTGGTACGATTTTTAAAGAATATTTGTAAGTTTCAAAAATCGACACTTGGAAACTTTGTCAGCAAAAAGCAAGCAATGATATCCTATGGAAGAAAATTCGAGTTACTGGTAAGTACGGTTAAAATTACTTTTCAGGGTCAGTACTGAGCTACAAGATGCAGCACTGAGGTCTCTCCTGATAACAGGTGAGTAAATCAGAATTCGTTGTTCGGCTGATTTTAGATGAATATTTTAAAGTTCCAAAACTCCACACTTAGAAGAATTTCCAAGTGGAACCAGTCAATGTTAGCCTATGGAAGAGAAGTGAGTTATCGGCTTTTAGGTAAGTACTCGACTGGCAGAGTTATGGTTCTGGGCATAGACTCAAGGGTCTCCCAGGGGAGTCCCAGTCTACTTGCCAAGCCCTAAACTCCCCTTTTATTACATATAATTTACCCCTAAGGTAGGCCCTAGGTAGTCCTAGGTGCATGATGCTATGCAAGTAAAAGATAAGATATGTACTTTGGTGGTTCGCATGTCCTGTAAGTACCAAACAGTCTATTTCATTTTTCACTACTGTGAGGTCTACCTCTCTCATAGGTTAGCATTGGGTATTCCCCTATACTTTTTATTTGGTAATTCCATATCGGAGAGGAGTAGCTTTATTTATTTATTGAAAATCCTACTTACTGGTGAGGTTGGATTTAACTTTACTATTTTAGAAATGCCACTTTTAGAGAGTGAACATTTCTCTGCACTTACTGCTCTATTTACCTGAAACCAGGCTCCAATACACGTCTGGATTGGGCTGGGTGACAGCAACATTTGTGCCTTCCCTGTAGAGAGCCACAACACAGGTTACTCAACTGCACCTGGGGGGTGAGCTCCGCTCCCCCTCCACCAACAATAGGTTCAAGAACGATAATTTATGTAAGTAAATACATTATAGCTACACCTTATAATCATGTTAAATTAAATAATTTGTTGTTAGATGGTTTAAATATTTAAACATCTGGTACATTTGGTAATTCTGTAAAAGCAGAACCCAACTGCCGTAACATTGCCAACCACAATGCCGTGACTTGGATTCGAACCAAGGTTGCTGCAGCCACAACGCAGAGTACTAACCACTATACGATCACGGCGAGCTACATGGGGTCAATGCCATACACTAACATGGAGAATTTATAATTTGGAACACTCAGGGCTGCTCCTGTGATAGGCTGGATGTATTCATTCCTTCCTCATTCCTCATACAGAGGCTGCGTCTCCTCAGTGGTTGATAGGCTGAAACCGTTTCCTGGCCGCCTGCTTGTGAACTGCCAGGAGTCAAAGATAACATATTACACTTGCGGGCCTGTGATGGGACACCAATGCAGAGAAACCCACTTGGCACAGACCTTCTATTCTGTCTATTAGACCTGCATCTTCCCTGCACCTTTCAAGCCATTTGTATGTGAAGCAATAAAGAGTTAAGGAGTGATCCATCTACACTTTTATAGGGAGGATGCCGCCGTGAGCTCCTCCCAGCTAATCACACGAACAGCAGTAAAGTAATATAAATACACAGTTGAGGGCGGGCTGCAAGGTCATGTTTTTGAGTAATTATTGAAACTGACCTCAGTGGCTCATTAGCAGAGCTGCGGCTAATGACTGGTTCCAAATCATGATCAAGCAAGCACCATGGCTCGTAGGGGACCCACAACACGCTTTTCTTAGCTCACTGAATTAAAGTATAAACTTCCGCCATGTGTGAGTGGTAAAGGCTTGTTAATATGGTTCCTTTTCCAATTCAAGTCTGACAACAAGAGGCAGAAACCACGTGGCTCCGAAAGCTCTGGATTTTAGCAACCAACCACAGAGAAAGAGAGAACTGGCAGTATGAGAGTTGGAGAAAACAGGAGCGGGAGCAAGGAGCTCAAATGAGATTAATGGCGCGTAAATAGAGAGCGTAAAGGAACAGTTACACAGCTAAGAAAAGGGAAAGAAAGACTAAGGAAAAAAACACAGAAAGAGCCTGTAGAGGAAATTCTCTTCCTGGGACAGCAGATTAAGAGAAATTACATAGGGAGAGGTTAAGCATGTAACATGGGGGAGAATAAAAAAGAAAATGCAGTTTTATGAAGTGTGTTTGCCAAATCCAGCCAGCACTTTTGTTCTATTTCTCTCTTTGCATCTTTTATTGGTAAAGTAAGTTTCAAGTGCATGCGCAGGTATGATTGAGAGAGCAATGGTGTAATAATTTCAAGCGTTTCCACCAGTGCTAAAGTAGGAAGAGAGGTGTAGCAAAGACATGAAAGAGGTAGCGATAATAAATATGTGGAGAGGCAATAGTAACACAAAAATAAGCCACCTATTTATAAAACTGAAATTGAAGAAATACTAAAGGTTAACTTCTGAAATTGTAGCCGATAATAACAAGATTCTCGTTGTTGGCAGGATTCAAACCTGCACGGGGAGACCCCAATGGATTTCAAGTCCATCGCCTTAACCACTCGGCCACAACAACTTACTGTAAGCTACATGCAAATATTTTGTTTGAAAGTATTCAAGTTGTCCCACATCAAAGTACTGATATTCTGCAATGCCCTTTTTAAAAACAATGTTTTTTTCATCATGCACGTTCTGTCCTAAAAACAAAAATTGCATGAGTATATCTCTGGATTTGTAAAAGGATACGCTTGCATGCAAACTCTCATGTGGCACTCAATTTTTTGGACCCTGTTGCACTCTGTTTTTGCGCTGCTTTTAGTCTACGACCCATATTACAGAAGTCTACCATCTCTGAGTATTTGTGACTCCTTTGTAAGTACCTTGGGGCAGATTTATGAGCCCCTTGCGCCACTTTTGCGTCACTT
Organism: Triturus cristatus; assembly: GCF_964204655.1. Taxonomy (NCBI): domain Eukaryota; kingdom Metazoa; phylum Chordata; class Amphibia; order Caudata; family Salamandridae; genus Triturus; species Triturus cristatus. The sequence continues at coordinate 719,657,494 of NC_140595.1, forward strand.
TTAACATGGGAAAAGTGACGCAAAAGTGGCGCAAGGGGCTCATAAATCTGCCCCCTTATCTTTAATCCTTGAAGAGCTCTATAATAAATGGGTCCGTCAAAGATTGCTTGAATGGAAGATAAAAGAAGGCCCACTTGTCTCACCAAATGCCGTAGAGAAACCTGATGTTTTACTCACGTAATCCTCAGTTCATTTTTGTTAGACATGGCATCCTTAAGGTGGCCTACCAGCAACCTTTTTGCTTTTCACCTCACGTTTTGCTCTATCTTTATGTTGGCCTTAGGACTCTAATCACTTTATCACTACTGTGAGAAAGTGGCTCTGTATATACTGTTCCCAAAAAGGTACAGTGTGCACAGAGTCCTCAGTGCCCAGAGGTTTGACAGAGGCTAAAGTTTGATATAACCTTACTCTCTAAAGTGGTAGCTTGCTCGAGCAGTAAGGCAGTATCCGAGGACAGTGTAAAGCATTTGTTGTACACACTCAGTCAGCAAATGGTCTCACACACTCAAGAACTGAACTCTAGGCCAATGGTTTGTATAAAAAATATATCGTTGTTTTATTTTAGAACCAACAATAGGTATCAAAATATACTTTCTCAGAATAAGATGCTTTAGTTAAATACTTTGCAATAGGCAATTGACTTTTGCAGGTAATAGTTACAGTTTATTGCAATAGGAAACACAATTTCAAATACAATAATACATTGAGCTCAATGGGAATTTTAAGTTATATGCAATTAATTACTTTCAGGATTACTTTTCTAAATCCAGGACTGGATCCTAGATTCAGTCCTGGGACAGTTCTTGGAAACAAGTGAGTAAATTCGTTTTAGTAACTGTTGTGATTTTCAAGCAATATTTTGCTATTTTAAAAGTTGACACTTAGAAATTTTTTCTGATCAAATGACCAATGTTATCCTATGGAAGGAAATTCACTTAGCAGGTAGGTGGGGTTATGGTTACTTTTTCTATGTCAGTGTTGGATCCTAGATCCAGCACTACTGTACCACCTGTAAGCAGTTGAGAAACTGCGTTTAAGTTATACAAGCGATTTTTAAGGAATATTTATAAGTTTGCAAAATCGACACTTAGAAGAAATTTTACAGAAAAACAGTCAATGGTTTCCTATGGAATAAAATTCAAGTTACGGGTAAAGTACGTTCTCGTTACTTTGGTAATTCAGTGCTGGGCTCCTAGGCTCAGTAATGGGACATCTATCTAAAACAGGTAAGCAATTACGTTTTCACAATTGGTACGATTTTTAAAGAATATTTGTAAGTTTCAAAAATCGACACTTAGAAACTTTTTCAGCAAAAAGCAAGCAATGATATCCTATGGAAGAAAATTCGAGTTACTGGTAAGTACGGTTAAAATTACTTTTCAGGGTCAGTACTGAGCTACAAGATGCAGCACTGAGGTCTCTCCTGATAACAGGGGAGTAAATCAGAATTCGTTGTTCGGCTGATTTTAGATGAATATTTTAAAGTTCCAAAACTCCACACTTAGAAGAATTTCCAAGTGAAACCAGTCAATGTTAGCCTATGGAAGAGAAGTGAGTTATCGGCTTTTAGGTAAGTACTCGACTTGCAGAGTTATGGTTCTGGGCATAGACTCAGGGGTCTCCCAGGGGAGTCCCAGTCTACTTGCCAAGCCCTAAACTCCCCTTTTATTACATATAATTTACCCCTAAGGTAGGCCCTAGGTAGTCCTGGGTGCATGATGCTATGCAAGTAAAAGATAAGATATGTACTTTGGTGGTTCGCATGTCCTGTAAGTACCAAACAGTCTATTTCATTTTTCACTACTGTGAGGTCTACCTCCCTCATAGGTTAGCATTGGGTATTCCCCTATACTTTATATTTGGTAATTCCATATCGGAGAGGAGTAGCTTTATTTATTTATTGAAAATCCTACTTACTGGTGAGGTTGGATTTAACTTTACTATTTTAGAAAGGCCACTTTTAGAGAGTGAACATTTCTCTGCACTTACTGCTCTATTTACCTGAAACCTGGCCCCAATACACGTCTGGATTGGGCTGGGTGACAGCAACATTTGTGCCTTCCCTGTAGAGAGCCACAACACAGGTTACTCAACTGCACCTGGGGGGTGAGCTCCGCTCCCCCTCCACCCCCAGTAGGTTCAAGAACGATAATTTATGTAAGTAAATACATTATAGCTACAGCTTATAATCATGTTAAATTAAATAATTTGTTGTTAGATGGTTTAAATATTTAAACCTCTGGTACATTTGGTAATTCTGTAAAAGCAGAACCCAACTGCCGTAACATTACCAACCACAATGCCGTGACTTGGATTCGAACCAAGGTTGCTGCGGCCACAACGCAAAGTACTAACCACTATACGATCACAGCGAGCTACATGGGCTCAATGACATACACAAACATGGAGAATTTATAATTTGGAACACTCAGGGCTGCTCCTGTGATAGGCTGGATGTATTCATTGCTTCCTCATTCCTCATACAGAGGCTGCGTCTCCTCAGTGGTTGATAGGCTGAAACCGTTTCCTGGCCGCCTGCTTGTGATCTGCCAGGAGTCAAAGATAACACATTACACTTGCGGGCCTGTGATGGGACACCAATGCAGAGAAACCCACTTGGCACAGACCTTCTATTCTGTCTATTAGACCTGCATCTTCCCTGCACCTTTCAAGCCATTTGTATGTGAAGCAAGAAAGAGTTAAGGAGTGATCCATCTACACTTTTATCGGGAGGATGCAGCCGTGAGCTCCTCCCAGCTAATCACACGAACAGCAGTAAAGTAATATAAATACACAGTTGAGGGCAGGCTGCAAGGTCATGTTTTTGAGTAATTATTGAAACTGACCTCAGTGGCTCATTAGCAGAGCTGCGGCTAATGACTGGTTCCAAATCATGATGAAGCAAGCACCATGGCTCGTAGGGGACCCACAACACGCTTTTCTTAGCTCACTGAATTAAAGTATAAACTTCCGCCGTGTGTGAGTGGTAAAGGCTTGTTAATATGGTTCCTTTTCCAATTCAAGTCTGACAACAAGAGGCAGAAACCACGTGGCTTCGAAAGCTCTGGATTTTAGCAACCAACCACAGAGAAAGAGAGAACTGGCAGTATGAGAGTTGGAGAAAACAGGAGCGGGAGCAAGGAGCTCAAATGAGATTAATGGCGCGTAAATAGAGAGCGTAAAGGAACAGTTACACAGCTAAGAAAAGGGAAAGAAAGACTAAGGAAAAAAACACAGAAAGAGCCTGTAGAGGAAATTCTCTTCCTGGGACAGCAGATTAAGAGAAATTACATAGGGAGAGGTTAAGCATGTAACACGGGGGAGTATAAAAAAGAAAATGCAGTTTTATGAAGTGTGTTTGCCAAGTCCAGCCAGCACTTTTGTTCAATTTCTCTCTTTGCATCTTTTATTGGTAAAGTAAGTTTCAAGTGCATGCGCAGGTATGATTGAGAGAGCAATGGTGTAATAATTTCAAGCGTTTCCACCAGTGCTAAAGTAGGAAGAGAGGTGTAGCAAAGACATGAAAGAGGTAGCGATAATAAATATGTGGAGAGGCAATAGTAACACAAAAATAAGCCACCTATTTATAAAACTGAAATTGAAGAAATACTAAAGGTTAACTTCTGAAATTGTAGCCGATAATAACAAGATTCTCGTTGTTGGCAGGATTCGAACCTGCGCGGGGAGACCCCAAAGGATTTCAAGTCCATCGCCTTAACCACTCGGCCACAACAACTTACTGTAAGCTACATGCAAATATTTTGTTTGAAAGTATTCAAGTTGTCCCACATCAAAGTACTGATATTCTGCAATGCTCTTTTTAAAAACAAGGTTTTTTTCATCATGCACGTTCTGTCCTAAAAACAAAAATTGCATGAGTATATCTCTGGATTTGTAAAAGGATACGCTTGCATGCAAACTCTCATGTGGCACTCAATTTTTTGGACCCTGTTGCACTCTGTTTTTGCGCTGCTTTTAGTCTACGACCCATATTACAGAAGTCTACCATCTCTGAGTATTTGTGACTCCTTTGTAAGTACCTTGGGGCAGATTTATGAGCCCCTTGCGCCACTTTTGCGTCACTTTTAACATGGGAAAAGTGACGCAAAAGTGGCGCAAGGGGCTCATAAATCTGCCCCCTTATCTTTAATCCTTGAAGAGCTCTATAATAAATGGGTCCGTCAAAGATTGCTTGAATGGAAGATAAAAGAAGGCCCACTTGTCTCACCAAATGCCGTAGAGAAACCTGATGTTTTACTCACGTAATCCTCAGTTCATTTTTGTTAGACATGGCATCCTTAAGGTGGCCTACCAGCAACCTTTTTGCTTTTCACCTCACGTTTTGCTCTATCTTTATGTTGGCCTTAGGACTCTAATCACTTTATCACTACTGTGAGAAAGTGGCTCTGTATATACTGTTCCCAAATAGGTACAGTGTGCACAGAGTCCTCATTGCCCAGAGGTTTAACAGAGGCTAAAGTTTGATATAACCTTACTCTCTAAAGTGGTAGCTTGCTCGAGCAGTAAGGCAGTATCCGAGGACAGTGTAAAGCATTTGTTGTACACACTCAGTCAGCAAATGGTCTCACACACTCAAGAACTGAACTCTAGGCCAATGGTTTGTATAAAAAATATATCGTTGTTTTATTTTAGAACCAACAATAGGTATCAAAATATACTTTCTCAGAATAAGATGCTTTAGTTAAATACTTTGCAATAGGCAATTGACTTTTGCAGGTAATAGTTACAGTTTATTGCAATAGGAAACACAATTTCAAATACAATAATACATTGAGCTCAATGGGAATTTTAAGTTATATGCAATTCATTACTTTCAGGATTACTTTTCTAAATCCAGGACTGGATCCTAGATTCAGTCCTGGGACAGTTCTTGGAAACAAGTGAGTAAATTCGTTTTAGTAACTGTTGTGATTTTCAAGCAATATTTTGCTATTTTAAAAGTTGACACTTAGAAATTTTTTCTGATCAAATTACCAATGTTATCCTATGGAAGGAAATTCACTCAGCAGGTAGGTGGGGTTATGGTTACTTTTTCTATGTCAGTGTTGGATCCTAGATCCAGCACTACTGTACCACCTGTAAGCAGTTGAGAAACTGCGTTTAAGTTATACAAGCAATTTTTAAGGAATATTTATAAGTTTGCAAAATCGACACTTAGAAGAAATTTTACAGTAAAACAGTCAATGGTTTCCTATGGAAGAAAATTCAAGTTACGGGTAAAGTACATTCTCGTTACTTTGGTAATTCAGTGCTGGGCTCCTAGGCTCAGTACTGGGACATCTATCTAAAACAGGTAAGCAATTACGTTTTCACAATTGGTACGATTTTTAAAGAATATTTGTAAGTTTCAAAAATCGACACTTAGAAACTTTGTCAGCAAAAAGCAAGCAATGATATCCTATGGAAGAAAATTCGAGTTACTGGTAAGTACGGTTAAAATTACTTTTCAGGGTCAGTACTGAGCTACAAGATGCAGCACTGAGGTCTCTCCTGATAACAGGTGAGTAAATCAGAATTCGTTGTTCGGCTGATTTTAGATGAATATTTTAAAGTTCCAAAACTCCACACTTAGAAGAATTTCCAAGTGGAACAAGTCAATGTTAGCCTATGGAAGAGAAGTGAGTTATCGGCTTTTAGGTAAGTACTCGACTGGCAGAGTTATGGTTCTGGGCATAGACTCAAGGGTCTCCCAGGGGAGTCCCAGTCTACTTGCCAAGCCCTAAACTCCCCTTTTATTACATATAATTTACCCCTAAGGTAGGCCCTAGGTAGTCCTAGGTGCATGATGCTATGCAAGTAAAAGATAAGATATGTACTTTGGTGGTTCGCATGTCCTGTAAGTACCAAACAGTCTATTTCATTTTTCACTACTGTGAGGTCTACCTCTCTCATAGGTTAGCATTGGGTATTCCCCTATACTTTTTATATGGTAATTCCATATCGGAGAGTAGTAGCTTTATTTTTTTATTGAAAATCCTACTTACTGGTGAGGTTGGATTTAACTTTACTATTTTAGAAATGCCACTTTTAGAGAGTGAACATTTCTCTGCACTTACTGCTCTATTTACCTGAAACCAGGCCCCAATACACGTCTGGATTGGGCTGGGTGACAGCAACATTTGTGCCTTCCCTGTAGAGAGCCACAACACAGGTTACTCAACTGCGCCTGGGGGGTGAGCTCCGCTCCCCCTCCACCAACAATAGGTTCAAGAACGATAATTTATGTAAGTAAATACATTATAGCTACAGCTTATAATCATGTTAAATTAAATAATTTGTTGTTAGATGGTTTAAATATTTAAACATCTGGTACATTTGGTAATTCTGTAAAAGCAGAACCCAACTGCCGTAACATTGCCAACCACAATTCCGTGACTTGGATTCGAACCAAGGTTGCTGCGGCCACAACGCAGAGTACTAACCACTATACGATCACGGCGAGCTACATGGGGTCAATGCCATACACTAACATGGAGAATTTATAATTTGGAACACTCAGGGCTGCTCCTGTGATAGGCTGGATGTATTCATTCCTTCCTCATTCCTCATACAGAGGCTGCGTCTCCTCAGTGGTTGATAGGCTGAAACCGTTTCCTGGCCGCCTGCTTGTGAACTGCCAGGAGTCAAAGATAACACATTACACTTGCGGGCCTGTGATGGGACACCAATGCAGAGAAACCCACTTGGCACAGACCTTCTATTCTGTCTATTAGACCTGCATCTTCCCTGCACCTTTCAAGCCATTTGTATGTGAAGCAATAAAGAGTTAAGGAGTGATCCATCTACACTTTTATAGGGAGGATGCCGCCGTGAGCTCCTCCCAGCTAATCACACGAACAGCAGTAAAGTAATATAAATACACAGTTGAGGGCGGGATGCAAGGTCATGTTTTTGAGTAATTATTGAAACTGACCTCAGTGGCTCATTAGCAGAGCTGCGGCTAATGACTGGTTCCAAATCATGATGAAGCAAGCACCATGGCTCGTAGGGGACCCACAACACGCTTTTCTTAGCTCACTGAATTAAAGTATAAACTTCCGCCGTGTGTGAGTGGTAAAGGCTTGTTAATATGGTTCCTTTTCCAATTCAAGTCTGACAACAAGAGGCAGAAACCACGTGGCTTCGAAAGCTCTGGATTTTAGCAACCAACCACAGAGAAAGAGAGAACTGGCAGTATGAGAGTTGGAGAAAACAGGAGCGGGAGCAAGGAGCTCAAATGAGATTAATGGCGCGTAAATAGAGAGCGTAAAGGAACAGTTACACAGCTAAGAAAAGGGAAAGAAAGACTAAGGAAAAAAACACAGAAAGAGCCTGTAGATGAAATTCTCTTCCTGCGACAGCAGATTAAGAGAAATTACATAGGGAGAGGTTAAGCATGTAACACGGGGGAGAATAAAAAAGAAAATGCAGTTTTATGAAGTGTGTTTGCCAAGTCCAGCCAGCACTTTTGTTCTATTTCTCTCTTTGCATCTTTTATTGGTAAAGTAAGTTTCAAGTGCATGCCCAGGTATGATTGAGAGAGCAATGGTATAATAATTTGAAGCGTTTACACCAGTGCTAAAGTAGGAAGAGAGGTGTAGCAAAGACATGAAAGAGGTAGCGATAATAAATATGTGGAGAGGCAATAGTGACACAAAAATAAGCCACCTATTTATAAAACTGAAATTGAAGAAATACTAAAGGTTAACTTCTGAATTTGTAGCCGATAATAACAAGATTCTCGTTGTTGGCAGGATTCAAACCTGCGCAGGGAGACCCCAATGGATTTCAAGTCCATCGCCTTAACCACTCGGCCACAACAACTTACTGTAAGCTGCATGCAAATATTTTGTTTGAAAGTATTCAAGTTGTCCCACATCAAAGTACTGATATTCTGCAATGCGCTTTTTAAAAACAATGTTTTTTTCATCATGCACGTTCTGTCCTAAAAACAAAAATTGCATGAGTATATCTCTGAATCTGTAAAAGGATACGCTTGCATGCAAACTCTCATGTGGCACTCAATTGTTTGGACCCTGTTGCACTCTGTTTTTGCTCTGCTTTTAGTCTACGACCCATATTACAGAAGTCTACCATCTCTGAGTATTTGTGACTCCTTTGTAAGTACCTTATCTTTAATCCTTGAAGAGCTCTATAATAAATGGGTCCGTCAAAGATTGCTTGAATGGAAGATAAAAGAAGGCCCACTTGTCTCACTAAATGTCGTAGAGAAACCTGATGTTTTACTCACGTAATCCTCAGTTCATTTTTGTTAGACATGGCATCCTTAAGGTGGCCTACCAGCAACCTTTTTGCTTTTCACCTCACGTTTTGCTCTATCTTTATGTTGGCCTTAGGACTCTAATCACTTTATCACTACTGTGAGAAAGTGGCTCTGTATATACTGTTCCCAAATAGGTACAGTGTGCACAGAGTCCTCAGTGCCCAGAGGTTTGACAGAGGCTAAAGTTTGATATAACCTTACTCTCTAAAGTGGTAGCTTGCTCGAGCAGTAAAGCAGTATCCGAGAACAGTGTAAAGCATTTGTTGTACACACTCAGTCAGCAAATGGTCTCACACACTCAAGAACTGAACTCTAGGCCAATGGTTTGTATAAAAAATATATCGTTGTTTTATTTTAGAACCAACAATAGGTATCAAAATATACTTCCTCAGAATAAGATACTTTAGTTAAAAACTTTGCAATAGGCAATTGACTTTTGCAGGTAATAGTTACAGTTTATTGCAATAGGAAACACAATTTCAAATACAATAATACATTGAGCTCAATGGGAATTTTAAGTTATATGCAATTAATTACTTTCAGGATTACTTTTCTAAATCCAGGACTGGATCCTAGATTCAGTCCTGGGACAGTTCTTGGAAACAAGTGAGTAAATTCGTTTTAGTAACTGTTGTGATTTTCAAGCAATATTTTGCTATTTTAAAAGTTGACACTTAGAAATTTTTTCTGATCAAATTACCAATGTTATCCTATGGAAGGAAATTCACTTAGCAGGTAGGTGGGGTTATGGTTACTTTTTCTATGTCAGTGTTGGATCCTAGATCCAGCACTACTGTACCACCTGTAAGCAGTTGAGAAACTGCGTTTAAGTTATACAAGCGATTTTTAAGGAATATTTATAAGTTTGCAAAATCGACACTTAGAAGAAATTTTACAGAAAAACAGTCAATGGTTTCCTATGGAAGAAAATTCAAGTTACGGGTAAAGTACATTCTCGTTACTTTGGTAATTCAGTGCTGGGCTCCTAGGCTCAGTACTGGGACATCTATTGAAACAGGTAAGCAATTACGTTTTCACAATTGGTACGATTTTTAAAGAATATTTGTAATTTTCAAAAATCGACACTTAGAAACTTTGTCAGCAAAAAGGAAGCAATGATATCCTATGGAAGAAAATTCGAGTTACTGGTAAGTACGGTTAAAATTACTTTTCAGGGTCAGTACTGAGCTACAAGATGCAGCACTGAGGTCTCTCCTGATAACAGGTGAGTAAATCAGAATTCGTTGTTCGGCTGATTTTAGATGAATATTTTAAAGTTCCAAAACTCCACACTTAGAAGAATTTCCAAGTGAAACCAGTCAATGTTAGCCTATGGAAGAGAAGTGAGTTATCGGCTTTTAGGTAAGTACTCGACTGGCAGAGTTATGGTTCTGGGCATAGACTCAGGGGTCTCCCAGGGGAGTCCCAGTCTACTTGCCAAGCCCAAACTCCCCTTTTATTACATATAATTTACCCCTAAGGTAGGCCCTAGGTAGTCCTAGGTGCATGATGCTATGCAAGTAAAAGATAAGATATGTACTTTGGTGGTTCGCATGTCCTGTAAGTACCAAACAGTCTATTTCATTTTACACTACTGTGAGGTCTACCTCTCTCATAGGTTAGCATTGGGTATTCCCCTATACTTTTTATTTGGTAATTCCATATCGGAGAGGAGTAGCTTTATTTATTTATTGAAAATCCTACTTACTGGTGAGGTTGGATTTAACTTTACTATTTTAGAAATGCCACTTTTAGAGAGTGAACATTTCTCTGCACTTACTGCTCTATTTACCTGAAACCAGGCCCCAATACACGTCTGGATAGGGCTGGGTGACAGCAACATTTGTGCCTTCCCTGTAGAGAGCCACAACACAGGTTACTCAACTGCACCTGGGGGGTGAGCTCCGCTCCCCCTCCACCCCCAATAGGTTCAAGAACGATAATTTATGTAAGTAAATACATTATAGCTACAGCTTATTATCATGTTAAATTAAATAATTTGTTGTTAGATGGTTTAAATATTTAAACCTCTGGTACATTTGGTAATTCTGTAAAAGCAGAACCCAACTGCCGCAACATTGCCAACCACAATGCCGTAACTTGGATTCGAACCAAGGTTGCTGCGGCCACAACGCAGACTACTAACCACTATACTATGACGGCGAGCTACATGGACTCAATGACATACACTAACATGGAGAATTTATAATTTGGAACACTCAGGGCTGCTCCTGTGATAGGCTGGATGTATTCATTGCTTCCTCATTCCTCATACAGAGGCTGCGTCTCCTCAGTGGTTGATAGGCTGAAACCGTTTCCTGGCCGCCTGCTTGTGATCTGCCAGGAGTCAAAGATAACACATTACACTTGCGGGCCTGTGATGGGACACCAATGCAGAGAAACCCACTTGGCACAGACCTTCTATTCTGTCTATTAGACCTGCATCTTCCCTGCACCTTTCAAGCCATTTGTATGTGAAGCAAGAAAGAGTTAAGGAGTGATCCATCTACACTTTTATAGGGAGGATGCAGCCGTGAGCTCCTCCCAGCTAATCACACAAACAGCTGTAAAGTAATATAAATACACAGTTGAGGGCAGGCTGCAAGGTCATGTTTTTGAGTAATTATTGAAACTGACCTCAGTGGCTCATTAGCAGAGCTGCGGCTAATGACTGGTTCCAAATCATGATGAAGCAAGCACCATGGCTCGTAGGGGACCCACAACACGCTTTTCTTAGCTCACTGAATTAAAGTATAAACTTCCGCCGTGTGTGAGTGGTAAAGGCTTGTTAATATGGTTCCTTTTCCAATTCAAGTCTGACAACAAGAGGCAGAAACCACGTGGCTTCGAAAGCTCTGGATTTTAGCAACCAACCACAGAGAAAGAGAGAACTGGCAGTATGAGAGTTGGAGAAAACAGGAGCGGGAGCAAGGAGCTCAAATGAGATTAATGGCGCGTAAATAGAGAGCGTAAAGGAACAGTTACACAGCTAAGAAAAGGGAAAGAAAGACTAAGGAAAAAAACACAGAAAGAGCCTGTAGATGAAATTCTCTTCCTGCGACAGCAGATTAAGAGAAATTACATAGGGAGAGGTTAAGCATGTAACATGGGGGAGAATAAAAAAGAAAATGCAGTTTTATGAAGTGTGTTTGCCAAATCCAGCCAGCACTTTTGTTCTATTTCTCTCTTTGCATCTTTTATTGGTAAAGTAAGTTTCAAGTGCATGCGCAGGTATGATTGAGAGAGCAATGGTGTAATAATTTCAAGCGTTTCCACCAGTGCTAAAGTAGGAAGAGAGGTGTAGCAAAGACATGAAAGAGGTAGCGATAATAAATATGTGGAGAGGCAATAGTGACACAAAAATAAGCCACCTATTTATAAAACTGAAATTGAAGAAATACTAAAGGTTAACTTCTGAAATTGTAGCCGATAATAACAAGATTCTCATTGTTGGCAGGATTCAAACCTGCGCGGGGAGACCCCAATGGATTTCAAGTCCATCGCCTTAACCACTCGGCCACAACAACTTACTGTACGCTACATGCAAATATTTTGTTTGAAAGTATTCAAGTTGTCCCACATCAAAGTACTGATATTCTGCAATGCGCTTTTTAAAAACAAGGTTTTTTTCATCATGCACGTTCTGTCCTAAAAACAAAAATTGCATGAGTATATCTCTGGATCTGTAAAAGGATACGCTTGCATGCAAACTCTCATGTGGCACTCAATTTTTTGGACCCTGTTGCACTCTGTTTTTGCGCTGCTTTTAGTCTACGACCCATATTACAGAAGTCTACCATCTCTGAGTATTTGTGACTCCTTTGTAAGTACCTTGGGGCAGATTTATGAGCCCCTTGCGCCACTTTTGCGTCACTTTTAACATGGGAAAAGTGACGCAAAAGTGGCGCAAGGGGCTCATAAATCTGCCCCCTTATCTTTAATCCTTGAAGAGCTCTATAATAAATGGGTCCGTCAAAGATTGCTTGAATGGAAGATAAAAGAAGGCCCACTTGTCTCACCAAATGCCGTAGAGAAACCTGATGTTTTACTCACGTAATCCTTAGTTAATTTTTGTTAGACATGGCATCCTTAAGGTGGCCTACCAGCAACCTTTTTGCTTTTCACCTCACGTTTTGCTCTATCTTTATGTTGACCTTAGGACTCTAATCACTTTATCACTACTGTGAGAAAGTGGCTCTGTATATACTGTTCCCAAAAAGGTACAGTGTGCACAGAGTCCTCAGTGCCCAGAGGTTTGACAGAGGCTAAAGTTTGATATAACCTTACTCTCTAAAGTGGTAGCTTGCTCGAGCAGTAAGGCAGTATCCGAGGACAGTGTAAAGCATTTGTTGTACACACTCAGTCAGCAAATGGTCTCACACACTCAAGAACTGAACTCTAGGCCAATGGTTTGTATAAAAAATATATCGTTGTTTTATTTTAGAACCAACAATAGGTATCAAAATATACTTTCTCAGAATAAGATGCTTTAGTTAAAAACTTTGCAATAGGCAATTGACTTTTGCAGGTAATAGTTACAGTTTATTGCAATAGGAAACACAATTTCAAATACAATAATACATTGAGCTCAATGGGAATTTTAAGTTATATGCAATTAATTACTTTCAGGATTACTTTTCTAAATCCAGGACTGGATCCTAGATTCAGTCCTGGGACAGTTCTTGGAAACAAGTGAGTAAATTCGTTTTAGTAACTGTTGTGATTTTCAAGCAATATTTTGCTATTTTAAAAGTTGACACTTAGACATTTTTTCTGATCAAATTACCAATGTTATCCTATGGAAGGAAATTCAGTTAGCAGGTAGGTGGGGTTATGGTTACTTTTTCTATGTCAGTGTTGGATCCTAGATCCAGCACTACTGTACCACCTGTAAGCAGTTGAGAAACTGCGTTTAAGTTATACAAGCAATTTTTAAGGAATATTTATAAGTTTGCAAAATCGACACTTAGAAGAAATTTTACAGAAAAACAGTCAATGGTTTCCTATGGAAGAAAATTCAAGTTACGGGTAAAGTACATTCTCGTTACTTTGGTAATTCAGTGCTGGGCTCCTAGGCTCAGTACTGGGACATCTATCTAAAACAGGTAAGCAATTACGTTTTCACAATTGGTACGATTTTTAAAGAATATTTGTAAGTTTCAAAAATCGACACTTAGAAACTTTGTCAGCAAAAAGCAAGCAATGATATCCTATGGAAGAAAATTCGAGTTACTGGTAAGTACGGTTAAAATTACTTTTCAGGGTCAGTACTGAGCTACAAGATGCAGCACTGAGGTCTCTCCTGATAACAGGTGAGTAAATCGGAGTTCGTTGTTCGGCTGATTTTAGATGAATATTTTAAAGTTCCAAAACTCCACACTTAGAAGAATTTCCAAGTGGAACCAGTCAATGTTAGCCTATGGAAGAGAAGTGAGTTATCGGCTTTTAGGTAAGTACTCGACTGGCAGAGTTATGGTTCTGGGCATAGACTCAAGGGTCTCCCAGGGGAGTCCCAGTCTACTTGCCAAGCCCTAAACTCCCCTTTTATTACATATAATTTACCCCTAAGGTAGGCCCTAGGTAGTCCTAGGTGCATGATGCTATGCAAGTAAAAGATAAGATATGTACTTTGGTGGTTCGCATGTCCTGTAAGTACCAAACAGTCTATTTCATTTTTCACTACTGTGAGGTCTACCTCTCTCATAGGTTAGCATTGGGTATTCCCCTATACTTTTTATTTGGTAATTCCATATCGGAGAGGAGTAGCTTTATTTATTTATTGAAAATCCTACTTACTGGTGAGGTTGAATTTAACTTTACTATTTTAGAAATGCCACTTTTAGAGAGTGAACATTTCTCTGCACTTACTGCTCTATTTATCTGAAACCAGGCCCCAATACACGTCTGGATTGGGCTGGGTGACAGCAACATTTGTGCCTTCCCTGTAGAGAGCCACAACACAGGTTACTCAACTGCACCTGGGGGGTGAGCTCCGCTCCCCCTCCACCAACAATAGGTTCAAGAACGATAATTTATGTAAGTAAATACATTATAGCTACAGCTTATAATCATGTTAAATTAAATAATTTGTTGTTAGATGGTTTAAATATTTAAACCTCTGGTACATTTGGTAATTCTGTAAAAGCAGAACCCAACTGCCGTAACATTGCCAACCACAATGCCGTAACTTGGATTCGAACCAAGGTTGCTGCGGCCACAACGCAGAGTACTAACCACTATAAGATCACGGCAAGCTACATGGGGTCAATGCCATACACTAACATGGAGAATTTATAATTTGGAACACTCAGGGCTGCTCCTGTGATAGGCTGGATGTATTCATTGCTTCCTCATTCCTCATACAGAGGCTGCGTCTCCTCAGTGGTTGATAGGCTGAAACCGTTTCCTGGCCGCCTGCTTGTGAACTGCCAGGAGTCAAAGATAACACATTACACTTGTGGGCCTGTGATGGGACACCAATGCAGAGAAACCCACTTGGCACAGACCTTCTATTCTGTCTATTAGACCTGCATCTTCCCTGCACCTTTCAAGCCATTTGTATGTGAAGCAAGAAAGAGTTAAGGAGTGATCCATCTACACTTTTATAGGGAATATGCCGCCGTGAGCTCCTCCCAGCTAATCACACGAACAGCAGTAAAGTAATATAAATACACAGTTGAGGGCGGGTTGCAAGGTCATGTTTTTGAGTAATTATTGAAACTGACCTCAGTGGCTCATTAGCAGAGCTGCGGCTAATGACTGGTTCCAAATCATGATGAAGCAAGCACCATGGCTCGTAGGGGACCCACAACACGCTTTTCTTAGCTCACTGAATTAAAGTATAAACTTCCGCCGTGTGTGAGTGGTAAAGGCTTGTTAATATGGTTCCTTTTCCAATTCAAGTCTGACAACAAGAGGCAGAAACCACGTGGCTTCGAAAGCTCTGGATTTTAGCAACCAACCACAGAGAAAGAGAGAACTGGCAGTATGAGAGTTGGAGAAAACAGGAGCGGGAGCAAGGAGCTCAAATGAGATTAATGGTGCGTAAATAGAGAGCGTAAAGGAACAGTTACACAGCTAAGAAAAGGGAAAGAAAGACTAAGGAAAAAAACACAGAAAGAGCCTGTAGAGGAAATTCTCTTCCTGGGACAGCAGATTAAGAGAAATTACATAGGGAGAGGTTAAGCATGTAACATGGGGGAGAATAAAAAAGAAAATGCAGTTTTATGAAGTGTGTTTGCCAAATCCAGCCAGCACTTTTGTTCTATTTCTCTCTTTGCATCTTTTATTGGTAAAGTAAGTTTCAAGTGCATGCGCAGGTATGATTGAGAGAGCAATGGTGTAATAATTTCAAGCGTTTCCACCAGTGCTAAAGTAGGAAGAGAGGTGTAGCAAAGACATGAAAGAGGTAGCGATAATAAATATGTGGAGAGGCAATAGTGACACAAAAATAAGCCACCTATTTATAAAACTGAAATTGAAGAAATACTAAAGGTTAACTTCTGAAATTGTAGCCGATAATAACAAGATTCTCGTTGTTGGCAGGATTCGAACCTGTGCGGGGAGACCCCAATGGATTTCAAGTCCATCGCCTTAACCACTCGGCCACAACAACTTACTCTAAGCTACGTGCAAATATTTTGTTTGAAAGTATTCAAGTTGTCCCACATCAAAGTACTGATATTCTGCAATGCGCTTTTTAAAAACAAGGTTTTTTTCATCATGCACGTTCTGTCCTAAAAACAAAAATTGCATGAGTATATCTCTGGATCTGTAAAAGGATACGCTTGCATGCAAACTCTCATGTGGCACTCAATTTTTTGGACCCTGTTGCACTCTGTTTTTGCGCTGCTTTTAGTCTACGACCCATATTACAGAAGTCTACCATCTCTGAGTATTTGTGACTTCTTTGTAAGTACCTTGGGGCAGATTTATGAGCCCCTTGCGCCACTTTTGCGTCACTTTTAACATGGGAAAAGTGACGCAAAAGTGGCGCAAGGGGCTCATAAATCTGCCCCCTTATCTTTAATCCTTGAAGAGCTCTATAATAAATGGGTCCGTCAAAGATTGCTTGAATGGAAGATAAAAGAAGGCCCACTTGTCTCACCAAATGCCGTAGAGAAACCTGATGTTTTACTCACGTAATCCTCAGTTCATTTTTGTTAGACATGGCATCCTTAAGGTGGCCTACCAGCAACCTTTTTGCTTTTCACCTCACGTTTTGCTCTATCTTTATGTTGGCCTTAGGACTCTAATCACTTTATCACTACTGTGAGAAAGTGGCTCTGTATATACTGTTCCCAAATAGGTACAGTGTGCACAGAGTCCTCATTGCCCAGAGGTTTAACAGAGGCTAAAGTTTGATATAACCTTACTCTCTAAAGTGGTAGCTTGCTCGAGCAGTAAGGCAGTATCCGAGGACAGTGTAAAGCATTTGTTGTACACACTCAGTCAGCAAATGGTCTCACACACTCAAGAACTGAACTCTAGGCCAATGGTTTGTATAAAAAATATATTGTTGTTTTATTTTAGAACCAACAATAGGTATCAAAATATACTTTCTCAGAATAAGATGCTTTAGTTAAATACTTTGCAATAGGCAATTGACTTTTGCAGGTAATAGTTACAGTTTATTGCAATAGGAAACACAATTTCAAATACAATAATACATTGAGCTCAATGGGAATTTTAAGTTATATGCAATTCATTACTTTCAGGATTACTTTTCTAAATCCAGGACTGGATCCTAGATTCAGTCCTGGGACAGTTCTTGGAAACTAGTGAGTAAATTCGTTTTAGTAACTGTTGTGATTTTCAAGCAATATTTTGCTATTTTAAAAGTTGACACTTAGAAATTTTTTCTGATCAAATGACCAATGTTATCCTATGGAAGGAAATTCACTTAGCAGGTAGGTGGGGTTATGGTTACTTTTTCTATGTCAGTGTTGGATCCTAGATCCAGCACTACTGTACCACCTGTAAGCAGTTGAGAAACTGCGTTTAAGTTATACAAGCGATTTTTAAGGAATATTTATAAGTTTGCAAAATCGACACTTAGAAGAAATTTTACAGAAAAACAGTCAATGGTTTCCTATGGAATAAAATTCAAGTTACGGGTAAAGTACGTTCTCGTTACTTTGGTAATTCAGTGCTGGGCTCCTAGGCTCAGTAATGGGACATCTATCTAAAACAGGTAAGCAATTACGTTTTCACAATTGGTACGATTTTTAAAGAATATTTGTAAGTTTCAAAAATCGACACTTAGAAACTTTTTCAGCAAAAAGCAAGCAATGATATCCTATGGAAGAAAATTCGAGTTACTGGTAAGTACGGTTAAAATTACTTTTCAGGGTCAGTACTGAGCTACAAGATGCAGCACTGAGGTCTCTCCTGATAATAGGGGAGTAAATCAGAATTCGTTGTTCGGCTGATTTTAGATGAATATTTTAAAGTTCCAAAACTCCACACTTAGAAGAATTTCCAAGTGAAACCAGTCAATGTTAGCCTATGGAAGAGAAGTGAGTTATCGGCTTTTAGGTAAGTACTCGACTGGCAGAGTTATGGTTCTGGGCATAGACTCAGGGGTCTCCCAGGGGAGTCCCAGTCTACTTGCCAAGCCCTAAACTCCCCTTTTATTACATGTAATTTACCCCTAAGGTAGGCCCTAGGTAGTCCTGGGTGCATGATGCTATGCAAGTAAAAGATAAGATATGTACTTTGGTGGTTCGCATGTCCTGTAAGTACCAAACAGTCTATTTCATTTTTCACTACTGTGAGGTCTACCTCTCTCATAGGTTAGCATTGGGTATTCCCCTATACTTTTTATTTGGTAATTCCATATCGGAGAGGAGTAGCTTTATTTATTTATTGAAAATCCTACTTACTGGTGAGGTTGGATTTAACTTTACTATTTTAGAAAGGCCACTTTTAGAGAGTGAACATTTCTCTGCACTTACTGCTCTATTTACCTGAAACCTGGCCCCAATACACGTCTGGATTGGGCTGGGTGACAGCAACATTTGTGCCTTCCCTGTAGAGAGCCACAACACAGGTTACTCAACTGCACCTGGGGGGTGAGCTCCGCTCCCCCTCCACCCCCAATAGGTTCAAGAACGATAATTTATGTAAGTAAATACATTATAGCTACAGCTTATAATCATGTTAAATTAAATAATTTGTTGTTAGATGGTTTAAATATTTAAACCTCTGGTACATTTGGTAATTCTGTAAAAGCAGAACCCAACTGCCGTAACATTGCCAACCACAATGCCGTGACTTGGATTCGAACCAAGGTTGCTGCGGCCACAACGCAGAGTACTAACCACTATACGATCACAGCGAGCTACATGGGCTCAATGACATACACTAACATGGAGAATTTATAATTTGGAACATTCAGGGCTGCTCCTGTGATAGGCAGGATGTATTCATTGCTTCCTCATTCCTCATACAGAGGCTGCGTCTCCTCAGTGGTTGATAGGCTGAAACCGTTTCCTGGCCGCCTGCTTGTGATCTGCCAGGAGTCAAAGATAACACATTACACTTGCGGGCCTGTGATGGGACACCAATGCAGAGAAACCCACTTGGCACAGACCTTCTATTCTGTCTATTAGACCTGCATCTTCCCTGCACCTTTCAAGCCATTTGTATGTGAAGCAAGAAAGAGTTAAGGAGTGATCCATCTACACTTTTATAGGGAGGATGCAGCCGTGAGCTCCTCCCAGCTAATCACACAAACAGCTGTAAAGTAATATAAATACACAGTTGAGGGCAGGCTGCAAGGTCATGTTTTTGAGTAATTATTGAAACTGACCTCAGTGGCTCATTAGCAGAGCTGCGGCTAATGACTGGTTCCAAATCATGATGAAGCAAGCACCATGGCTCGTAGGGGACCCACAACACGCTTTTCTTAGCTCACTGAATTAAAGTATAAACTTCCGCCGTGTGTGAGTGGTAAAGGCTTGTTAATATGGTTCCTTTTCCAATTCAAGTCTGACAACAAGAGGCAGAAACCACGTGGCTTCGAAAGCTCTGGATTTTAGCAACCAACCACAGAGAAAGAGAGAACTGGCAGTATGAGAGTTGGAGAAAACAGGAGCGGGAGCAAGGAGCTCAAATGAGATTAATGGCGCGTAAATAGAGAGCGTAAAGGAACAGTTACACAGCTAAGAAAAGGGAAAGAAAGACTAAGGAAAAAAACACAGAAAGAGCCTGTAGATGAAATTCTCTTCCTGCGACAGCAGATTAAGAGAAATTACATAGGGAGAGGTTAAGCATGTAACATGGGGGAGAATAAAAAAGAAAATGCAGTTTTATGAAGTGTGTTTGCCAAATCCAGCCAGCACTTTTGTTCTATTTCTCTCTTTGCATCTTTTATTGGTAAAGTAAGTTTCAAGTGCATGCGCAGGTATGATTGAGAGAGCAATGGTGTAATAATTTCAAGCGTTTCCACCAGTGCTAAAGTAGGAAGAGAGGTGTAGCAAAGACATGAAAGAGGTAGCGATAATAAATATGTGGAGAGGCAATAGTGACACAAAAATAAGCCACCTATTTATAAAACTGAAATTGAAGAAATACTAAAGGTTAACTTCTGAAATTGTAGCCGATAATAACAAGATTCTCGTTGTTGGCAGGATTCGAACCTGCGCAGGGAGACCCCAATGGATTTCAAGTCCATCGCCTTAACCACTCGGCCACAACAACTTACTGTAAGCTACATGCAAATATTTTGTTTGAAAGTATTCAAGTTGTCCCACATCAAAGTACTGATATTCTGCAATGCGCTTTTTAAAAACAAGGTTTTTTTCATCATGCACGTTCTGTCCTAAAAACTAAAATTGCATGAGTATATCTCTGGATCTGTAAAAGGATACGCTTGCATGCAAACTCTCATGTGGCACTCAATTTTTTGGACCCTGTTGCACTCTGTTTTTGCGCTGCTTTTAGTCTACGACCCATATTACAGAAGTCTACCATCTCTGAGTATTTGTGACTCCTTTGTAAGTACCTTGGGGCAGATTTATGAGCCCCTTGCGCCACTTTTGCGTCACTTTTAACATGGGAAAAGTGACGCAAAAGTGGCGCAAGGGGCTCATAAATCTGCCCCCTTATCTTTAATCCTTGAAGAGCTCTATAATAAATGGGTCCGTCAAAGATTGCTTGAATGGAAGATAAAAGAAGGCCCACTTGTCTCACCAAATGCCGTAGAGAAACCTGATGTTTTACTCACGTAATCCTTAGTTAATTTTTGTTAGACATGGCATCCTTAAGGTGGCCTACCAGCAACCTTTTTGCTTTTCACCTCACGTTTTGCTCTATCTTTATGTTGACCTTAGGACTCTAATCACTTTATCACTACTGTGAGAAAGTGGCTCTGTATATACTGTTCCCAAAAAGGTACAGTGTGCACAGAGTCCTCAGTGCCCAGAGGTTTGACAGAGGCTAAAGTTTGATATAACCTTACTCTCTAAAGTGGTAGCTTGCTCGAGCAGTAAGGCAGTATCCGAGGACAGTGTAAAGCATTTGTTGTACACACTCAGTCAGCAAATGGTCTCACACACTCAAGAACTGAACTCTAGGCCAATGGTTTGTATAAAAAATATATCGTTGTTTTATTTTAGAACCAACAATAGGTATCAAAATATACTTTCTCAGAATAAGATGCTTTAGTTAAAAACTTTGCAATAGGCAATTGACTTTTGCAGGTAATAGTTACAGTTTATTGCAATAGGAAACACAATTTCAAATACAATAATACATTGAGCTCAATGGGAATTTTAAGTTATATGCAATTAATTACTTTCAGGATTACTTTTCTAAATCCAGGACTGGATCCTAGATTCAGTCCTGGGACAGTTCTTGGAAACAAGTGAGTAAATTCGTTTTAGTAACTGTTGTGATTTTCAAGCAATATTTTGCTATTTTAAAAGTTGACACTTAGAAATTTTTTCTGATCAAATTACCAATGTTATCCTATGGAAGGAAATTCAGTTAGCAGGTAGGTGGGGTTATGGTTACTTTTTCTATGTCAGTGTTGGATCCTAGATCCAGCACTACTGTACCACCTGTAAGCAGTTGAGAAACTGCGTTTAAGTTATACAAGCAATTTTTAAGGAATATTTATAAGTTTACAAAATCGACACTTAGAAGAAATTTTACAGAAAAACAGTCAATGGTTTCCTATGGAAGAAAATTCAAGTTACGGGTAAAGTACATTCTCGTTACTTTGGTAATTCAGTGCTGGGCTCCTAGGCTCAGTACTGGGACATCTATCTAAAACAGGTAAGCAATTACGTTTTCACAATTGGTACGATTTTTAAAGAATATTTGTAAGTTTCAAAAATCGACACTTAGAAACTTTGTCAGCAAAAAGCAAGCAATGATATCCTATGGAAGAAAATTCGAGTTACTGGTAAGTACGGTTAAAATTACTTTTCAGGGTCAGTACGGAGCTACAAGATGCAGCACTGAGGTCTCTCCTGATAACAGGTGAGTAAATCGGAATTCGTTGTTCGGCTGATTTTAGATGAATATTTTAAAGTTCCAAAACTCCACACTTAGAAGAATTTCCAAGTGGAACCAGTCAATGTTAGCCTATGGAAGAGAAGTGAGTTATCGGCTTTTAGGTAAGTACTCGACTGGCAGAGTTATGGTTCTGGGCATAGACTCAAGGGTCTCCCAGGGGAGTCCCAGTCTACTTGCCAAGCCCTAAACTCCCCTTTTATTACATATAATTTACCCCTAAGGTAGGCCCTAGGTAGTCCTAGGTGCATGATGCTATGCAAGTAAAAGATAAGATATGTACTTTGGTGGTTCGCATGTCCTGTAAGTACCAAACAGTCTATTTCATTTTTCACTACTGTGAGGTCTACCTCTCTCATAGGTTAGCATTGGGTATTCCCCTATACTTTTTATTTGGTAATTCCATATCGGAGAGGAGTAGCTTTATTTATTTATTGAAAATCCTACTTACTGGTGAGGTTGAATTTAACTTTACTATTTTAGAAATGCCACTTTTAGAGAGTGAACATTTCTCTGCACTTACTGCTCTATTTATCTGAAACCAGGCCCCAATACACGTCTGGATTGGGCTGGGTGACAGCAACATTTGTGCCTTCCCTGTAGAGAGCCACAACACAGGTTACTCAACTGCACCTGGGGGGTGAGCTCCGCTCCCCCTCCACCAACAATAGGTTCAAGAACGATAATTTATGTAAGTAAATACATTATAGCTACAGCTTATAATCATGTTAAATTAAATAATTTGTTGTTAGATGGTTTAAATATTTAAACCTCTGGTACATTTGGTAATTCTGTAAAAGCAGAACCCAACTGCCGTAACATTGCCAACCACAATGCCGTAACTTGGATTCGAACCAAGGTTGCTGCGGCCACAACGCAGAGTACTAACCACTATAAGATCACGGCAAGCTACATGGGGTCAATGCCATACACTAACATGGAGAATTTATAATTTGGAACACTCAGGCCTGCTCCTGTGATAGGCTGGATGTATTTATTCCTTCCTCATTCCTCATACAGAGGCTGCGTCTCCTCAGTGGTTGATAGGCTGAAACCGTTTCCTGGCCGCCTGCTTGTGAACTGCCAGGAGTCAAAGATAACACATTACACTTGCGGGCCTGTGATGGGACACCAATGCAGAGAAACCCACTTGGCACAGACCTTCTATTCTGTCTATTAGACCTGCATCTTCCCTGCACCTTTCAAGCCATTTGTATGTGAAGCAAGAAAGAGTTAAGGAGTGATCCATCTACACTTTTATAGGGAGGATGCCGCCGTGAGCTCCTCCCAGCTAATCACACGAACAGCAGTAAAGTAATATAAATACACAGTTGAGGGCGGGCTGCAAGGTCATGTTTTTGAGTAATTATTGAAACTGACCTCAGTGGCTCATTAGCAGAGCTGCGGCTAATGACTGGTTCCAAATCATGATGAAGCAAGCACCATGGCTCGTAGGGGACCCACAACACGCTTTTCTTAGCTCACTGAATTAAAGTATAAACTTCCGCCGTGTGTGAGTGGTAAAGGCTTGTTAATATGGTTCCTTTTCCAATTCAAGTCTGACAACAAGAGGCAGAAACCACGTGGCTTCGAAAGCTCTGGATGTTAGCCACCAACCACAGAGAAAGAGAGAACTGGCAGTATGAGAGTTGGAGAAAACAGGAGCGGGAGCAAGGAGCTCAAATGAGATTAATGGCGCGTAAATAGAGAGTGTAAAGGAACAGTTACACAGCTAAGAAAAGGGAAAGAAAGACTAAGGAAAAAAACACAGAAAGAGACTGTAGAGGAAATTCTCTTCCTGGGACAGCAGATTAAGAGAAATTACATAGGGAGAGGTTCAGCATGTAACACGGGGAGAATAAAAAAGAAAATGCAGTTTTATGAAGTGTGTTTGCCAAATCCAGCCAGCACTTTTGTTCTATTTCTCTCTTTGCATCTTTTATTGGTAAAGTAAGTTTCAAGTGCATGCGCAGGTATGATTGAGAGAGCAATGGTATAATAATTTCAAGCGTTTACACCAGTGCTAAAGTAGGAAGAGAGGTGTAGCAAAGACATGAAAGAGGTAGCGATAATAAATATGTGGAGAGGCAATAGTGACACAAAAATAAGCCACCTATTTATAAAACTGAAATTGAAGAAATACTAAAGGTTAACTTCTGAAATTGTAGCCGATAATAACAAGATTCTCATTGTTGGCAGGATTCGAACCTGCGCGGGGAGACCCCAATGGATTTCAAATCCATCGCCTTAACCACTCGGCCACAACAACTTACTGTAAGCTGCATGCAAATATTTTGTTTGAAAGTATTCAAGTTGTCCCACATCAAAGTACTGATATTCTGCAATGCGCTTTTTAAAAACAATGTTTTTTTCATCATGCACGTTCTGTCCTAAAAACAAAAATTGCATGAGTATATCTCTGGATCTGTAAAAGGATACGCTTGCATGCAAACTCTCATGTGGCACTCAATTTTTTGGACCCTGTTGCACTCTGTTTTTACGCTGCTTTTAGTCTACGACCCATATTACAGAAGTCTACCATCTCTGAGTATTTGTGACTCCTTTGTAAGTACCTTATCTTTAATCCTTGAAGAGCTCTATAATAAATGGGTCCGTCAAAGATTGCTTGAATGGAAGATAAAAGAAGGCCCACTTGTCTCACCAAATGCCGTAGAGAAACCTGATGTTTTACTCAAGTAATCCTTAGTTAATTTTTGTTAGACATGGCATCCTTAAGGTGGCCTACCAGCAACCTTTTTGCTTTTCACCTCACGTTTTGCTCTATCTTTATGTTGACCTTAGGACTCTAATCACTTTATCACTACTGTGAGAAAGTGGCTCTGTATATACTGTTCCCAAAAAGGTACAGTGTGCACAGAGTCCTCAGTGCCCAGAGGTTTGACAGAGGCTAAAGTTTGATATAACCTTACTCTCTAAAGTGGTAGCTTGCTCGAGCAGTAAGGCAGTATCCGAGGACAGTGTAAAGCATTTGTTGTACACACTCAGTCAGCAAATGGTCTCACACACTCAAGAACTGAACTCTAGGCCAATGGTTTGTATAAAAAATATATCGTTGTTTTATTTTAGAACCAACAATAGGTATCAAAATATACTTTCTCAGAATAAGATGCTTTAGTTAAAAACTTTGCAATAGGCAATTGACTTTTGCAGGTAATAGTTACAGTTTATTGCAATAGGAAACACAATTTCAAATACAATAATACATTGAGCTCAATGGGAATTTTAAGTTATATGCAATTAATTACTTTCAGGATTACTTTTCTAAATCCAGGACTGGATCCTAGATTCAGTCCTGGGACAGTTCTTGGAAACAAGTGAGTAAATTCGTTTTAGTAACTGTTGTGATTTTCAAGCAATATTTTGCTATTTTAAAAGTTGACACTTAGAAATTTTTTCTGATCAAATTACCAATGTTATCCTA
Organism: Triturus cristatus; assembly: GCF_964204655.1. Lineage (NCBI taxonomy): Eukaryota > Metazoa > Chordata > Amphibia > Caudata > Salamandridae > Triturus > Triturus cristatus. The sequence continues at coordinate 719,682,744 of NC_140595.1, forward strand.
TGGAAGGAAATTCAGTTAGCAGGTAGGTGGGGTTATGGTTACTTTTTCTATGTCAGTGTTGGATCCTAGATCCAGCACTACTGTACCACCTGTAAGCAGTTGAGAAACTGCGTTTAAGTTATACAAGCAATTTTTAAGGAATATTTATAAGTTTGCAAAATCGACACTTAGAAGAAATTTTACAGAAAAACAGTCAATGGTTTCCTATGGAAGAAAATTCAAGTTACGGGTAAAGTACATTCTCGTTACTTTGGTAATTCAGTGCTGGGCTCCTAGGCTCAGTACTGGGACATCTATCTAAAACAGGTAAGCAATTACGTTTTCACAATTGGTACGATTTTTAAAGAATATTTGTAAGTTTCAAAAATCGACACTTAGAAACTTTGTCAGCAAAAAGCAAGCAATGATATCCTATGGAAGAAAATTCGAGTTACTGGTAAGTACGGTTAAAATTACTTTTCAGGGTCAGTACTGAGCTACAAGATGCAGCACTGAGGTCTCTCCTGATAACAGGTGAGTAAATCGGAATTCGTTGTTCGGCTGATTTTAGATGAATATTTTAAAGTTCCAAAACTCCACACTTAGAAGAATTTCCAAGTGGAACCAGTCAATGTTAGCCTATGGAAGAGAAGTGAGTTATCGGCTTTTAGGTAAGTACTCGACTGGCAGAGTTATGGTTCTGGGCATAGACTCAAGGGTCTCCCAGGGGAGTCCCAGTCTACTTGCCAAGCCCTAAACTCCCCTTTTATTACATATAATTTACCCCTAAGTTAGGCCCTAGGTAGTCCTAGGTGCATGATGCTATGCAAGTAAAAGATAAGATATGTACTTTGGTGGTTCGCATGTCCTGTAAGTACCAAACAGTCTATTTCATTTTTCACTACTGTGAGGTCTACCTCTCTCATAGGTTAGCATTGGGTATTCCCCTATACTTTTTATTTGGTAATTCCATATCGGAGAGGAGTAGCTTTATTTATTTATTGAAAATCCTACTTACTGGTGAGGTTGAATTTAACTTTACTATTTTAGAAATGCCACTTTTAGAGAGTGAACATTTCTCTGCACTTACTGCTCTATTTATCTGAAACCAGGCCCCAATACACGTCTGGATTGGGCTGGGTGACAGCAACATTTGTGCCTTCCCTGTAGAGAGCCACAACACAGGTTACTCAACTGTACCTGGGGGGTGAGCTCCGCTCCCCCTCCACCAACAATAGGTTCAAGAACGATAATTTATGTAAGTAAATACATTATAGCTACAGCTTATAATCATGTTAAATTAAATAATTTGTTGTTAGATGGTTTAAATATTTAAACCTCTGGAACATTTGGTAATTCTGTAAAAGCAGAACCCAACTGCCGTAACATTGCCAACCACAATGCCGTAACTTGGATTCGAACCAAGGTTGCTGCGGCCACAACGCAGAGTACTAACCACTATACGATCACGGCGAGCTACATGGGGTCAATGCCATACACTAACATGGAAAATTTATAATTTGGAACACTCAGGGCTGCTCCTGTGATAGGCTGGATGTATTCATTCCTTCCTCATTCCTCATACAGAGGCTGCGTCTCCTCAGTGGTTGATAGGCTGAAACCGTTTCCTGGCCGCCTGCTTGTGAACTGCCAGGAGTCAAAGATAACACATTACACTTGCGGGCCTGTGATGGGACACCAATGCAGAGAAACCCACTTGGCACAGACCTTCAATTCTGTCTATTAGACCTGCATCTTCCCTGCACCTTTCAAGCCATTTGTATGTGAAGCAAGAAAGAGTTAAGGAGTGATCCATCTACACTTTTATAGGGAGGATGCCGCCGTGAGCTCCTCCCAGCTAATCACACGAACAGCAGTAAAGTAATATAAATACACAGTTGAGGGCGGGCTGCAAGGTCATGTTTTTGAGTAATTATTGAAACTGACCTCAGTGGCTCATTAGCAGAGCTGTGGCTAATGACTGGTTCCAAATCATGATGAAGCAAGCACCATGGCTCGTAGGGGACCCACAACACGCTTTTCTTAGCTCACTGAATTAAAGTATAATCTTCCGCCGTGTGTGAGTGGTAAAGGCTTGTTAATATGGTTCCTTTTCCAATTCAAGTCTGACAACAAGAGGCAGAAACCACGTGGCTTCGAAAGCTCTGGATGTTAGCCACCAACCACAGAGAAAGAGAGAACTGGCAGTATGAGAGTTGGAGAAAACAGGAGCGGGAGCAAGGAGCTCAAATGAGATTAATGGCGCGTAAATAGAGAGCGTAAAGGAACAGTTACACAGCTAAGAAACGGGAAAGAAAGACTAAGGAAAAAAACACAGAAAGAGCCTGTAGAGGAAATTCTCTTCCTGGGACAGCAGATTAAGAGAAATTACATAGGGAGAGGTTCAGCATGTAACACGGGGAGAATAAAAAAGAAAATGCAGTTTTATGAAGTGTGTTTGCAAAATCCAGCCAGCACTTTTGTTCTATTTCTCTCTTTGCATATTTTATTGGTAAAGTAAGTTTCAAGTGCATGGCCAGGTATGATTGAGAGAGCAATGGTATAATAATTTGAAGCGTTTACACCAGTGCTAAAGTAGGAAGAGAGGTGTAGCAAAGACATGAAAGAGGTAGCGATAATAAATATGTTGAGAGGCAATAGTGACACAAAAATAAGCCACCTATTTATAAAACTGAAATTGAAGAAATACTAAAGGTTAACTTCTGAAATTGTAGCCGATAATAACAAGATTCTCGTTGTTGGCAGGATTCGAACCTGCGCGGGGAGACCCCAATGGATTTCAAGTCCATCACCTTAACCACTCGGCCACAACAACTTACTGTAAGCTGCATGCAAATATTTTGTTTGAAAGTATTCAAGTTGTCCCACATCAAAGTACTGATATTCTGCAATGCACTTTTTAAAAACAATGTTTTTTTCATCATGCACGTTCTGTCCTAAAAACAAAAATTGCATGAGTATATCTCTGGATCTGTAAAAGGATACGCTTGCATGCAAACTCTCATGTGGCACTCAATTTTTTGGACCCTGTTGCACTCTGTTTTTGCGCTGCTTTTAGTCTACGACCCATATTACAGAAGTCTACCATCTCTGAGTATTTGTGACTCCTTTGTAAGTACCTTATCTTTAATCCTTGAAGAGCTCTATAATAAATGGGTCTGTCAAAGATTGCTTGAATGGAAGATAAAAGAAGGCCCACTTGTCTCACCAAATGCCGTAGAGAAACCTGATGTTTTACTCACGTAATCCTCAGTTCATTTTTGTTAGACATGGCATCCTTAAGGTGGCCTACCAGCAGCCTTTTTGCTTTTCACCTCACGTTTTGCTCTATCTTTATGTTGGCCTTAGGACTCTAATCACTTTATCACTACTGTGAGAAAGTGGCTCTGTATATACTGTTCCCAAATAGGTACAGTGTGCACAGAGTCCTCAGTGCCCAGAGGTTTAACAGAGGCTAAAGTTTGATATAACCTTACTCTCTAAAGTGGTAGCTTGCTCGAGCAGTAAGGCAGTATCCGAGGACAGTGTAAAGCATTTGTGGTACACACTCAGTCAGCAAATGGTCTCACACACTCAAGAACTGAACTCTAGGCCAATGGTTTGTATAAAAAATATATTGTTGTTTTATTTTAGAACCAACAATAGGTATCAAAATATACTTTCTCAGAATAAGATGCTTTAGTTAAATACTTTGCAATAGGCAATTGACTTTTGCAGTAATAGTTACAGTTTATTGCAATAGGAAACACAATTTCAAATACAATAATACATTGAGCTCAATGGGAATTTTAAGTTATATGCAATTAATTACTTTCAGGATTACTTTTCTAAATCCAGGACTGGATCCTAGATTCAGTCCTGGGACAGTTCTTGGAAACAAGTGAGTAAATTCGTTTTAGTAACTGTTGTGATTTTCAAGCAATATTTTGCTATTTTAAAAGTTGACACTTAGAAATTTTTTCTGATCAAATTTCCAATGTTATCCTATGGAAGGAAATTCACTTAGCAGGTAGGTGGGGTTATGGTTACTTTTTCTATGTCAGTGTTGGATCCTAGATCCAACACTACTGTACCACCTGTAAGCAGTTGAGAAACTGCGTTTAAGTTATACAAGCGATTTTTAAGGAATATTTATAAGTTTGCAAAATCGACACTTAGAAGAAATTTTACAGAAAAACAGTCGATGGTTTCCTATGGAAGAAAATTCAAGTTACGGGTAAAGTACATTCTCGTTACTTTGGTAATTCAGTGCTGGGCTCCTAGGCTCAGTACTGGGACATCTATCTGAAACAGGTAAGCAATTACGTTTTCACAGTTGGTACGATTTTTAAAGAATATTTGTAATTTTCAAAAATCGACACTTAGAAACTTTGTCAGCAAAAAGCAAGCAATGATATCCTATGGAAGAAAATTCGAGTTACTGGTAAGTACGGTTAAAATTACTTTTCAGGGTCAGTACTGAGCTACAAGATGCAGCACTGAGGTCTCTCCTGATAACAGGTGAGTAAATCAGAATTCGTTGTTCGGCTGATTTTAGATGAATATTTTAAAGTTCCAAAACTCCACACTTAGAAGAATTTCCAAGTGAAACCAGTCAATGTTAGCCTATGGAAGAGAAGTGAGTTATCGGCTTTTAGGTAAGTACTCGACTGGCAGAGTTATGGTTCTGGGCATAGACTCAGGGGTCTCCCAGGGGAGTCCCAGTCTACTTGCCAAGCCCAAACTCCCCTTTTATTACATATAATTTACTCTAAGGTAGGCCCTAGGTAGTCCTAGGTGCATGATGCTATGCAAGTAAAAGATAAGATATGTACTTTGGTGGTTCGCATGTCCTGTAAGTACCAAACAGTCTATTTCATTTTTCACTACTGTGAGGTCTACCTCTCTCATAGGTTAGCATTGGGTATTCCCCTATACTTTTTATTTGGTAATTCCATATCGGGGAGGAGTAGCTTTATTTATTTATTGAAAATCCTACTTACTGGTGAGGTTGGATTTAACTTTACTATTTTAGAAATGCCACTTTTAGAGAGTGAACATTTCTCTGCACTTACTGCTCTATTTACCTGAAACCTGGCCCCAATACACGTCTGGATTGGGCTGGGTGACAGCAACATTTGTGCCTTCCCTGTAGAGAGCCACAACACAGGTTACTCAACTGCACCTGGGGGGTGAGCTCCGCTCCCCCTCCACCCCCAATAGGTTTAAGAACGATAATTTATGTAAGTAAATACATTATAGCTACAGCTTATAATCATGTTAAATTAAATAATTTGTTGTTAGATGGTTTAAATATTTAAACCTCTGGTACATTTGGTAATTCTGTAAAAGCAGAACCCAACTGCCGCAACATTGCCAACCACAATGCAGTAACTTGGATTCGAACCAAGGTTGCTGCGGCCACAACGCAGACTACTAACCACTATACTATGACTGCAAGCTACATGGACTCAATGACATACACTATCATGGAGAATTTATAATTTGGAACACTCAGGGCTGCTCCTGTGATAGGCTGGATGTATTCATTGCTTCCTCATTCCTCATACAGAGGCTGCGTCTCCTCAGTGGTTGATAGGCTGAAACCGTTTCCTGGCCGCCTGCTTGTGAACTGCCAGGAGTCAAAGATAACACATTACACTTGCGGGCCTGTGATGGGACACCAATGCAGAGAAACCCACTTGGCACAGACTTTCTATTCTGTCTATTAGACCTGCATCTTCCCTGCACCTTTCAAGCCATTTGTATGTGAAGCAAGAAAGAGTTAAGGAGTGATCCATCTACACTTTTATAGGGAGGATGCCGCCGTGAGCTCCTCCCAGCTAATCACACGAACAGCAGTAAAGTAATATAAATACACAGTTGAGGGCGGGTTGCAAGGTCATCTTTTTGAGTAATTATTGAAACTGACCTCAGTGGCTCATTAGCAGAGCTGCGGCTAATGACTGGTTCCAAATCATGATGAAGCAAGCACCATGGCTCGTAGGGGACCCACAACACGCTTTTCTTAGCTCACTGAATTAAAGTATAAACTTCCGCCGTGTGTGAGTGGTAAAGGCTTGTTAATATGGTTCCTTTTCCAATTCAAGTCTGACAACAAGAGGCAGAAACCATGTGGCTTCGAAAGCTCTGGATTTTAGCAACCAACCACAGAGAAAGAGAGAACTGGCAGTATGAGAGTTGGAGAAAACAGGAGCGGGAGCAAGGAGCTCAAATGAGATTAATGGCGCGTAAATAGAGAGCGTAAAGGAACAGTTACACAGCTAAGAAAAGGGAAAGAAAGACTAAGGAAAAAAACACAGAAAGAGCCTGTAGAGGAAATTCTCTTCCTGGGACAGCAGATTAAGAGAAATTACATAGGGAGAGGTTAAGCATGTAACACGGGGGAGAATAAAAAAGAAAATGCAGTTTTATGAAGTGTGTTTGCCAAATCCAGCCAGCACTTTTGTTCTATTTCTCTCTTTGCATCTTTTATTGGTAAAGTAAGTTTCAAGTGCATGCCCAGGTATGATTGAGAGAGCAATGGTGTAATAATTTCAAGCGTTTCCACCAGTGCTAAAGTAGGAAGAGAGGTGTAGCAAAGACATGAAAGAGGTAGCGATAATAAATATGTGGAGAGGCAATAGTGACACAAAAATAAGCCACCTATTTATAAAACTGAAATTGAAGAAATACTAAAGGTTAACTTCTGAAATTGTAGCCGATAATAACAAGATTCTCGTTGTTGGCCGGATACGAACCTGCGCGGGGAGACCCCAATGGATTTCAAGTCCATCGCCTTAACCACTCGGCCACAACAACTTACTGTAAGCTACATGCAAATATTTTGTTTGAAAGTATTCAAGTTGTCCCACATCAAAGTACTGATATTCTGCAATGCGCTTTTTAAAAACAAGGTTTTTTTCATCATGCACGTTCTGTCCTAAAAACAAAAATTGCATGAGTATATCTCTGGATCTGTAAAAGGATACGCTTGCATGCAAACTCTCATGTGGCACTCAATTTTTTGGACCCTGTTGCACTCTGTTTTTGCGCTGCTTTTAGTCTACGACCCATATTACAGAAGTCGACCATCTCTGAGTATTTGTGACTCCTTTGTAAGTACCTTGGGGCAGATTTATGAGCCCCTTGCGCCACTTTTGCGTCACTTTTAACATGGGAAAAGTGACGCAAAAGTGGCGCAAGGGGCTCATAAATCTGCCCCCTTATCTTTAATCCTTGAAGAGCTCTATAATAAATGGGTCCATCAAAGATTGCTTGAATGGAAGATAAAAGAAGGCCCACTTGTCTCACCAAATGCCGTAGAGAAACATGATGTTTTACTCACGTAATCCTCAGTTCATTTTTGTTAGACATGGCATCCTTAAGGTGGCCTACCAGCAACCTTTTTGCTTTTCACCTCACGTTTTGCTCTATCTTTATGTTGGCCTTAGGACTCTAATCACTTTATCACTACTGTGAGAAAGTGGCTCTGTATATACTGTTCCCAAATAGGTACAGTGTGCACAGAGTCCTCATTGCCCAGAGGTTTAACAGAGGCTAAAGTTTGATATAACCTTACTCTCTAAAGTGGTAGCTTGCTCGAGCAGTAAGGCAGTATCCGAGGACAGTGTAAAGCATTTGTTGTACACACTCAGTCAGCAAATGGTCTCACACACTCAAGAACTGAACTCTAGGCCAATGGTTTGTATAAAAAATATATTGTTGTTTTATTTTAGAACCAACAATAGGTATCAAAATATACTTTCTCAGAATAAGATGCTTTAGTTAAATACTTTGCAATAGGCAATTGACTTTTGCAGGTAATAGTTACAGTTTATTGCAATAGGAAACACAATTTCAAATACAATAATACATTGAGCTCAATGGGAATTTTAAGTTATATGCAATTCATTACTTTCAGGATTACTTTTTTAAATCCAGGACTGGATCCTAGATTCAGTCCTGGGACAGTTCTTGGAAACAAGTGAGTAAATTCGTTTTAGTAACTGTTGTGATTTTCAAGCAATATTTTGCTATTTTAAAAGTTGACACTTAGAAATTTTTTCTGATCAAATGACCAATGTTATCCTATGGAAGGAAATTCACTTAGCAGGTAGGTGGGGTTATGGTTACTTTTTCTATGTCAGTGTTGGATCCTAGATCCAGCACTACTGTACCACCTGTAAGCAGTTGAGAAACTGCGTTTAAGTTATACAAGCGATTTTTAAGGAATATTTATAAGTTTGCAAAATCGACACTTAGAAGAAATTTTACAGAAAAACAGTCAATGGTTTCCTATGGAATAAAATTCAAGTTACGGGTAAAGTACGTTCTCGTTACTTTGGTAATTCAGTGCTGGGCTCCTAGGCTCAGTAATGGGACATCTATCTAAAACAGGTAAGCAATTACGTTTTCACAATTGGTACGATTTTTAAAGAATATTTGTAAGTTTCAAAAATCGACACTTAGAAACTTTTTCAGCAAAAAGCAAGCAATGATATCCTATGGAAGAAAATTCGAGTTACTGGTAAGTACGGTTAAAATTACTTTTCAGGGTCAGTACTGAGCTACAAGATGCAGCACTGAGGTCTCTCCTGATAACAGGGGAGTAAATCAGAATTCGTTGTTCGGCTGATTTTAGATGAATATTTTAAAGTTCCAAAACTACACACTTAGAAGAATTTCCAAGTGAAACCAGTCAATGTTAGCCTATGGAAGAGAAGTGAGTTATCGGCTTTTAGGTAAGTACTCGACTGGCAGAGTTATGGTTCTGGGCATAGACTCAGGGGTCTCCCAGGGGAGTCCCAGTCTACTTGCCAAGCCCTAAACTCCCCTTTTATTACATATAATTTACCCCTAAGGTAGGCCCTAGGTAGTCCTGGGTGCATGATGCTATGCAAGTAAAAGATAAGATATGTACTTTGGTGGTTCGCATGTCCTGTAAGTACCAAACAGTCTATTTCATTTTTCACTACTGTGAGGTCTACCTCTCTCATAGGTTAGCATTGGGTATTCCCCTATACTTTTTATTTGGTAATTCCATATCGGAGAGGAGTAGCTTTATTTATTTATTGAAAATCCTACTTACTGGTGAGGTTGGATTTAACTTTACTATTTTAGAAAGGCCACTTTTAGAGAGTGAACATTTCTCTGCACTTACTGCTCTATTTACCTGAAACCTGGCCCCAATACACGTCTGGATTGGGCTGGGTGACAGCAACATTTGTGCCTTCCCTGTAGAGAGCCACAACACAGGTTACTCAACTGCACCTGGGGGGTGAGCTCCGCTCCCCCTCCACCCCCAATAGGTTCAAGAACGATAATTTATGTAAGTAAATACATTATAGCTACAGCTTATAATCATGTTAAATTAAATAATTTGTTGTTAGATGGTTTAAATATTTAAACCTCTGGTACATTTGGTAATTCTGTAAAAGCAGAACCCAACTGCCGTAACATTGCCAACCACAATGCCGTGACTTGGATTCGAACCAAGGTTGCTGCGGCCACAACGCAGAGTACTAACCACTATACGATCACAGCGAGCTTCATGGGCTCAATGACATACACTAACATGGAGAATTTATAATTTGGAACACTCAGGGCTGCTCCTGTGATAGGCTGGATGTATTCATTGCTTCCTCATTCCTCATACAGAGGCTGCGTCTCCTCAGTGGTTGATAGGCTGAAACCGTTTCCTGGCCGCCTGCTTGTGATCTGCCAGGAGTCAAAGATAACACATTACACTTGCGGGCCTGTGATGGGACACCAATGCAGAGAAACCCACTTGGCACAGACCTTCTATTCTGTCTATTAGACCTGCATCTTCCCTGCACCTTTCAAGCCATTTGTATGTGAAGCAATAAAGAGTTAAGGAGTGATCCATCTACACTTTTATAGGGAGGATGCAGCCGTGAGCTCCTCCCAGCTAATCACACGAACAGCAGTAAAGTAATATAAATACACAGTTGAGGGCAGGCTGCAAGGTCATGTTTTTGAGTAATTATTGAAACTGACCTCAGTGGCTCATTAGCAGAGCTGCGGCTAATGACTGGTTCCAAATCATGATGAAGCAAGCACCATGGCTCGTAGGGGACCCACAACACGCTTTTCTTAGCTCACTGAATTAAAGTATAAACTTCCGCCGTGTGTGAGTGGTAAAGGCTTGTTAATATGGTTCCTTTTCCAATTCAAGTCTGACAACAAGAGGCAGAAACCACGTGGCTTCGAAAGCTCTGGATTTTAGCAACCAACCACGAAGAAAGAGAGAACTGGCAGTATGAGAGTTGGAGAAAACAGGAGCGGGAGCAAGGAGCTCAATTGAGATTAATGGCGCGTAAATAGAGAGCGTAAAGGAACAGTTACACAGCTAAGAAAAGGGAAAGAAAGACTAAGGGAAAAAACACAGAAAGAGCCTGTAGAGGAAAGTCTCTTCCTGGGACAGCAGATTAAGAGAAATTACATAGGGAGAGGTTAAGCAGGTAACATGGGGGAGAATAAAAAAGAAAATGCAGTTTTATGAAGTGTGTTTGCCAAATCCAGCCAGCACTTTTGTTCTATTTCTCTCTTTGCATCTTTTATTGGTAAAGTAAGTTTCAAGTGCATGCGCAGGTATGATTGAGAGAGCAATGGTATAATAATTTCAAGCGTTTACACCAGTGCTAAAGTAGGAAGAGAGGTGTAGCAAAGACATGAAAGAGGTAGCGATAATAAATATGTGGAGAGGCAATAGTGACACAAAAATAAGCCACCTATTTATAAAACTGAAATTGAAGAAATACTAAAGGTTAACTTCTGAAATTGTAGCCGATAATAACAAGATTCTCGTTGTTGGCAGGATTCGAACCTGCGCGGGGAGACCCCAATGGATTTCTAGTCCATCGCCTTAACCACTCGGCCACAACAACTTACTGTAAGCTGCATGCAAATATTTTGTTTGAAAGTATTCAAGTTGTCCCACATCAAAGTACTGATATTCTGCAATGCGCTTTTTAAAAACAATGTTTTTTTCATCATGCACGTTCTGTCCTAAAAACAAAAATTGCATGAGTATATCTCTGGATCTGTAAAAGGATACGCTTGCATGCAAACTCTCATATGGCACTCAATTTTTTGGACCCTGTTGCACTCTGTTTTTACGCTGCTTTTAGTCTACGACCCATATTACAGAAGTCTACCATCTCTGAGTATTTGTGACTCCTTTGTAAGTACCTTATCTTTAATCCTTGAAGAGCTCTATAATAAATGGGTCCGTCAAAGATTGCTTGAATGGAAGATAAAAGAAGGCCCACTTGTCTCACCAAATGCCGTAGAGAAACCTGATGTTTTACTCACGTAATCCTTAGTTAATTTTTGTTAGACATGGCATCCTTAAGGTGGCCTACCAGCAACCTTTTTGCTTTTCACCTCACGTTTTGCTCTATCTTTATGTTGGCCTTAGGACTCTAATCACTTTATCACTACTGTGAGAAAGTGGCTCTGTATATACTGTTCCCAAAAAGGTACAGTGTGCACAGAGTCCTCAGTGCCCAGAGGTTTGACAGAGGCTAAAGTTTGATATAACCTTACTCTCTAAAGTGGTAGCTTGCTCGAGCAGTAATGCAGTATCCGAGGACAGTGTAAAGCATTTGTTGTACACACTCAGTCAGCAAATGGTCTCACACACTCAAGAACTGAACTCTAGGCCAATGGTTTGTATAAAAAATATATCGTTGTTTTATTTTAGAACCAACAATAGGTATCAAAATATACTTTCTCAGAATAAGATGCTTTAGTTAAAAACTTTGCAATAGGCAATTGACTTTTGCAGGTAATAGTTACAGTTTATTGCAATAGGAAACACAATTTCAAATACAATAATACATTGAGCTCAATGGGAATTTTAAGTTATATGCAATTAATTACTTTCAGGATTACTTTTCTAAATCCAGGACTGGATCCTAGATTCAGTCCTGGGACAGTTCTTGGAAACAAGTGAGTAAATTCGTTTTAGTAACTGTTGTGATTTTCAAGCAATATTTTGCTATTTTAAAAGTTGACACTTAGACATTTTTTCTGATCAAATTACCAATGTTATCCTATGGAAGGAAATTCACTTAGCAGGTAGGTGGGGTTATGGTTACTTTTTCTATGTCAGTGTTGGATCCTAGATCCAGCACTACTGTACCACCTGTAAGCAGTTGAGAAACTGCGTTTAAGTTATACAAGCAATTTTTAAGGAATATTTATAAGTTTGCAAAATCGACACTTAGAAGAAATTTTACAGAAAAACAGTCAATGGTTTCCTATGGAAGAAAATTCAAGTTACGGGTAAAGTACATTCTCGTTACTTTGGTAATTCAGGGCTGGGCTCCTAGGCTCAGTACTGGGACATCTATCTAAAACAGGTAAGCAATTACATTTTCACAATTGGTACGATTTTTAAAGAATATTTGTAAGTTTCAAAAATCGACACTTAGAAACTTTGTCAGCAAAAAGCAAGCAATGATATCCTATATAAGAAAATTCGAGTTACTGGTAAGTACGGTTAAAATTACTTTTCAGGGTCAGTACTGAGCTACAAGATGCAGCACTGAGGTCTCTCCTGATAACAGGTGAGTAAATCAGAATTCGTTGTTCGGCTGATTTTAGATGAATATTTTAAAGTTCCAAAACTCCACACTTAGAAGAATTTCCAAGTGGAACCAGTCAATGTTAGCCTATGGAAGAGAAGTGAGTTATCGGCTTTTAGGTAAGTACTCGACTGGCAGAGTTATGGTTCTGGGCATAGACTCAAGGGTCTCCCAGGGGAGTCCCAGTCTACTTGCCAAGCCCTAAACTCCCCTTTTATTACATATAATTTACCCCTAAGGTAGGCCCTAGGTAGTCCTAGGTGCATGATGCTATGCAAGTAAAAGATAAGATATGTACTTTGGTGGTTCGCATGTCCTGTAAGTACCAAACAGTCTATTTCATTTTTCACTACTGTGAGGTCTACCTCTCTCATAGGTTAGCATTGGGTATTCCCCTATACTTTTTATTTGGTAATTCCATATCGGAGAGGAGTAGCTTTATTTATTTATTGAAAATCCTACTTACTGGTGAGGTTGGATTTAACTTTACTATTTTAGAAATGCCACTTTTAGAGAATGAACATTTCTCTGCACTTACTGCTCTATTTACCTGAAACCAGGCCCCAATACACGTCTGGATTGGGCTGGGTGACAGCAACATTTGTGCCTTCCCTGTAGAGAGCCACAACACAGGTTACTCAACTGCACCTGGGGGGTGAGCTCCGCTCCCCCTCCACCAACAATAGGTTCAAGAACGATAACTTATGTAAGTAAATACATTATAGCTACAGCTTATAATCATGTTAAAATAAATAATTTGTTGTTAGATGGTTTAAATATTTAAACCTCTGGTACATTTGGTAATTCTGTAAAAGCAGAACCCAACTGCCGTAACATTGCCAACCACAATGCCGTAACTTGGATTTGAACCAAGGTTGCTGCGGCCACAACGCAGAGTACTAACCACCATACGATCACGGCGAGCTACATGGGGTCAATGCCATACACTAACATGGAGAATTTATAATTTGGAACACTCAGGGCTGCTCCTGTGATAGGCTGGATGTATTCATTCCTTCCTCATTCCTCATACAGAGGCTGCGTCTCCTCAGTGGTTGATAGGCTGAAACCGTTTCCTGGCCGCCTGCTTGTGAACTGCCAGGAGTCAAAGATAACACATTACACTTGCGGGCCTGTGATGGGACACCAATGCAGAGAAACCAACTTGGCACAGACCTTCTATTCTGTCTATTAGACCTGCATCTTCCCTGCACCTTTCAAGCCATTTGTATGTGAAGCAAGAAAGAGTTAAGGAGTGATCCATCTACACTTTTATAGGGAGGATGCCACCGTGAGCTCCTCCCAGCTAATCACACGAACAGCAGTAAAGTAATATAAATACACAGTTGAGGGCGGGCTGCAAGGTCATGTTTTTGAGTAATTATTGAAACTGACCTCAGTGGCTCATTAGCAGAGCTGCGGCTAATGACTGGTTCCAAATCATGATGAAGCAAGCACCATGGCTCGTAGGGGACCCACAACACGCTTTTCTTAGCTCACTGAATTAAAGTATAAACTTCCACCGTGTGTGAGTGGTAAAGGCTTGTTAATATGGTTCCTTTTCCAATTCAAGTCTGACAACAAGAGGCAGAAACCACGTGGCTTCGAAAGCTCTGGATTTTAGCCACCAACCACAGAGAAAGAGAGAACTGGCAGTATGAGAGTTGGAGAAAACAGGAGCGGGAGCAAGGAGCTCAAATGAGATTAATGGCGCGTAAATAGAGAGCGTAAAGGAACAGTTACACAGCTAAGAAAAGGGAAAGAAAGACTAAGGAAAAAAACACAGAAAGAGCCTGTAGAGGAAATTCTCTTCCTGGGACAGCAGATTAAGAGAAATTACATAGGGAGAGGTTCAGCATGTAACACGGGGAGAATAAAAAAGAAAATGCAGTTTTATGAAGTGTGTTTGCCAAATCCAGCCAGCACTTTTGTTCTATTTCTCTCTTTGCATCTTTTATTGGTAAAGTAAGTTTCAAGTGCATGCTCAGGTATGATTGAGAGAGCAATGGTATAATAATTTGAAGCGTTTACACCAGTGCTAAAGTAGGAAGAGAGGTGTAGCAAAGACATGAAAGAGGTAGCGATAATAAATATGTGGAGAGGCAATAGTGACACAAAAATAAGCCACCTATTTATAAAACTGAAATTGAAGAAATACTAAAGGTTAACTTCTGAAACTGTAGCCGATAATAACAAGATTATCGTTGTTGGCAGGATTCGAACCTGCGCGGGGAGAACCCAATGGATTTGAAGTCCATCGCCTTAACCACTCGGCCACAACAACTTACTGTAAGCTGCATGCAAATATTTTGTTTGAAAGTATTCAAGGTGTCCCACATCAAAGTACTGATATTCTGCAATGCGCTTTTTAAAAACAATGTTTTTTTCATCATGCACGTTCTGTCCTAAAAACAAAAATTGCATGAGTATATCTCTGGATCTGTAAAAGGATACGCTTGCATGCAAACTCTCATGTGGCACTAAATTTTTTGGACCCTGTTGCACTCTGTTTTTGCGCTGCTTTTAGTCTACGACCCATATTACAGAAGTCTACCATCTCTGAGTATTTGTGACTCCTTTGTAAGTACCTTATCTTTAATCCTTGAAGAGCTCTATAATAAATGGGTCCGTCAAAGATTGCTTGAATGGAAGATAAAAGAAGGCCCACTTGTCTCACCAAATGCCGTAGAGAAACCTGATGTTTTACTCGCGTAATCCTCAGTTCATTTTTGTTAGACATGGCATCCTTAAGGTGGCCTACCAGCAGCCTTTTTGCTTTTCACCTCAAATTTTGCTCTATCTTTATGTTGGCCTTAGGACTCTAATCACTTTATCACTACTTTGAGAAAGTGGCTCTGTATATACTGTTCCCAAATAGGTACAGTGTGCACAGAGTCCTCAGTGCCCAGAGGTTTAACAGAGGCTAAAGTTTGATATAACCTTACTCTCTAAAGTGGTAGCTTGCTCGAGCAGTAAGGCAGTATCCGAGGACAGTGTAAAGCATTTGTTGTACACACTCAGTCAGCAAATGGTCTCACACACTCAAGAACTGAACTCTAGGCCAATGGTTTGTATAAAAAATATATTGTTGTTTTATTTTAGAACCAACAATAGGTATCAAAATATACTTTCTCAGAATAAGATGCTTTAGTTAAATACTTTGCAATAGGCAATTGACTTTTGCAGGTAATAGTTACAGTTTATTGCAATAGGAAACACAATTTCAAATACAATAATACATTGAGCTCAATGGGAATTTTAAGTTATATGCAATTCATTACTTTCAGGATTACTTTTCTAAATCCAGGACTGGATCCTAGATTCAGTCCTGGGACAGTTCTTGGAAACAAGTGAGTAAATTCGTTTTAGTAACTGTTGTGATTTTCAAGCAATATTTTGCTATTTTAAAAGTTGACACTTAGAAATTTTTTCTGATCAAATTACCAATGTTATCCTATGGAAGGAAATTCACTTAGCAGGTAGGTGGGGTTATGGTTACTTTTTCTATGTCAGTGTTGGATCCTAGATCCAGCACTACTGTACCACCTGTAAGCAGTTGAGAAACTGTGTTTAAGTTATACAAGCGATTTTTAAGGAATATTTATAAGTTTGCAAAATCGACACTTAGAAGAAATTTTACAGAAAAACAGTCAATGGTTTCCTATGGAAGAAAATTCAAGTTACGGGTAAAGTACATTCTCGTTACTTTGGTAATTCAGTGCTGGGCTCCTAGGCTCAGTACTGGGACATCTATCTAAAACAGGTAAGCAATTACGTTTTCACAATTGGTACGATTTTTAAAGAATATTTGTAAGTTTCAAAAATCGACACTTAGAAACTTTGTCAGCAAAAAGCAAGCAATGATATCCTATGGAAGAAAATTCGAGTTACTGGTAAGTACGGTTAAAATTACTTTTCAGGGTCAGTACTGAGCTACAAGATGCAGCACTGAGGTCTCTCCTGATAACAGGTGAGTAAATCAGAATTCGTTGTTCGGCTGATTTTAGATGAATATTTTAAAGTTCCAAAACTCCACACTTAGAAGAATTTCCAAGTGGAACCAGTCAATGTTAGCCTATGGAAGAGAAGTGAGTTATCGGCTTTTAGGTAAGTACTCGACTGGCAGAGTTATGGTTCTGGGCATAGACTCAAGGGTCTCCCAGGGGAGTCCCAGTCTACTTGCCAAGCCCTAAACTCCCCTTTTATTACATATAATTTACCCCTAAGGTAGGCCCTAGGTAGTCCTAGGTGCATGATGCTATGCAAGTAAAAGATAAGATATGTACTTTGGTGGTTCGCATGTCCTGTAAGTACCAAACAGTCTATTTCATTTTTCACTACTGTGAGGTCTACCTCTCTCATAGGTTAGCATTGGGTATTCCCCTATACTTTTTATTTGGTAATTCCATATCGGAGAGGAGTAGCTTTATTTATTTATTGAAAATCCTACTTACTGGTGAGGTTGGATTAAACTTTACTATTTTAGAAATGCCACTTTTAGAGAGTGAACATTTCTCTGCACTTACTGCTCTATTTACCTGAAACCAGGCCCCAATACACGTCTGGATTGGGCTGGGTGACAGCAACATTTGTGCCTTCCCTGTAGAGAGCCACAACACAGGTTACTCAACTGCACCTGGGGGGGGTGAGCTCCGCTCCCCCTCCACCCACAATAGGTTCAAGAACGATAATTTATGTAAATAAATACATTATAGCTACAGCTTATAATCATGTTAAATTAAATAATTTGTTGTTAGATGGTTCAAATATTTAAACCTCTGGTACATTTGGTAATTCTGTAAAAGCAGAACCCAACTGCCGTAACATTGCCAACCACAATGCCGTAACTTGGATTCGAACCAAGGTTGCTGCGGCCACAACGCAGAGTACTAACCACTATACGATCATGGCGAGCTACATGGGGTCAATGCCATACACTAACATGGAGAATTTATAATTTGGAACACTCAGGGCTGCTCCTGTGATAGGCTGGATGTATTCATTCCTTCCTCATTCCTCATACAGAGGCTGCGTCTCCTCAGTGGTTGATAGGCTGAAACCGTTTTCTGGCCGCCTGCTTGTGAACTGCCAGGAGTCAAAGATAACACATTACACTTGCGGGCCTGTGATGGGACACCAATGCAGAGAAACCCACTTGGCACAGACCTTCTATTCTGTCTATTAGACCTGCATCTTCCCTGCACCTTTCAAGCCATTTGTTTGTGAAGCAAGAAAGAGTTAAGGAGTGATCCATCTACACTTTTATAGGGAGGATGCCGCCGTGAGCTCCTCCCAGCTAATCACACGAACAGCAGTAAAGTAATATAAATACACAGTTGAGGGCGGGCTGCAAGGTCATGTTTTTGAGTAATTATTGAAACTGACCTCAGTGGCTCATTAGCAGAGCTGCGGCTAATGACTGGTTCCAAATCATGATGAAGCAAGCACCATGGCTCGTAGGGGACCCACAACACGCTTTTCTTAGCTCACTGAATTAAAGTATAAACTTCTGCCGTGTGTGAGTGGTAAAGGCTTGTTAATATGGTTCCTTTTCCAATTCAAGTCTGACAACAAGAGGCAGAAACCACGTGGCTTCGAAAGCTCTGGATTTTAGCAACCAACCACAGAGAAAGAGAGAACTGGCAGTATGAGAGTTGGAGAAAACAGGAGCGGGAGCAAGGAGCTCAAATGAGATTAATGGCGCGTAAATAGAGAGCGTAAAGGAACAGTTACACAGCTAAGAAAAGGGAAAGAAAGACTAAGGAAAAAAACACAGAAAGAGCCTGTAGAGGAAATTCTCTTCCTGGGACAGCAGATTAAGAGAAATTACATAGGGAGAGGTTAAGGATGTAACATGGGGGAGAATAAAAAAGAAAATGCAGTTTTATGAAGTGTGTTTGCCAAATCCAGCCAGCACTTTTGTTCTATTTCTCTCTTTGCATCTTTTATTGGTAAAGTAAGTTTCAAGTGCATGTGCAGGTATGATTGAGAGAGCAATGGTATAATAATTTGAAGATTTTACACCAGTGCTAAAGTAGGAAGAGAGGTGTAGCAAAGACATGAAAGAGGTAGCGATAATAAATATGTGGAGAGGCAATAGTGACACAAAAATAAGCCACCTATTTATAAAACTGAAATTGAAGAAATACTAAAGGTTAACTTCTGAAATTGTAGCCGATAATAACAAGATTCTCATTGTTGGCAGGATTCGAACCTGCGCGGGGAGACCCCAATGGATTTCAAATCCATCGCCTTAACCACTCGGCCACAACAACTTACTGTAAGCTGCATGCAAATATTTTGTTTGAAAGTATTCAAGTTGTCCCACATCAAAGTACTGATATTCTGCAATGCGCTTTTTAAAAACAATGTTTTTTTCATCATGCACGTTCTGTCCTAAAAACAAAAATTGCATGAGTATATCTCTGGATCTGTAAAAGGATACGCTTGCATGCAAACTCTCATGTGGCACTCAATTTTTTGGACCCTGTTGCACTCTGTTTTTACGCTGCTTTTAGTCTACGACCCATATTACAGAAGTCTACCATCTCTGAGTATTTGTGACTCCTTTGTAAGTACCTTATCTTTAATCCTTGAAGAGCTCTATAATAAATGGGTCCGTCAAAGATTGCTTGAATGGAAGATAAAAGAAGGCCCACTTGTCTCACCAAATGCCGTAGAGAAACCTGATGTTTTACTCAAGTAATCCTTAGTTAATTTTTGTTAGACATGGCATCCTTAAGGTGGCCTACCAGCAACCTTTTTGCTTTTCACCTCACGTTTTGCTCTATCTTTATGTTGACCTTAGGACTCTAATCACTTTATCACTACTGTGAGAAAGTGGCTCTGTATATACTGTTCCCAAAAAGGTACAGTGTGCACAGAGTCCTCAGTGCCCAGAGGTTTGACAGAGGCTAAAGTTTGATATAACCTTACTCTCTAAAGTGGTAGCTTGCTCGAGCAGTAAGGCAGTATCCGAGGACAGTGTAAAGCATTTGTTGTACACACTCAGTCAGCAAATGGTCTCACACACTCAAGAACTGAACTCTAGGCCAATGGTTTGTATAAAAAATATATCGTTGTTTTATTTTAGAACCAACAATAGGTATCAAAATATACTTTCTCAGAATAAGATGCTTTAGTTAAAAACTTTGCAATAGGCAATTGACTTTTGCAGGTAATAGTTACAGTTTATTGCAATAGGAAACACAATTTCAAATACAATAATACATTGAGCTCAATGGGAATTTTAAGTTATATGCAATTAATTACTTTCAGGATTACTTTTCTAAATCCAGGACTGGATCCTAGATTCAGTCCTGGGACAGTTCTTGGAAACAAGTGAGTAAATTCGTTTTAGTAACTGTTGTGATTTTCAAGCAATATTTTGCTATTTTAAAAGTTGACACTTAGAAATTTTTTCTGATCAAATTACCAATGTTATCCTATGGAAGGAAATTCACTTAGCAGGTAGGTGGGGTTATGGTTACTTTTTCTATGTCAGTGTTGGATCCTAGATCCAGCACTACTGTACCACCTGTAAGCAGTTGAGAAACTGCGTTTAAGTTATACAAGCGATTTTTAAGGAATATTTATAAGTTTGCAAAATCGACACTTAGAAGAAATTTTACAGAAAAACAGTCAATGGTTTCCTATGGAAGAAAATTCAAGTTACGGGTAAAGTACATTCTCGTTACTTTGGTAATTCAGTGCTGGGCTCCTAGGCTCAGTACTGGGACATCTATCTAAAACAGGTAAGCAATTACGTTTTCACAATTGGTACGATTTTTAAAGAATATTTGTAAGTTTCAAAAATCGACACTTAGAAACTTTGTCAGCAAAAAGCAAGCAATGATATCCTATGGAAGAAAATTCGAGTTACTGGTAAGTACGGTTAAAATTACTTTTCAGGGTCAGTACTGAGCTACAAGATGCAGCACTGAGGTCTCTCCTGATAACAGGTGAGTAAATCAGAATTCGTTGTTCGGCTGATTTTAGATGAATATTTTAAAGTTCCAAAACTCCACACTTAGAAGAATTTCCAAGTGGAACCAGTCAATGTTAGCCTATGGAAGAGAAGTGAGTTATCGGCTTTTAGGTAAGTACTCGACTGGCAGAGTTATGGTTCTGGGCATAGACTCAAGGGTCTCCCAGGGGAGTCCCAGTCTACTTGCCAAGCCCTAAACTCCCCTTTTATTACATATAATTTACCCCTAAGGTAGGCCCTAGGTAGTCCTAGGTGCATGATGCTATGCAAGTAAAAGATAAGATATGTACTTTGGTGGTTCGCATGTCCTGTAAGTACCAAACAGTCTATTTCATTTTTCACTACTGTGAGGTCTACCTCTCTCATAGGTTAGCATTGGGTATTCCCCTATACTTTTTATTTGGTAATTCCATATCGGAGAGGAGTAGCTTTATTTATTTATTGAAAATCCTACTTACTGGTGAGGTTGGATTAAACTTTACTATTTTAGAAATGCCACTTTTAGAGAGTGAACATTTCTCTGCACTTACTGCTCTATTTACCTGAAACCAGGCCCCAATACACGTCTGGATTGGGCTGGGTGACAGCAACATTTGTGCCTTCCCTGTAGAGAGCCACAACACAGGTTACTCAACTGCACCTGGGGGGTGTGAGCTCCGCTCCCCCTCCACCCACAATAGGTTCAAGAACGATAATTTATGTAAATAAATACATTATAGCTACAGCTTATAATCATGTTAAATTAAATAATTTGTTGTTAGATGGTTTAAATATTTAAACCTCTGGTACATTTGGTAATTCTGTAAAAGCAGAACCCAACTGCCGTAACATTGCCAACCACAATGCCGTAACTTGGATTCGAACCAAGGTTGCTGCGGCCACAACGCAGAGTACTAACCACTATACGATCATGGCGAGCTACATGGGGTCAATGCCATACACTAACATGGAGAATTTATAATTTGGAACACTCAGGGCTGCTCCTGTGATAGGCTGGATGTATTCATTCCTTCCTCATTCCTCATACAGAGGCTGCGTCTCCTCAGTGGTTGATAGGCTGAAACCGTTTTCTGGCCGCCTGCTTGTGAACTGCCAGGAGTCAAAGATAACACATTACACTTGCGGGCCTGTGATGGGACACCAATGCAGAGAAACCCACTTGGCACAGACCTTCTATTCTGTCTATTAGACCTGCATCTTCCCTGCACCTTTCAAGCCATTTGTTTGTGAAGCAAGAAAGAGTTAAGGAGTGATCCATCTACACTTTTATAGGGAGGATGCCGCCGTGAGCTCCTCCCAGCTAATCACACGAACAGCAGTAAAGTAATATAAATACACAGTTGAGGGCGGGCTGCAAGGTCATGTTTTTGAGTAATTATTGAAACTGACCTCAGTGGCTCATTAGCAGAGCTGCGGCTAATGACTGGTTCCAAATCATGATGAAGCAAGCACCATGGCTCGTAGGGGACCCACAACACGCTTTTCTTAGCTCACTGAATTAAAGTATAAACTTCTGCCGTGTGTGAGTGGTAAAGGCTTGTTAATATGGTTCCTTTTCCAATTCAAGTCTGACAACAAGAGGCAGAAACCACGTGGCTTCGAAAGCTCTGGATTTTAGCAACCAACCACAGAGAAAGAGAGAACTGGCAGTATGAGAGTTGGAGAAAACAGGAGCGGGAGCAAGGAGCTCAAATGAGATTAATGGCGCGTAAATAGAGAGCGTAAAGGAACAGTTACACAGCTAAGAAAAGGAAAAGAAAGACTAAGGAAAAAAACACAGAAAGAGCCTGTAGAGGAAATTCTCTTCCTGGGACAGCAGATTAAGAGAAATTACATAGGGAGAGGTTAAGGATGTAACATGGGGGAGAATAAAAAAGAAAATGCAGTTTTATGAAGTGTGTTTGCCAAATCCAGCCAGCACTTTTGTTCTATTTCTCTCTTTGCATCTTTTATTGGTAAAGTAAGTTTCAAGTGCATGTGCAGGTATGATTGAGAGAGCAATGGTATAATAATTTGAAGATTTTACACCAGTGCTAAAGTAGGAAGAGAGGTGTAGCAAAGACATGAAAGAGGTAGCGATAATAAATATGTGGAGAGGCAATAGTGACACAAAAATAAGCCACCTATTTATAAAACTGAAATTGAAGAAATACTAAAGGTTAACTTCTGAAATTGTAGCCGATAATAACAAGATTCTCATTGTTGGCAGGATTCGAACCTGCGCGGGGAGACCCCAATGGATTTCAAATCCATCGCCTTAACCACTCGGCCACAACAACTTACTGTAAGCTGCATGCAAATATTTTGTTTGAAAGTATTCAAGTTGTCCCACATCAAAGTACTGATATTCTGCAATGCGCTTTTTAAAAACAATGTTTTTTTCATCATGCACGTTCTGTCCTAAAAACAAAAATTGCATGAGTATATCTCTGGATCTGTAAAAGGATACGCTTGCATGCAAACTCTCATGTGGCACTCAATTTTTTGGACCCTGTTGCACTCTGTTTTTACGCTGCTTTTAGTCTACGACCCATATTACAGAAGTCTACCATCTCTGAGTATTTGTGACTCCTTTGTAAGTACCTTATCTTTAATCCTTGAAGAGCTCTATAATAAATGGGTCCGTCAAAGATTGCTTGAATGGAAGATAAAAGAAGGCCCACTTGTCTCACCAAATGCCGTAGAGAAACCTGATGTTTTACTCAAGTAATCCTTAGTTAATTTTTGTTAGACATGGCATCCTTAAGGTGGCCTACCAGCAACCTTTTTGCTTTTCACCTCACGTTTTGCTCTATCTTTATGTTGACCTTAGGACTCTAATCACTTTATCACTACTGTGAGAAAGTGGCTCTGTATATACTGTTCCCAAAAAGGTACAGTGTGCACAGAGTCCTCAGTGCCCAGAGGTTTGACAGAGGCTAAAGTTTGATATAACCTTACTCTCTAAAGTGGTAGCTTGCTCGAGCAGTAAGGCAGTATCCGAGGACAGTGTAAAGCATTTGTTGTACACACTCAGTCAGCAAATGGTCTCACACACTCAAGAACTGAACTCTAGGCCAATGGTTTGTATAAAAAATATATCGTTGTTTTATTTTAGAACCAACAATAGGTATCAAAATATACTTTCTCAGAATAAGATGCTTTAGTTAAAAACTTTGCAATAGGCAATTGACTTTTGCAGGTAATAGTTACAGTTTATTGCAATAGGAAACACAATTTCAAATACAATAATACATTGAGCTCAATGGGAATTTTAAGTTATATGCAATTAATTACTTTCAGGATTACTTTTCTAAATCCAGGACTGGATCCTAGATTCAGTCCTGGGACAGTTCTTGGAAACAAGTGAGTAAATTCGTTTTAGTAACTGTTGTGATTTTCAAGCAATATTTTGCTATTTTAAAAGTTGACACTTAGAAATTTTTTCTGATCAAATTACCAATGTTATCCTATGGAAGGAAATTCAGTTAGCAGGTAGGTGGGGTTATGGTTACTTTTTCTATGTCAGTGTTGGATCCTAGATCCAGCACTACTGTACCACCTGTAAGCAGTTGAGAAACTGCGTTTAAGTTAAACAAGCAATTTTTAAGGAATATTTATAAGTTTGCAAAATCGACACTTAGAAGAAATTTTACAGAAAAACAGTCAATGGTTTCCTATGGAAGAAAATTCAAGTTACGGGTAAAGTACATTCTCGTTACTTTGGTAATTCAGTGCTGGGCTCCTAGGCTCAGTACTGGGACATCTATCTAAAACAGGTAAGCAATTACGTTTTCACAATTGGTACGATTTTTAAAGAATATTTGTAAGTTTCAAAAATCGACACTTAGAAACTTTGTCAGCAAAAAGCAAGCAATGATATCCTATGGAAGAAAATTCGAGTTACTGGTAAGTACGGTTAAAATTACTTTTCAGGGTCAGTACGGAGCTACAAGATGCAGCACTGAGGTCTCTCCTGATAACAGGTGAGTAAATCGGAATTCGTTGTTCGGCTGATTTTAGATGAATATTTTAAAGTTCCAAAACTCCACACTTAGAAGAATTTCCAAGTGGAACCAGTCAATGTTAGCCTATGGAAGAGAAGTGAGTTATCGGCTTTTAGGTAAGTACTCGACTGGCAGAGTTATGGTTCTGGGCATAGACTCAAGGGTCTCCCAGGGGAGTCCCAGTCTACTTGCCAAGCCCTAAACTCCCCTTTTATTACATATAATTTACCCCTAAGGTAGGCCCTAGGTAGTCCTAGGTCCATGATGCTATGCAAGTAAAAGATAAGATATGTACTTTGGTGGTTCGCATGTCCTGTAAGTACCAAACAGTCTATTTCATTTTTCACTACTGTGAGGTCTACCTCTCTCATAGGTTAGCATTGGGTATTCCCCTATACTTTTTATTTGGTAATTCCATATCGGAGAGGAGTAGCTTTATTTATTTATTGAAAATCCTACTTACTGGTGAGGTTGAATTTAACTTTACTATTTTAGAAATGCCACTTTTAGAGAGTGAACATTTCTCTGCACTTACTGCTCTATTTATCTGAAACCAGGCCCCAATACACGTCTGGATTGGGCTGGGTGACAGCAACATTTGTGCCTTCCCTGTAGAGAGCCACAACACAGGTTACTCAACTGCACCTGGGGGGTGAGCTCCGCTCCCCCTCCACCAACAATAGGTTCAAGAACGATAATTTATGTAAGTAAATACATTATAGCTACAGCTTATAATCATGTTAAATTAAATAATTTGTTGTTAGATGGTTTAAATATTTAAACCTCTGGTACATTTGGTAATTCTGTAAAAGCAGAACCCAACTGCCGTAACATTGCCAACCACAATGCCGTAACTTGGATTCGAACCAAGGTTGCTGCGGCCACAACGCAGAGTACTAACCACTATAAGATCACGGCAAGCTACATGGGGTCAATGCCATACACTAACATGGAGAATTTATAATTTGGAACACTCAGGCCTGCTCCTGTGATAGGCTGGATGTATTCATTCCTTCCTCATTCCTCATACAGAGGCTGCGTCTCCTCAGTGGTTGATAGGCTGAAACCGTTTCCTGGCCGCCTGCTTGTGAACTGCCAGGAGTCAAAGATAACACATTACACTTGCGGGCCTGTGATGGGACACCAATGCAGAGAAACCCACTTGGCACAGACCTTCTATTCTGTCTATTAGACCTGCATCTTCCCTGCACCTTTCAAGCCATTTGTATGTGAAGCAAGAAAGAGTTAAGGAGTGATCCATCTACACTTTTATAGGGAGGATGCCGCCGTGAGCTCCTCCCAGCTAATCACACGAACAGCAGTAAAGTAATATAAATACACAGTTGAGGGCGGGCTGCAAGGTCATGTTTTTGAGTAATTATTGAAACTGACCTCAGTGGCTCATTAGCAGAGCTGCGGCTAATGACTGGTTCCAAATCATGATGAAGCAAGCACCATGGCTCGTAGGGGACCCACAACACGCTTTTCTTAGCTCACTGAATTAAAGTATAAACTTCCGCCGTGTGTGAGTGGTAAAGGCTTGTTAATATGGTTCCTTTTCCAATTCAAGTCTGACAACAAGAGGCAGAAACCACGTGGCTTCGAAAGCTCTGGATGTTAGCCACCAACCACAGAGAAAGAGAGAACTGGCAGTATGAGAGTTGGAGAAAACAGGAGCGGGAGCAAGGAGCTCAAATGAGATTAATGGCGCGTAAATAGAGAGTGTAAAGGAACAGTTACACAGCTAAGAAAAGGGAAAGAAAGACTAAGGAAAAAAACACAGAAAGAGCCTGTAGAGGAAATTCTCTTCCTGGGACAGCAGATTAAGAGAAATTACATAGGGAGAGGTTCAGCATGTAACACGGGGAGAATAAAAAAGAAAATGCAGTTTTATGAAGTGTGTTTGCCAAATCCAGCCAGCACTTTTGTTCTATTTCTCTCTTTGCATCTTTTATTGGTAAAGTAAGTTTCAAGTGCATGCGCAGGTATGATTGAGAGAGCAATGGTATAATAATTTCAAGCGTTTACACCAGTGCTAAAGTAGGAAGAGAGGTGTAGCAAAGACATGAAAGAGGTAGCGATAATAAATATGTGGAGAGGCAATAGTGACACAAAAATAAGCCACCTATTTATAAAACTGAAATTGAAGAAATACTAAAGGTTAACTTCTGAAATTGTAGCCGATAATAACAAGATTCTCATTGTTGGCAGGATTCGAACCTGCGCGGGGAGACCCCAATGGATTTCAAATCCATCGCCTTAACCACTCGGCCACAACAACTTACTGTAAGCTGCATGCAAATATTTTGTTTGAAAGTATTCAAGTTGTCCCACATCAAAGTACTGATATTCTGCAATGCGCTTTTTAAAAACAATGTTTTTTTCATCATGCACGTTCTGTCCTAAAAACAAAAATTGCATGAGTATATCTCTGGATCTGTAAAAGGATACGCTTGCATGCAAACTCTCATGTGGCACTCAATTTTTTGGACCCTGTTGCACTCTGTTTTTACGCTGCTTTTAGTCTACGACCCATATTACAGAAGTCTACCATCTCTGAGTATTTGTGACTCCTTTGTAAGTACCTTATCTTTAATCCTTGAAGAGCTCTATAATAAATGGGTCCGTCAAAGATTGCTTGAATGGAAGATAAAAGAAGGCCCACTTGTCTCACCAAATGCCGTAGAGAAACCTGATGTTTTACTCAAGTAATCCTTAGTTAATTTTTGTTAGACATGGCATCCTTAAGGTGGCCTACCAGCAACCTTTTTGCTTTTCACCTCACGTTTTGCTCTATCTTTATGTTGACCTTAGGACTCTAATCACTTTATCACTACTGTGAGAAAGTGGCTCTGTATATACTGTTCCCAAAAAGGTACAGTGTGCACAGAGTCCTCAGTGCCCAGAGGTTTGACAGAGGCTAAAGTTTGATATAACCTTACTCTCTAAAGTGGTAGCTTGCTCGAGCAGTAAGGCAGTATCCGAGGACAGTGTAAAGCATTTGTTGTACACACTCAGTCAGCAAATGGTCTCACACTCTCAAGAACTGAACTCTAGGCCAATGGTTTGTATAAAAAATATATCGTTGTTTTATTTTAGAACCAACAATAGGTATCAAAATATACTTTCTCAGAATAAGATGCTTTAGTTAAAAACTTTGCAATAGGCAATTGACTTTTGCAGGTAATAGTTACAGTTTATTGCAATAGGAAACACAATTTCAAATACAATAATACATTGAGCTCAATGGGAATTTTAAGTTATATGCAATTAATTACTTTCAGGATTACTTTTCTAAATCCAGGACTGGATCCTAGATTCAGTCCTGGGACAGTTCTTGGAAACAAGTGAGTAAATTCGTTTTAGTAACTGTTGTGATTTTCAAGCAATATTTTGCTATTTTAAAAGTTGACACTTAGAAATTTTTTCTGATCAAATTACCAATGTTATCCTATGGAAGGAAATTCAGTTAGCAGGTAGGTGGGGTTATGGTTACTTTTTCTATGTCAGTGTTGGATCCTAGATCCAGCACTACTGTACCACCTGTAAGCAGTTGAGAAACTGCGTTTAAGTTATACAAGCAATTTTTAAGGAATATTTATAAGTTTGCAAAATCGACACTTAGAAGACATTTTACAGAAAAACAGTCAATGGTTTCCTATGGAAGAAAATTCAAGTTACGGGTAAAGTACATTCTCGTTACTTTGGTAATTCAGTGCTGGGCTCCTAGGCTCAGTACTGGGACATCTATCTAAAACAGGTAAGCAATTACGTTTTCACAATTGGTACGATTTTTAAAGAATATTTGTAAGTTTCAAAAATCGACACTTAGAAACTTTGTCAGCAAAAAGCAAGCAATGATATCCTATGGAAGAAAATTCGAGTTACTGGTAAGTACGGTTAAAATTACTTTTCAGGGTCAGTACTGAGCTACAAGATGCAGCACTGAGGTCTCTCCTGATAACAGGTGAGTAAATCGGAATTCGTTGTTCGGCTGATTTTAGATGAATATTTTAAAGTTCCAAAACTCCACACTTAGAAGAATTTCCAAGTGGAACCAGTCAATGTTAGCCTATGGAAGAGAAGTGAGTTATCGGCTTTTAGGTAAGTACTCGACTGGCAGAGTTATGGTTCTGGGCATAGACTCAAGGGTCTCCCAGGGGAGTCCCAGTCTACTTGCCAAGCCCTAAACTCCCCTTTTATTACATATAATTTACCCCTAAGTTAGGCCCTAGGTAGTCCTAGGTGCATGATGCTATGCAAGTAAAAGATAAGATATGTACTTTGGTGGTTCGCATGTCCTGTAAGTACCAAACAGTCTATTTCATTTTTCACTACTGTGAGGTCTACCTCTCTCATAGGTTAGCATTGGGTATTCCCCTATACTTTTTATTTGGTAATTCCATATCGGAGAGGAGTAGCTTTATTTATTTATTGAAAATCCTACTTACTGGTGAGGTTGAATTTAACTTTACTATTTTAGAAATGCCACTTTTAGAGAGTGAACATTTCTCTGCACTTACTGCTCTATTTATCTGAAACCAGGCCCCAATACACGTCTGGATTGGGCTGGGTGACAGCAACATTTGTGCCTTCCCTGTAGAGAGCCACAACACAGGTTACTCAACTGTACCTGGGGGGTGAGCTCCGCTCCCCCTCCACCAACAATAGGTTCAAGAACGATAATTTATGTAAGTAAATACATTATAGCTACAGCTTATAATCATGTTAAATTAAATAATTTGTTGTTAGATGGTTTAAATATTTAAACCTCTGGTACATTTGGTAATTCTGTAAAAGCAGAACCCAACTGCCGTAACATTGCCAACCACAATGCCGTAACTTGGATTCGAACCAAGGTTGCTGCGGCCACAACGCAGAGTACTAACCACTATGCGATCACGGCGAGCTACATGGGGTCAATGCCATACACTAACATGGAAAATTTATAATTTGGAACACTCAGGGCTGCTCCTGTGATAGGCTGGATGTATTCATTCCTTCCTCATTCCTCATACAGAGGCTGCGTCTCCTCAGTGGTTGATAGGCTGAAACCGTTTCCTGGCCGCCTGCTTGTGAACTGCCAGGAGTCAAAGATAACACATTACACTTGCGGGCCTGTGATGGGACACCAATGCAGAGAAACCCACTTGGCACAGACCTTCAATTCTGTCTATTAGACCTGCATCTTCCCTGCACCTTTCAAGCCATTTGTATGTGAAGCAAGAAAGAGTTAAGGAGTGATCCATCTACACTTTTATAGGGAGGATGCCGCCGTGAGCTCCTCCCAGCTAATCACACGAACAGCAGTAAAGTAATATAAATACACAGTTGAGGGCGGGCTGCAAGGTCATGTTTTTGAGTAATTATTGAAACTGACCTCAGTGGCTCATTAGCAGAGCTGTGGCTAATGACTGGTTCCAAATCATGATGAAGCAAGCACCATGGCTCGTAGGGGACCCACAACACGCTTTTCTTAGCTCACTGAATTAAAGTATAATCTTCCGCCGTGTGTGAGTGGTAAAGGCTTGTTAATATGGTTCCTTTTCCAATTCAAGTCTGACAACAAGAGGCAGAAACCACGTGGCTTCGAAAGCTCTGGATGTTAGCCACCAACCACAGAGAAAGAGAGAACTGGCAGTATGAGAGTTGGAGAAAACAGGAGCGGGAGCAAGGAGCTCAAATGAGATTAATGGCGCGTAAATAGAGAGCGTAAAGGAACAGTTACACAGCTAAGAAACGGGAAAGAAAGACTAAGGAAAAAAACACAGAAAGAGCCTGTAGAGGAAATTCTCTTCCTGGGACAGCAGATTAAGAGAAATTACATAGGGAGAGGTTCAGCATGTAACACGGGGAGAATAAAAAAGAAAATGCAGTTTTATGAAGTGTGTTTGCCAAATCCAGCCAGCACTTTTGTTCTATTTCTCTCTTTGCAACTTTTATTGGTAAAGTAAGTTTCAAGTGCATGGCCAGGTATGATTGAGAGAGCAATGGTATAATAATTTGAAGCGTTTACACCAGTGCTAAAGTAGGAAGAGAGGTGTAGCAAAGACATGAAAGAGGTAGCGATAATAAATATGTGGAGAGGCAATAGTGACACAAAAATAAGCCACCTATTTATAAAACTGAAATTGAAGAAATACTAAAGGTTAACTTCTGAAATTGTAGCCGATAATAACAAGATTCTCGTTGTTGGCAGGATTCGAACCTGCGCGGGGAGACCCCAATGGATTTCAAGTCCATCACCTTAACCACTCGGCCACAACAACTTACTGTAAGCTGCATGCAAATACTTTGTTTGAAAGTATTCAAGTTGTCCCACATCAAAGTACTGATATTCTGCAATGCACTTTTTAAAAACAATGTTTTTTTCATCACGCACGTTCTGTCCTAAAAACAAAAATTGCATGAGTATATCTCTGGATCTGTAAAAGGATACGCTTGCATGCAAACTCTCATGTGGCACTCAATTTTTTGGACCCTGTTGCACTCTGTTTTTGCGCTGCTTTTAGTCTACGACCCATATTACAGAAGTCTACCATCTCTGAGTATTTGTGACTCCTTTGTAAGTACCTTATCTTTAATCCTTGAAGAGCTCTATAATAAATGGGTCTGTCAAAGATTGCTTGAATGGAAGATAAAAGAAGGCCCACTTGTCTCACCAAATGCCGTAGAGAAACCTGATGTTTTACTCACGTAATCCTCAGTTCATTTTTGTTAGACATGGCATCCTTAAGGTGGCCTACCAGCAGCCTTTTTGCTTTTCACCTCACGTTTTGCTCTATCTTTATGTTGGCCTTAGGACTCTAATCACTTTATCACTACTGTGAGAAAGTGGCTCTGTATATACTGTTCCCAAATAGGTACAGTGTGCACAGAGTCCTCAGTGCCCAGAGGTTTAACAGAGGCTAAAGTTTGATATAACCTTACTCTCTAAAGTGGTAGCTTGCTCGAGCAGTAAGGCAGTATCCGAGGACAGTGTAAAGCATTTGTGGTACACACTCAGTCAGCAAATGGTCTCACACACTCAAGAACTGAACTCTAGGCCAATGGTTTGTATAAAAAATATATTGTTGTTTTATTTTAGAACCAACAATAGGTATCAAAATATACTTTCTCAGAATAAGATGCTTTAGTTAAATACTTTGCAATAGGCAATTGACTTTTGCAGTAATAGTTACAGTTTATTGCAATAGGAAACACAATTTCAAATACAATAATACATTGAGCTCAATGGGAATTTTAAGTTATATGCAATTAATTACTTTCAGGATTACTTTTCTAAATCCAGGACTGGATCCTAGATTCAGTCCTGGGACAGTTCTTGGAAACAAGTGAGTAAATTCGTTTTAGTAACTGTTGTGATTTTCAAGCAATATTTTGCTATTTTAAAAGTTGACACTTAGAAATTTTTTCTGATCAAATTTCCAATGTTATCCTATGGAAGGAAATTCACTTAGCAGGTAGGTGGGGTTATGGTTACTTTTTCTATGTCAGTGTTGGATCCTAGATCCAACACTACTGTACCACCTGTAAGCAGTTGAGAAACTGCGTTTAAGTTATACAAGCGATTTTTAAGGAATATTTATAAGTTTGCAAAATCGACACTTAGAAGAAATTTTACAGAAAAACAGTCGATGGTTTCCTATGGAAGAAAATTCAAGTTACGGGTAAAGTACATTCTCGTTACTTTGGTAATTCAGTGCTGGGCTCCTAGGCTCAGTACTGGGACATCTATCTGAAACAGGTAAGCAATTACGTTTTCACAGTTGGTACGATTTTTAAAGAATATTTGTAATTTTCAAAAATCGACACTTAGAAACTTTGTCAGCAAAAAGCAAGCAATGATATCCTATGGAAGAAAATTCGAGTTACTGGTAAGTACGGTTAAAATTACTTTTCAGGGTCAGTACTGAGCTACAAGATGCAGCACTGAGGTCTCTCCTGATAACAGGTGAGTAAATCAGAATTCGTTGTTCGGCTGATTTTAGATGAATATTTTAAAGTTCCAAAACTCCACACTTAGAAGAATTTCCAAGTGAAACCAGTCAATGTTAGCCTATGGAAGAGAAGTGAGTTATCGGCTTTTAGGTAAGTACTCGACTGGCAGAGTTATGGTTCTGGGCATAGACTCAGGGGTCTCCCAGGGGAGTCCCAGTCTACTTGCCAAGCCCAAACTCCCCTTTTATTACATATAATTTACCCCTAAGGTAGGCCCTAGGTAGTCCTAGGTGCATGATGCTATGCAAGTAAAAGATAAGATATGTACTTTGGTGGTTCGCATGTCCTGTAAGTACCAAACAGTCTATTTCATTTTTCACTACTGTGAGGTCTACCTCTCTCATAGGTTAGCATTGGGTATTCCCCTATACTTTTTATTTGGTAATTCCATATCGGGGAGGAGTAGCTTTATTTATTTATTGAAAATCCTACTTACTGGTGAGGTTGGATTTAACTTTACTATTTTAGAAATGCCACTTTTAGAGAGTGAACATTTCTCTGCACTTACTGCTCTATTTACCTGAAACCTGGCCCCAATACACGTCTGGATTGGGCTGGGTGACAGCAACATTTGTGCCTTCCCTGTAGAGAGCCACAACACAGGTTACTCAACTGCACCTGGGGGGTGAGCTCCGCTCCCCCTCCACCCCCAATAGGTTTAAGAACGATAATTTATGTAAGTAAATACATTATAGCTACAGCTTATAATCATGTTAAATTAAATAATTTGTTGTTAGATGGTTTAAATATTTAAACCTCTGGTACATTTGGTAATTCTGTAAAAGCAGAACCCAACTGCCGCAACATTGCCAACCACAATGCAGTAACTTGGATTCGAACCAAGGTTGCTGCGGCCACAACGCAGACTACTAACCACTATACTATGACTGCAAGCTACATGGACTCAATGACATACACTATCATGGAGAATTTATAATTTGGAACACTCAGGGCTGCTCCTGTGATAGGCTGGATGTATTCATTGCTTCCTCATTCCTCATACAGAGGCTGCGTCTCCTCAGTGGTTGATAGGCTGAAACCGTTTCCTGGCCGCCTGCTTGTGAACTGCCAGGAGTCAAAGATAACACATTACACTTGCGGGCCTGTGATGGGACACCAATGCAGAGAAACCCACTTGGCACAGACTTTCTATTCTGTCTATTAGACCTGCATCTTCCCTGCACCTTTCAAGCCATTTGTATGTGAAGCAAGAAAGAGTTAAGGAGTGATCCATCTACACTTTTATAGGGAGGATGCCGCCGTGAGCTCCTCCCAGCTAATCACACGAACAGCAGTAAAGTAATATAAATACACAGTTGAGGGCGGGTTGCAAGGTCATCTTTTTGAGTAATTATTGAAACTGACCTCAGTGGCTCATTAGCAGAGCTGCGGCTAATGACTGGTTCCAAATCATGATGAAGCAAGCACCATGGCTCGTAGGGGACCCACAACACGCTTTTCTTAGCTCACTGAATTAAAGTATAAACTTCCGCCGTGTGTGAGTGGTAAAGGCTTGTTAATATGGTTCCTTTTCCAATTCAAGTCTGACAACAAGAGGCAGAAACCATGTGGCTTCGAAAGCTCTGGATTTTAGCAACCAACCACAGAGAAAGAGAGAACTGGCAGTATGAGAGTTGGAGAAAACAGGAGCGGGAGCAAGGAGCTCAAATGAGATTAATGGCGCGTAAATAGAGAGCGTAAAGGAACAGTTACACAGCTAAGAAAAGGGAAAGAAAGACTAAGGAAAAAAACACAGAAAGAGCCTGTAGAGGAAATTCTCTTCCTGGGACAGCAGATTAAGAGAAATTACATAGGGAGAGGTTAAGCATGTAACACGGGGGAGAATAAAAAAGAAAATGCAGTTTTATGAAGTGTGTTTGCCAAATCCAGCCAGCACTTTTGTTCTATTTCTCTCTTTGCATCTTTTATTGGTAAAGTAAGTTTCAAGTGCATGCCCAGGTATGATTGAGAGAGCAATGGTGTAATAATTTCAAGCGTTTCCACCAGTGCTAAAGTAGGAAGAGAGGTGTAGCAAAGACATGAAAGAGGTAGCGATAATAAATATGTGGAGAGGCAATAGTGACACAAAAATAAGCCACCTATTTATAAAACTGAAATTGAAGAAATACTAAAGGTTAACTTCTGAAATTGTAGCCGATAATAACAAGATTCTCGTTGTTGGTCGGATACGAACCTGCGCGGGGAGACCCCAATGGATTTCAAGTCCATCGCCTTAACCACTCGGCCACAACAACTTACTGTAAGCTACATGCAAATATTTTGTTTGAAAGTATTCAAGTTGTCCCACATCAAAGTACTGATATTCTGCAATGCGCTTTTTAAAAACAAGGTTTTTTTCATCATGCACGTTCTGTCCTAAAAACAAAAATTGCATGAGTATATCTCTGGATCTGTAAAAGGATACGCTTGCATGCAAACTCTCATGTGGCACTCAATTTTTTGGACCCTGTTGCACTCTGTTTTTGCGCTGCTTTTAGTCTACGACCCATATTACAGAAGTCGACCATCTCTGAGTATTTGTGACTCCTTTGTAAGTACCTTGGGGCAGATTTATGAGCCCCTTGCGCCACTTTTGCGTCACTTTTAACATGGGAAAAGTGACGCAAAAGTGGCGCAAGGGGCTCATAAATCTGCCCCCTTATCTTTAATCCTTGAAGAGCTCTATAATAAATGGGTCCATCAAAGATTGCTTGAATGGAAGATAAAAGAAGGCCCACTTGTCTCACCAAATGCCGTAGAGAAACATGATGTTTTACTCACGTAATCCTCAGTTCATTTTTGTTAGACATGGCATCCTTAAGGTGGCCTACCAGCAACCTTTTTGCTTTTCACCTCACGTTTTGCTCTATCTTTATGTTGGCCTTAGGACTCTAATCACTTTATCACTACTGTGAGAAAGTGGCTCTGTATATACTGTTCCCAAATAGGTACAGTGTGCACAGAGTCCTCATTGCCCAGAGGTTTAACAGAGGCTAAAGTTTGATATAACCTTACTCTCTAAAGTGGTAGCTTGCTCGAGCAGTAAGGCAGTATCCGAGGACAGTGTAAAGCATTTGTTGTACACACTCAGTCAGCAAATGGTCTCACACACTCAAGAACTGAACTCTAGGCCAATGGTTTGTATAAAAAATATATTGTTGTTTTATTTTAGAACCAACAATAGGTATCAAAATATACTTTCTCAGAATAAGATGCTTTAGTTAAATACTTTGCAATAGGCAATTGACTTTTGCAGGTAATAGTTACAGTTTATTGCAATAGGAAACACAATTTCAAATACAATAATACATTGAGCTCAATGGGAATTTTAAGTTATATGCAATTCATTACTTTCAGGATTACTTTTTTAAATCCAGGACTGGATCCTAGATTCAGTCCTGGGACAGTTCTTGGAAACAAGTGAGTAAATTCGTTTTAGTAACTGTTGTGATTTTCAAGCAATATTTTGCTATTTTAAAAGTTGACACTTAGAAATTTTTTCTGATCAAATGACCAATGTTATCCTATGGAAGGAAATTCACTTAGCAGGTAGGTGGGGTTATGGTTACTTTTTCTATGTCAGTGTTGGATCCTAGATCCAGCACTACTGTACCACCTGTAAGCAGTTGAGAAACTGCGTTTAAGTTATACAAGCGATTTTTAAGGAATATTTATAAGTTTGCAAAATCGACACTTAGAAGAAATTTTACAGAAAAACAGTCAATGGTTTCCTATGGAATAAAATTCAAGTTACGGGTAAAGTACGTTCTCGTTACTTTGGTAATTCAGTGCTGGGCTCCTAGGCTCAGTAATGGGACATCTATCTAAAACAGGTAAGCAATTACGTTTTCACAATTGGTACGATTTTTAAAGAATATTTGTAAGTTTCAAAAATCGACACTTAGAAACTTTTTCAGCAAAAAGCAAGCAATGATATCCTATGGAAGAAAATTCGAGTTACTGGTAAGTACGGTTAAAATTACTTTTCAGGGTCAGTACTGAGCTACAAGATGCAGCACTGAGGTCTCTCCTGATAACAGGGGAGTAAATCAGAATTCGTTGTTCGGCTGATTTTAGATGAATATTTTAAAGTTCCAAAACTACACACTTAGAAGAATTTCCAAGTGAAACCAGTCAATGTTAGCCTATGGAAGAGAAGTGAGTTATCGGCTTTTAGGTAAGTACTCGACTGGCAGAGTTATGGTTCTGGGCATAGACTCAGGGGTCTCCCAGGGGAGTCCCAGTCTACTTGCCAAGCCCTAAACTCCCCTTTTATTACATATAATTTACCCCTAAGGTAGGCCCTAGGTAGTCCTGGGTGCATGATGCTATGCAAGTAAAAGATAAGATATGTACTTTGGTGGTTCGCATGTCCTGTAAGTACCAAACAGTCTATTTCATTTTTCACTACTGTGAGGTCTACCTCTCTCATAGGTTAGCATTGGGTATTCCCCTATACTTTTTATTTGGTAATTCCATATCGGAGAGGAGTAGCTTTATTTATTTATTGAAAATCCTACTTACTGGTGAGGTTGGATTTAACTTTACTATTTTAGAAAGGCCACTTTTAGAGAGTGAACATTTCTCTGCACTTACTGCTCTATTTACCTGAAACCTGGCCCCAATACACGTCTGGATTGGGCTGGGTGACAGCAACATTTGTGCCTTCCCTGTAGAGAGCCACAACACAGGTTACTCAACTGCACCTGGGGGGTGAGCTCCGCTCCCCCTCCACCCCCAATAGGTTCAAGAACGATAATTTATGTAAGTAAATACATTATAGCTACAGCTTATAATCATGTTAAATTAAATAATTTGTTGTTAGATGGTTTAAATATTTAAACCTCTGGTACATTTGGTAATTCTGTAAAAGCAGAACCCAACTGCCGTAACATTGCCAACCACAATGCCGTGACTTGGATTCGAACCAAGGTTGCTGCGGCCACAACGCAGAGTACTAACCACTATACGATCACAGCGAGCTTCATGGGCTCAATGACATACACTAACATGGAGAATTTATAATTTGGAACACTCAGGGCTGCTCCTGTGATAGGCTGGATGTATTCATTGCTTCCTCATTCCTCATACAGAGGCTGCGTCTCCTCAGTGGTTGATAGGCTGAAACCGTTTCCTGGCCGCCTGCTTGTGATCTGCCAGGAGTCAAAGATAACACATTACACTTGCGGGCCTGTGATGGGACACCAATGCAGAGAAACCCACTTGGCACAGACCTTCTATTCTGTCTATTAGACCTGCATCTTCCCTGCACCTTTCAAGCCATTTGTATGTGAAGCAATAAAGAGTTAAGGAGTGATCCATCTACACTTTTATAGGGAGGATGCAGCCGTGAGCTCCTCCCAGCTAATCACACGAACAGCAGTAAAGTAATATAAATACACAGTTGAGGGCAGGCTGCAAGGTCATGTTTTTGAGTAATTATTGAAACTGACCTCAGTGGCTCATTAGCAGAGCTGCGGCTAATGACTGGTTCCAAATCATGATGAAGCAAGCACCATGGCTCGTAGGGGACCCACAACACGCTTTTCTTAGCTCACTGAATTAAAGTATAAACTTCCGCCGTGTGTGAGTGGTAAAGGCTTGTTAATATGGTTCCTTTTCCAATTCAAGTCTGACAACAAGAGGCAGAAACCACGTGGCTTCGAAAGCTCTGGATTTTAGCAACCAACCACGAAGAAAGAGAGAACTGGCAGTATGAGAGTTGGAGAAAACAGGAGCGGGAGCAAGGAGCTCAATTGAGATTAATGGCGCGTAAATAGAGAGTGTAAAGGAACAGTTACACAGCTAAGAAAAGGGAAAGAAAGACTAAGGGAAAAAACACAGAAAGAGCCTGTAGAGGAAAGTCTCTTCCTGGGACAGCAGATTAAGAGAAATTACATAGGGAGAGGTTAAGCAGGTAACATGGGGGAGAATAAAAAAGAAAATGCAGTTTTATGAAGTGTGTTTGCCAAATCCAGCCAGCACTTTTGTTCTATTTCTCTCTTTGCATCTTTTATTGGTAAAGTAAGTTTCAAGTGCATGCGCAGGTATGATTGAGAGAGCAATGGTATAATAATTTCAAGCGTTTACACCAGTGCTAAAGTAGGAAGAGAGGTGTAGCAAAGACATGAAAGAGGTAGCGATAATAAATATGTGGAGAGGCAATAGTGACACAAAAATAAGCCACCTATTTATAAAACTGAAATTGAAGAAATACTAAAGGTTAACTTCTGAAATTGTAGCCGATAATAACAAGATTCTCGTTGTTGGCAGGATTCGAACCTGCGCGGGGAGACCCCAATGGATTTCTAGTCCATCGCCTTAACCACTCGGCCACAACAACTTACTGTAAGCTGCATGCAAATATTTTGTTTGAAAGTATTCAAGTTGTCCCACATCAAAGTACTGATATTCTGCAATGCGCTTTTTAAAAACAATGTTTTTTTCATCATGCACGTTCTGTCCTAAAAACAAAAATTGCATGAGTATATCTCTGGATCTGTAAAAGGATACGCTTGCATGCAAACTCTCATATGGCACTCAATTTTTTGGACCCTGTTGCACTCTGTTTTTACGCTGCTTTTAGTCTACGACCCATATTACAGAAGTCTACCATCTCTGAGTATTTGTGACTCCTTTGTAAGTACCTTATCTTTAATCCTTGAAGAGCTCTATAATAAATGGGTCCGTCAAAGATTGCTTGAATGGAAGATAAAAGAAGGCCCACTTGTCTCACCAAATGCCGTAGAGAAACCTGATGTTTTACTCACGTAATCCTTAGTTAATTTTTGTTAGACATGGCATCCTTAAGGTGGCCTACCAGCAACCTTTTTGCTTTTCACCTCACGTTTTGCTCTATCTTTATGTTGGCCTTAGGACTCTAATCACTTTATCACTACTGTGAGAAAGTGGCTCTGTATATACTGTTCCCAAAAAGGTACAGTGTGCACAGAGTCCTCAGTGCCCAGAGGTTTGACAGAGGCTAAAGTTTGATATAACCTTACTCTCTAAAGTGGTAGCTTGCTCGAGCAGTAATGCAGTATCCGAGGACAGTGTAAAGCATTTGTTGTACACACTCAGTCAGCAAATGGTCTCACACACTCAAGAACTGAACTCTAGGCCAATGGTTTGTATAAAAAATATATCGTTGTTTTATTTTAGAACCAACAATAGGTATCAAAATATACTTTCTCAGAATAAGATGCTTTAGTTAAAAACTTTGCAATAGGCAATTGACTTTTGCAGGTAATAGTTACAGTTTATTGCAATAGGAAACACAATTTCAAATACAATAATACATTGAGCTCAATGGGAATTTTAAGTTATATGCAATTAATTACTTTCAGGATTACTTTTCTAAATCCAGGACTGGATCCTAGATTCAGTCCTGGGACAGTTCTTGGAAACAAGTGAGTAAATTCGTTTTAGTAACTGTTGTGATTTTCAAGCAATATTTTGCTATTTTAAAAGTTGACACTTAGAAATTTTTTCTGATCAAATTACCAATGTTATCCTATGGAAGGAAATTCACTTAGCAGGTAGGTGGGGTTATGGTTACTTTTTCTATGTCAGTGTTGGATCCTAGATCCAGCACTACTGTACCACCTGTAAGCAGTTGAGAAACTGCGTTTAAGTTATACAAGCAATTTTTAAGGAATATTTATAAGTTTGCAAAATCGACACTTAGAAGAAATTTTACAGAAAAACAGTCAATGGTTTCCTATGGAAGAAAATTCAAGTTACGGGTAAAGTACATTCTCG
The DNA here is from genome assembly GCF_964204655.1 of Triturus cristatus. Lineage (NCBI taxonomy): Eukaryota > Metazoa > Chordata > Amphibia > Caudata > Salamandridae > Triturus > Triturus cristatus. Next base: position 719,723,072 of record NC_140595.1, read on the forward strand.
TTACTTTGGTAATTCAGGGCTGGGCTCCTAGGCTCAGTACTGGGACATCTATCTAAAACAGGTAAGCAATTACATTTTCACAATTGGTACGATTTTTAAAGAATATTTGTAAGTTTCAAAAATCGACACTTAGAAACTTTGTCAGCAAAAAGCAAGCAATGATATCCTATGGAAGAAAATTCGAGTTACTGGTAAGTACGGTTAAAATTACTTTTCAGGGTCAGTACTGAGCTACAAGATGCAGCACTGAGGTCTCTCCTGATAACAGGTGAGTAAATCAGAATTCGTTGTTCGGCTGATTTTAGATGAATATTTTAAAGTTCCAAAACTCCACACTTAGAAGAATTTCCAAGTGGAACCAGTCAATGTTAGCCTATGGAAGAGAAGTGAGTTATCGGCTTTTAGGTAAGTACTCGACTGGCAGAGTTATGGTTCTGGGCATAGACTCAAGGGTCTCCCAGGGGAGTCCCAGTCTACTTGCCAAGCCCTAAACTCCCCTTTTATTACATATAATTTACCCCTAAGGTAGGCCCTAGGTAGTCCTAGGTGCATGATGCTATGCAAGTAAAAGATAAGATATGTACTTTGGTGGTTCGCATGTCCTGTAAGTACCAAACAGTCTATTTCATTTTTCACTACTGTGAGGTCTACCTCTCTCATAGGTTAGCATTGGGTATTCCCCTATACTTTTTATTTGGTAATTCCATATCGGAGAGGAGTAGCTTTATTTATTTATTGAAAATCCTACTTACTGGTGAGGTTGGATTTAACTTTACTATTTTAGAAATGCCACTTTTAGAGAATGAACATTTCTCTGCACTTACTGCTCTATTTACCTGAAACCAGGCCCCAATACACGTCTGGATTGGGCTGGGTGACAGCAACATTTGTGCCTTCCCTGTAGAGAGCCACAACACAGGTTACTCAACTGCACCTGGGGGGTGAGCTCCGCTCCCCCTCCACCAACAATAGGTTCAAGAACGATAACTTATGTAAGTAAATACATTATAGCTACAGCTTATAATCATGTTAAAATAAATAATTTGTTGTTAGATGGTTTAAATATTTAAACCTCTGGTACATTTGGTAATTCTGTAAAAGCAGAACCCAACTGCCGTAACATTGCCAACCACAATGCCGTAACTTGGATTTGAACCAAGGTTGCTGCGGCCACAACGCAGAGTACTAACCACCATACGATCACGGCGAGCTACATGGGGTCAATGCCATACACTAACATGGAGAATTTATAATTTGGAACACTCAGGGCTGCTCCTGTGATAGGCTGGATGTATTCATTCCTTCCTCATTCCTCATACAGAGGCTGCGTCTCCTCAGTGGTTGATAGGCTGAAACCGTTTCCTGGCCGCCTGCTTGTGAACTGCCAGGAGTCAAAGATAACACATTACACTTGCGGGCCTGTGATGGGACACCAATGCAGAGAAACCAACTTGGCACAGACCTTCTATTCTGTCTATTAGACCTGCATCTTCCCTGCACCTTTCAAGCCATTTGTATGTGAAGCAAGAAAGAGTTAAGGAGTGATCCATCTACACTTTTATAGGGAGGATGCCACCGTGAGCTCCTCCCAGCTAATCACACGAACAGCAGTAAAGTAATATAAATATACAGTTGAGGGCGGGCTGCAAGGTCATGTTTTTGAGTAATTATTGAAACTGACCTCAGTGGCTCATTAGCAGAGCTGCGGCTAATGACTGGTTCCAAATCATGATGAAGCAAGCACCATGGCTCGTAGGGGACCCACAACACGCTTTTCTTAGCTCACTGAATTAAAGTATAAACTTCCACCGTGTGTGAGTGGTAAAGGCTTGTTAATATGGTTCCTTTTCCAATTCAAGTCTGACAACAAGAGGCAGAAACCACGTGGCTTCGAAAGCTCTGGATTTTAGCCACCAACCACAGAGAAAGAGAGAACTGGCAGTATGAGAGTTGGAGAAAACAGGAGCGGGAGCAAGGAGCTCAAATGAGATTAATGGCACGTAAATAGAGAGCGTAAAGGAACAGTTACACAGCTAAGAAAAGGGAAAGAAAGACTAAGGAAAAAAACACAGAAAGAGCCTGTAGAGGAAATTCTCTTCCTGGGACAGCAGATTAAGAGAAATTACATAGGGAGAGGTTCAGCATGTAACACGGGGAGAATAAAAAAGAAAATGCAGTTTTATGAAGTGTGTTTGCCAAATCCAGCCAGCACTTTTGTTCTATTTCTCTCTTTGCATCTTTTATTGGTAAAGTAAGTTTCAAGTGCATGCTCAGGTATGATTGAGAGAGCAATGGTATAATAATTTGAAGCGTTTACACCAGTGCTAAAGTAGGAAGAGAGGTGTAGCAAAGACATGAAAGAGGTAGCGATAATAAATATGTGGAGAGGCAATAGTGACACAAAAATAAGCCACCTATTTATAAAACTGAAATTGAAGAAATACTAAAGGTTAACTTCTGAAACTGTAGCCGATAATAACAAGATTATCGTTGTTGGCAGGATTCGAACCTGCGCGGGGAGACCCCAATGGATTTGAAGTCCATCGCCTTAACCACTCGGCCACAACAACTTACTGTAAGCTGCATGCAAATATTTTGTTTGAAAGTATTCAAGGTGTCCCACATCAAAGTACTGATATTCTGCAATGCGCTTTTTAAAAACAATGTTTTTTTCATCATGCACGTTCTGTCCTAAAAACAAAAATTGCATGAGTATATCTCTGGATCTGTAAAAGGATACGCTTGCATGCAAACTCTCATGTGGCACTAAATTTTTTGGACCCTGTTGCACTCTGTTTTTGCGCTGCTTTTAGTCTACGACCCATATTACAGAAGTCTACCATCTCTGAGTATTTGTGACTCCTTTGTAAGTACCTTATCTTTAATCCTTGAAGAGCTCTATAATAAATGGGTCCGTCAAAGATTGCTTGAATGGAAGATAAAAGAAGGCCCACTTGTCTCACCAAATGCCGTAGAGAAACCTGATGTTTTACTCGCGTAATCCTCAGTTCATTTTTGTTAGACATGGCATCCTTAAGGTGGCCTACCAGCAGCCTTTTTGCTTTTCACCTCACGTTTTGCTCTATCTTTATGTTGGCCTTAGGACTCTAATCACTTTATCACTACTGTGAGAAAGTGGCTCTGTATATACTGTTCCCAAATAGGTACAGTGTGCACAGAGTCCTCAGTGCCCAGAGGTTTAACAGAGGCTAAAGTTTGATATAACCTTACTCTCTAAAGTGGTAGCTTGCTCGAGCAGTAAGGCAGTATCCGAGGACAGTGTAAAGCATTTGTTGTACACACTCAGTCAGCAAATGGTCTCACACACTCAAGAACTGAACTCTAGGCCAATGGTTTGTATAAAAAATATATTGTTGTTTTATTTTAGAACCAACAATAGGTATCAAAATATACTTTCTCAGAATAAGATGCTTTAGTTAAATACTTTGCAATAGGCAATTGACTTTTGCAGGTAATAGTTACAGTTTATTGCAATAGGAAACACAATTTCAAATACAATAATACATTGAGCTCAATGGGAATTTTAAGTTATATGCAATTCATTACTTTCAGGATTACTTTTCTAAATCCAGGACTGGATCCTAGATTCAGTCCTGGGACAGTTCTTGGAAACAAGTGAGTAAATTCGTTTTAGTAACTGTTGTGATTTTCAAGCAATATTTTGCTATTTTAAAAGTTGACACTTAGAAATTTTTTCTGATCAAATTACCAATGTTATCCTATGGAAGGAAATTCACTTAGCAGGTAGGTGGGGTTATGGTTACTTTTTCTATGTCAGTGTTGGATCCTAGATCCAGCACTACTGTACCACCTGTAAGCAGTTGAGAAACTGCGTTTAAGTTATACAAGCGATTTTTAAGGAATATTTATAAGTTTGCAAAATCGACACTTAGAAGAAATTTTACAGAAAAACAGTCAATGGTTTCCTATGGAAGAAAATTCAAGTTACGGGTAAAGTACATTCTCGTTACTTTGGTAATTCAGTGCTGGGCTCCTAGGCTCAGTACTGGGACATCTATCTAAAACAGGTAAGCAATTACGTTTTCACAATTGGTACGATTTTTAAAGAATATTTGTAAGTTTCAAAAATCGACACTTAGAAACTTTGTCAGCAAAAAGCAAGCAATGATATCCTATGGAAGAAAATTCGAGTTACTGGTAAGTACGGTTAAAATTACTTTTCAGGGTCAGTACTGAGCTACAAGATGCAGCACTGAGGTCTCTCCTGATAACAGGTGAGTAAATCAGAATTCGTTGTTCGGCTGATTTTAGATGAATATTTTAAAGTTCCAAAACTCCACACTTAGAAGAATTTCCAAGTGGAACCAGTCAATGTTAGCCTATGGAAGAGAAGTGAGTTATCGGCTTTTAGGTAAGTACTCGACTGGCAGAGTTATGGTTCTGGGCATAGACTCAAGGGTCTCCCAGGGGAGTCCCAGTCTACTTGCCAAGCCCTAAACTCCCCTTTTATTACATATAATTTACCCCTAAGGTAGGCCCTAGGTAGTCCTAGGTGCATGATGCTATGCAAGTAAAAGATAAGATATGTACTTTGGTGGTTCGCATGTCCTGTAAGTACCAAACAGTCTATTTCATTTTTCACTACTGTGAGGTCTACCTCTCTCATAGGTTAGCATTGGGTATTCCCCTATACTTTTTATTTGGTAATTCCATATCGGAGAGGAGTAGCTTTATTTATTTATTGAAAATCCTACTTACTGGTGAGGTTGGATTAAACTTTACTATTTTAGAAATGCCACTTTTAGAGAGTGAACATTTCTCTGCACTTACTGCTCTATTTACCTGAAACCAGGCCCCAATACACGTCTGGATTGGGCTGGGTGACAGCAACATTTGTGCCTTCCCTGTAGAGAGCCACAACACAGGTTACTCAACTGCACCTGGGGGGGGTGAGCTCCGCTCCCCCTCCACCCACAATAGGTTCAAGAACGATAATTTATGTAAATAAATACATTATAGCTACAGCTTATAATCATGTTAAATTAAATAATTTGTTGTTAGATGGTTTAAATATTTAAACCTCTGGTACATTTGGTAATTCTGTAAAAGCAGAACCCAACTGCCGTAACATTGCCAACCACAATGCCGTAACTTGGATTCGAACCAAGGTTGCTGCGGCCACAACGCAGAGTACTAACCACTATACGATCATGGCGAGCTACATGGGGTCAATGCCATACACTAACATGGAGAATTTATAATTTGGAACACTCAGGGCTGCTCCTGTGATAGGCTGGATGTATTCATTCCTTCCTCATTCCTCATACAGAGGCTGCGTCTCCTCAGTGGTTGATAGGCTGAAACCGTTTTCTGGCCGCCTGCTTGTGAACTGCCAGGAGTCAAAGATAACACATTACACTTGCGGGCCTGTGATGGGACACCAATGCAGAGAAACCCACTTGGCACAGACCTTCTATTCTGTCTATTAGACCTGCATCTTCCCTGCACCTTTCAAGCCATTTGTTTGTGAAGCAAGAAAGAGTTAAGGAGTGATCCATCTACACTTTTATAGGGAGGATGCCGCCGTGAGCTCCTCCCAGCTAATCACACGAACAGCAGTAAAGTAATATAAATACACAGTTGAGGGCGGGCTGCAAGGTCATGTTTTTGAGTAATTATTGAAACTGACCTCAGTGGCTCATTAGCAGAGCTGCGTCTAATGACTGGTTCCAAATCATGATGAAGCAAGCACCATTGCTCGTAGGGGACCCACAACACGCTTTTCTTAGCTCACTGAATTAAAGTATAAACTTCTGCCGTGTGTGAGTGGTAAAGGCTTGTTAATATGGTTCCTTTTCCAATTCAAGTCTGACAACAAGAGGCAGAAACCACGTGGCTTCGAAAGCTCTGGATTTTAGCAACCAACCACAGAGAAAGAGAGAACTGGCAGTATGAGAGTTGGAGAAAACAGGAGCGGGAGCAAGGAGCTCAAATGAGATTAATGGCGCGTAAATAGAGAGCGTAAAGGAACAGTTACACAGCTAAGAAAAGGGAAAGAAAGACTAAGGAAAAAAACACAGAAAGAGCCTGTAGAGGAAATTCTCTTCCTGGGACAGCAGATTAAGAGAAATTACATAGGGAGAGGTTAAGGATGTAACATGGGGGAGAATAAAAAAGAAAATGCAGTTTTATGAAGTGTGTTTGCCAAATCCAGCCAGCACTTTTGTTCTATTTCTCTCTTTGCATCTTTTATTGGTAAAGTAAGTTTCAAGTGCATGTGCAGGTATGATTGAGAGAGCAATGGTATAATAATTTGAAGATTTTACACCAGTGCTAAAGTAGGAAGAGAGGTGTAGCAAAGACATGAAAGAGGTAGCGATAATAAATATGTGGAGAGGCAATAGTGACACAAAAATAAGCCACCTATTTATAAAACTGAAATTGAAGAAATACTAAAGGTTAACTTCTGAAATTGTAGCCGATAATAACAAGACTCTCGTTGTTGGCCGGATTCGAACCTGCGCGAGGAGACCCCAATGGATTTCAAGTCCATCGCCTTAACCACTCGGCCACAACAACTTACTGTAAGCTGCATGCAAATATTTTGTTTGAAAGTATTCAAGTTGTCCCACATCAAAGTACTGATATTCTGCAATGCGCTTTTTAAAAACAATGTTTTTTTCATCATGCACGTTCTGTCCTAAAAACAAAAACTGCATGAGTATATCTCTGGATCTGTAAAAGGATACGCTTGCATGCAAACTCTCATGTGGCACTCAATTTTTTGGACCCTGTTGCACTCTGTTTTTGCGCTGCTTTTAGTCTACGACCCATATTACAGAAGTCTAGCATCTCTGAGTATTTGTGACTCCTTTGTAAGTACCTTATCTTTAATCCTTGAAGAGCTCTGTAATAAATGGGTCCTTCAAAGATTGCTTGAATGGAAGATAAAAGAAGGCCCACTTGTCTCACCAAATGCCGTAGAGAAACCTGATGTTTTACTCACGTAATCCTCAGTTCATTTTTGTTAGACATGGCATCCTTAAGGTGGCCTACCAGCAACCTTTTTGCTTTTCACCTCACGTTTTGCTCTATCTTTATGTTGGCCTTAGGACTCTAATCACTTTATCACTACTGTGAGAAAGTGGCTCTGTATATACTGTTCCCAAAAAGGTACAGTGTGCACAGAGTCCTCAGTGCCCAGAGGTTTGACAGAGGCTAAAGTTTGATATAACCTTACTCTCTAAAGTGGTAGCTTGCTCGAGCAGTAAGGCAGTATCCGAGGACAGTGTAAAGCATTTGTTGTACACACTCAGTCAGCAAATGGTCTCACACACTCAAGAACTGAACTCTAGGCCAATGGTTTGTATAAAAAATATATCGTTGTTTTATTTTAGAACCAACAATAGGTATCAAAATATACTTTCTCAGAATAAGATGCTTTAGTTAAAAACTTTGCAATAGGCAATTGACTTTTGCAGGTAATAGTTACAGTTTATTGCAATAGGAAACACAATTTCAAATACAATAATACATTGAGCTCAATGGGAATTTTAAGTTATATGCAATTAATTACTTTCAGGATTACTTTTCTAAATCCAGGACTGGATCCTAGATTCAGTCCTGGGACAGTTCTTGGAAACAAGTGAGTAAATTCGTTTTAGTAACTGTTGTGATTTTCAAGCAATATTTTGCTATTTTAAAAGTTGACACTTAGAAATTTTTTCTGATCAAATTACCAATGTTATCCTATGGAAGGAAATTCACTTAGCAGGTAGGTGGGGTTATGGTTACTTTTTCTATGTCAGTGTTGGATCCTAGATCCAGCACTACTGTACCACCTGTAAGCAGTTGAGAAACTGCGTTTAAGTTATACAAGCGATTTTTAAGGAATATTTATAAGTTTGCAAAATCGACACTTAGAAGAAATTTTACAGAAAAACAGTCAATGGTTTCCTATGGAAGAAAATTCAAGTTATGGGTAAAGTACATTCTCGTTACTTTGGTAATTCAGTGCTGGGCTCCTAGGCTCAGTACTGGGACATCTATCTAAAACAGGTAAGCAATTACGTTTTCACAATTGGTACGATTTTTAAAGAATATTTGTAAGTTTCAAAAATCGACACTTAGAAACTTTGTCAGCAAAAAGCAAGCAATGATATCCTATGGAAGAAAATTCGAGTTACTGGTAAGTACGGTTAAAATTACTTTTCAGGGTCAGTACTGAGCTACAAGATGCAGCACTGAGGTCTCTCCTGATAACAGGTGAGTAAATCAGAATTCGTTGTTCGGCTGATTTTAGATGAATATTTTAAAGTTCCAAAACTCCACACTTAGAAGAATTTCCAAGTGGAACCAGTCAATGTTAGCCTATGGAAGAGAAGTGAGTTATCGGCTTTTAGGTAAGTACTCGACTGGCAGAGTTATGGTTCTGGGCATAGACTCAAGGGTCTCCCAGGGGAGTCCCAGTCTACTTGCCAAGCCCTAAACTCCCCTTTTATTACATATAATTTACCCCTAAGGTAGGCCCTAGGTAGTCCTAGGTGCATGATGCTATGCAAGTAAAAGATAAGATATGTACTTTGGTGGTTCGCATGTCCTGTAAGTACCAAACAGTCTATTTCATTTTTCACTACTGTGAGGTCTACCTCTCTCATAGGTTAGCATTGGGTATTCCCCTATACTTTTTATTTGGTAATTCCATATCGGAGAGGAGTAGCTTTATTTATTTATTGAAAATCCTACTTACTGGTGAGGTTGGATTTAACTTTACTATTTTAGAAATGCCACTTTTAGAGAGTGAACATTTCTCTGCACTTACTGCTCTATTTACCTGAAACCAGGCCCCAATACACGTCTGGATTGGGCTGGGTGACAGCAACATTTGTGCCTTCCCTGTAGAGAGCCACAACACAGGTTACTCAACTGCACCTGGGGGGTGAGCTCCGCTCCCCCTCCACCCACAATAGGTTCAAGAACGATAATTTATGTAAGTAAATACATTATAGCTACAGCTTATAATCATGTTAAATTAAATAATTTGTTGTTAGATGGTTTAAATATTTAAACCTCTGGTACATTTGGTAATTCTGTAAAAGCAGAACCCAACTGCCGTAACATTGCCAACCACAATGCCGTAACTTAGATTCGAACCAAGGTTGCTGCGGCCACAACGCAGAGTACTAACCACTATACGATCATGGCGAGCTACATGGGGTCAATGCCATACACTAACATGGAGAATTTATAATTTGGAACACTCAGGGCTGCTCCTGTGATAGGCTGGATGTATTCATTCCTTCCTCATTCCTCATACAGAGGCTGCGTCTCCTCAGTGGTTGATAGGCTGAAACCGTTTTCTGGCCGCCTGCTTGTGAACTGCCAGGAGTCAAAGATAACACATTACACTTGCGGGCCTGTGATGGGACACCAATGCAGAGAAACCCACTTGGCACAGACCTTCTATTCTGTCTATTAGACCTGCATCTTCCCTGCACCTTTCAAGCCATTTGTTTGTGAAGCAAGAAAGAGTTAAGGAGTGATCCATCTACACTTTTATAGGGAGGATGCCGCCGTGAGCTCCTCCCAGCTAATCACACGAACAGCAGTAAAGTAATATAAATACACAGTTGAGGGCGGGCTGCAAGGTCATGTTTTTGAGTAATTATTGAAACTGACCTCAGTGGCTCATTAGCAGAGCTGCGGCTAATGACTGGTTCCAAATCATGATGAAGCAAGCACCATGGCTCGTAGGGGACCCACAACACGCTTTTCTTAGCTCACTGAATTAAAGTATAAACTTCTGCCGTGTGTGAGTGGTAAAGGCTTGTTAATATGGTTCCTTTTCCAATTCAAGTCTGACAACAAGAGGCAGAGACCACGTGGCTTCGAAAGCTCTGGATTTTAGCAACCAACCACAGAGAAAGAGAGAACTGGCAGTATGAGAGTTGGAGAAAACAGGAGCGGGAGCAAGGAGCTCAAATGAGATTAATGGCGCGTAAATAGAGAGCGTAAAGGAACAGTTACACAGCTAAGAAAAGGGAAAGAAAGACTAAGGAAAAAAACACAGAAAGAGCCTGTAGAGGAAATTCTCTTCCTGGGACAGCAGATTAAGAGAAATTACATAGGGAGAGGTTAAGGATGTAACATGGGGGAGAATAAAAAAGAAAATGCAGTTTTATGAAGTGTGTTTGCCAAATCCAGCCAGCACTTTTGTTCTATTTCTCTCTTTGCATCTTTTATTGGTAAAGTAAGTTTCAAGTGCATGTGCAGGTATGATTGAGAGAGCAATGGTATAATAATTTGAAGATTTTACACCAGTGCTAAAGTAGGAAGAGAGGTGTAGCAAAGACATGAAAGAGGTAGCGATAATAAATATGTGGAGAGGCAATAGTGACACAAAAATAAGCCACCTATTTATAAAACTGAAATTGAAGAAATACTAAAGGTTAACTTCTGAAATTGTAGCCGATAATAACAAGACTCTCGTTGTTGGCAGGATTCGAACCTGCGCGGGGAGACCCCAATGGATTTCAAGTCCATCGCCTTAACCACTCGGCCACAACAACTTACTGTAAGCTGCATGCAAATATTTTGTTTGAAAGTATTCAAGTTGTCCCACATCAAAGTACTGATATTCTGCAATGCGCTTTTTAAAAACAATGTTTTTTTCATCATGCACGTTCTGTCCTAAAAACAAAAATTGCATGAGTATATCTCTGGATCTGTAAAAGGATACGCTTGCATGCAAACTCTCATGTGGCACTCAATTTTTTGGACCCTGTTGCACTCTGTTTTTGCGCTGCTTTTAGTCTACGACCCATATTACAGAAGTCTAGCATCTCTGAGTATTTGTGACTCCTTTGTAAGTACCTTATCTTTAATCCTTGAAGAGCTCTATAATAAATGGGTCCTTCAAAGATTGCTTGAATGGAAGATAAAAGAAGGCCCACTTGTCTCACCAAATGCCGTAGAGAAACCTGATGTTTTACTCACGTAATCCTCAGTTCATTTTTGTTAGACATGGCATCCTTAAGGTGGCCTACCAGCAACCTTTTTGCTTTTCACCTCACGTTTTGCTCTATCTTTATGTTGGCCTTAGGACTCTAATCACTTTATCACTACTGTGAGAAAGTGGCTCTGTATATACTGTTCCCAAAAAGGTACAGTGTGCACAGAGTCCTCAGTGCCCAGAGGTTTGACAGAGGCTAAAGTTTGATATAACCTTACTCTCTAAAGTGGTAGCTTGCTCGAGCAGTAAGGCAGTATCCGAGGACAGTGTAAAGCATTTGTTGTACACACTCAGTCAGCAAATGGTCTCACACACTCAAGAACTGAACTCTAGGCCAATGGTTTGTATAAAAAATATATCGTTGTTTTATTTTAGAACCAACAATAGGTATCAAAATATACTTTCTCAGAATAAGATGCTTTAGTTAAAAACTTTGCAATAGGCAATTGACTTTTGCAGGTAATAGTTACAGTTTATTGCAATAGGAAACACAATTTCAAATACAATAATACATTGAGCTCAATGGGAATTTTAAGTTATATGCAATTAATTACTTTCAGGATGACTTTTCTAAATCCAGGACTGGATCCTAGATTCAGTCCTGGGACAGTTCTTGGAAACAAGTGAGTAAATTCGTTTTAGTAACTGTTGTGATTTTCAAGCAATATTTTGCTATTTTAAAAGTTGACACTTAGAAATTTTTTCTGATCAAATTACCAATGTTATCCTATGGAAGGAAATTCACTTAGCAGGTAGGTGGGGTTATGGTTACTTTTTCTATGTCAGTGTTGGATCCTAGATCCAGCACTACTGTACCACCTGTAAGCAGTTGAGAAACTGCGTTTAAGTTATACAAGCGATTTTTAAGGAATATTTATAAGTTTGCAAAATCGACACTTAGAAGAAATTTTACAGAAAAACAGTCAATGGTTTCCTATGGAAGAAAATTCAAGTTATGGGTAAAGTACATTCTCGTTACTTTGGTAATTCAGTGCTGGGCTCCTAGGCTCAGTACTGGGACATCTATCTAAAACAGGTAAGCAATTACGTTTTCACAATTGGTACGATTTTTAAAGAATATTTGTAAGTTTCAAAAATCGACACTTAGAAACTTTGTCAGCAAAAAGCAAGCAATGATATCCTATGGAAGAAAATTCGAGTTACTGGTAAGTACGGTTAAAATTACTTTTCAGGGTCAGTACTGAGCTACAAGATGCAGCACTGAGGTCTCTCCTGATAACAGGTGAGTAAATCAGAATTCGTTGTTCGGCTGATTTTAGATGAATATTTTAAAGTTCCAAAACTCCACACTTAGAAGAATTTCCAAGTGGAACCAGTCAATGTTAGCCTATGGAAGAGAAGTGAGTTATCGGCTTTTAGGTAAGTACTCGACTGGCAGAGTTATGGTTCTGGGCATAGACTCAAGGGTCTCCCAGGGGAGTCCCAGTCTACTTGCCAAGCCCTAAACTCCCCTTTTATTACATATAATTTACCCCTAAGGTAGGCCCTAGGTAGTCCTAGGTGCATGATGCTATGCAAGTAAAAGATAAGATATGTACTTTGGTGGTTCGCATGTCCTGTAAGTACCAAACAGTCTATTTCATTTTTCACTACTGTGAGGTCTACCTCTCTCATAGGTTAGCATTGGGTATTCCCCTATACTTTTTATTTGGTAATTCCATATCGGAGAGGAGTAGCTTTATTTATTTATTGAAAATCCTACTTACTGGTGAGGTTGGATTTAACTTTACTATTTTAGAAATGCCACTTTTAGAGAGTGAACATTTCTCTGCACTTACTGCTCTATTTACCTGAAACCAGGCCCCAATACACGTCTGGATTGGGCTGGGTGACAGCAACATTTGTGCCTTCCCTGTAGAGAGCCACAACACAGGTTACTCAACTGCACCTGGGGGGTGAGCTCCGCTCCCCCTCCACCCACAATAGGTTCAAGAACGATAATTTATGTAAGTAAATACATTATAGCTACAGCTTATAATCATGTTAAATTAAATAATTTGTTGTTAGATGGTTTAAATATTTAAACCTCTGGTACATTTGGTAATTCTGTAAAAGCAGAACCCAACTGCCGTAACATTGCCAACCACAAAGCCGTAACTTGGATTCGAACCAAGGTTGCTGCGGCCACAACGCAGAGTACTAACCACTATACGATCATGGCGAGCTACATGGGGTCAATGCCATACACTAACATGGAGAATTTATAATTTGGAACACTCAGGGCTGCTCCTGTGATAGGCTGGATGTATTCATTCCTTCCTCATTCCTCATACAGAGGCTGCGTCTCCTCAGTGGTTGATAGGCTGAAACCGTTTTCTGGCCGCCTGCTTGTGAACTGCCAGGAGTCAAAGATAACACATTACACTTGCGGGCCTGTGATGGGACACCAATGCAGAGAAACCCACTTGGCACAGACCTTCTATTCTGTCTATTAGACCTGCATCTTCCCTGCACCTTTCAAGCCATTTGTATGTGAAGCAAGAAAGAGTTAAGGAGTGATCCATCTACACTTTTATAGGGAGGATGCCGCCGTGAGCTCCTCCCAGCTAATCACACGAACAGCAGTAAAGTAATATAAATACACAGTTGAGGGCGGGCTGCAAGGTCATGTTTTTGAGTAATTATTGAAACTGACCTCAGTGGCTCATTAGCAGAGCTGCGGCTAATGACTGGTTCCAAATCATGATGAAGCAAGCACCATGGCTCGTAGGGGACCCACAACACGCTTTTCTTAGCTCACTGAATTAAAGTATAAACTTCTGCCGTGTGTGAGTGGTAAAGGCTTGTTAATATGGTTCCTTTTCCAATTCAAGTCTGACAACAAGAGGCAGAAACCACGTGGCTTCGAAAGCTCTGGATTTTAGCAACCAACCACAGAGAAAGAGAGAACTGGCAGTATGAGAGTTGGAGAAAACAGGAGCGGGAGCAAGGAGCTCAAATGAGATTAATGGCGCGTAAATAGAGAGCGTAAAGGAACAGTTACACAGCTAAGAAAAGGGAAAGAAAGACTAAGGAAAAAAACACAGAAAGAGCCTGTAGAGGAAATTCTCTTCCTGGGACAGCAGATTAAGAGAAATTACATAGGGAGAGGTTAAGCATGTAACATGGGGGAGAATAAAAAAGAAAATGCAGTTTTATGAAGTGTGTTTGCCAAATCCAGCCAGCACTTTTGTTCTATTTCTCTCTTTGCATCTTTTATTGGTAAAGTAAGTTTCAAGTGCATGTGCAGGTATGATTGAGAGAGCAATGGTATAATAATTTGAAGATTTTACACCAGTGCTAAAGTAGGAAGAGAGGTGTAGCAAAGACATGAAAGAGGTAGCGATAATAAATATGTGGAGAGGCAATAGTGACACAAAAATAAGCCACCTATTTATAAAACTGAAATTGAAGAAATACTAAAGGTTAACTTCTGAAATTGTAGCCGATAATAACAAGATTCTCGTTGTTGGCAGGATTCGAACCTGCGCGGGGAGACCCCAATGGATTTCAAGTCCATCGCCTTAACCACTCGGCCACAACAACTTACTGTAAGCTGCATGCAAATATTTTGTTTGAAAGTATTCAAGTTGTCCCACATCAAAGTACTGATATTCTGCAATGCGCTTTTTAAAAACAATGTTTTTTTCATCATGCACGTTCTGTCCTAAAAACAAAAATTGCATGAGTATATCTCTGGATCTGTAAAAGGATACGCTTGCATGCAAACTCTCATGTGGCACTCAATTTTTTGGACCCTGTTGCACTCTGTTTTTGCGCTGCTTTTAGTCTACGACCCATATTACAGAAGTCTAGCATCTCTGAGTATTTGTGACTCCTTTGTAAGTACCTTATCTTTAATCCTTGAAGAGCTCTATAATAAATGGGTCCTTCAAAGATTGCTTGAATGGAAGATAAAAGAAGGCCCACTTGTCTCACCAAATGCCGTAGAGAAACCTGATGTTTTACTCACGTAATCCTCAGTTAATTTTTGTTAGACATGGCATCCTTAAGGTGGCCTACCAGCAACCTTTTTGCTTTTCACCTCACGTTTTGCTCTATCTTTATGTTGGCCTTAGGACTCTAATCACTTTATCACTACTGTGAGAAAGTGGCTCTGTATATACTGTTCCCAAAAAGGTACAGTGTGCACAGAGTCCTCAGTGCCCAGAGGTTTGACAGAGGCTAAAGTTTGATATAACCTTACTCTCTAAAGTGGTAGCTTGCTCGAGCAGTAAGGCAGTATCCGAGGACAGTGTAAAGCATTTGTTGTACACACTCAGTCAGCAAATGGTCTCACACACTCAAGAACTGAACTCTAGGCCAATGGTTTGTATAAAAAATATATCGTTGTTTTATTTTAGAACCAACAATAGGTATCAAAATATACTTTCTCAGAATAAGATGCTTTAGTTAAAAACTTTGCAATAGGCAATTGACTTTTGCAGGTAATAGTTACAGTTTATTGCCATAGGAAACACAATTTCAAATACAATAATACATTGAGCTCAATGGGAATTTTAAGTTATATGCAATTAATTACTTTCAGGATTACTTTTCTAAATCCAGGACTGGATCCTAGATTCAGTACTGGGACAGTTCTTGGAAACAAGTGAGTAAATTCGTTTTAGTAACTGTTGTGATTTTCAAGCAATATTTTGCTATTTTAAAAGTTGACACTTAGAAATTTTTTCTGATCAAATTACCAATGTTATCCTATGGAAGGAAATTCACTTAGCAGGTAGGTGGGGTTATGGTTACTTTTTCTATGTCAGTGTTGGATCCTAGATCCAGCACTACTGTACCACCTGTAAGCAGTTGAGAAACTGCGTTTAAGTTATACAAGCGATTTTTAAGGAATATTTATAAGTTTGCAAAATCGACACTTAGAAGAAATTTTACAGAAAAACAGTCAATGGTTTCCTATGGAAGAAAATTCAAGTTATGGGTAAAGTACATTCTCGTTACTTTGGTAATTCAGTGCTGGGCTCCTAGGCTCAGTACTGGGACATCTATCTAAAACAGGTAAGCAATTACGTTTTCACAATTGGTACGATTTTTAAAGAATATTTGTAAGTTTCAAAAATCGACACTTAGAAACTTTGTCAGCAAAAAGCAAGCAATGATATCCTATGGAAGAAAATTCGAGTTACTGGTAAGTATGTTTAAAATTACTTTTCAGGGTCAGTACTGAGCTACAAGATGCAGCACTGAGGTCTCTCCTGATAACAGGTGAGTAAATCAGAATTCGTTGTTCGGCTGATTTTAGATGAATATTTTAAAGTTCCAAAACTCCACACTTAGAAGAATTTCCAAGTGGAACCAGTCAATGTTAGCCTATGGAAGAGAAGTGAGTTATCGGCTTTTAGGTAAGTACTCGACTGGCAGAGTTATGGTTCTGGGCATAGACTCAAGGGTCTCCCAGGGGAGTCCCAGTCTACTTGCCAAGCCCTAAACTCCCCTTTTATTACATATAATTTACCCCTAAGGTAGGCCCTAGGTAGTCCTAGGTGCATGATGCTATGCAAGTAAAAGATAAGATATGTACTTTGGTGGTTTGCATGTCCTGTAAGTACCAAACAGTCTATTTCATTTTTCACTACTGTGAGGTCTACCTCTCTCATAGGTTAGCATTGGGTATTCCCCTATACTTTTTATTTGGTAATTCCATATCGGAGAGGACTAGCTTTATTTATTTATTGAAAATCCTACTTACTGGTGAGGTTGGATTTAACTTTACTATTTTAGAAATGCCACTTTTAGAGAGTGAACATTTCTCTGCACTTACTGCTCTATTTACCTGAAACCAGGCCCCAATACACGTCTGGATTGGGCTGGGTGACAGCAACATTTGTGCCTTCCCTGTAGAGAGCCACAACACAGGTTACTCAACTGCACCTGGGGGGTGAGCTCCGCTCCCCCTCCACCCACAATAGGTTCAAGAACGATAATTTATGTAAGTAAATACATTATAGCTACAGCTTATAATCATGTTAAATTAAATAATTTGTTGTTAGATGGTTTAAATATTTAAACCTCTGGTACATTTGGTAATTCTGTAAAAGCAGAACCCAACTGCCGTAACATTGCCAACCACAATGCCGTAACTTGGATTCGAACCAAGGTTGCTGCGGCCACAACGCAGATTACTAACCACTATACGATCACGGCGAGCTACATGGGGTCAATGCCATAAACTAACATGGAGAATTTATAATTTGGAACACTCAGGGCTGCTCCTGTGATAGGCTGGATGTATTCATTCCTCCCTCATTCCTCATACAGAGGCTGCGTCTCCTCAGTGGTTGATAGGCTGAAACCGTTTCCTGGCCGCCTGCTTGTGAACTGCCAGGAGTCAAAGATAACACATTACACTTGCGGGCCTGTGATGGGACACCAATGCAGAGAAACCCACTTGGCACAGACCTTCGATTCTGTCTATTAGACCTGCATCTTCCCTGCACCTTTCAAGCCATTTGTATGTGAAGCAAGAAAGAGTTAAGGAGTGATCCATCTACACTTTTATAGGGAGGATGCCGCCGTGAGCTCCTCCCAGCTAATCACATGAACGGCAGTAAAGTAATATAAATACACAGTTGAGGGCGGGCTGCAAGGTCATGTTTTTGAGTAATTATTGAAACTGACCTCAGTGGCTCATTAGCAGAGCTGCGGCTAATGACTGGTTCCAAATCATGATGAAGCAAGCACCATGGCTCGTAGGGGACCCACAACACGCTTTTCTTAGCTCACTGAATTAAAGTATAAACTTCCGCCGTGTGTGAGTGGTAAAGGCTTGTTAATATGGTTCCTTTTCCAATTCAAGTCTGACAACAAGAGGCAGAAACCACGTGGCTTCGAAAGCTCTGGATTTTAGCCACCAACCACAGAGAAAGAGAGAACTGGCAGTATGAGAGTTGGAGAAAACAGGAGCGGGAGCAAGGAGCTCAAATGAGATTAATGGCGCGTAAATAGAGAGCGTAAAGGAACAGTTACACAGCTAAGAAAAGGGAAAGAAAGACTAAGGAAAAAAACACAGAAAGAGCCTGTAGAGGAAATTCTCTTCCTGGGACAGCAGATTAAGAGAAATTACATAGGGAGAGGTTAAGCATGTAACATGGGGTAGAATAAAAAAGAAAATGCAGTTTTATGAAGTGTGTTTGCCAAATCCAGCCAGCACTTTTGTTCTATTTCTCTCTTTGCATCTTTTATTGGTAAAGTAAGTTTCAAGTGCATGCGCAGGTATGATTGAGAGAGCAATGGTATAATAATTTGAAGCGTTTACACCAGTGCTAAAGTAGGAAGAGAGGTGTAGCAAAGACATGAATGAGGTAGCGATAATAAATATGTGGAGAGGCAGTAGTGACACAAAAATAAGCCACCTATTTATAAAACTGAAATTGAAGAAATACTAAAGGTTAACTTCTGAAATTGTAGCCGATAATAACAAGATTCTCGTTGTTGGCAGGATTCGAACCTGCGCGGGGAGACCCCAATGGATTTCAAGTCCATCGCCTTAACCACTCGGCCACAACAACTTACTGTAAGCTGCATGCAAATATTTTGTTTGAAAGTATTCAAGTTGTCCCACATCAAAGTACTGATATTCTGCAATGCGCTTTTTAAAAACAATGTTTTTTTCATCATGCACGTTCTGTCCTAAAAACAAAAATTGCATGAGTATATCTCTGGATCTGTAAAAGGATACGCTTGCATGCAAACTCTCATGTGGCACTCAATTTTTTGGACCCTGTTGCACTCTGTTTTTGCGCTGCTTTTAGTCTACGACCCATATTACAGAAGTCTACCATCTCTGAGTATTTGTGACTCCTTTGTAAGTACCTTATCTTTAATCCTTGAAGAGCTCTATAATAAATGGGTCCGTCAAAGATTGCTTGAATGGAAGATAAAAGAAGGCCCACTTGTCTCACCAAATGCCGTAGAGAAACCTGATGTTTTACTCACGTAATCCTCAGTTAATTTTTGTTAGACATGGCATCCTTAAGGTGGCCTACCAGCAACCTTTGTGCTTTTCACCTCACGTTTTGCTCTATCTTTATGTTGGCCTTAGGACTCTAATCACTTTATCACTACTGTGAGAAAGTGGCTCTGTATATACTGTTCCCAAAAAGGTACAGTGTGCACAGAGTCCTCAGTGCCCAGAGGTTTGACAGAGGCTAAAGTTTGATATAACCTTACTCTCTAAAGTGGTAGCTTGCTCGAGCAGTAAGGCAGTATCCGAGGACAGTGTAAAGCATTTGTTGTACACACTCAGTCAGCAAATGGTCTCACACACTCAAGAACTGAACTCTAGGCCAATGGTTTGTATAAAAAATATATTGTTGTTTTATTTTAGAACCAACAATAGGTATCAAAATATACTTTCTCAGAATAAGATGCTTTAGTTAAAAACTTTGCAATAGGCAATTGACTTTTGCAGGTAATAGTTACAGTTTATTGCAATAGGAAACACAATTTCAAATACAATAATACATTGAGCTCAATGGGAATTTTAAGTTATATGCAATTAATTACTTTCAGGATTACTTTTCTAAATCCAGGACTGGATCCTAGATTCAGTCCTGGGACAGTTCTTGGAAACAAGTGAGTAAATTCGTTTTAGTAACTGTTGTGATTTTCAAGCAATATTTTGCTATTTTAAAAGTTGACACTTAGAAATTTTTTCTGATCAAATTACCAATGTTATCCTATGGAAGGAAATTCACTTAGCAGGTAGGTGGGGTTATGGTTACTTTTTCTATGTCAGTGTTGGATCCTAGATCCAGCACTACTGTACCACCTGTAAGCAGTTGAGAAACTGCGTTTAAGTTATACAAGCGATTTTTAAGGAATATTTATAAGTTTGCAAAATCGACACTTAGAAGAAATTTGACAGAAAAACAGTCAATGGTTTCCTATGGAAGGAAATTCAAGTTACGGGTAAAGTACATTCTCGTTACTTTGGTAATTCAGTGCTGGGCTCCTAGGCTCAGTACTGGGACATCTATCTAAAACAGGTAAGCAATTACGTTTTCACAATTGGTACGATTTTTAAAGAATATTTGTAAGTTTCAAAAATCGACACTTAGAAACTTTGTCAGCAAAAAGCAAGCAATGATATCCTATAGAAGAAAATTCGAGTTACTGGTAAGTACGGTTAAAATTACTTTTCAGGGTCAGTACTGAGCTACAAGATGCAGCACTGAGGTCTCTCCTGATAACAGGTGAGTAAATCAGAATTCGTTGTTCGGCTGATTTTAGATGAATATTTTAAAGTTCCAAAACTCCACACTTAGAAGAATTTCCAAGTGGAACCAGTCAATGTTAGCCTATGGAAGAGAAGTGAGTTATCGGCTTTTAGGTAAGTACTCGACTGGCAGAGTTATGGTTCTGGGCATAGACTCAAGGGTCTCCCAGGGGAGTCCCAGTCTACTTGCCAAGCCCTAAACTCCCCTTTTATTACATATAATTTACCCCTAAGGTAGGCCCTAGGTAGTCCTAGGTGCATGATGCTATGCAAGTAAAAGATAAGATATGTACTTTGGTGGTTTGCATGTCCTGTAAGTACCAAACAGTCTATTTCATTTTTCACTACTGTGAGGTCTACCTCTCTCATAGGTTAGCATTGGGTATTCCCCTATACTTTTTATTTGGTAATTCCATATCGGAGAGGACTAGCTTTATTTATTTATTGAAAATCCTACTTACTGGTGAGGTTGGATTTAACTTTACTATTTTAGAAATGCCACTTTTAGAGAGTGAACATTTCTCTGCACTTACTGCTCTATTTACCTGAAACCAGGCCCCAATACACGTCTGGATTGGGCTGGGTGACAACAACATTTGTGCCTTCCCTGTAGAGAGCCACAACACAGGTTACTCAACTGCACCTGGGGGGTGAGCTCCGCTCCCCCTCCACCCACAATAGGTTCAAGAACGATAATTTATGTAAGTAAATACATTATAGCTACAGCTTATAATCATGTTAAATTAAATAATTTGTTGTTAGATGGTTTAAATATTTAAACCTCTGGTACATTTGGTAATTCTGTAAAAGCAGAACCCAACTGCCGTAACATTGCCAACCACAATGCCGTAACTTGGATTCGAACCAAGGTTGCTGCGGCCACAACGCAGAGTACTAACCACTATACGATCACGGCGAGCTACATGGGGTCAATGCCATAAACTAACATGGAGAATTTATAATTTGGAACACTCAGGTCTGCTCCTGTGATAGGCTGGATGTATTCATTCCTTCCTCATTCCTCATACAGAGGCTGCGTCTCCTCAGTGGTTGATAGGCTGAAACCGTTTCCTGGCCCCCTTCTTGTGAACTGCCAGGAGTCAAAGATAACACATTACACTTGCGGGCCTGTGATGGGACACCAATGCAGAGAAACCCACTTGGCACAGACCTTCGATTCTGTCTATTAGACCTGCATCTTCCCTGCACCTTTCAAGCCATTTGTATGTGAAGCAAGAAAGAGTTAAGGAGTGATCCATCTACACTTTTATAGGGAGGATGCCGCCGTGAGCTCCTCCCAGCTAATCACACGAACAGCAGTAAAGTAATATAAATACACAGTTGAGGGCGGGCTGCAAGGTCATGTTTTTGAGTAATTATTGAAACTGACCTCAGTGGCTCATTAGCAGAGCTGCGGCTAATGACTGGTTCCAAATCATGATGAAGCAAGCACCATGGCTCGTAGGGGACCCACAACACGCTTTTCTTAGCTCACTGAATTAAAGTATAAACTTCCGCCGTGTGTGAGTGGTAAAGGCTTGTTAATATGGTTCCTTTTCCAATTCAAGTCTGACAACAAGAGGCAGAAACCACGTGGCTTCGAAAGCTCTGGATTTTAGCCACCAACCACAGAGAAAGAGAGAACTGGCAGTATGAGAGTTGGAGAAAACAGGAGCAGGAGCAAGGAGCTCAAATGAGATTAATGGCGCGTAAATAGAGAGCGTAAAGGAACAGTTACACAGCTAAGAAAAGGGAAAGAAAGACTAAGGAAAAAAACACAGAAAGAGCCTGTAGATGAAATTCTCTTCCTGGGACAGCAGATTAAGAGAAATTACATAGGGAGAGGTTAAGCATGTAACACGGGTAGAATAAAAAAGAAAATGCAGTTTTATGAAGTGTGTTTGCCAAATCCAGCCAGCACTTTTGTTCTATTTCTCTCTTTGCATCTTTTATTGGTAAAGTAAGTTTCAAGTGCATGCCCAGGTATGATTGAGAGAGCAATGGTATAATAATTTGAAGCGTTTACACCAGTGCTAAAGTAGGAAGAGAGATGTAGCAAAGACATGAAAGAGGTAGCGATAATAAATATGTGGAGAGGCAATAGTGACACAAAAATAAGCCACCTATTTATAAAACTGAAATTGAAGAAATACTAAAGGTTAACTTCTGAAATTGTAGCCGATAATAACAAGATTCTCGTTGTTGGCAGGATTCGAACCTGCGCGGGGAGACCCCAATGGATTTCAAGTCCATCGCCTTAACCACTCGGCCACAACAACTTACTGTAAGCTGCATGCAAATATTTTGTTTGAAAGTATTCAAGTTGTCCCACATCAAAGTACTGATATTCTGCAATGCGCTTTTTAAAAACAATGTTTTTTTCATCATGCACGTTCTGTCCTAAAAACAAAAATTGCATGAGTATATCTCTGATCTGTAAAAGGATACGCTTGCATGCAAACTCTCATGTGGCACTCAATTTTTTGGACCCTGTTGCACTCTGTTTTTGCGCTGCTTTTAGTCTACGACCCATATTACAGAAGTCTACCATCTCTGAGTATTTGTGACTCCTTTGTAAGTACCTTATCTTTAATCCTTGAAGAGCTCTATAATAAATGGGTCCGTCAAAGATTGCTTGAATGGAAGATAAAAGAAGGCCCACTTGTCTCACCAAATGCCGTAGAGAAACCTGATGTTTTACTCACGTAATCCTCAGTTAATTTTTGTTAGACATGGCATCCTTAAGGTGGCCTACCAGCAACCTTTTTGCTTTTCACCTCACGTTTTGCTCTATCTTTATGTTGGCCTTAGGACTCTAATCACTTTATCACTACTGTGAGAAAGTGGCTCTGTATATACTGTTCCCAAATAGGTACAGTGTGCACAGAGTCCTCAGTGCCCAGAGGTTTGACAGAGGCTAAAGTTTGATATAACCTTACTCTCTAAAGTGGTAGCTTGCTCGAGCAGTAAGGCAGTATCCGAGGACAGTGTAAAGCATTTGTTGTACACACTCAGTCAGCAAATGGTCTCACACACTCAAGAACTGAACTCTAGGCCAATGGTTTGTATAAAAAATATATTGTTGTTTTATTTTAGAACCAACAATAGGTATCAAAATATACTTTCTCAGAATAAGATGCTTTAGTTAAAAACTTTGCAATAGGCAATTGACTTTTGCAGGTAATAGTTACAGTTTATTGCAATAGGAAACACAATTTCAAATACAATAATACATTGAGCTCAATGGGAATTTTAAGTTATATGCAATTAATTACTTTCAGGATTACTTTTCTAAATCCAGGACTGGATCCTAGATTCAGTCCTGGGACAGTTCTTGGAAACAAGTGAGTAAATTCGTTTTAGTAACTGTTGTGATTTTCAAGCAATATTTTGCTATTTTAAAATTGACACTTAGAAATTTTTTCTGATCAAATTACCAATGTTATCCTATGGAAGGAAATTCACTTAGCAGGTAGGTGGGGTTATGGTTACTTTTTCTATGTCAGTGTTGGATCCTAGATCCAGCACTACTGTACCACCTGTAAGCAGTTGAGAAACTGCGTTTAAGTTATACAAGCGATTTTTAAGGAATATTTATAAGTTTGCAAAATCGACACGTAGAAGAAATTTTACAGAAAAACAGTCAATGGTTTCCTATGGAAGTAAATTCAAGTTACGGGTAAAGTACGTTCTCGTTACTTTGATAATTCAGTGCTGGGCTCCTAGGCTCAGTGCTGGGACATCTATCTAAAACAGGTGAGCAATTTCGTTTTCACAATTGGTACGATTTTTAAAGAATATTTGTAAGTTTCAAAAATCGACACTTAGAAACTTTGTCAGCAAAAAGCAAGCAATGATATCCTATGGAAGAAAATTTGAGTTACTGGTAAGTACGGTTAAAATTACTTTTCAGGGTCAGTACTGAGCTACAAGATGCAGCACTGAGGTCTCTCCTGATAACAGGGGAGTAAATCAGAATTCGTTGTTCGGCTGATTTTAGATGAATATTTTAAAGTTCCAAAACTCCACACTTAGAAGAATTTCCAAGTGAAACCAGTCAATGTTAGCCTATGGAAGAGAAGTGAGTTATCGACTTTTAGGTAAGTACTCGACTGGCAGAGTTATGGTTCTGGGCATAGACTCAGGGGTCTCCCAGGGGAGTCCCAGTCTACTTGCCAAGCCCTAAACTCCCTTTTTATTACATATAATTTACCCCTAAGGTAGGCCCTAGGTAGTCCTGGGTGCATGATGCCATGCAAGTAAAAGATAAGATATGTACTTTGGTGGTTCGCATGTCCTGTAAGTACCAAACAGTCTATTTCATTTTTCACTACTGTGAGGTCTACCTCTCTCATAGGTTAGCATTGGGTATTCCCCTATACTTTTTATTTGAGAATTCAATATCGGAGAGGAGTAGCTTTATTTATTTATTGAAAATCCTACTTACTGGTGAGGTTGGATTTAACTTTACTATTTTAGAAATGCCACTTTTAGACAGTGAACATTTCTCTGCACTTACTGCTCTATTTACCTGAAACCTGGCCCCAATACACGTCTGGATTGGGCTGGGTGACAGCAACATTTGTGCCTTCCCTGTAGAGAGCCACAACACAGGTTACTCAACTGCACCTGGGGGGTGAGCTCCGCTCCCCCTCCACCCCCAATAGGTTCAAGAACGATAATTTATGTAAGTAAATACATTATAGCTACAGCTTATAATCATGTTAAATTAAATAATTTGTTGTTAGATGGTTTAAATATTTAAACCTCTGGTACATTTGGTAATTCTGTAAAAGCAGAACCCAACTGCCGTAACATTGCCAACCACAATGCCGTGACTTGGATTCGAACCAAGGTTGCTGCGGCCACAACGCAGAGTACTAACCACTATACGATCACAGCGAGCTACACGGGCTCAATGCCATACACTAACATGGAGAATTTATAATTTGGAACACTCAGGGCTGCTCCTGTGATAGGCTGGATGTATTCATTCCTTCCTCATTCCTCATACAGAGGCTGCGTCTCCTCAGTGGTTGATAGGCTGAAACCGTTTCCTGGCCGCCTGCTTGTGAACTGCCAGGAGTCAAAGATAACACATTACACTTGCGGGCCTGTGATGGGACACCAATGCAGAGAAACCAACTTGGCACAGACCTTCTATTATGTCTATTAGACCTGCATCTTCCCTGCACCTTTCAAGCCATTTGTATGTGAAGCAAGAAAGAGTTAAGGAGTGATCCATCTACACTTTTATAGGGAGGATGCGGCCGTGAGCTCCTCCCAGCTAATCACACGAACAGCAGTAAAGTAATATAAATACACAGTTGAGGGCGGGCTGCAAGGTCATGTTTTTGAGTAATTATTGAAACTGACCTCAGTGGCTCATTAGCAGAGCTGCGGCTAATGACTGGTTCCAAATCATGATGAAGCAAGCACCATGGCTCATAGGGGACCCACAACACGCTTTTCTTAGCTCACTGAATTAAAGTATAAACTTCCCCTGTGTGTGAGTGGTAAAGGCTTGTTAATATGGTTCCTTTTCCAATTCAAGTCTGACAACAAGAGGCAGAAACCACGTGGCTTTGAAAGCTCTGGATTTTAGCCACCAACCACAGAGAAAGAGAGAACTGGCAGTATGAGAGTTGGAGAAAACAGGAGCGGGAGCAAGGAGCTCAAATGAGATTAATGGCGCGTAAATAGAGAGCGTAAAGGAACAGTTACACAGCTAAGAAAAGGGAAAGAAAGACTAAGGAAAAAAACACAGAAAGAGCCTGTAGAGGAAATTCTCTTCCTGGGACAGCAGATTAAGAGAAATTACATAGGGAGAGGTTAAGCATGTAACATGGGGGAGAATAACAAAGAAAATGCAGTTTTATGAAGTGTGTTTGCCAAATCCAGCCAGCACTTTTGTTCTATTTCTCTCTTTGCATCTTTTATTGGTAAAGTAAGTTTCAAGTACATGCGCAGGTATGATTGAGAGAGCAATGGTATAATAATTTGAAGCGTTTACACCAGTGCTAAAGTAGGAAGAGAGGTGTAGCAAAGACATGAAAGAGGTAGCGATAATAAATATGTGGAGAGGCAATTGTGACACAAAAATAAGCCACCTATTTATAAAACTGAAATTGAAGAAATACTTAAGGTTAACTTCTGAAATTGTAGCCGATAATAACAAGATTCTCGTTGTTGGCAGGATTCGAACTTGCGCGGGGAGACCCCAATGGATTTCAAGTCCATCGCCTTAACCACTCGGCCACAACAACTTACTGTAAGCTGCATGCAAATATATTGTTTGAAAGTATTCAAGTTGTCCCACATCAAAGTACTGATATTCTGCAATGCGCTTTTTAAAAACAATGTTTTTTTCATCATGCACGTTCTGTCCTAAAAACAAAAATTGCATGAGTATATCTCTGGATCTGTAAAAGGATACGCTTGCATGCAAACTCTCATGTGGCACTCAATTTTTTGGACCCTGTTGCACTCTGTTTTTGCGCTGCTTTTAGTCTACGACCCATTTTACAGAAGTCTACCTTTTCTGAGTATTTGTGACTCCTTTGTAAGTACCTTATCTTTAATCCTTGAAGAGCTCTATAATAAATGGGTCCGTCAAAGATTGCTTGAATGGAAGATAAAAGAAGGCCCACTTGTCTCACCAAATGCCGTAGAGAAACCTGATGTTTTACTCACGTAATCCTCAGTTAATTTTTGTTAGACATGGCATCCTTAAGGTGGCCTACCAGCAACCTTTTTGCTTTTCACCTCACGTTTTGCTCTATCTTTATGTTGGCCTTAGGACTCTAATCACTTTATCACTACTGTGAGAAAGTGGCTCTGTATATACTGTTCCCAAAAAGGTACAGTGTGCACAGAGTCCTCAGTGCCCAGAGGTTTGACAGAGGCTAAAGTTTGATATAACCTTACTCGCTAAAGTGGTAGCTTGCTCGAGCAGTAAGGCAGTATCCGAGGACAGTGTAAAGCCTTTGTTGTACACACTCAGTCAGCAAATGGTCTCACACACTCAAGAAATGAACTCTAGGCCAATGGTTTGTATAAAAAATATATCGTTGTTTTATTTTAGAACCAACAATAGGTATCAAAATATACTTTCTCAGAATAAGATGCTTTAGTTAAAAACTTTGCAATAGGCAATTGACTTTTGCAGGTAATATTTACAGTTTATTGCAATAGGAAACACAATTTCAAATACAATAATACATTGAGCTCAATGGGAATTTTAAGTTATATGCAATTAATTACTTTCAGGATTACTTTTCTAAATCCAGGACTGGATCCTAGATTCAGTCCTGGGACAGTTCTTGGAAACAAGTGAGTAAATTCGTTTTAGTAACTGTTGTGATTTTCAAGCAATATTTTGCTATTTTAAAAGTTGACACTTAGAAATTTTTTCTGATCAAATTACCAATGTTATCCTATGGAAGGAAATTCACTTAGCAGGTAGGTGGGGTTATGGTTACTTTTTCTATGTCAGTGTTGGATCCTAGATCCAGCACTACTGTACCACCTGTAAGCAGTTGAGAAACTGCGTTTAAGTTATACAAGCGATTTTTAAGGAATATTTATAAGTTTGCAAAATCGACACTTAGAAGAAATTTTACAGAAAAACAGTCAATGGTTTCCTATGGAAGAAAATTCAAGTTACGGGTAAAGTACATTCTCGTTACTTTGGTAATTCAGTGCTGGGCTCCTAGGCTCAGTACTGGGACATCTATCTAAAACAGGTAAGCAATTACGTTTTCACAATTGGTACGATTTTTAAAGAATATTTGTAAGTTTCAAAAATCGACACTTAGAAACTTTGTCAGCAAAAAGCAAGCAATGATATCCTATGGAAGAAAATTCGAGTTACTGGTAAGTACGGTTAAAATTACTTTTCCGGGTCAGTACTGAGCTACAAGATGCAGCACTGAGGTCTCTCCTGATAACAGGTGAGTAAATCAGAATTCGTTGTTCGGCTGATTTTAGATGAATATTTTAAAGTTCCAAAACTCCACACTTAGAAGAATTTCCAAGTGGAACCAGTCAATGTTAGCCTATGGAAGAGAAGTGAGTTATCGGCTTTTAGGTAAGTACTCGACTGGCAGAGTTATGGTTCTGGGCATAGACTCAAGGGTCTCCCAGATGAGTCCCAGTCTACTTGCCAAGCCCTAAACTCCCCTTTTATTCCATATAATTTACCCCTAAGGTAGGCCCTAGGTAGTCCTAGGTGCATGATGCTATGCAAGTAAAAGATAAGATATGTACTTTGGTGGTTTGCATGTCCTGTAAGTACCAAACAGTCTATTTCATTTTTCACTACTGTGAGGTCTACCTCTCTCATAGGTTAGCATTGGGTATTCCCCTATACTTTTTATTTGGTAATTCCATATCGGAGAGGAGTAGCTTTATTTATTTATTGAAAATCCTACTTACTGGTGAGGTTGGATTTAACTTTACTATTTTAGAAATGCCACTTTTAGAGAGTGAACATTTCTCTGCACTTACTGCTCTATTTACCTGAAACCAGGCCCCAATACACGTCTGGATTGGGCTGGGTGACAGCAACATTTGTGCCTTCCCTGTAGAGAGCCACAACACAGGTTACTCAACTGCACCTGGGGGGTGAGCTCCGCTCCCCCTCCACCCACAATAGGTTCAAGAACGATAATTTATGTAAGTAAATACATTATAGCTACAGCTTATAATCATGTTAAATTAAATATTTTGTTGTTAGATGGTTTAAATATTTAAACCTCTGGTACATTTGGTAAAAGCAGAACCCAACTGCCGTAACATTGCCAACCACAATGCCGTGACTTGGATTCGAACCAAG
This sequence comes from Triturus cristatus, assembly GCF_964204655.1. Lineage (NCBI taxonomy): Eukaryota > Metazoa > Chordata > Amphibia > Caudata > Salamandridae > Triturus > Triturus cristatus. The sequence goes on from NC_140595.1 coordinate 719,752,145, forward strand.
GTTGCTGCGGCCACAACGCAGAGTACTACTATACGATCACGGCGAGCTACATGGGGTCAATGCCATACACTAACATGGAGAATTTATAATTTGGAACACTCAGGGCTGCTCCTGTGATAGGCTGGATGTATTCATTCCTTCCTCATTCCTCATACAGAGGCTGCGTCTCCTCAGTGGTTGATAGGCTGAAACCGTTTCCTGGCCGCCTGCTTGTGAACTGCCAGGAGTCAAAGATAACACATTACACTTGCGGGCCTGTGATGGGACACCAATGCAGAGAAACCAACTTGGCACAGACCTTCTATTATGTCTATTAGACCTGCATCTTCCCTGCACCTTTCAAGCCATTTGTATGTGAAGCAAGAAAGAGTTAAGGAGTGATCCATCTACACTTTTATAGGGAGGATGCGGCCGTGAGCTCCTCCCAGCTAATCACACGAACAGCAGTAAAGTAATATAAATACACAGTTGAGGGCGGGCTGCAAGGTCATGTTTTTGAGTAATTATTGAAACTGACCTCAGTGGCTCATTAGCAGAGCTGCGGCTAATGACTGGTTCCAAATCATGATGAAGCAAGCACCATGGCTCGTAGGGGACCCACAACACGCTTTTCTTAGCTCACTGAATTAAAGTATAAACTTCCGCCGTGTGTGAGTGGTAAAGGCTTGTTAATATGGTTCCTTTTCCAATTCAAGTCTGACAACAAGAGGCAGAAACCACGTGGCTTCAAAAGCTCTGGATTTTAGCCACCAACCACAGAGAAAGAGAGAACTGGCAGTATGAGAGTTGGAGAAAACAGGAGCGGGAGCAAGGAGCTCAAATGAGATTAATGGCGCGTAAATAGAGAGCGTAAAGGAACAGTTACACAGCTAAGAAAAGGGAAAGAAAGACTAAGGAAAAAAACACAGAAAGAGCCTGTAGAGGAAATTCTCTTCCTGGGACAGCAGATTAAGAGAAATTACATAGAGAGAGGTTAAGCATGTAACATGGGGCAGAATAAAAAAGAAAATGCAGTTTTATGAAGTGTGTTTGCCAAATCCAGCCAGCACTTTTGTTCTATTTCTCTCTTTGCATCTTTTATTGGTAAAGTAAGTTTCAAGTGCATGCGCAGGTATGATTGAGAGAGCAATGGTATAATAATTTGAAGCGTTTACACCAGTGCTAAAGTAGGAAGAGAGGTGTAGCAAAGACATGAAAGAGGTAGCGATAATAAATATGTGGAGAGGCAATAGTGACACAAAAATAAGCCACCTATTTATAAAACTGAAATTGAAGAAATACTAAAGGTTAACTTCTGAAATTGTAGCCGATAATAACAAGATTCTCGTTGTTGGCAGGATTCAAACCTGCGCGGGGAGACCCCAATGGATTTCAAGTCCATCGCCTTAACCACTCAGCCACAACAACTTACTGAAAACTGCATGCAAATATTTTGTTTGAAAGTATTCAAGTTGTCCCACATCAAAGTACTGATATTCTGCAATGCGCTTTTTAAAAACAATGTTTTTTTCATCATGCACGTTCTGTCCTAAAAACAAAAATTGCATGAGTATATCTCTGGATCTGTAAAAGGATACGCTTGCATGCAAACTCTCATGTGGCACTCAATTTTTTGGACCCTGTTGCACTCTGCTTTTGCGCTGCTTTTAGTCTACGACCCATATTACAGAAGTCTACCATCTCTGAGTATTTGTGACTCCTTTGTAAGTACCTTATCTTTAATCCTTGAAGAGCTCTATAATAAATGGGTCCGTCAAAGATTGCTTGAATGGAAGATAAAAGAAGGCCCACTTGTCTCACCAAATGCCGTAGAGAAACCTGATGTTTTACTCACGTAATCCTCAGTTAATTTTTGTTAGACATGGCATCCTTAAGGTGGCCTACCAGCAACCTTTTTGCTTTTCACCTCACGTTTTGCTCTATCTTTATGTTGGCCTTAGGACTCTAATCACTTTATCACTACTGTGAGAAAGTGGCTCTGTATATACTGTTCCCAAAAAGGTACAGTGTGCACAGAGTCCTCAGTGCCCAGAGGTTTGACAGAGGCTAAAGTTTGATATAACCTTACTCTCTAAAGTGGTAGCTTGCTCGAGCAGTAAGGCAGTATCCGAGGACAGTGTAAAGCATTTGTTATACACACTCAGTCAGCAAATGGTCTCACACACTCAAGAACTGAACTCTAGGCCAATGGTTTGTATAAAAAATATATTGTTGTTTTATTTTAGAACCAACAATAGGTATCAAAATATACTTTCTCAGAATAAGATGCATTAGTTAAAAACTTTGCAATAGGCAATTGACTTTTGCAGGTAATAGTTACAGTTTATTGCAATAGGAAACACAATTTCAAATACAATAATACATTGAGCTCAATGGGAATTTTAAGTTATATGCAATTAATTACTTTCAGGATTACTTTTCTAAATCCAGGACTGGATCCTTGATTCAGTCCTGGGACAGTTCTTGGAAACAAGTGAGTAAATTCGTTTTAGTAACTGTTGTGATTTTCAAGCAATATTTTGCTATTTTAAAAGTTGACACTTAGAAATTTTTTCTGATCAAATTACCAATGTTATCCTATGGAAGGAAATTCACTTAGCAGGTAGGTGGGGTTATGGTTACTTTTTCTATGTCAGTGTTGGATCCTAGATCCAGCACTACTGTACCACCTGTAAGCAGTTGAGAAACTGCGTTTAAGTTATACAAGCGATTTTTAAGGAATATTTATAAGTTTGCAAAATCGACACTTAGAAGAAATTTTACAGAAAAACAGTCAATGGTTTCCTATGGAATAAAATTCAAGTTACGGGTAAAGTACGTTCTCGTTACTTTGGTAATTCAGTGCTGGGCTCCTAGGCTCAGTAATGGGACATCTATCTAAAACAGGTAAGCAATTACGTTTTCACAATTGGTACGATTTTTAAAGAATATTTGTAAGTTTCAAAAATCGACACTTAGAAACTTTTTCAGCAAAAAGCAAGCAATGATATCCTATGGAAGAAAATTTGAGTTACTGGTAAGTACGGTTAAAATTACTTTTCAGGGTCAGTACTGAGCTACAAGATGCAGCACTGAGGTCTCTCCTGATAACAGGTGAGTAAATCAGAATTCGTTGTTCGGCTGATTTTAGATGAATATTTTAAAGTTCCAAAACTCCACACTTAGAAGAAATTCCAAGTGGAACCAGTCAATGTTAGCCTATGGAAGAGAAGTGAGTTATCGGCTTTTAGGTAAGTACTCGACTGGCAGAGTTATGGTTCTGGGCATAGACTCAAGGGTCTCCCAGGGGAGTCCCAGTCTACTTGCCAAGCCCTAAACTCCCCTTTTATTACATATAATTTACCCCCAAGGTAGGCCCTAGGTAGTCCTAGGTGCATGATGCTATGCAAGTAAAAGATAAGATATGTACTTTGGTGGTTCAGATGTCCTGTAAGAACCAAACAGTCTATTTCATTTTTCACTACTGTGAGGTCTACCTCTCTCATAGGTTAGCATTGGGTATTCCCCTATACTTTTTATTTGGTAATTCCATATCGGAGAGGAGTAGCTTTATTTATTTATTGAAAATCCTACTTACTGGTGAGGTTGGATTTAACTTTACTATTTTAGAAATGCCACTTTTAGAGAGTGAACATTTCTCTGCACTTACTGCTCTATTTACCTGAAACCAGGCCCCAATACACGTCTGGATTGGGCTGGGTGACAGCAACATTTGTGCCTTCCCTGTAGAGAGCCACAACACAGGTTACTCAACTGCACCTGGGGGGTGAGCTCCGCTCCCCCTCCACCCACAATAGGTTCAAGAACGATAATTTATGTAAGTAAATACATTATAGCTACAGCTTATAATCATGTTAAATTAAATAATTTGTTGTTAGATGGTTTAAATATTTAAACCTCTGGTACATTTGGTAATTCTGTAAAAGCAGAACCCAACTGCCTTAACATTGCCAACCACAATGCCGTAACTTGGATTCGAACCAAGGTTGCTGCGGCCACAACGCAGAGTACTAACCACTATACGATCACGGCGAGCTACATGGGGTTAATGCCATACACTAACATGGAGAATTTATAATTTGGAACACTCAGGGCTGCTCCTGTGATAGGCTGGATGTATTCATTCCTTCCTCATTCCTCATACAGAGGCTGCGTCTCCTCAGTGGTTGATAGGCTGAAACCGTTTCCTGGCCGCCTGCTTGTGAACTGCCAGGAGTCAAAGATAACACATTACACTTGCGGGCCTGTGATGGGACACCAATGCAGAGAAACCCACTTGGCACAGACCTTCGATTCTGTCTATTAGACCTGCATCTTCCCTGCACCTTTCAAGCCATTTGTATGTGAAGCAAGAAAGAGTTAAGGAGTGATCCATCTACACTTTTATAGGGAGGATGCCGCCGTGAGCTCCTCCCAGCTAATCACACGAACAGCAGTAAAGTAATATAAATACACAGTTGAGGGCGGGCTGCAAGGTCATGTTTTTGAGTAATTATTGAAACTGACCTCAGTGGCTCATTAGCAGAGCTGCGGCTAATGACTGGTTCCAAATCATGATGAAGCAAGCACCATTGCTCGTAGGGGACCCACAACACGCTTTTCTTAGCTCACTGAATTAAAGTATAAACTTCCGCCGTGTGTGAGTGGTAAAGGCTTGTTAATATGGTTCCTTTTCCAATTCAAGTCTGACAACAAGAGGCAGAAACCACGTGGCTTCGAAAGCTCTGGATTTTAGCCACCAACCACAGAGAAAGAGAGAACTGGCAGTATGAGAGTTGGAGAAAACAGGAGCGGGAGCAAGGAGCTCAAATGAGATTAATGGCGCGTAAATAGAGAGCGTAAAGGAACAGTTACACAGCTAAGAAAAGGGAAAGAAAGACTAAGGAAAAAAACACAGAAAGAGCCTGTAGATGAAATTCTCTTCCTGGGACAGCAGATTAAGAGAAATTACATAGGGAGAGGTTAAGCATGTAACACGGGGGAGAATAAAAAAGAAAATGCAGTTTTATGAAGTGTGTTTGCCAAATCCAGCCAGCACTTTTGTTCTATTTCTCTCTTTGCATCTTTTATTGGTAAAGTAAGTTTCAAGTGCATGCCCAGGTATGATTGAGAGAGCAATGGTATAATAATTTGAAGCGTTTACACCAGTGCTAAAGTAGGAAGAGAGATGTAGCAAAGACATGAAAGAGGTAGCGATAATAAATATGTGGAGAGGCAATAGTGACTCAAAAATAAGCCACCTATTTATAAAACTGAAATTGAAGAAATACTAAAGGTTAACTTCTGAAATTGTAGCCGATAATAACAAGATTCTCGTTGTTGGCAGGATTCGAACCTGCGCAGGGAGACCCCAATGGATTTCAAGTCCATGGCCTTAACCACTCGGCCACAACAACTTACTGTAAGCTGCATGCAAATATTTTGTTTGAAAGTATTCAAGTTGTCCCACATCAAAGTACTGATATTCTGCAATGCGCTTTTTAAAAACAATGTTTTTTTCATCATGCACGTTCTGTCCTAAAAACAAAAATTGCATGAGTATATCTCTGGATCTGTAAAAGGATACGCTTGCATGCAAACTCTCATGTGGCACTCAATTTTTTGGACCCTGTTGCACTCTGTTTTTACGCTGCTTTTAGTCTACGACCCATATTACAGAAGTCTACCATCTCTGAGTATTTGTGACTCCTTTGTAAGTACCTTATCTTTAATCCTTGAAGAGTTCTATAATAAATGGGTCCGTCAAAGATTGCTTGAATGGAAGATAAAAGAAGGCCCACTTGTCTCACCAAATGCCGTAGAGAAACCTGATGTTTTACTCACGTAATCCTCAGTTAATTTTTGTTAGACATGGCATCCTTAAGGTGGCCTACCAGCAACCTTTTTGCTTTTCACCTCACGTTTTGCTCTATCTTTATGTTGGCCTTAGGACTCTAATAACTTTATCACTACTGTGAGAAAGTGGCTCTGTATATACTGTTCCCAAAAAGGTACAGTGTGCACAGAGTCCTCAGTGCCCAGAGGTTTGACAGAGGCTAAAGTTTGATATAACCTTACTCTCTAAAGTGGTAGCTTGCTCGAGCAGTAAGGCAGTATCCGAGGACAGTGTAAAGCATTTGTTGTACACACTCAGTCAGCAAATGGTCTCACACACTCAAGAACTGAACTCTAGGCCAATGGTTTGTATAAAAAATATATCGTTGTTTTATTTTAGAACCAACAATAGGTATCAAAATATACTTTCTCAGAATAAGATGCTTTAGTTAAAAACTTTGCAATAGGCAATTGACTTTTGCAGGTAATAGTTACAGTTTATTGCAATAGGAAACACAATTTCAAATACAATAATACATTGAGCTCAATGGGAATTTTAAGTTATATGCAATTAATTACTTTCAGGATTACTTTTCTAAATCCAGGACTGGATCCTAGATTCAGTCCTGGGACAGTTCTTGGAAACAAGTGAGTAAATTCGTTTTAGTAACTGTTGTGATTTTCAAGCAATATTTTGCTATTTTAAAAGTTGACACTTAGAAATTTTTTCTGATCAAATTACCAATGTTATCCTATGGAAGGAAATTCACTTAGCAGGTAGGTGGGGTTATGGTTACTTTTTCTATGTCAGTGTTGGATCCTAGATCCAGCACTACTGTACCACCTGTAAGCAGTTGAGAAACTGCGTTTAAGTTATACAAGCGATTTTTAAGGAATATTTATAAGTTTGCAAAATCGACACTTAGAAGAAATTTTACAGAAAAACAGTCAATGGTTTCCTATGGAAGAAAATTCAAGTTACGGGTAAAGTACATTCTCGTTACTTTGGTAATTCAGTGCTGGGCTCCTAGGCTCAGTACTGGGACATCTATCTAAAACAGGTAAGCAATTACGTTTTCACAATTGGTACGATTTTTAAAGAATATTTGTAAGTTTCAAAAATCGACACTTAGAAACTTTGTCAGCAAAAAGCAAGCAATGATATCCTATGGAAGAAAATTCAAGTTACTGGTAAGTACGGTTAAAATTACTTTTCAGGGTCAGTACTGAGCTACAAGATGCAGCACTGAGGTCTCTCCTGATAACAGGTGAGTAAATCAGAATTCGTTGTTCGGCTGATTTTAGATGAATATTTTAAAGTTCCAAAACTCCACACTTAGAAGAATTTCCAAGTGGAACCAGTCAATGTTAGCCTATGGAAGAGAAGTGAGTTATCGGCTTTTAGGTAAGTACTCGACTGGCAGAGTTATGGTTCTGGGCATAGACTCAAGGGTCTCCCAGGGGAGTCCCAGTCTACTTGCCAAGCCCTAAACTCCCCTTTTATTACATATAATTTACCCCTAAGGTAGGCCCTAGGTAGTCCTAGGTGCATGATGCTATGCAAGTAAAAGATAAGATATGTACTTTGGTGGTTTGCATGTCCTGTAAGTACCAAACAGTCTATTTCATTTTTCACTACTGTGAGGTCTACCTCTCTCATAGGTTAGCATTGGGTATTCCCCTATACTTTTTATTTGGTAATTCCATATCGGAGAGGAGTAGCTTTATTTATTTATTGAAAATCCTACTTACTGGTGAGGTTGGATTTAACTTTACTATTTTAGGAATGCCACTTTTAGAGAGTGAACATTTCTCTGCACTTACTGCTCTATTTACCTGAAACCAGGCCCTAATACACGTCTGGATTGGGCTGGGTGACAGCAACATTTGTGCCTTCCCTGTAGAGAGCCACAACACAGGTTACTCAACTGCACCTGGGGGTTGAGCTCCGCTCCCCCTCCACCCACAATAGGTTCAAGAACGATAATTTATGTAAGTAAATACATTATAGCTACAGCTTATAATCATGTTAAATTAAATAATTTGTTGTTAGATGGTTTAAATATTTAAACCTCTGGTACATTTGGTAATTCTGTAAAAGCAGAACCCAACTGCCGTAACATTGCCAACCACAATGCCGTGACTTGGATTCGAACCAAGGTTGCTGCGGCCACAACGCAGAGTACTACTATACGATCACGGCGAGCTACATGGGGTCAATGCCATGCACTAACATGGAGAATTTATAATTTGGAACACTCAGGGCTGCTCCTGTGATAGGCTGGATGTATTCATTCCTTCCTCATTCCTCATACAGAGGCTGCGTCTCCTCAGTGGTTGATAGGCTGAAACCGTTTCCTGGCCGCCTGCTTGTGAACTGCCAGGAGTCAAAGATAACTTATTACACTTGCGGGCCTGTGATGGGACACCAATGCAGAGAAACCCACTTGGCACAGACCTTCTAGTCTGTCTATTAGACCTGCATCTTCCCTGCACCTTTCAAGCCATTTGTATGTGAAGCAAGAAAGAGTTAAGGAGTGATCCATCTACACTTTTATAGGGAGGATGCCGCCGTGAGCTCCTCCCAGCTAATCACACGAACAGCAGTAAAGTAATATAAATACACAGTTCAGGGCGGGCTGCAAGGTCATGTTTTTGAGTAATTATTGAAACTGACCTCAGTGGCTCATTAGCAGAGCTGCGGCTAATGACTGGTTCCAAATCATGATGAAGCAAGCACAATGGCTCGTAGGGGACCCACAACACGCTTTTCTTAGCTCACTGAATTAAAGTATAAACTTCCGCCGTGTGTGAGTGGTAAAGGCTTGTTAATATGGTTCCTTTTCCAATTCAAGTCTGACAACAAGAGGCAGAAACCATGTGGCTTCGAAAGCTCTGGATTTTAGCCACCAACCACAGAGAAAGAGAGAACTGGCAGTATGAGAGTTGGAGAAAACAGGAGCGGGAGCAAGGAGCTCAAATGAGATTAATGGCGCGTAAATAGAGAGCGTAAAGGAACAGTTACACAGCTAAGAAAAGGGAAAGAAAGACTAAGGAAAAAAACACAGAAAGAGCCTGTAGATGAAATTCTCTTCCTGGGACAGCAGATTAAGAGAAATTACATAGGGAGAGGTTAAGCATGTAACACGGGGGAGAATAAAAGAGAAAATGCAGTTTTATGAAGTGTGTTTGCCAAATCCAGCCAGCACTTTTGTTCTATTTCTCTCTTTGCATCTTTTATTGGTAAAGTAAGTTTCAAGTGCATGCCCAGGTATGATTGAGAGAGCAATGGTATAATAATTTGAAGCGTTTACACCAGTGCTAAAGTAGGAAGAGAGATGTAGCAAAGACATGAAAGAGGTAGCGATAATAAATATGTGGAGAGGCAATAGTGACACAAAAATAAGCCACCTATTTATAAAACTGAAATTGAAGAAATACTAAAGGTTAACTTCTGAAATTGTAGCCGATAATAACAAGATTCTCGTTGTTGGCAGGATTCGAACCTGCGCGGGGAGACCCCAATGGATTTCAAGTCCATCGCCTTAACCACTCGGCCACAACAACTTACTGTAAGCTGCATGCAAATATTTTGTTTGAAAGTATTCAAGTTGTCCCACATCAAAGTACTGATATTCTGCAATGCGCTTTTTAAAAACAATGTTTTTTTCATCATGCACGTTCTGTCCTAAAAACAAAAATTGCATGAGTATATCTCTGGATCTGTAAAAGGATACGCTTGCATGCAAACTCTCATGTGGCACTCAATTTTTTGGACCCTGTTGCACTCTGTTTTTGCGCTGCTTTTAGTCTACGACCCATATTACAGAAGTCTACCATCTCTGAGTATTTGTGACTCCTTTGTAAGTACCTTATCTTTAATCCTTGAAGAGCTCTATAATAAATGGGTCCGTCAAAGATTGCTTGAATGGAAGATAAAAGAAGGCCCACTTGTTTAACCAAATGCCGTAGAGAAACCTGATGTTTTACTCACGTAATCCTCAGTTAATTTTTGTTAGACATGGCATCCTTAAGGTGGCCTACCAGCAACCTTTTTGCTTTTCACCTCACGTTTTGCTCTATCTTTATGTTGGCCTTAGGACTCTAATCACTTTATCACTACTGTGAGAAAGTGGCTCTGTATATACTGTTCCCAAAAAGGTACAGTGTGCACAGAGTCCTCAGTGCCTAGAGGTTTGACAGAGGCTAAAGTTTGATATAACCTTACTCTCTAAAGTGGTAGCTTGCTCGAGCAGTAAGGCAGTATCCGAGGACAGTGTAAAGCATTTGTTGTACACACTCAGTCAGCAAATGGTCTCACACACTCAAGAACTGAACTCTAGGCCAATGGTTTGTATAAAAAATATATCGTTGTTTTATTTTAGAACCAACAATAGGTATCAAAATATACTTTCTCAGAATAAGATGCTTTAGTTAAAAACTTTGCAATAGGCAATTGACTTTTGCAGGTAATAGTTACAGTTTATTGCAATAGGAAACACAATTTCAAATACAATAATACATTGAGCTCAATGGGAATTTTAAGTTATATGCAATTAATTACTTTCAGGATTACTTTTCTAAATCCAGGACTGGATCCTAGATTCAGTCCTGGGACAGTTCTTGGAAACAAGTGTGTAAATTCGTTTTAGTAACTGTTGTGATTTTCAAGCATATTTTGCTATTTTAAAAGTTGACACTTAGAAATTTTTTCTGATCAAATTACCAATGTTATCCTATGGAAGGAAATTCACTTAGCAGGTAGGTGGGGTTATGGTTACTTTTTCTATGTCAGTGTTGGATCCTAGATCCAGCACTACTGTACCACCTGTAAGCAGTTGAGAAACTGCGTTTAAGTTATACAAGCAATTTTTAAGGAATATTTATAAGTTTGCAAAATCGACACTTAGAAGAAATTTTACAGAAACACAGTCAATGGTTTCCTATGGAAGAAAATTCAAGTTACGGGTAAAGTACATTCTCGTTACTTTGGTAATTCAGTGCTGGGCTCCTAGGCTCAGTACTGGGACATCTATCTAAAACAGGTAAGCAATTACGTTTTCACAATTGGTACGATTTTTAAAGAATATTTGTAAGTTTCAAAAATCGACACTTAGAAACTTTGTCAGCAAAAAGCAAGCAATGATATCCTATGGAAGAAAATTCGAGTTACTGGTAAGTACGGTTAAAATCACTTTTCAGGGTCAGTACTGAGCTACAAGATGCAGCACTGAGGTCTCTCCTGATAACAGGTGAGTAAATCAGAATTCGTTGTTCGGCTGATTTTAGATGAATATTTTAAAGTTCCAAAACTCCACACTTAGAAGAAATTCCAAGTGGAACCAGTCAATGTTAGCCTATGGAAGAGAAGTGAGTTATCGGCTTTTAGGTAAGTACTCGACTGGCAGAGTTATGGTTCTGGGCATAGACTCAAGGGTCTCCCAGGGGAGTCCCAGTCTACTTGCCAAGCCCTAAACTCCCCTTTTATTACATATAATTTACCACCAAGGTAGGCCCTAGGTAGTCCTAGGTGCATGATGCTATGCAAGTAAAAGATAAGATATGTACTTTGGTGGTTTGCATGTCCTGTAAGTACCAAACAGTCTATTTCATTTTTCACTACTGTGAGGTCTACCTCTCTCATAGGTTAGCATTGGGTATTCCCCTATACTTTTTATTTGGTAATTCCATATCGGAGAGGAGTAGCTTTATTTATTTATTGAAAATCCTACTTACTGGTGAGGTTGGATTTAACTTTACTATTTTAGAAATGCCACTTTTAGAGAGTGAACATTTCTCTGCACTTACTGCTCTATTTACCTGAAACCAGGCCCCAATACACGTCTGGATTGGGCTGGGTGACAGCAACATTTGTGCCTTCTCTGTAGAGAGCCATAACACAGGTTACTCAACTGCACCTGGGGGGTGAGCTCCGCTCCCCCTCCACCCACAATAGGTTCAAGAACGATAATTTATGTAAGTAAATACATTATAGCTACAGCTTATAATCATGTTAAATTAAATAATTTGTTGTTAGATGGTTTAAATATTTAAACCTCTGGTACATTTGGTAATTCTGTAAAAGCAGAACCCAACTGCCGTAACATTGCCAACAACAATGCTGTAACTTGGATTCGAACCAAGGTTGCTGCGGCCACAACGCAGAGTACTAACCACTATACGATCACGGCGAGCTACATGGGGTCAATGCCATACACTAACATGGAGAATTTATAATTTGGAATACTCAGGGCTGCTCCTGTGATAGGCTGGATGTATTCATTCCTTCCTCATTCCTCATACAGAGGCTGCGTCTCCTCACTGGTTGATAGGCTGAAACCGTTTCCTGGCCGCCTGCTTGTGAACTGCCAGGAGTCAAAGATAACACATTACACTTGCGGGCCTGTGATGGGACACCAATGCAGAGAAACCCACTTGGCACAGACCTTCGATTCTGTCTATTAGACCTGCATCTTCCCTGCACCTTTCAAGCCATTTGTATGTGAAGCAAGAAAGAGTTAAGGAGTGATCCATCTACACTTTTATAGGGCGGATGCCGCCGTGAGCTCCTCCCAGCTAATCACACGAACCGCAGTAAAGTAATATAAATACACAGTTGAGGGCGGGCTGCAAGGTCATGTTTTTGAGTAATTATTGAAACTGACCTCAGTGGCTCATTAGCAGAGCTGCGGCTAATGACTGGTTCCAAATCATGATGAAGCAAGCACCATGGCTCGTAGGGGACCCACAACACGCTTTTCTTAGCTCACTGAATTAAAGTATAAACTTCCCCTGTGTGTGAGTGGTAAAGGCTTGTTAATATGGTTCCTTTTCCAATTCAAGTCTGACAACAAGAGGCAGAAACCACGTGGCTTCAAAAGCTCTGGATTTTAGCCACCAACCACAGAGAAAGAGAGAACTGGCAGTATGAGAGTTGGAGAAAACAGGAGCGGGAGCAAGGAGCTCAAATGAGATTAATGGCGCGTAAATAGAGAGCGTAAAGGAACAGTTACACAGCTAAGAAAAGGGAAAGAAAGACTAAGGAAAAAAACACAGAAAGAGCCTGTAGAGGAAATTCTCTTCCTGGGACAGCAGATTAAGTGAAATTACATAGGGAGAGGTTAAGCATGTAACATGGGGGAGAATAAAAAAGAAAATGCAGTTTTATGAAGTGTGTTTGCCAAATCCAGCCAGCACTTTTGTTCTATTTCTGTCTTTGCATCTTTTATTGGTAAAGTAAGTTTCAAGTGCATGCGCAGGTATGATTGAGAGAGCAATGGTATAATAATTTGAAGCGTTTACACCAGTGCTAAAGTAGGAAGAGAGGTGTAGCAAAGACATGAAAGAGGTAGCGATAATAAATATGTGGAGAGGCAATAGTGACACAAAAATAAGCCACCTATTTATAAAACTGAAATTGAAGAAATACTAAAGGTTAACTTCTGAAATTGTAGCCGATAATAACAAGATTCTCGTTGTTGGCAGGATTCGAACCTGCGCGGGGAGACCCCAATGGATTTCAAGTCCATCGCCTTAACCACTCGGCCACAACAACTTACTGTAAGCTGCATGCAAATATTTTGTTTGAAAGTATTCAAGTTGTCCCACATCAAAGTACTGATATTCTGCAATGCGCTTTTTAAAAACAATGTTTTTTTCATCATGCAAGTTCTGTCCTAAAAACAAAAATTGCATGAGTATATCTCTGGATCTGTAAAAGGATACGCTTGCATGCAAACTCTCATGTGGCACTCAATTTTTTGGACCCTGTTGCACTCTGTTTTTGCGCTGCTTTTAGTCTACGACCCATATTACAGAAGTCTACCATCTCTGAGTATTTGTGACTCCTTTGTAAGTACCTTATCTTTAATCCTTGAAGAGCTCTATAATAAATGGGTCCGTCAAAGATTGCTTGAATGGAAGATAAAAGAAGGCCCACTTGTCTCACCAAATGCCGTAGAGAAACCTGATGTTTTACTCACGTAATCCTCAGTTAATTTTTGTTAGACATGGCATCTTTAAGGTGGCCTACCAGCAACCTTTTTGCTTTTCACCTCACGTTTTGCTCTATCTTTATGTTGGCCTTAGGACTCTAATCACTTTATCACTACTGTGAGAAAGTGGCTCTGCATATACTGTTCCCAAAAAGGTACAGTGTGCACAGAGTCCTCAGTGCCCAGAGGTTTGACAGAGGCTAAAGTTTGATATAACCTTACTCTCTAAAGTGGTAGCTTGCTCGAGCAGTAAGGCAGTATCCGAGGACAGTGTAAAGCATTTGTTGTACACACTCAGTCAGCAAATGGTCTCACACACTCAAGAACTGAACTCTAGGCCAATGGTTTGTATACAAAATATATCGTTGTTTTATTTTAGAACCAACAATAGGTATCAAAATATACTTTCTCAGAATAAGATGCTTTAGTTAAAAACTTTGCAATAGGCAATTGACTTTTGCAGGTAATAGTTACAGTTTATTGCAATAGGAAACACAATTTCAAATACAATAATACATTGAGCTCAATGGGAATTTTAAGTTATATGCAATTAATTACTTTCAGGATTACTTTTCTAAATCCAGGACTGGATCCTAGATTCAGTCCTGGGACAGTTCTTGGAAACAAGTGTGTAAATTCGTTTTAGTAACTGTTGTGATTTTCAAGCAATATTTTGCTATTTTAAAAGTTGACACTTAGAAATTTTTTCTGATCAAATTACCAATGTTATCCTATGGAAGGAAATTCACTTAGCAGGTAGGTGGGGTTATGGTTACTTTTTCTATGTCAGTGTTGGATCCTAGATCCAGCACTACTGTACCACCTGTAAGCAGTTGAGAAACTGCGTTTAAGTTATACAAGCGATTTTTAAGGAATATTTATAAGTTTGCAAAATCGACACTTAGAAGAAATTTTACAGAAACACAGTCAATGGTTTCCTATGGAAGAAAATTCAAGTTACGGGTAAAGTACATTCTCGTTACTTTGGTAATTCAGTGCTGGGCTCCTAGGCTCAGTACTGGGACATCTATCTAAAACAGGTAAGCAATTACGTTTTCACAATTGGTACGATTTTTAAAGAATATTTGTAAGTTTCAAAAATCGACACTTAGAAACTTTGTCAGCAAAAAGCAAGCAATGATATCCTATGGAAGAAAATTCGAGTTACTGGTAAGTACGGTTAAAATTACTTTTCAGGGTCAGTACTGAGCTACAAGATGCAGCACTGAGGTCTCTCCTGATAACAGGTGAGTAAATCAGAATTCGTTGTTCGGCTGATTTTAGATGAATATTTTAAAGTTCCAAAACTCCACACTTAGAAGAAATTCCAAGTGGAACCAGTCAATGTTAGCCTATGGAAGAGAAGTGAGTTATCGGCTTTTAGGTAAGTACTCGACTGGCAGAGTTATGGTTCTGGGCATAGACTCAAGGGTCTCCCAGGGGAGTCCCAGTCTACTTGCCAAGCCCTAAACTCCCCTTTTATTACATATAATTTACCCCCAAGGTAGGCCCTAGGTAGTCCTAGGTGCATGATGCTATGCAAGTAAAAGATAAGATATGTACTTTGGTGGTTTGCATGTCCTGTAAGTACCAAACAGTCTATTTCATTTTTCACTACTGTGAGGTCTACCTCTCTCATAGGTTAGCATAGGGTATTCCCCTATACTTTTTATTTGGTAATTCCATATCGGAGAGGAGTAGCTTTATTTATTTATTGAAAATCCTACTTACTGGTGAGGTTGGATTTAACTTTACTATTTTAGAAATGCCACTTTTAGAGAGTGAACATTTCTCTGCACTTACTGCTCTATTTACCTGAAACCAGGCCCCAATACACGTCTGGATTGGGCTGGGTGACAGCAACATTTGTGCCTTCCCTGTAGAGAGCCATAACACAGGTTACTCAACTGCACCTGGGGGGTGAGCTCCGCTCCCCCTCCACCCACAATAGGTTCAAGAACGATAATTTATGTAAGTAAATACATTATAGCTACAGCTTATAATCATGTTAAATTAAATAATTTGTTGTTAGATGGTTTAAATATTTAAACCTCTGGTACATTTGGTAATTTTGTAAAAGCAGAACCCAACTGCCGTAACATTGCCAACCACAATGCCGTAACTTGGATTCGAACCAAGGTTGCTGCAGCCACAACGCAGAGTACTAACCACTATACGATCACGGCGAGCTACATGGGGTCAATGCCATACACTAACATGGAGAATTTATAATTTGGAATACTCAGGGCTGCTCCTGTGATAGGCTGGATGTATTCATTCCTTCCTCATTCCTCATACA
This sequence comes from Triturus cristatus, assembly GCF_964204655.1. Taxonomy (NCBI): domain Eukaryota; kingdom Metazoa; phylum Chordata; class Amphibia; order Caudata; family Salamandridae; genus Triturus; species Triturus cristatus. Next base: position 719,768,252 of record NC_140595.1, read on the forward strand.
GAGGCTGCGTCGCCTCAGTGGTTGATAGGCTGAAACCGTTTCCTGGCCGCCTGCTTGTGAACTGCCAGGAGTCAAAGATAACACATTACACTTGCGGGCCTGTGATGGGACACCAATGCAGAGAAACCCACTTGGCACAGACCTTCGATTCTGTCGATTAGACCTGCATCTTCCCTGCACCTTTCAAGCCATTTGTATGTGAAGCAAGAAAGAGTTAAGGAGTGATCCATCTACACTTTTATAGGGCGGATGCCGCCGTGAGCTCCTCCCAGCTAATCACACGAACCGCAGTAAAGTAATATAAATACACAGTTGAGGGCGGGCTGCAAGGTCATGTTTTTGAGTAATTATTGAAACTGACCTCAGTGGCTCATTAGCAGAGCTGCGGCTAATGACTGGTTCCAAATCATGATGAAGCAAGCACCATGGCTCGTAGGGGACCCACAACACGCTTTTCTTAGCTCACTGAATTAAAGTATAAACTTCCCCTGTGTGTGAGTGGTAAAGGCTTGTTAATATGGTTCCTTTTCCAATTCAAGTCTGACAACAAGAGGCAGAAACCACGTGGCTTCAAAAGCTCTGGATTTTAGCCACCAACCACAGAGAAAGAGAGAACTGGCAGTATGAGAGTTGGAGAAAACAGAAGCGGGAGCAAGGAGCTCAAATGAGATTAATGGCGCGTAAATAGAGAGCGTAAAGGAACAGTTACACAGCTAAGAAAAGGGAAAGAAAGACTAAGGAAAAAAACACAGAAAGAGCCTGTAGAGGAAATTCTCTTCCTGGGACAGCAGATTAAGTGAAATTACATAGGGAGAGGTTAAGCATGTAACATGGGGGAGAATAAAAAAGAAAATGCAGTTTTATGAAGTGTGTTTGCCAAATCCAGCCAGCACTTTTGTTCTATTTCTCTCTTTGCATCTTTTATTGGTAAAGTAAGTTTCAAGTGCATGCGCAGGTATGATTGAGAGAGAAATGGTATAATAATTTGAAGCGTTTACACCAGTGCTAAAGTAGGAAGAGAGGTGTAGCAAAGACATGAAAGAGGTAGCGATAATAAATATGTGGAGAGGCAATAGTGACACAAAAATAAGCCACCTATTTATAAAACTGAAATTGAAGAAATACTAAAGGTTAACTTCTGAAATTGTAGCCGATAATAACAAGATTCTCGTTGTTGGCAGGATTCGAACCTGCGCGGGGAGACCCCAATGGATTTCAAGTCCATCGCCTTAACAACTCGGCCACAACAACTTACTGTAAGCTGCATGCAAATATTTTGTTTGAAAGTATTCAAGTTGTCCCACATCAAAGTACTGATATTCTGCAATGCGCTTTTTAAAAACAATGTTTTTTTCATCATGCAAGTTCTGTCCTAAAAACAAAAATTGCATGAGTATATCTCTGGATCTGTAAAAGGATACGCTTGCATGCAAACTCTCATGTGGCACTCAATTTTTTGGACCCTGTTGCACTCTGTTTTTGCGCTGCTTTTAGTCTACGACCCATATTACAGAAGTCTACCATCTCTGAGTATTTGTGACTCCTTTGTAAGTACCTTATCTTTAATCCTTGAAGAGCTCTATAATAAATGGGTCCGTCAAAGATTGCTTGAATGGAAGATAAAAGAAGGCCCACTTGTCTCACCAAATGCCGTAGAGAAACCTGATGTTTCACTCACGTAATCCTCAGTTAATTTTTGTTAGACATGGCATCTTTAAGGTGGCCTACCAGCAACCTTTTTGCTTTTCACCTCACGTTTTGCTCTATCTTTATGTTGGCCTTAGGACTCTAATCACTTTATCACTACTGTGAGAAAGTGGCTCTGCATATACTGTTCCCAAAAAGGTACAGTGTGCACAGAGTCCTCAGTGCCCAGAGGTTTGACAGAGGCTAAAGTTTAATATAACCTTACTCTCTAAAGTGGTAGCTTGCTCGAGCAGTAAGGCAGTATCCGAGGACAGTGTAAAGCATTTGTTGTACACACTCAGTCAGCAAATGGTCTCACACACTCAAGAACTGAACTCTAGGCCAATGGTTTGTATAAAAAATATATCGTTGTTTTATTTTAGAACCAACAATAGGTATCAAAATATACTTTCTCAGAATAAGATGCTTTAGTTAAAAACTTTGCAATAGGCAATTGACTTTTGCAGGTAATAGTTACAGTTTATTGCAATAGGAAACACAATTTCAAATACAATAATACATTGAGCTCAATGGGAATTTTAAGTTATATGCAATTAATTACTTTCAGGATTACTTTTCTAAATCCAGGACTGGATCCTAGATTCAGTCCTGGGACAGTTCTTGGAAACAAGTGAGTAAATTCGTTTTAGTAACTGTTGTGATTTTCAAGCAATATTTTGCTATTTTAAAAGTTGACACTTAGAAATGTTTTCTGATCAAATTACCAATGTTATCCTATGGAAGGAAATTCACTTAGCAGGTAGGTGGGGTTATGGTTACTTTTTCTATGTCAGTGTTGGATCCTAGATCCAGCACTACTGTACCACCTGTAAGCAGTTGAGAAACTGCGTTTAAGTTATACAAGAGATTTTTAAGGAATATTTATAAGTTTGCAAAATCGACACTTAGAAGAAATTTTACAGAAAAACAGTCAATGGTTTCCTATGGAAGAAAATTCAAGTTACGGGTAAAGTACATTCTCGTTACTTTGGTAATTCAGTGCTGGGCTCCTAGGCTCAGTACTGGGACATCTATCTAAAACAGGTAAGCAATTACGTTTTCACAATTGGTACGATTTTTAAAGAATATTTGTAAGTTTCAAAAATCGACACTTAGAAACTTTGTCAGCAAAAAGCAAGCAATGATATCCTATGGAAGAAAATTCGAGTTACTGGTAAGTACGGTTAAAATTACTTTTCAGGGTCAGTACTGAGCTACAAGATGCAGCACTGAGGTCTCTCCTGATAACAGGTGAGTAAATCAGAATTCGTTGTTCGGCTGATTTTAGATGAATATTTTAAAGTTCCAAAACTCCACACTTAGAAGAATTTCCAAGTGGAACCAGTCAATGTTAGCCTATGGAAGAGAAGTGAGTTATCGGCTTTTAGGTAAGTACTCGACTGGCATAGTTATGGTTCTGGGCATAGACTCAAGGGTCTCCCAGGGGAGTCCCAGTCTAATTGCCAAGCCCTAAACTCCCCTTTTATTACATATAATTTACCCCTAAGGTAGGCCCTAGGCAGTCCTAGGTGCATGATGCTATGCAAGTAAAAGATAAGATATGTACTTTGGTGGTTCGCATGTCCTGTAAGTACCAAACAGTCTATTTCATTTTTCACTACTGTGAGGTCTACCTCTCTCATAGGTTAGCATTGGGTATTCCCCTATACTTTTTATTTGGTAATTCCATATCGGAGAGGAGTAGCTTTATTTATTTATTGAAAATCCTACTTACTGGTGAGGTTGGATTTAACTTTACTATTTTAGAAATGCCACTTTTAGAGAGTGAACATTTCTCTGCACTTACTGCTCTATTTACCTGAAACCAGGCCCCAATACACGTCTGGATTGGGCTGGGTGACAGCAACATTTGTGCCTTCCCTGTAGAGAGCCACAACACAGGTTACTCAACTGCACCTGGGGGGTGAGCTCCGCTCCCCCTCCACCCACAATAGGTTCAAGAACGATAATTTATGTAAGTAAATACATTATAGCTACAGCTTATAATCATGTTAAATTAAATAATTTGTTGTTAGATGGTTTAAATATTTAAACCTCTGGTACATTTGGTAATTCTGTAAAAGCAGAACCCAACTGCCGTAACATTGCCAACCACAATGCCGTAACTTGGATTCGAACCAAGGTTGCTGCGGCCACAACGCAGAGTAGTAACCACTATACGATCACGGCGAGCTACATGGGGTCAATGCCATACACTAACATGGAGAATTTATAATTTGGAACACTCAGGGCTGCTCCTGTGATAGGCTGGATGTATTCATTCCTTCCTCATTCCTCATACAGAGGCTGCGTCTCCTCAGTGGTTGATAGGCTGAAACCGTTTCCTGGCCGCCTGCTTGTGAACTGCCAGGAGTCAAAGATAACACATTACACTTGCGGGCCTGTGATGGGACACCAATGCAGAGAAACCCACTTGGCACAGACCTTCTATTCTGTCTATTAGAACTGCATCTTCCCTGCACCTTTCAAGCCATTTGTATGTGAAGCAAGAAAGAGTTAAGGAGTGATCCATCTACACTTTTATAGGGAGGATGCCGCCGTGAGCTCCTCCCAGCTAATCACACGAACAGCAGTAAAGTAATATAAATACACAGTTGAGGGCGGGCTGCAAGGTCATGTTTTTGAGTAATTATTGAAACTGACCATAGTGGCTCATTAGCAGAGCTGCGGCTAATGACTGGTTCCAAATCATGATGAAGCAAGCACCATGGCTCGTAGGGGACCCACAACACGCTTTTCTTAGCTCACTGAATTAAAGTATAAACTTCCGCCATGTGTGAGTGGTAAAGGCCTGTTAATATGGTTCCTTTTCCAATTCAAGTCTGACAACAAGAGGCAGAAACCACGTGGCTTCGAAAGCTCTGGATTTTAGCCACCAACCACAGAGAAAGAGAGAACTGGCAGTATGAGAGTTGGAGAAAACAAGAGCGGGAGCAAGGAGCTCAAATGAGATTAATGGCGCGTAAATAGAGAGCGTAAAGGAACAGTTACACAGCTAAGAAAAGGGAAAGAAAGACTAAGGAAAAAAACACAGAAAGAGCCTGTAGATGAAATTCTCTTCCTGGGACAGCAGATTAAGAGAAATTACATAGGGAGAGGTTAAGCATGTAACACGGGGGAGAATAAAAAAGAAAATGCAGTTTTATGAAGTGTGTTTGCCAAATCCAGCCAGCACTTTTGTTCTATTTCTCTCTTTGCATCTTTTATTGGTAAAGTAAGTTTCAAGTGCATGCCCAGGTATGATTGAGAGAGCAATGGTATAATAATTTGAAGCGTTTACACTAGTGCTAAAGTAGGAAAAGAGATGTAGCAAAGACATGAAAGAGGTAGCGATAATAAATATGTGGAGAGGCAATAGTTGTGGTAAATAAAATTCATTACCGGGACTTAATTTGATACAGAAACATAATAAAATAGCTCAGTAAAATGAGAGGCAGAATCCGTGGTATTAGAGGTTCGGAATGGGCTTTATTCCAATGATCGATTATAATCGGTTGCTCCAAGTTCCATCACCACGGAGGTTCAGGAAGTGAAGTACATACTTTATTGACAAGAAATGATTTTTATAGAACATACATTACAATGAAGCGAATGCAGTAGGCGTAACAATTGATAAGGAAAATGACGATTCATATGCGTAACCGAAAATGGGTGTAACAAGGAGTAAAAAGGAACATAATTGGTTATGATGTCATATATAGGTGGATCTATAAGATAATACTTGGCATAGATGCGCGCGCAGCAGCATGACGTGTGATTGACGTGCAACTAGGGGGTGAAGGGGACTTGACATTTAGCTCTACATGTGGAGACGAAAAGTCTGGGGGGTCAAGTCAACCTAATCCCAAATCATATCTAACATCCTATGTTTAAAGAACTATGTTATCCACAAAAGAAGGACTCTCGGACAGAATCTATTCTATACTGACTGTGCGTGCGTGTACAAGCGTCTAAGTGTCTATACTAAATGCGAGGGGGTAGGAATATTCCATGGTAACAGGGCTATGAATTACTTGCATGAGGACAGAGAAGCCGGGCCTTTTGCTCGGTAGCTGGAAGAATGTTTACTTAAACTACTAGACAGGAATGCATTGGCTGAGGGGCGAAGCAGATAACTCGAAGGTGAAATACAGTTCTTGGCAGAGAATAGGCTGATGTCAGGCTTCGTGAGCCGCGCAGAGAATGAGACAAAGTTCATGGTCACAGATGCAGGCTCAGACTGGAGTTTTCAGAGGCAGAAGGCAAGAAGAGTTTGATGACAGAATCAGGGCCTACTTGCCTGGACTGTAAAATGGCATAAGTGAACCATATAAAACCGGTGGCCTTTCATACTTAGGAATGGAATATCCGGCCTATTCATGGCGGATCTGACAGAGGACATGTTGACGGTGGACGCACATGTGTTTGCGTCTTCATAACTGGAACTGGAGGGAACATACATGTACTTGTAACATGCACATAGAACCGTTGGGGTCCAAGATAGGGGACATAACTGACCAGAAAAATCCATATTTCCACATTCCCTCCTTGTCCCCTACTTGCCCGTTAAGAGATATCAATCTTCATCAATCCATTGATCTGTTCGTATAACATCATTTGTTCTTCTTTCTTCTTCCGTGACGAATGAGATCTTGGTGGTGGAATACACGATGTGGCACACAGGCCACAGATCGCTGGTCCACATTGTAGACATAGACAGCAACTGAATAGTATGAGAAGGCCAATACCTTGGAAGGATAGAACTCTCCATCCCCAGGCTGATATCACACTCCAAAACCAACCGGGCCAAGTCCAAGTGCCTGGGTTCTGGTGTATCTGGCTTACAATCTTATGAAGGCGAGTTATGGCCTTATATACAGATGGCGAATTTTCTGGTATGAAAATGCAGCAGCTTGATCCGATGACCCTACAAGCTCCGCCCCTATCAGCCAGGATGACGTCAAGGACAAGACGATTTTGAAGCACAACAATCCGCATAGCAGACTGCTCTTCTGTTAAATTGCCTAAAGCGGAAATAGTTTCATTCACCACTGCTTCAAGGGTTCTAGTTAGTCTACGTATCAGCTTACTATTAGTAACAGTACCTATATAGGGAAAGATGCCTTTATTAAAATCTACGTACTTGTCCCATGCCGTCTCAGTATAATCGACAATTGGGAGATCTCTCCGCTCTCTGTTGCGTACTAAATGAATATTTCTATAATAATCAGGAGGTGCTAGGAAAACAGGTGGCAAAAGAAATGCAATGTAGCAGGTACCATCCCAATCTAGAGGTAGACGCATATATGCAGTCTGACCACATATAAAGTAGGAGTGGCGATAAGCTCTAAATGAAGATTTGCCTTGATCACTGAATTCTACTGTAGTAGTGCATTTACTATGGCCCATATGTATGGAACCAACCTTTCTTACACACAATTCACCCTTCGCTGGGAATACTGTCATGGTTGGTAAAACTAATTCAACTTCGGATTCGACATTTAGAATCATGAGATTAGGTGTAAAGTTACCTAATCCATATACTTCATTTTCTAGATCAGTTCCTGTTCCTTTGGGGCGACCCTCCTTGTCAGGGTAACAGACCTTGAATAAAACTAGGTTCAGATTTCCCCATACCCACTGGTCTTGATAAACTGCTGTGTCTGAGTCTATGGAATTTATTAAACTAAACCATGCTCCACAGGAGCCATTATGTGTAAACGGATGTGGAAAGAAAGGCAGGACTCCTTCATAATTCTGATAGGGAGGGAGCCGGCCACACACCCAACAATTAGTTGCATTACTAGTCTGATGGGAATGATGTAACATACTAATGAAAGTGTTATTGCGCAGCGCAAGTCTATAAGACAATTCATGCGGCGGTAGGTCACTAAAAGAATGTTCAGCAGTAATATTGTAAACGTTTCTGGCAATAGGGTAATATATGTGCAACAATATACTTGCAGTAATTATTAAAAGATTTAAGAAAAACAAGATTAATAATGTCACTATGCAATGGCTACGCAGTGATTTACAATACGCCTGTTGTTTCATCATTTTTCGCGACTGTCCATGATTCAGGTCTAGGGGATACATGTCGGAGACAGATTCAACCGCTTCACCTAGGAGAGGACTTAAACAATCAAATCGTCCGACGGTCTAGGCCTTAATTTTAGTTTATAGAGTTCTTTACTGTCGGCCTCAGCCAGAGGTAGTTTTGAGTCAATTGGTGAAGACACACGAGGTGGGCTATTTACATCTGCAGGAAGTCCATGAAATTTCTTGATATGACTTGAATGAATCCATCCTTTTCTGCCTTCAATCTTCACGGCTGTCCTTGTGGTCAGCAGGACCAACTGGGGTGTCTTCCACCTGGGCTCCAGCTGAGTCTTTCGGTCGAAATTTCTCACAAGCACAAGGTCCCCCGGAACTACGTCATGGGGTTTCACCTCAGTGTTGTCGGGAAAGGCTGCAGCTACCTGTGAACGACAAGATTGTAGTGCAGACATCAAGGAAGCCAAGTAATCTGTCAGCATATTACAGTCAATATCAGTTATTTTGCGTGGTATAGGCGTCCCCCACATATTTGGTGGTCTGCCGAAGATCACCTCATACGGGGATAGCCCTGTTCGAGAGTGTGCTACCATTCTCATGTAAAAGAGTGCAACTGGTAACGCTACTACCCAGTCGACACCTTTTTCTCTGCATATTTTGGACAATCTGATTTTCAGTATCTGATTATGTCTTTCTACGAGACCTGCTGCTTCGGGGTGTCGGACACAGTGGAATTTCCACTGATAACCTAACAGAAGTGAAACATGTTTCATTAATTCGGATGAGAACGGCTGGCCGTTATCTGAGTGAACAACACGTGGTAAACCGTATCGTGGGAAGAATTCTCGAACTAACTGTTTGGCAGTAGTCGGGGCAGTGTAATCTGAAACCGGGTATGCCTCCGTCCAACGGGACAGAGCGCAGACAACTACGAGAACATATTTGAATCCTCGACATCGTTCCATCTGGATATAATCCATCTGGAGTACTTCAAAAGGGTGATTAGGAGGATGAAATCCCCCCTGTTCTACAGGAACACTTTTTCCTGGGTTGAACTGGCAACAGATCATACAGGTACGGACCTTTTGTTTGGCTGCTGCTCGTAAATGTTTATTGAACCAAATGTGTTGAATGCTGTCTAGCATAGCTTTTTCTCCTAGATGTGCTGGACTATGTATAGTGTTAACTATAACTTGGACCATTGAATCAGGAAGGAACCACACAGACTTTTCCTTCATCATCCATCCTTGGTCCGTTTGGATTCCTCCTAATTCAGTCCATTTCTTTATTTCGTCTGGTGTAGCATGTGTCTGTATGTCAATTACGTCAAGAGTAGGATCTTTAACTGTCATACAATGTGTCGGCATCGGGACTATTGTCTTTGTCATGTCGGAGGTTTGAGTTTGAGCAGTCTGTTTAGCTGTTCTGTCGGCTAGATCATTGCCTTGAGAAATGATATCAGTAACCTTCGTATGAGCCTTACATTTCATAATTGATATTGCAGTGGGTAGATGTATTGCATCTAATAAGGCATGAATGAGGGGTCCATGCTGAATGTGGGCACCGTGGGAAGTTAAATAACCTCTCTCTCGCCATAGCACGCCGAAGTCATGTACAACTCCGAATGCATAACGTGAATCAGTGTATATGTTGACTTTTTTATTTGTGGCTTGAATACAGGCTTGTGTCAGAGCGATAAGCTCTGCGGCTTGAGCTGACAAAGTATTTATACGATTAGTTTCAATGACTTCAGTATCTGTTGTGACTGCGTAAGCAGCCACTAACTCTCCTGTATTTGTTCTCATACATGAACCATCTACATACAATGTCAGGTCTGGGTCTGACAATGGGACATCGGTTAAGTCTTGTCTAGGTTTCGTCGTTATTGTAATAACTTCAATACAGTCATGGGCTAGTGGGTCTGTTCCGATTACTGGCAAAAGTGTGGCAGGATTCAATGTGTTACAGCGTCTGATTTCTATATGTGGCTGAAACAATGTAAGTTCGTACCCTGTAAGTCGCGCAATAGTCAAGTGTTGTGTTTGCGTTCTATTTACAAGAACCTCTACTGCATGTGGTACTTGAACTGTCAATGGATGTCCTAACACTATGGCGTCGCTTTGTCTGATTGCTAAAGCTGTTGCTGCCACTGATTTTAGGCATGCAGGCAAAGCCTGAGCCACGGGATCTAATGTACTAGAAAAATAAGCACATGGTTTGTGTGCTCCTGCTTGTTCCTGTGTGAGTACTGACAAGGCAGTACCTTCGCGTTCTGTAACAAAGAGTGTAAACTGTTTTCTGTAACATGGCGTTGCTAAAACAGGTGCTTGACATAAAGCTTTCTTTAGGCTTTCAAAAGCTTGTGTATGTTCCTGAGTCCAAGGGAGAACAGTCAATGTGGCTGCCTCCTGTGTTGTCAACTGAATGAGTGGTTTTGCTAGAAATGCGTACTGAGGGATCCACTGCCTGCAATATGACGTGAGGCCTATGAAAGCCCGCACCTCCTTTTGTGTCTTGGGTATTGGCATGTTAGCTATTAACTGAATGCGATCGGGTGTAAGCTGCCTTCCCTCCTTGGACAGCGAGTGTCCAAGATAAATAACTCGCTGGACACAGAATTGCAGCTTGGAAGGGGACACCTTGTGCCCCTTTTCGGCTAGAAATTGTAAAACTGTCAGTGATGCTTTTTCACATTCCGGTTCGCTTCTCGCGGTGATCAGCAGATCATCGACGTATTGAAGCAGAGCAGTGTTAACTGGCATGTGGATACTGTCGAGTTCTCGTTTCAGTGCTTGGCTATAGATGCTGGGGCTTTCTGTAAATCCTTGAGGTGCGCGTGAGAATTTAAAGCTACGCCCATTTAAACTAAAACCGAACAAATATTGGCTTTCCGGATCTATTGGGACGCTGAAAAAGGCATTCTTGAGATCGATTACAGTAAAGAATGTCGCTTCGGAATCAATAGCTGTCAGTAATGACGAGATATCTGGGACCACAGGAAATTGTGGCACAATGCATTTGTTTAATTCGCGCAGATCAATAACCAATCGATATACTGGCGGGGCCTTTGGATCTGTTCGTTTAAGAATCGGAATTATCGGTGAATTACATACATTGGAGTCTGTTTCTACAACTACTCCTTGGGTAATGAGCTCGTCAATGATTTGTAGTAAAGCCACTACAGCATCTGGTGGTAACTTGTATTGTCGCATTCGTGGTAGCACCACTCCTGCCTTTAATGTGACTCGATATGGTGTAATATTCATGCATCCAACATCAGTAGGGCCTTGTGCCCATAGATGTGTAGGTAAAGTCTGCAGTCGGGGATCCATGTCTCTAGACACATAGTGACCTTTAAAATCACGTAAAAACAATCTTACTCCTTCCGGAGAACAACATATTATGGCTCCTAGAGCTTTCAGTGTTTTTATTCCTAACAGATTTTCTGGACAAGATTTAGTAAGCAATAAATCTGTAGTTCGGGTCAAAGGTCCTATCGTAAGCGGGAGAGGCTGTGACACTTCATTAACAATAGGTTTTCCTGAAAAACCAAGGGAAATATTCTGTGAGCCTGAGAGGGGTGCCCCTGGAACTTCACTACGTTTTATTGTTGTTCGACTTGCCCCTGTATCGAGTAAAAATTTTCTATCTTGGCCTAATAATTCACTATGTACATAAGGTCCTTCTTGATCTACAGGGATCTCGATAAGGGGTAAGTCAACTTCCCTCTCTAGGCTTGTTCATGCGTATCGTTGATAGTCAGGATAGTCGTACTGTGCGGTCTGGTACAGTTGTCGTGTCGTGGTTTGTGTGGCAGCAACAGGCAGCGCTGGTGCGGCTGGCACAAACTGTATAGACTGTTGTGAAGCTGGCATGGACTGTGCATGCTGCGGAGCTCCTTGTTCATTCTGATCCTGTCTAGGTGGCCGTGGTCTTTCTTGTGTTTTACCTATGCTGATAATATGTTTCAAAACTGGACAATCGTGTACGTAATGACCTGGTTTCTTACAATAATTGCATGTCCCCTTTACAGGTCCTGCTGAATCACCGGAATGTGTCATACCCTTTTTATGTCCTTCAGCTGGAACTGTCTGAGAAACTAGCATTTTCATTTTCGTGTCTTTCATGCGTCTGTGTTCATGTTCTTGTTCCTCTCTAATTCTATTGTGATGGTACTGTAACATTTGTAACATTTGTGATGGAGTGTTACCTTGCCAGGTACTCTCGAATTTTAATACTCTATTCTTTACTTGGGGCAGAGCATTTTCTACTAATTTTGTTACAAACAGATGTGGGTATGATTCGCTACTTGCTTTTAGGCCACTATTTATACCAAAACATTTTTCAAATCGGGCATAGTAATCACTAGTGTCTTCATCTTGCTTCTGCTTACAGGCTGAGATTGTACCCCAATCTTCCTTTTTCGTAGTTAATAAACGTGGCAGTACCTGTACTAATAAACCTGGTAGTGCTTTAGTTTTATCCCCAAGTCCTGCTCCTGCAGTTCGGGCCTTTTCTTCCGCTTCTAATACTGACCATTCTATCTTTTGGTCTCCTACCTCCCACTCTTTTTCCCTGAGTTTCTCATAAATGCCAGCAGGCATCAATACCTTTAATATTGTCATAATGTCGGGATAGGTATACTCTCCCATGAGTAACATGTCTTTAATTTCTCGGTGAAAACCCGCTGGGTCTTTGTCATGACTGGGTACCACTTTCTTCATTTCTAACAATTCTATTTTCGATATGGGCGTATATACAAATACGCGCTTAAACTCGTTGTCCTCGCCCTTTATTGGGTGCACTTCTCGTAAGGGATTCTGTCTATCCATGTAATACGTGGTTCTTTCCTTGATGGGCAATGAGACACGGTCTGAACATACAAAAAGAATATACTGCTTTCTTGATTCTAGAATTTCTTTAATTAATTTAGTACCTGAACCTCTCCATCTATTCGTAAGCAATTCAGTCAATATGTCAGGTAAGGGACCAGGGTCCGAATGCTGACTCTGATATAATATAATGAGTTGTTGAATCATATAAATCCCAGCTAACCGCTGTTCATCTGGGATGAGATTCAAAAATGTGCGTGCTACTGTATCATCACTATATTTTCCGGGACTGTCCACCCAATGGACAGCTGCCCTAGCTAAATCTTGTTCATCCATAGAATAGAGGAAATGATAACCCCTTCGTTCTCGGAGTAGTTTGTCGGCGGCTTGGAACGAATGCTCGTTAGACCTGATGTTAATTATAGGTATTTGGAAATTCGTGTTATTATCTGGACATATCGGACGTATCGGGTCAATAGGACATCTATTACTATTACAAGATCTTCCTTTACCTACATAGGCTATGGTGTCTGACTGTCCTGCGGGCAGTCCAGACCCTTCCTCCTCGTTTTGTTCGAACTCGTCTACCGCTAATCTTTCTTCGTGTAGGCGTTCTATTTCTTTACGGATCTTTCGGCACATGGCTATTATACAATTTTGCTTATCATGTCTACCTTCTGATATATTCTGGCTCCATCTGGTAAGAATTTGCATTGCTTCCGGGTCTACCCCCGGTTGGTCTTCATTTCTGATCACACAATTTATGAGGAAACGTAACAGTTCCCCCTGTATCTCCACTTTCTGGTATTCCATAGCTCTGTTAATACATTCTGGATCTCGCCCTGTTTGGACAAAATGATATATTTTATCTAGATGCGCAGTCATTCCTGGTAACTTCCCTAAATACACTGCGGCTCGTCTGATACGCAATGATGCCATGATCATTTCATCCTCTTTGCCGGGCACAGGGTCATATCTACAATCTATAAGAAGTTCCTTAAGCGTACGGGCATTTATGAGTTTGGGGGTACGTGAATGTGCTGACTCTTGAAAAGTAAGTTTATTTATTCTGGGTGGCGTAGAAAAAATATTGGTAGCACCTCCCGCAGCCCCATCTGGGGTGTCGGGTGTGAAAGGATTCGTTGAACGTGACACAGCAACTATAGGTGTGGACACAGCTATAGAAGCAGCTGTAGGAACAGATGTAGAAACAGATGTGCTTGCCGGAACTTGTGACACGATCTGTTGCTGTAGGGATACGGGTACTGGATCTTGGCGTTGAACCTCCCTGGTATGCGGTCTATGTGGGGCGGAATTAGCATATTCGGGAGCTGCGTCGTCTAAATATGAGGAGAGAAAGACATCTTCTGCGGTTCTAGGATGCCCCTTAGGAAGTACCTTTATTGGGAATAATGGGGGCGGCAAGTCTTTCGGTATTTCTGGAGTAGCTTTAGGTAATCCTTCGGCCAGAAGGGGATACATACCATTCATAAGGGCATTTCTTTGTCTGTCTACTTGTTCTGATTTCACTCGGATACCTTCTTCAATTAATAAATTTTCTCGAACTTTATTTGAACTCTCTTTATTCTTTTCTTCCTGTCGGAGTGCTTTTTCTGTACGTCTATGAGATTCTTTACGCCATAACTCAATGGCGTCTTTCTGTGACTGTCTGACTTTCCTTTTCCATAACTCTTCTTCTACTTTCATGATGCACTCTGCATCCCAGGTTCCCGCTGTGGGCCACCTCTGACTTTCTGGTAATTCCTTGGTGTAGTCTACCCATAAATCAAGAAATAATATAGCGTCTAAGCCATGTTTATGATACATGAAGTACCCTGGAGTGTCCCTAGGAGGAATAGGAACGGCTTCTTCGAGTACCCCTTTTCTTGTAGTGATCTGTCTTAGTTTCGAAAAGAGCGGCATATTGAGAACTGATCTGACACTTAATCTTGAACACACTTAGTAGAAAAGCACAATAATGAACAACCATTCATACCACAATATGCAGGACGTTTAACACATTAAACATTAAACATTAAACATTTTTTTTTTCAACCTTTAATATAACCAACAATGATGATCGTCTGCATAACTAATCACCAAGCATAATTCTTGACAATAACTAGATACTTCGGAATACTTGATATACTGCTAAACAGTACATATACACTGCTAAAACAGTGCAGACCGGATTTGTGTACCCAAACCCGTCTTGACCGGCACAACCTATGTGCACGTCAGAAATGCCTCCCCAGTAATGGTACTCACCGGGTAGCTTCGGAAACGGAAGGCCTCGGAAACTGAACTGAACTTGAACCGGACTGGACTCGACTCGACTCGTCGGAAACTGGACTCGACTTCGAATTTCGGGAACTGGTGGGCCTCTGTATACCTCGGATCTTGCTCTCTCAGCTAGGCTCTGGTCGGGATACTTCGCACTTCTCACCGCCTCGTCTGGGTGTTGATCGCAGCCTCAGTCGCCCCCGCTTGACCGGAGGGAGATACAGGAAATCCTGCTGGTACGCGTTATTGTCCGTCCAGCTGTGGCAGGAGACCGGGCCTGCAACTCACCGCCGGCGCGTGAGATGAGAAAGTGTCCCTGTTCGGGCGCCATTCATGTGGTAAATAAAATTCATTACCGGGACTTAATTTGATACAGAAACATAATAAAATAGCTCAGTAAAATGAGAGGCAGAATCCGTGGTATTAGAGGTTCGGAATGGGCTTTATTCCAATGATCGATTATAATCGGTTGCTCCAAGTTCCATCACCACGGAGGTTCAGGAAGTGAAGTACATACTTTATTGACAAGAAATGATTTTTATAGAACATACATTACAATGAAGCGAATGCAGTAGGCGTAACAATTGATAAGGAAAATGACGATTCATATGCGTAACCGAAAATGGGTGTAACAAGGAGTAAAAAGGAACATAATTGGTTATGATGTCATATATAGGTGGATCTATAAGATAATACTTGGCATAGATGCGCGCGCAGCAGCATGACGTGTGATTGACGTGCAACTAGAGGGTGAAGGGGACTTGACATTTAGCTCTACATGTGGAGACGAAAAGTCTGGGGGGTCAAGTCAACCTAATCCCAAATCATATCTAACATCCTATGTTTAAAGAACTATGTTATCCACAAAAGAAGGACTCTCGGACAGAATCTATTCTATACTGACTGTGCGTGCGTGTACAAGCGTCTAAGTGTCTATACTAAATGCGAGGGGGTAGGAATATTCCATGGTAACAGGGCTATGAATTACTTGCATGAGGACAGAGAAGCCGGGCCTTTTGCTCGGTAGCTGGAAGAATGTTTACTTAAACTACTAGACAGGAATGCATTGGCTGAGGGGCGAAGCAGATAACTCGAAGGTGAAATACAGTTCTTGGCAGAGAATAGGCTGATGTCAGGCTTCGTGAGCCGCGCAGAGAATGAGACAAAGTTCATGGTCACAGATGCAGGCTCAGACTGGAGTTTTCAGAGGCAGAAGGCAAGAAGAGTTTGATGACAGAATCAGGGCCTACTTGCCTGGACTGTAAAATGGCATAAGTGAACCATATAAAACCGGTGGCCTTTCATACTTAGGAATGGAATATCCGGCCTATTCATGGCGGATCTGACAGAGGACATGTTGACGGTGGACGCACATGTGTTTGCGTCTTCATAACTGGAACTGGAGGGAACATACATGTACTTGTAACATGCACATAGAACCGTTGGGGTCCAAGATAGGGGACATAACTGACCAGAAAAATCCATATTTCCACATAGTGACACAAAAATAAGCCACCTATTTATAAAACTGAAATTGAAGAAATACTAAAGGTTAACTTCTGAAATTGTAGCCGATAATAACAAGATTCTCGTTGTTGGCAGGATTCGAATCTGCGCGGGGAGACCCCAATGGATTTCAAGACCATCGCCTTAACCACTCGGCCACAACAACTTACTGTAAGCTGCATGCAAATATTTTGTTTGAAAGTATTCAAGTTGTCCCACATCAAAGTACTGATATTCTGCAATGCGCTTTTTAAAAACAATGTTTTTTTCATCATGCACGTTCTGTCCTAAAAACAAAAATTGCATGAGTATATCTCTGGATCTGTAAAAGGATACGCTTGCATGCAAACTCTCATGTGGCACTCAATTTTTTGGACCCTGTTGCACTCTGTTTTTGCGCTGCTTTTAGTCTACGACCCATATTACAGAAGTCTACCATCTCTGAGTATTTGTGACTCCTTTGTAAGTACCTTATCTTTAATCCTTGAAGAGCTCTATAATAAATGGGTCCGTCAAAGATTGCTTGAATGGAAGATAAAAGAAGGCCCACTTGTTTAACCAAATGCCGTAGAGAAACCTGATGTTTTACTCACGTAATCCTCAGTTAATTTTTGTTAGACATGGCATCCTTAAGGTGGCCTACCAGCAACCTTTTTGCTTTTCACCTCACGTTTTGCTCTATCTTTATGTTGGCCTTAGGACTCTAATCACTTTATCACTACTGTGAGAAAGTGGCTCTGTATATACTGTTCCCAAAAAGGTACAGTGTGCACAGAGTCCTCAGTGCCCAGAGGTTTGACAGAGGCTAAAGTTTGATATAACCTTACTCTCTAAAGTGGTAGCTTGCTCGAGCAGTAAGGCAGTATCCGAGGACAGTGTAAAGCATTTGTTGTACACACTCAGTCAGCAAATGGTCTCACACACTCAAGAACTGAACTCTAGGCCAATGGTTTGTATAAAAAATATATTGTTGTTTTATTTTAGAACCAACAATAGGTATCAAAATATACTTTCTCAGAATAAGATGCTTTAGTTAAAAACTTTGCAATAGGCAATTGACTTTTGCAGGTAATAGTTACAGTTTATTGCAATAGGAAACACAATTTCAAATACAATAATACATTGAGCTCAATGGGAATTTTAAGTTATATGCAATTAATTACTTTCAGGATTACTTTTCTAAATCCAGGACTGGATCCTAGATTCAGTCCTGGGACAGTTCTTGGAAACAAGTGTGTAAATTCGTTTTAGTAACTGTTGTGATTTTCAAGCAATATTTTGCTATTTTAAAAGTTGACACTTAGAAATGTTTTCTGATCAAATTACCAATGTTATCCTATGGAAGGAAATTCACTTAGCAGGTAGGTGGGGTTATGGTTACTTTTTCTATGTCAGTGTTGGATCCTAGATCCAGCACTACTGTACCACCTGTAAGCAGTTGAGAAACTGCGTTTAAGTTATACAAGTGATTTTTAAGGAATATTTATAAGTTTGCAAAATCGACACTTAGAAGAAATTTTACACAAACACAGTCAATGGTTTCCTATAGAAGAAAATTCAAGTTACGGGTAAAGTACATTCTCGTTACTTTGGTAATTCAGTGCTGGGCTCCTAGGCTCAGTACTGGGACATCTATCTAAAACAGGTAAGCAATTACGTTTTCACAATTGGTACGATTTTTAAAGAATATTTGTAAGTTTCAAAAATCGACACTTAGAAACTTTGTCAGCAAAAAGCAAGCAATGATATCCTATGGAAGAAAATTCGAGTTACTGGTAAGTACGGTTAAAATTACTTTTCAGGGTCAGTACTGAGCTACAAGATGCAGCACTGAGGTCTCTCCTGATAACAGGTGAGTAAATCAGAATTCGTTGTTCGGCTGATTTTAGATGAATATTTTAAAGTTCCAAAACTCCACACTTAAAGAAATTCCAAGTGGAACCAGTCAATGTTAGCCTGTGGAAGAGAAGTGAGTTATCGGCTTTTAGGTAAGTACTCGACTGGCAGAGTTATGGTTCTGGGCATAGACTCAAGGGTCTCCCAGGGGAGTCCCAGTCTACTTGCCAAGCCCTAAACTCCCCTTTTATTACATATAATTTAACCCCAAGGTAGGCCCTAGGTAGTCCTAGGTGCATGATGCTATGCAAGTAAAAGATAAGATATGTACTTTGGTGGTTTGCATGTCCTGTAAGTACCAAACAGTCTATTTCATTTTTCACTACTGTGAGGTCTACCTCTCTCATAGGTTAGCATTGGGTATTCCCCTATACTTTTTATTTGGTAATTCCATATCGGAAAGGAGTAGCTTTATTTATTTATTGAAAATCCTACTTACTGGTGAGGTTGGATTTAACTTTACTATTTTAGAAATGCCACTTTTAGAGAGTGAACATTTCTCTGCACTTACTGCTCTATTTACCTGAAACCAGGCCCCAATACACGTCTGGATTGGGCTGGGTGACAGCAACATTTGTGCCTCACCTGTAGAGAGCCACAACACAGGTTACTCAACTGCACCTGGGGGGTGAGCTCCGCTCCCCCTCCACCCACAATAGGTTCAAGAACGATAATTTATGTAAGTATATACATTATAGCTACAGCTTATAATCATGTTAAATTAAATAATTTGTTGTTAGATGGTTTAAATATTTAAACCTCTGGTACATTTGGTAATTCTGTAAAAGCAGAACCCAACTGCCGTAACATTGCCAACCACAATGCCGTAACTTGGATTCGAACCAAGGTTGCTGCGGCCACAACGCAGAGTACTAACCACTATACGATCACGGCGAGCTACATGGGGTCAATGCCATACACTAACATGGAGAATTTATAATTTGGAACACTCAGGGCTGCTCCTGTGATAGGCTGGATGTATTCATTCCTTCCTCATTCCTCATACAGAGGCTGCGTCTCCTCAGTGGTTGATAGGCTGAAACCGTTTCCTGGCCGCCTGCTTGTGAACTGCCAGGAGTCAAAGATAACACATTACACTTGCGGGCCTGTGATGGGACACCAATGCAGAGAAACCCACTTGGCACAGACCTTCTATTCTGTCTATTAGAACTGCATCTTCCCTGCACCTTTCAAGCCATTTGTATGTGAAGCAAGAAAGAGTTAAGGAGTGATCCATCTACACTTTTATAGGGAGGATGCCGCCGTGAGCTCCTCCCAGCTAATCACACGAACAGCAGTAAAGTAATATAAATACACAGTTGAGGGCGGGCTGCAAGGTCATGTTTTTGAGTAATTATTGAAACTGACCATAGTGGCTCATTAGCAGAGCTGCGGCTAATGACTGGTTCCAAATCATGATGAAGCAAGCACCATGGCTCGTAGGGGACCCACAACACGCTTTCCTTAGCTCACTGAATTAAAGTATAAACTTCCGCCATGTGTGAGTGGTAAAGGCTTGTTAATATGGTTCCTTTTCCAATTCAAGTCTGACAACAAGAGGCAGAAACCACGTGGCTTCGAAAGCTCTGGATTTTAGCCACCAACCACAGAGAAAGAGAGAACTGGCAGTATGAGAGTTGTAGAAAACAGGAGCGGGATCAAGGAGCTCAAATTAGATTAATGGCGCGTAAATAGAGAGCGTAAAGGAACAGTTACACAGCTAAGAAAAGGGAAAGAAAGACTAAGGAAAAAAACACAGAAAGAGCCTGTAGAGGAAATTCTCTTCCTGGGACAGCAGATTAAGAGAAATTACATAGGGAGAGGTTAAGCATGTAACATGGGGGAGAATAAAAAAGAAAATGCAGTTTTATGAAGTGTGTTTGCCAAATCCAGCCAGCACTTTTGTTCTATTTCTCTCTTTGCATCTTTTATTGGTAAAGTAAGTTTCAAGTGCATGCGCAGGTATGATTGAGAGAGCAATGGTATAATAATTTGAAGCGTTTACACCAGTGCTAAAGTAGGAAGAGAGGTGTAGCAAAGACATGAAAGAGGTAGCGATAATAAATATGTGGAGAGGCAATAGTGACACAAAAATAAGCCACATATTTATAAAACTGAAATTGAAGAAATACTAAAGGTTAACTTCTGAAATTGTAGCCGATAACAACAAGATTCTCGTTGTTGGCAGGATTCGAACCTGCGTGGGTAGACCCCAATGGATTTCAAGTCCATCCCCTTAACCACTCGGCCACAACAACTTACAGTAAGCTGCATGCAAATATTTTGTTTGAAAGTATTCAAGTTGTCCCACATCAAAGTACTGATATTCTGCAATGCGCTTTTTAAAAACAATGTTTTTTTCATCATGCACGTTCTGTCCTAAAAACAAAAATTGCATGAGTATATCTCTGGATCTGTAAAAGGATACGCTTGCATGCAAACTCTCATGTGGCACTCAATTTTTTGGACCCTGTTGCACTCTGTTTTTGCGCTGCTTTTAGTCTACGACCCATATTACAGAAGTCTACCATCTCTGAGTATTTGTGACTCCTTTGTAAGTACCTTAGCTTTAATCCTTGAAGAGCTCTATAATAAATGGGTCCGTCAAAGATTGCTTGAATGGAAGATAAAAGAAGGCCCACTTGTCTCACCAAATGCCGTAGAGAAACCTGATGTTTTACTCACGTAATCCTCAGTTAATTTTTGTTAGACATGGCATCCTTAAGGTGGCCTACCAGCAACCTTTTTGCTTTTCACCTCACGTTTTGCTCTATCTTTATGTTGGCCTTAGGACTCTAATCACTTTATCACTACTGTGAGAAAGTGGCTCTGTATATACTGTTCCCAAATAGGTACAGTGTGCACAGAGTCCTCAGTGCCCAGAGGTTTGACAGAGGCTAAAGTTTGATATAACCTTACTCTCTAAAGTGGTAGCTTGCTCGAGCAGTAAGGCAGTATCCGAGGACAGTGTAAAGCATTTGTTGTACACACTCAGTCAGCAAATGGTCTCACACACTCAAGAACTGAACTCTAGGCCAATGGTTTGTATAAAAAATATATTGTTGTTTTATTTTAGAACCAACAATAGGTATCAAAATATACTTTCTCAGAATAAGATGCTTTAGTTAAAAACTTTGCAATAGGCAATTGACTTTTGCAGGTAATAGTTACAGTTTATTGCAATAGGAAACACAATTTCAAATACAATAATACATTGAGCTCAATGGGAATTTTAAGTTATATGCAATTAATTACTTTCAGGATTACTTTTCTAAATCCAGGACTGGATCCTAGATTCAGTCCTGGGACAGTTCTTGGAAACAAGTGAGTAAATTCGTTTTAGTAACTTTTGTGATTTTCAAGCAATATTTTGCTATTTTAAAAGTTGACACTTCGAAATTTTTTCTGATCAAATTACCAATGTTATCCTATAGAAGGAAATTCACTTAGCAGGTAGGTGGGGTTATAGTTACTTTTTCTATGTCAGTGTTGGATCCTAGATCCAGCACTACTGTACCACCTGTAAGCAGTTGAGAAACTGCGTTTAAGTTATACAAGCGATTTTTAAGGAATATTTATATGTTTGCAAAATCGACACTTAGAAGAAATTTTACAGAAAAACAGTCAATGGTTTCCTATGGAAGAAAATTCAAGTTACGGGTAAAGTACGTTCTCGTCTATCTAAAACAGGTAAGCAATTACGTTTTCACAATTGGTACGATTTTTAAAGAATATTTGTAAGTTTCAAAAATCGACACTTAGAAACTTTGTCAGCAAAAAGCAAGCAATGATATCCTATGGAAGAAAATTCGAGTTACTGGTAAGTACGGTTAAAATTACTTTTCAGGGTCAGTACTGAGCTACAAGATGCAGCACTGAGGTCTCTCCTGATAACAGGTGAGTAAATCAGAATTCGTTGTTCGGCTGATTTTAGATGAATATTTTAAAGTTCCAAAACTCCACACTTAAAGAAATTCCAAGTGGAACCAGTCAATGTTAGCCTGTGGAAGAGAAGTGAGTTATCGGCTTTTAGGTAAGTACTCGACTGGCAGAGTTATGGTTCTGGGCATAGACTCAAGGGTCTCCCAGGGGAGTCCCAGTCTACTTGCCAAGCCCTAAACTCCCCTTTTATTACATATAATTTAACCCCAAGGTAGGCCCTAGGTAGTCCTAGGTGCATGATGCTATGCAAGTAAAAGATAAGATATGTACTTTGGTGGTTTGCATGTCCTGTAAGTACCAAACAGTCTATTTCATTTTTCACTACTGTGAGGTCTACCTCTCTCATAGGTTAGCATTGGGTATTCCCCTATACTTTTTATTTGGTAATTCCATATCGGAAAGGAGTAGCTTTATTTATTTATTGAAAATCCTACTTACTGGTGAGGTTGGATTTAACTTTACTATTTTAGAAATGCCACTTTTAGAGAGTGAACATTTCTCTGCACTTACTGCTCTATTTACCTGAAACCAGGCCCCAATACACGTCTGGATTGGGCTGGGTGACAGCAACATTTGTGCCTCACCTGTAGAGAGCCACAACACAGGTTACTCAACTGCACCTGGGGGGTGAGCTCCGCTCCCCCTCCACCCACAATAGGTTCAAGAACGATAATTTATGTAAGTATATACATTATAGCTACAGCTTATAATCATGTTAAATTAAATAATTTGTTGTTAGATGGTTTAAATATTTAAACCTCTGGTACATTTGGTAATTCTGTAAAAGCAGAACCCAACTGCCGTAACATTGCCAACCACAATGCCGTAACTTGGATTCGAACCAAGGTTGCTGCGGCCACAACGCAGAGTACTAACCACTATACGATCACGGCGAGCTACATGGGGTCAATGCCATACACTAACATGGAGAATTTATAATTTGGAACACTCAGGGCTGCTCCTGTGATAGGCTGGATGTATTCATTCCTTCCTCATTCCTCATACAGAGGCTGCGTCTCCTCAGTGGTTGATAGGCTGAAACCGTTTCCTGGCCGCCTGCTTGTGAACTGCCAGGAGTCAAAGATAACACATTACACTTGCGGGCCTGTGATGGGACACCAATGCAGAGAAACCCACTTGGCACAGACCTTCTATTCTGTCTATTAGAACTGCATCTTCCCTGCACCTTTCAAGCCATTTGTATGTGAAGCAAGAAAGAGTTAAGGAGTGATCCATCTACACTTTTATAGGGAGGATGCCGCCGTGAGCTCCTCCCAGCTAATCACACGAACAGCAGTAAAGTAATATAAATACACAGTTGAGGGCGGGCTGCAAGGTCATGTTTTTGAGTAATTATTGAAACTGACCATAGTGGCTCATTAGCAGAGCTGCGGCTAATGACTGGTTCCAAATCATGATGAAGCAAGCACCATGGCTCGTAGGGGACCCACAACACGCTTTCCTTAGCTCACTGAATTAAAGTATAAACTTCCGCCATGTGTGAGTGGTAAAGGCTTGTTAATATGGTTCCTTTTCCAATTCAAGTCTGACAACAAGAGGCAGAAACCACGTGGCTTCGAAAGCTCTGGATTTTAGCCACCAACCACAGAGAAAGAGAGAACTGGCAGTATGAGAGTTGTAGAAAACAGGAGCGGGATCAAGGAGCTCAAATTAGATTAATGGCGCGTAAATAGAGAGCGTAAAGGAACAGTTACACAGCTAAGAAAAGGGAAAGAAAGACTAAGGAAAAAAACACAGAAAGAGCCTGTAGAGGAAATTCTCTTCCTGGGACAGCAGATTAAGAGAAATTACATAGGGAGAGGTTAAGCATGTAACATGGGGGAGAATAAAAAAGAAAATGCAGTTTTATGAAGTGTGTTTGCCAAATCCAGCCAGCACTTTTGTTCTATTTCTCTCTTTGCATCTTTTATTGGTAAAGTAAGTTTCAAGTGCATGCGCAGGTATGATTGAGAGAGCAATGGTATAATAATTTGAAGCGTTTACACCAGTGCTAAAGTAGGAAGAGAGGTGTAGCAAAGACATGAAAGAGGTAGCGATAATAAATATGTGGAGAGGCAATAGTGACACAAAAATAAGCCACATATTTATAAAACTGAAATTGAAGAAATACTAAAGGTTAACTTCTGAAATTGTAGCCGATAACAACAAGATTCTCATTGTTGGCAGGATTCGAACCTGCGTGGGTAGACCCCAATGGATTTCAAGTCCATCCCCTTAACCACTCGGCCACAACAACTTACAGTAAGCTGCATGCAAATATTTTGTTTGAAAGTATTCAAGTTGTCCCACATCAAAGTACTGATATTCTGCAATGCGCTTTTTAAAAACAATGTTTTTTTCATCATGCACGTTCTGTCCTAAAAACAAAAATTGCATGAGTATATCTCTGGATCTGTAAAAGGATACGCTTGCATGCAAACTCTCATGTGGCACTCAATTTTTTGGACCCTGTTGCACTCTGTTTTTGCGCTGCTTTTAGTCTACGACCCATATTACAGAAGTCTACCATCTCTGAGTATTTGTGACTCCTTTGTAAGTACCTTAGCTTTAATCCTTGAAGAGCTCTATAATAAATGGGTCCGTCAAAGATTGCTTGAATGGAAGATAAAAGAAGGCCCACTTGTCTCACCAAATGCCGTAGAGAAACCTGATGTTTTACTCACGTAATCCTCAGTTAATTTTTGTTAGACATGGCATCCTTAAGGTGGCCTACCAGCAACCTTTTTGCTTTTCACCTCACGTTTTGCTCTATCTTTATGTTGGCCTTAGGACTCTAATCACTTTATCACTACTGTGAGAAAGTGGCTCTGTATATACTGTTCCCAAATAGGTACAGTGTGCACAGAGTCCTCAGTGCCCAGAGGTTTGACAGAGGCTAAAGTTTGATATAACCTTACTCTCTAAAGTGGTAGCTTGCTCGAGCAGTAAGGCAGTATCCGAGGACAGTGTAAAGCATTTGTTGTACACACTCAGTCAGCAAATGGTCTCACACACTCAAGAACTGAACTCTAGGCCAATGGTTTGTATAAAAAATATATTGTTGTTTTATTTTAGAACCAACAATAGGTATCAAAATATACTTTCTCAGAATAAGATGCTTTAGTTAAAAACTTTGCAATAGGCAATTGACTTTTGCAGGTAATAGTTACAGTTTATTGCAATAGGAAACACAATTTCAAATACAATAATACATTGAGCTCAATGGGAATTTTAAGTTATATGCAATTAATTACTTTCAGGATTACTTTTCTAAATCCAGGACTGGATCCTAGATTCAGTCCTGGGACAGTTCTTGGAAACAAGTGAGTAAATTCGTTTTAGTAACTTTTGTGATTTTCAAGCAATATTTTGCTATTTTAAAAGTTGACACTTCGAAATTTTTTCTGATCAAATTACCAATGTTATCCTATGGAAGGAAATTCACTTAGCAGGTAGGTGGGGTTATAGTTACTTTTTCTATGTCAGTGTTGGATCCTAGATCCAGCACTACTGTACCACCTGTAAGCAGTTGAGAAACTGCGTTTAAGTTATACAAGCGATTTTTAAGGAATATTTATATGTTTGCAAAATCGACACTTAGAAGAAATTTTACAGAAAAACAGTCAATGGTTTCCTATGGAAGAAAATTCAAGTTACGGGTAAAGTACGTTCTCGTCTATCTAAAACAGGTAAGCAATTACGTTTTCACAATTGGTACGATTTTTAAAGAATATTTGTAAGTTTCAAAAATCGACACTTAGAAACTTTGTCAGCAAAAAGCAAGCAATGATATCCTATGGAAGAAAATTCGAGTTACTGGTAAGTACGGTTAAAATTACTTTTCAGGGTCAGTACTGAGCTACAAGATGCAGCACTGAGGTCTCTCCTGATAACAGGTGAGTAAATCAGAATTCGTTGTTCGGCTGATTTTAGATGAATATTTTAAAGTTCCAAAACTCCACACTTAGAAGAAATTCCAAGTGGAACCAGTCAATGTTAGCCTATGGAAGAGAAGTGAGTTATCGGCTTTTAGGTAAGTACTCGACTGGCAGAGTTATGGTTCTGGGCATAGACTCAAGGGTCTCCCAGGGGAGTCCCAGTCTACTTGCCAAGCCCTAAACTCCCCTTTTATTACATATAATTTACCCCCAAGGTAGGCCCTAGGTAGTCCTAGGTGCATGATGCTATGCAAGTAAAAGATAAGATATGTACTTTGGTGGTTTGCATGTCCTGTAAGTACCAAACAGTCTATTTCATTTTTTACTACTGTGAGGTCTACCTCTCTCATAGGTTAGCATTGGGTATTCCCCTATACTTTTTATTTGGTAATTCCATATCGGAGAGGAGTAGCTTTATTTATTTATTGAAAATCCTACTTACTGGTGAGGTTGGATTTAACTTTACTATTTTAGAAATGCCACTTTTAGAGAGTGAACATTTCTCTGCACTTACTGCTCTATTTACCTGAAACCAGGCCCCAATACACGTCTGGATTGGGCTGGGTGACAGCAACATTTGTGCCTTCCCTGTAGAGAGCCATAACACAGGTTACTCAACTGCACCTGGGGGGTGAGCTCCGCTCCCCCTCCACCCACAATAGGTTCAAGAACGATAATTTATGTAAGTAAATACATTATAGCTACAGCTTATAATCATGTTAAATTAAATATTTTGTTGTTAGATGGTTTAAATATTTAAACCTCTGGTACATTTGGTAATTCTGTAAAAGCAGAACCCAACTGCCGTAACATTGCCAACCACAATGCCGTAACTTGGATTCGAACCAAGGTTGCTGCGGCCACAACGCAGAGTACTAACCACTATACGATCACGGCGAGCTACATGGGGTCAATGCCATACACTAACATGGAGAATTTATAATTTGGAATACTCAGGGCTGCTCCTGTGATAGGCTGGATGTATTCATTCCTTCCTCATTCCTCATACAGAGGCTGCGTCTCCTCAGTGGTTGATAGGCTGAAACCGTTTCCTGGCCGCCTGCTTGTGAACTGCCAGGAGTCAAAGATAACACATTACACTTGCGGGCCTGTGATGGGACACCAATGCAGAGAAACCCACTTGGCACAGACCTTCGATTCTGTCTATTAGACCTGCATCTTCCCTGCACCTTTCAAGCCATTTGTATGTGAAGCAAGAAAGAGTTAAGGAGTGATCCATCTACACTTTTATAGGGAGGATGCCGCCGTGAGCTCCTCCCAGCTAATCACACGAACAGCAGTAAAGTAATATAAATACACAGTTGAGGGCGGGCTGCAAGGTCATGTTTTTGAGTAATTATTGAAACTGACCTCAGTGGCTCATTAGCAGAGCTGCGGCTAATGACTGGTTCCAAATCATGATGAAGCATGCACCATGGCTCGTAGGGGACCCACAACACGCTTTTCTTAGCTCACTGAATTAAAGTATAAACTTCCGCCGTGTGTGAGTGGTAAAGGCTTGTTAATATGGTTCCTTTTCCAATTCAAGTCTGACAACAAGAGGCAGAAACCACGTGGCTTCGAAAGCTCTGGATTTTAGCCACCAACCACAGAGAAAGAGAGAACTGGCAGTATGAGAGTTGGAGAAAACAGGAGCGGGAGCAAGGAGCTCAAATGAGATTAATGGCGCGTAAATAGAGAGCGTAAAGGAACAGTTACACAGCTAAGAAAAGGGAAAGAAAGACTAAGGAAAAAAACACAGAAAGAGCCTGTAGAGGAAATTCTCTTCCTGGGACAGCAGATTAAAAGAAATTACATAGGGCGAGGTTAAGCATGTAACATGGGGGAGAATAAAAAAGAAAATGCAGTTTTATGAAGTGTGTTTGCCAAATCCAGCCAGCACTTTTGTTCTATTTCTCTCTTTGCATCTTTTATTGGTAAAGTAAGTTTCAAGTGCATGCGCAGGTATGATTGAGAGAGCAATGGTATAATAATTTGAAGCGTTTACACCAGTGCTAAAGTAGGAAGAGAGGTGTAGCAAAGACATGAAAGAGGTAGCGATAATAAATATGTGGAGAGGCAATAGTGACACAAAAATAAGCCACGTATTTATAAAACTGAAATTGAAGAAATACTAAAGGTTAACTTCTGAAATTGTAGCCGATAATAACAAGATTCTCGTTGTTGGCAAGATTCGAACCTGCGCGGGGAGACCCCAATGGATTTTAAGTCCATCGCCTTAACCACTCGGCCACAACAACTTACTGTAAGCTGCATGCAAATATTTTGTTTGAAAGTATTCAAGTTGTCCCACATCAAAGTACTGATATTCTGCAATGCGCTTTTTAAAAACAATGTTTTTTTCATCATGCACGTTCTGTCCTAAAAACAAAAATTGCATGAGTATATCTCTGGATCTGTAAAAGGATACGCTTGCATGCAAACTCTCATGTGGCACTCAATTTTTTGGACCCTGTTGCACTCTGTTTTTGCGCTGCTTTTAGTCTACGACCCATATTACAGAAGTCTACCATCTCTGAGTATTTGTGACTCCTTTGTAAGTACCTTATCTTTAATCCTTGAAGAGCTCTATAATAAATGGGTCCGTCAAGGATTGCTTGAATGGAAGATAAAAGAAGGCCCACTTGTCTCACCAAATGCCGTAGAGAAACCTGATGTTTTACTCACGTAATCCTCAGTTAATTTTTGTTAGACATGGCATCCTTAAGGTGGCCTACCAGCAACCTTTTTGCTTTTCACCTTACGTTTTGCTCTATCTTTATATTGGCCTTAGGACTCTAATCACTTTATCACTACTGTGAGAAAGTGGCTCTGTATATACTGTTCCCAAAAAGGTACAGTGTGCACAGAGTCCTCAGTGCCCAGAGGTTTGACAGAGGCTAAAGTTTGATATAACCTTACTCTCTAAAGTGGTAGCTTGCTCGAGCAGTAAGGCAGTATCCGAGGACAGTGTACAACATTTGTTGTACACACTCAGTCAGCAAATGGTCTCACACACTCAAGAACTGAACTCTAGGCCAATGGTTTGTATAAAAAATATATCGTTGTTTTATTTTAGAACCAACAATAGGTATCAAAATATACTTTCTCAGAATAAGATGCTTTAGTTAAAAACTTTGCAATAGGCAATTGACTTTTGCAGGTAATAGTTACAGTTTATTGCAATAGGAAACACAATTTCAAATACAATAATACATTGAGCTCAATGGGAATTTTAAGTTATATGCAATTAATTACTTTCAGGATTACTTTTCTAAATCCAGGACTGGATCCTAGATTCAGTCCTGGGACAGTTCTTGGAAACAAGTGAGTAAATTCGTTTTAGTAACTGTTGTGATTTTCAAGCAATATTTTGCTATTTTAAAAGTTGACACTTAGAAATTTTTTCAGATCAAATTACCAATGTTATCCTATGGAAGGAAATTCACTTAGCAGGTAGGTGGGGTTATGGTTACTTTTTCTATGTCAGTGTTGGATCCTAGATCCAGCACTACTGTACCACCTGTAAGCAGTTGAGAAACTGCGTTTAAGTTATACAAGCGATTTTTAAGGAATATTTATAAGTTTGTAAAATCGACACTTAGAAGAAATTTTACAGAAAAACAGTCAATGGTTTCCTATGGAAGAAAATTCAAGTTACGGGTAAAGTACATTCTCGTTACTTTGGTAATTCAGTGCTGGGCTCCTAGGCTCAGTACTGGGACATCTATCTAAAACAGGTAAGCAATTACGTTTTCACAATTGGTACGATTTTTAAAGAATATTTGTAAGTTTCAAAAATCGACACTTAGAAACTTTGTCAGCAAAAAGCAAGCAATGATATCCTATGGAAGAAAATTCGAGTTACTGGTAAGTACGGTTAAAATTACTTTTCTGGGTCAGTACTGAGCTACAAGATGCAGCACTGAGGTCTCTCCTGATAACAGGTGACTAAATCAGAATTCGTTGTTCGGCTGATTTTAGATGAATATTTTAAAGTTCCAAAACTCCACACTTAGAAGAATTTCCAAGTGGAACCAGTCAATGTTAGCCTATGGAAGAGAAGTGAGTTATCGGCTTTTAGGTAAGTACTCGACTGGCAGAGTTATGGTTCTGGGCATAGACTCAAGGGTCTCCCAGGGGAGTCCCAGTCTACTTGCCAAGCCCTAAACTCCCCTTTTATTACATATAATTTACCCCTAAGGTAGGCCCTAGGTAGTCCTAGGTGCATGATGCTATGCAAGTAAAAGATAAAATATGTACTTTGGTGGTTTGCATGTCCTGTAAGTACCAAACAGTCTATTTCATTTTTCACTACTGTGAGGTCTACCTCTCTCATAGGTTAGCATTGGGTATTCCCCTATACTTTTTATTTGGTAATTCCATATCGGAGAGGAGTAGCTTTATTTATTTATTGAAAATCCTACTTACTGGTGAGGTTGGATTTAACTTTACTATTTTAGAAATGCCACTTTTAGAGAGTGAACATTTCTCTGCACTTACTGCTCTATTTACCTGAAACCAGGCCCCAATACACGTCTGGATTGGGCTGGGTGACAGCAACATTTGTGCCTTCCCTGTAGAGAGCCACAACACAGGTTACTCAACTGCACCTGGGGGGTGAGCTCCGCTCCCCCTCCTCCCACAATAGGTTCAAGAACGATAATTTATGTAAGTAAATACATTATAGCTACAGCTTATAATCATGTTAAATTAAATAATTTGTTGTTAGATGGTTTAAATATTTAAACCTCTGGTACATTTGGTAATTCTGTAAAAGCAGAACCCAACTGACGTAACATTGCCAACCACAATGCCGTAACTTGGATTCGAACCAAGGTTGCTGCGGCCACAACACAGAGTACTACTATACGATCACGGCGAGCTACATGGGGTCAATGCCATACACTAACATGGAGAATTTATAATTTGGAACACTCAGGGCTGCTCCTGTGATAGGCTGGATGTATTCATTCCTTCCTCATTCCTCATACAGAGGCTGCGTCTCCTCAGTGGTTGATAGGCTGAAACCGTTTCCTGGCCGCCTGCTTGTGAACTGCCAGGAGTCAAAGATAACACATTACACTTGCGGGCCTGTGATGGGACACCAATGCAGAGAAACCAACTTGGCACAGACCTTCTATTCTGTCTATTAGACCTGCATCTTCCCTGCACCTTTCAAGCCATTTGTATGTGAAGCAAGAAAGAGTTAAGGAGTGATCCATCTACACTTTTATAGGGAGGATGCCGCCGTGAGCTCCTCCCAGCCAATCACACGAACAGCAGTAAAGTAATATAAATACACAGTTGAGGGCGGGCTGCAAGGTCATGTTTTTGAGTAATTATTGAAACTGACCTCAGTGGCTCATTAGCAGAGCTGCGGCTAATGACTGTTTCCAAATCATGATGAAGCAAGCACCATGGCTCGTAGGGGACCCACAACACGCTTTTCTTAGCTCACTGAATTAAAGTATAAACGTCCGCCGTGTGTGAGTGGTAAAGGCTTGTTAATATGGTTCCTTTTCCAATTCAAGTCTGACAACAAGAGGCAGAAACCACGTGGCTTCGAAAGCTCTGGATTTTAGCCACCAACCACAGAGAAAGAGAGAACTGGCAGTATGAGAGTTGGAGAAAACAGGAGCGGGAGCAAGAAGCTCAAATGAGATTAATGGCGCGTAA
This sequence comes from Triturus cristatus, assembly GCF_964204655.1. Lineage (NCBI taxonomy): Eukaryota > Metazoa > Chordata > Amphibia > Caudata > Salamandridae > Triturus > Triturus cristatus. Next base: position 719,800,068 of record NC_140595.1, read on the forward strand.
ATAGAGAGCGTAAAGGAACAGTTACACAGCTAAGAAAAGGGAAAGAAAGACTAAGGAAAAAAACACAGAAAGAGCCTGTAGAGGAAATTCTCTTCCTGGGACAGCAGATTAAGAGAAATTACATAGGGAGAGGTTAAGCATGTAACATGGGGGAGAATAAAAAAGAAAATGCAGTTTTATGAAGTGTGTTTGCCAAATCCAGCCAGCACTTTTGTTCTATTTCTCTCTTTGCATCTTTTATTGGTAAAGTAAGTTTCAAGTGCATGCGCAGGTATGATTGAGAGAGCAATGGTATAATAATTTGAAGCGTTTACACCAGTGCTAAAGTAGGAAGAGAGGTGTAGCAAAGACATGAAAGAGGTAGCGATAATAAATATGTGGAGAGGCAATAGTGACACAAAAATAAGCCACCTATTTATAAAACTGAAATTGAAGAAATACTAAAGGTTAACTTCTGAAATTGTAGCCGATAATAACAAGATTCTCGTTGTTGGCAGGATTCGAACCTGCGCGGGGAGACCCCAAGGGATTTCAAGTCCATCGCCTTAACCACTCGGCCACAACAACTTACTGTAAGCTGCATGCAAATATTTTGTTTGAAAGTATTCAAGTTGTCCCACATCAAAGTACTGATATTCTGCAATGCGCTTTTTAAAAACAATGTTTTTTTCATCATGCACGTTCTGTCCTAAAAACAAAAATTGCATGAGTATATCTCTGGATCTGTAAAAGGATACGCTTGCATGCAAACTCTCATGTGGCACTCAATTTTTTGGACCCTGTTGCACTCTGTTTTTGCGCTGCTTTTAGTCTACGACCCATATTACAGAAGTCTACCATCTCTGAGTATTTGTGACTCCTTTGTAAGTACCTTATCTTTAATCCTTGAAGAGCTCTATAATAAATGGGTCCGTCAAAGATTGCTTGAATAGAAGATAAAAGAAGGCCCACTTGTCTCACCAAATGCCGTAGAGAAACCTGATGTTTTACTCACGTAATCCTCAGTTAATTTTTGTTAGACATGGCATCCTTAAGGTGGCCTACCAGCAACCTTTTTGCTTTTCACCTCACGTTTTGCACTATCTTTATGTTGGCCTTAGGACTCTAATCACTTTATCACTACTGTGAGAAAGTGGCTCTGTATATACTGTTCCCAAAAAGGTACAGTGTGCACAGAGTCCTCAGTGCCCAGAGGTTTGACAGAGGCTAAAGTTTGATATAACCTTACTCTCTAAAGTGGTAGCTTGCTCGAGCAGTAAGGCAGTATCCGAGGACAGTGTAAAGCATTTGTTGTACACACTCAGTCAGCAAATGGTCTCACACACTCAAGAACTGAACTCTAGGCCAATGGTTTGTATAAAAAATATATCGTTGTTTTATTTTAGAACCAACAATAGGTATCAAAATATACTTTCTCAGAATAAGATGCTTTAGTTAAAAACTTTGCAATGGGCAATTGACTTTTGCAGGTAATAGTTACAGTTTATTGCAATAGGAAACACAATTTCAAATACAATAATACATTGAGATCAATGGGAATTTTACGTTATATGCAATTAATTACTTTCAGGATTACTTTTCTAAATCCAGGACTGGATCCTAGATTCAGTCCTGGGACAGTTCTTGGAAACAAGTGAGTAAATTCGTTTTAGTAACTGTTGTGATTTCCAAGCAATATTTTGCTATTTTAAAAGTTGACACTTAGAAATTTTTTCTGATCAAATTACCAATGTTATCCTATGGAAGGAAATTCACTTAGCAGGTAGGTGGGGTTATGGTTACTTTTTCTATGTCAGTGTTGGATCCTAGATCCAGCACTACTGTACCACCTGTAAGCAGTTGAGAAACTGCGTTTAAGTTATACAAGCGATTTTTAAGGAATATTTATAAGTTTGCAAAATCGACACTTAGAAGAAATTTTACAGAAAAACAGTCAATGTTTTCCTATGGAAGAAAATTCAAGTTACGGGTAAAGTACATTCTCGTTACTTTGGTAATTCAGTGCTGGGCTCCTAGGCTCAGTACTGGGACATCTATCTAAAACAGGTAAGCAATTACGTTTTCACAATTGGTACGATTTTTAAAGAATATTTGTAAGTTTCAAAAATCGACACTTAGAAACTTTGTCAGCAAAAAGCAAGCAATGATATCCTATGGAAGAAAATTCGAGTTACTGGTAAGTACGGTTAAAATTACTTTTCAGGGTCAGTACTGAGCTACAAGATGCAGCACTGAGGTCTCTCCTGATAACAGGTGAGTAAATCAGAATTCGTTGTTCGGCTGATTTTAGATTAATATTTTAAAGTTCCAAAACTCCACACTTAGAAGAATTTCCAAGTGGAACCAGTCAATGTTAGCCTATGGAAGAGAAGTGAGTTATCGGCTTTTAGGTAAGTACTCGACTGGCAGAGTTATGGTTCTGGGCATAGACTCAAGGGTCTCCCAGGGGAGTCCCAGTCTACTTGCCAAGCCCTAAACTCCCCTTTTATTATATATAATTTACCCCTAAGGTAGGCCCTAGGTAGTCCTAGGTGCATGATGCTATGCAAGTAAAAGATAAGATATGTACTTTGGTGGTTTGCATGTCCTGTAAGTACCAAACAGTCTATTTCATTTTTCACTACTGTGAGGTCTACCTCTCTCATAGCTTAGCATTGGGTATTCCCCTATACTTTTTATTTGGTAATTCCATATCGGAGAGGAGTAGCTTTATTTATTTATTGAAAATCCTACTTACGGGTGAGGTTGGATTTAACTTTACTATTTTAGAAATGCCACTTTTAGAGAGTGAACATTTCTCTGCACTTACTGCTCTATTTACCTGAAACCAGGCCCCAATACACGTCTGGATTGGGCTGGGTGACAGCAACATTTGTGCCTTCCCTGTAGAGAGCCACAACACAGGTTACTCAACTGCACCTGGGGGGTGAGCTCCGCTCCCCCTCCACCCACAATAGGTTCAAGAACGATAATTTATGTAAGTAAATACATTATAGCTACAGCTTATAATCATGTTAAATTAAATATTTTGTTGTTAGATGGTTTAAATATTTAAACCTCTGGTACATTTGGTAATTCTGTAAAAGCAGAACCCAACTGCCGTAACATTGCCAACCACAATGCCGTAACTTGGATTCGAACCAAGGTTGCTGCGGCCACAACGCAGAGTACTACTATACGAACACGGCGAGCTACATGGGGTCAATGCCATACACTAACATGGAGAATTTATAATTTGGAACACTCAGGGCTGCTCCTGTGATAGGCTGGATGTATTCATTCCTTCCTCATTCCTCATACAGAGGCTGCGTCTCCTCAGTGGTTGATAGGCTGAAACCGTTTCCTGGCCGCCTGCTTGTGAACTGCCAGGAGTCAAAGATAACACATTACACTTGCGGGCCTGTGATGGGACACCAATGCAGAGAAACCAACTTGGCACAGACCTTCTATTCTGTCTATTAGACCTGCATCTTCCCTGCACCTTTCAAGCCATTTGTATGTGAAGCAAGAAAGAGTTAAGGAGTGATCCATCTACACTTTTATAGGGAGGATGCCGCCGTGAGCTCCTCCCAGCTAATCACACGAACAGCAGTAAAGTAATATAAATACACAGTTGAGGGCGGGCTGGAAGGTCATGTTTTTGAGTAATTATTGAAACTGACCTCAGTGGCTCATTAGCAGAGCTGCGGCTAATGACTGGTTCCAAATCATGATGAAGCATGCACCATGGCTCGTAGGGGACCCACAACATGCTTTTCTTAGCTCACTGAATTAAAGTATAAACTTCCGCCGTGTGTGAGTGGTAAAGGCTTGTTAATATGGTTCCTTTTCCAATTCAAGTCTGACAACAAGAGGCAGAAACCACGTGGCTTCGAAAGCTCTGGATTTTAGCCACCAACCACAGAGAAAGAGAGAACTGGCAGTATGAGAGTTGGAGAAAACAGGAGCGGGAGCAAGGAGCTCAAATGAGATTAATGGCGCGTAAATAGAGAGCGTAAAGGAACAGTTACACAGCTAAGAAAAGGGAAAGAAAGACTAAGGAAAAAAACACAGAAAGAGCCTGTAGAGGAAATTCTCTTCCTGGGACAGCAGATTAAAAGAAATTACATAGGGCGAGGTTAAGCATGTAACATGGGGGAGAATAAAAAAGAAAATGCAGTTTTATGAAGTGTGTTTGCCCAATCCAGCCAGCACTTTTGTTCTATTTCTCTCTTTGCATCTTTTATTGGTAAAGTAAGTTTCAAGTGCATGCGCAGGTATGATTGAGAGAGCAATGGTATAATAATTTGAAGCGTTTACACCAGTGCTAAAGTAGGAAGAGAGGTGTAGCAAAGACATGAAAGAGGTAGCGATAATAAATATGTGGAGAGGCAATAGTGACACAAAAATAAGCCACCTATTTATAAAACTGAAATTGAAGAAATACTAAAGGTTAACTTCTGAAATTGTAGCCGATAATAACAAGATTCTCATTGTTGGCAAGATTCGAACCTGCGCGGGGAGACCCCAATGGATTTCAAGTCCATCGCCTTAACCACTCGGCCACAACAACTTACTGTAAGCTGCATGCAAATATTTTGTTTGAAAGTATTCAAGTTGTCCCACATCAAAGTACTGATATTCTGCAATGCGCTTTTTAAAAACAATGTTTTTTTCATCATGCACGTTCTGTCCTAAAAACAAAAATTGCATGAGTATATCTCTGGATCTGTAAAAGGATACGCTTGCATGCAAACTCTCATGTGGCACTCAATTTTTTGGACCCTGTTGCACTCTGTTTTTGCGCTGCTTTTAGTCTACGACCCATATTACAGAAGTCTACCATCTCTGAGTATTTGTGACTCCTTTGTAAGTACCTTATCTTTAATCCTTGAAGAGCTCTATAATAAATGGGTCCGTCAAGGATTGCTTGAATGGAAGATAAAAGAAGGCCCACTTGTCTCACCAAATGCCGTAGAGAAACCTGATGTTTTACTCACGTAATCCTCAGTTAATTTTTGTTAGACATGGCATCCTTAAGGTGGCCTACCAGCAACCTTTTTGCTTTTCACCTTACGTTTTGCTCTATCTTTATATTGGCCTTAGGACTCTAATCACTTTATCACGACTGTGAGAAAGTGGCTCTGTATATACTGTTCCCAAAAAGGTACAGTGTGCACAGAGTCCTCAGTGCCCAGAGGTTTGACAGAGGCTAAAGTTTGATATAACCTTACTCTCTAAAGTGGTAGCTTGCTCGAGCAGTAAGGCAGTATCCGAGGACAGTGTAAAGCATTTGTTGTACACACTCAGTCAGCAAATGGTCTCACACACTCAAGAACTGAACTCTAGGCCAATGGTTTGTATAAAAAATATATTGTTGTTTTATTTTAGAACCAACAATAGGTATCAAAATATACTTTCTCAGAATAAGATGCTTTAGTTAAAAACTTTGCAATAGGCAATTGACTTTTGCAGGTAATAGTTACAGTTTATTGCAATAGGAAACACAATTTCAAATACAATAATACATTGAGCTCAATGGGAATTTTAAGTTATATGCAATTAATTACTTTCAGGATTACTTTTCTAAATCCAGGACTGGATCCTAGATTCAGTCCTGGGACAGTTCTTGGAAACAAGTGAGTAAATTCGTTTTAGTAACTTTTGTGATTTTCAAGCAATATTTTGCTATTTTAAAAGTTGACACTTCGAAATTTTTTCTGATCAAATTACCAATGTTATCCTATGGAAGGAAATTCACTTAGCAGGTAGGTGGGGTTATGGTTACTTTTTCTATGTCAGTGTTGGATCCTAGATCCAGCACTACTGTACCACCTGTAAGCAGTTGAGAAACTGCGTTTAAGTTATACAAGCGATTTTTAAGGAATATTTATATGTTTGCAAAATCGACACTTAGAAGAAATTTTACAGAAAAACAGTCAATGGTTTCCTATGGAAGAAAATTCAAGTTACGGGTAAAGTACATTCTCGTTACTTTGGTAATTCAGTGCTGGGCTCCTAGGCTCAGTACTGGGACATCTATCTAAAACAGGTAAGCAATTACGTTTTCACAATTGGTACGATTTTTAAAGAATATTTGTAAGTTTCAAAAATCGACACTTAGAAACTTTGTCAGCAAAAAGCAAGCAATGATATCCTATGGAAGAAAATTCGAGTTACTGGTAAGTACGGTTAAAATTACTTTTCTGGGTCAGTACTGAGCTACAAGATGCAGCACTGAGGTCTCTCCTGATAACAGGTGAGTAAATCAGAATTCGTTGTTCGGCTGATTTTAGATGAATATTTTAAAGTTCCAAAACTCCACACTTAGAAGAATTTCCAAGTGGAACCAGTCAATGTTAGCCTATGGAAGAGAAGTGAGTTATCGGCTTTTAGGTAAGTACTCGACTGGCAGAGTTATGGTTCTGGGCATAGACTCAAGGGTCTCCCAGGGGAGTCCCAGTCTACTTGCCAAGCCCTAAACTCCCCTTTTATTACATATAATTTACCCCTAAGGTAGGCCCTAGGTAGTCCTAGGTGCATGATGCTATGCAAGTAAAAGATAAAATATGTACTTTGGTGGTTTGCATGTCCTGTAAGTACCAAACAGTCTATTTCATTTTTCACTACTGTGAGGTCTACCTCTCTCATAGGTTAGCATTGGGTATTCCCCTATACTTTTTATTTGGTAATTCCATATCGGAGAGGAGTAGCTTTATTTATTTATTGAAAATCCTACTTACTGGTGAGGTTGGATTTAACTTTACTATTTTAGAAATGCCACTTTTAGAGAGTGAACATTTCTCTGCACTTACTGCTCTATTTACCTGAAACCAGGCCCCAATACACGTCTGGATTGGGCTGGGTGACAGCAACATTTGTGCCTTCCCTGTAGAGAGCCACAACACAGGTTACTCAACTGCACCTGGGGGGTGAGCTCCGCTCCCCCTCCTCCCACAATAGGTTCAAGAACGATAATTTATGTAAGTAAATACATTATAGCTACAGCTTATAATCATGTTAAATTAAATAATTTGTTGTTAGATGGTTTAAATATTTAAACCTCTGGTACATTTGGTAATTCTGTAAAAGCAGAACCCAACTGCCGTAACATTGCCAACCACAATGCCGTAACTTGGATTCGAACCAAGGTTGCTGCGGCCACAACGCAGAGTACTACTATACGATCACGGCGAGCTACATGGGGTCAATGCCGTACACTAACATTGAGAATTTATAATTTGGAACACTCAGGGCTGCTCCTGTGATAGGCTGGATGTATTCATTCCTTCCTCATTCCTCATACAGAGGCTGCGTCTCCTCAGTGGTTGATAGGCTGAAACCGTTTCCTGGCCGCCTGCTTGTGAACTGCCAGGAGTCAAAGATAACACATTACACTTGCGGGCCTGTGATGGGACACCAATGCAGAGAAACCAACTTGGCACAGACCTTCTATTCTGTCTATTAGACCTGCATCTTCCCTGCACCTTTCAAGCCATTTGTATGTGAAGCAAGAAAGAGTTAAGGAGTGATCCATCTACACTTTTATAGGGAGGAAGCCGCCGTGAGCTCCTCCCAGCTAATCACACGAACAGCAGTAAAGTAATATAAATACACAGTTGAGGGCGGGCTGCAAGGTCATGTTTTTGAGTAATTATTGAAACTGACCTCAGTGGCTCATTAGCAGAGCTGCGGCTAATGACTGGTTCCAAATCATGATGAAGCAAGCACCATGGCTCGTAGGGGACCCACAACACGCTTTTCTTAGCTCACTGAATTAAAGTATAAACTTCCGCCGTGTGTGAGTGGTAAAGGCTTGTTAATATGGTTCCTTTTCCAATTCAAGTCTGACAACAAGAGGCAGAAACCACGTGGCTTCGAAAGCTCTGGATTTTAGCCACCAACCACAGAGAAAGAGAGAACTGGCAGTATGAGAGTTGGAGAAAACAGGAGCGGGAGCAAGGAGCTCAAATGAGATTAATGGCGCGTAAATAGAGAGCGTAAAGGAACAGTTACACAGCTAAGAAAAGGGAAAGAAAGACTAAGGAAAAAAACACAGAAAGAGCCTGTAGAGGAAATTCTCTTCCTGGGACAGCAGATTAAGAGAAATTACATAGGGAGAGGTTAAGCATGTAACATGGGGGAGAATAAAAAAGAAAATGCAGTTTTATGAAGTGTGTTTGCCAAATCCAGCCAGCACTTTTGTTCTATTTCTCTCTTTGCATCTTTTATTGGTAAAGTAAGTTTCAAGTGCATGCGCAGGTATGATTGAGAGAGCAATGGTATAATAATTTGAAGCGTTTACACCAGTGCTAAAGTAGGAAGAGAGGTGTAGCAAAGACACGAAAGAGGTAGCGATAATAAATATGTGGAGAGGCAATAGTGACACAAAAATAAGCCACCTATTTATAAAACTGAAATTGAAGAAATACTAAAGGTTAACTTCTGAAATTGTAGCCGATAATAACAAGATTCTCGTTGTTGGCAGAATTCGAACCTGCGTGGGGAGACCCCAATGGATTTCAAGTCCATCGCCTTAACCACTCGGCCACAACAACTTACTGTAAGCTGCATGCAAATATTTTGTTTGAAAGTATTCAAGTTGTCCCACATCAAAGTACTGATATTCTGCAATGCGCTTTTTAAAAACAATGTTTTTTTCATCATGCACGTTCTGTCCTAAATACAAAAATTGCATGAGTATATCTCTGGATCTGTAAAAGGATACGCTTGCATGCAAACTCTCATGTGGCACTCAATTTTTTGGACCCTGTTGCACTCTGTTTTTGCGCTGCTTTTAGTCTACGACCCATATTACAGAAGTCTACCATCTCTGAGTATTTGTGACTCCTTTGTAAGTACCTTATCTTTAATCCTTGAAGAGCTCTATAATAAATGGGTCGGTCAAAGATTGCTTGAATGGAAGATAAAAGAAGGCCCACTTGTCTCACCAAATGCCGTAGAGAAACCTGATGTTTTACTCACGTAATCCTCAGTTAATTTTTGTTAGACATGGCATCCTTAAGGTGGCCTACCAGCAACCTTTTTGCTTTTCACCTCACGTTTTGCACTATCTTTATGTTGGCCTTAGGACTCTAATCACTTTATCACTACTGTGAGAAAGTGGCTCTGTATATACTGTTCCCAAAAAGGTACAGTGTGCACAGAGTCCTCAGTGCCCAGAGGTTTGACAGAGGCTAAAGTTTGATATAACCTTACTCTCTAAAGTGGTAGCTTGCTCGAGCAGTAAGGCAGTATCCGAGGACAGTGTAAAGCATTTGTTGTACACACTCAGTCAGCAAATGGTCTCACACACTCAAGAACTGAACTCTAGGCCAATGGTTTGTATAAAAAATATATTGTTGTTTTATTTTAGAACCAACAATAGGTATCAAAATATACTTTCTCAGAATAAGATGCTTTAGTTAAAAACTTTGCAATAGGCAATTGACTTTTGCAGGTAATAGTTACAGTTTATTGCAATAGGAAACACAATATCAAATACAATAATACATTGAGCTCAATGGGAATTTTACGTTATATGCAATTAATTACTTTCAGGATTACTTTTCTAAATCCAGGACTGGATCCTAGATTCAGTCCTGGGACAGTTCTTGGAAACAAGTGAGTAAATTCGTTTTAGTAACTGTTGTGATTTCCAAGCAATATTTTGCTATTTTAAAAGTTGACACTTAGAAATTTTTTCTGATCAAATTACCAATGTTATCCTATGGAAGGAAATTCACTTAGCAGGTAGGTGGGGTTATGGTTACTTTTTCTATGTCAGTGTTGGATCCTAGATCCAGCACTACTGTACCACCTGTAAGCAGTTGAGAAACTGCGTTTAAGTTATACAAGCGATTTTTAAGGAATATTTATAAGTTTGCAAAATCGACACTTAGAAGAAATTTTACAGAAAAACAGTCAATGGTTTCCTATGGAAGAAAATTCAAGTTACGGGTAAAGTACATTCTCGTTACTTTGGTAATTCAGTGCTGGGCTCCTAGGCTCAGTACTGGGACATCTATCTAAAACAGGTAAGCAATTACGTTTTCACAATTGGTACGATTTTTAAAGAATATTTGTAAGTTTCAAAAATCGACACTTAGAAACTTTGTCAGCAAAAAGCAAGCAATGATATCCTATGGAAGAAAATTCGAGTTACTGGTAAGTACGGTTAAAATTACTTTTCTGGGTCAGTACTGAGCTACAAGATGCAGCACTGAGGTCTCTCCTGATAACAGGTGAGTAAATCAGAATTCGTTGTTCGGCTGATTTTAGATGAATATTTTAAAGTTCCAAAACTCCACACTTAGAAGAATTTCCAAGTGGAACCAGTCAATGTTAGCCTATGGAAGAGAAGTGAGTTATCGGCTTTTAGGTAAGTACTCGACTGGCAGAGTTATGGTTCTGGGCATAGACTCAAGGGTCTCCCAGGGGAGTCCCAGTCTACTTGCCAAGCCCTAAACTCCCCTTTTATTACATATAATTTACCCCTAAGGTAGGCCCTAGGTAGTCCTAGGTGCATGATGCTATGCAAGTAAAAGATAAAATATGTACTTTGGTGGTTTGCATGTCCTGTAAGTACCAAACAGTCTATTTCATTTTTCACTACTGTGAGGTCTACCTCTCTCATAGGTTAGCATTGGGTATTCCCCTATACTTTTTATTTGGTAATTCCATATCGGAGAGGAGTAGCTTTATTTATTTATTGAAAATCCTACTTACTGGTGAGGTTGGATTTAACTTTACTATTTTAGAAATGCCACTTTTAGAGAGTGAACATTTCTCTGCACTTACTGCTCTATTTACCTGAAACCAGGCCCCAATACACGTCTGGATTGGGCTGGGTGACAGCAACATTTGTGCCTTCCCTGTAGAGAGCCACAACACAGGTTACTCAACTGCACCTGGGGGGTGAGCTCCGCTCCCCCTCCTCCCACAATAGGTTCAAGAACGATAATTTATGTAAGTAAATACATTATAGCTACAGCTTATAATCATGTTAAATTAAATAATTTGTTGTTAGATGGTTTAAATATTTAAACCTCTGGTACATTTGGTAATTCTGTAAAAGCAGAACCCAACTGCCGTAACATTGCCAACCACAATGCCGTAACTTGGATTCGAACCAAGGTTGCTGCGGCCACAACGCAGAGTACTACTATACGATCACGGCGAGCTACATGGGGTCAATGCCGTACACTAACATTGAGAATTTATAATTTGGAACACTCAGGGCTGCTCCTGTGATAGGCTGGATGTATTCATTCCTTCCTCATTCCTCATACAGAGGCTGCGTCTCCTCAGTGGTTGATAGGCTGAAACCGTTTCCTGGCCGCCTGCTTGTGAACTGCCAGGAGTCAAAGATAACACATTACACTTGCGGGCCTGTGATGGGACACCAATGCAGAGAAACCAACTTGGCACAGACCTTCTATTCTGTCTATTAGACCTGCATCTTCCCTGCACCTTTCAAGCCATTTGTATGTGAAGCAAGAAAGAGTTAAGGAGTGATCCATCTACACTTTTATAGGGAGGAAGCCGCCGTGAGCTCCTCCCAGCTAATCACACGAACAGCAGTAAAGTAATATAAATACACAGTTGAGGGCGGGCTGCAAGGTCATGTTTTTGAGTAATTATTGAAACTGACCTCAGTGGCTCATTAGCAGAGCTGCGGCTAATGACTGGTTCCAAATCATGATGAAGCAAGCACCATGGCTCGTAGGGGACCCACAACACGCTTTTCTTAGCTCACTGAATTAAAGTATAAACTTCCGCCGTGTGTGAGTGGTAAAGGCTTGTTAATATGGTTCCTTTTCCAATTCAAGTCTGACAACAAGAGGCAGAAACCACGTGGCTTCGAAAGCTCTGGATTTTAGCCACCAACCACAGAGAAAGAGAGAACTGGCAGTATGAGAGTTGGAGAAAACAGGAGCGGGAGCAAGGAGCTCAAATGAGATTAATGGCGCGTAAATAGAGAGCGTAAAGGAACAGTTACACAGCTAAGAAAAGGGAAAGAAAGACTAAGGAAAAAAACACAGAAAGAGCCTGTAGAGGAAATTCTCTTCCTGGGACAGCAGATTAAGAGAAATTACATAGGGAGAGGTTAAGCATGTAACATGGGGGAGAATAAAAAAGAAAATGCAGTTTTATGAAGTGTGTTTGCCAAATCCAGCCAGCACTTTTGTTCTATTTCTCTCTTTGCATCTTTTATTGGTAAAGTAAGTTTCAAGTGCATGCGCAGGTATGATTGAGAGAGCAATGGTATAATAATTTGAAGCGTTTACACCAGTGCTAAAGTAGGAAGAGAGGTGTAGCAAAGACACGAAAGAGGTAGCGATAATAAATATGTGGAGAGGCAATAGTGACACAAAAATAAGCCACCTATTTATAAAACTGAAATTGAAGAAATACTAAAGGTTAACTTCTGAAATTGTAGCCGATAATAACAAGATTCTCGTTGTTGGCAGAATTCGAACCTGCGTGGGGAGACCCCAATGGATTTCAAGTCCATCGCCTTAACCACTCGGCCACAACAACTTACTGTAAGCTGCATGCAAATATTTTGTTTGAAAGTATTCAAGTTGTCCCACATCAAAGTACTGATATTCTGCAATGCGCTTTTTAAAAACAATGTTTTTTTCATCATGCACGTTCTGTCCTAAATACAAAAATTGCATGAGTATATCTCTGGATCTGTAAAAGGATACGCTTGCATGCAAACTCTCATGTGGCACTCAATTTTTTGGACCCTGTTGCACTCTGTTTTTGCGCTGCTTTTAGTCTACGACCCATATTACAGAAGTCTACCATCTCTGAGTATTTGTGACTCCTTTGTAAGTACCTTATCTTTAATCCTTGAAGAGCTCTATAATAAATGGGTCGGTCAAAGATTGCTTGAATGGAAGATAAAAGAAGGCCCACTTGTCTCACCAAATGCCGTAGAGAAACCTGATGTTTTACTCACGTAATCCTCAGTTAATTTTTGTTAGACATGGCATCCTTAAGGTGGCCTACCAGCAACCTTTTTGCTTTTCACCTCACGTTTTGCACTATCTTTATGTTGGCCTTAGGACTCTAATCACTTTATCACTACTGTGAGAAAGTGGCTCTGTATATACTGTTCCCAAAAAGGTACAGTGTGCACAGAGTCCTCAGTGCCCAGAGGTTTGACAGAGGCTAAAGTTTGATATAACCTTACTCTCTAAAGTGGTAGCTTGCTCGAGCAGTAAGGCAGTATCCGAGGACAGTGTAAAGCATTTGTTGTACACACTCAGTCAGCAAATGGTCTCACACACTCAAGAACTGAACTCTAGGCCAATGGTTTGTATAAAAAATATATTGTTGTTTTATTTTAGAACCAACAATAGGTATCAAAATATACTTTCTCAGAATAAGATGCTTTAGTTAAAAACTTTGCAATAGGCAATTGACTTTTGCAGGTAATAGTTACAGTTTATTGCAATAGGAAACACAATATCAAATACAATAATACATTGAGCTCAATGGGAATTTTACGTTATATGCAATTAATTACTTTCAGGATTACTTTTCTAAATCCAGGACTGGATCCTAGATTCAGTCCTGGGACAGTTCTTGGAAACAAGTGAGTAAATTCGTTTTAGTAACTGTTGTGATTTCCAAGCAATATTTTGCTATTTTAAAAGTTGACACTTAGAAATTTTTTCTGATCAAATTACCAATGTTATCCTATGGAAGGAAATTCACTTAGCAGGTAGGTGGGGTTATGGTTACTTTTTCTATGTCAGTGTTGGATCCTAGATCCAGCACTACTGTACCACCTGTAAGCAGTTGAGAAACTGCGTTTAAGTTATACAAGCGATTTTTAAGGAATATTTATAAGTTTGCAAAATCGACACTTAGAAGAAATTTTACAGAAAAACAGTCAATGGTTTCCTATGGAAGAAAATTCAAGTTACGGGTAAAGTACATTCTCGTTACTTTGGTAATTCAGTGCTGGGCTCCTAGGCTCAGTACTGGGACATCTATCTAAAACAGGTAAGCAATTACGTTTTCACAATTGGTACGATTTTTAAAGAATATTTGTAAGTTTCAAAAATCGACACTTAGAAACTTTGTCAGCAAAAAGCAAGCAATGATATCCTATGGAAGAAAATTCGAGTTACTGGTAAGTACGGTTAAAATTACTTTTCAGGGTCAGTACTGAGCTACAAGATGCAGCACTGAGGTCTCTCCTGATAACAGGTGAGTAAATCAGAATTCGTTGTTCGGCTGATTTTAGATTAATATTTTAAAGTTCCAAAACTCCACACTTAGAAGAATTTCCAAGTGGAACCAGTCAATGTTAGCCTATGGAAGAGAAGTGAGTTATCGGCTTTTAGGTAAGTACTCGACTGGCAGAGTTATGGTTCTGGGCATAGACTCAAGGGTCTCCCAGGGGAGTCCCAGTCTACTTGCCAAGCCCTAAACTCCTCTTTTATTACATATAATTTACCCCTAAGGTAGGCCCTAGGTAGTCCTAGGTGCATGATGCTATGCAAGTAAAAGATAAGATATGTACTTTGGTGGTTTGCATGTCCTGTAAGTACCAAACAGTCTATTTCATTTTTCACTACTGTGAGGTCTACCTCTCTCATAGCTTAGCATTGGGTATTCCCCTATACTTTTTATTTGGTAATTCCATATCGGAGAGGAGTAGGTTTATTTATTTATTGAAAATCCTACTTACTGGTGAGGTTGGATTTAACTTTACTATTTTAGAAATGCCACTTTTAGAGAGTGAACATTTCTCTGCACTTACTGCTCTATTTACCTGAAACCAGGCCCCAATACACGTCTGGATTGGGCTGGGTGACAGCAACATTTGTGCCTTCCCTGTAGAGAGCCACAACACAGGTTACTCAACTGCACCTGGGGGGTGAGCTCCGCTCCCCCTCCACCCACAATAGGTTCAAGAACGATAATTTATGTAAGTAAATACATTATAGCTACAGCTTATAATCATGTTAAATTAAATAATTTGTTGTTAGATGGTTTAAATATTTAAACCTCTGGTACATTTGGTAATTCTGTAAAAGCAGAACCCAACTGCCGTAACATTGCCAACCACAATGCCGTAACTTGGATTCGAACCAAGGTTGCTGCGGCCACAACGCAGAGTCCTACTATACGATCACGGCGAGGTACATTGGGTCAATGCCATACACTAACATGGAGAATTTATAATTTGGAACACTCAGGGCTGCTCCTGTGATAGGCTGGATGTATTCATTCCTTCCTCATTCCTCATACAGAGGCTGCGTCTCCTCAGTGGTTGATAGGCTGAAACCGTTTCCTGGCCGCCTGCTTGTGAACTGCCAGGAGTCAAAGATAACACATTACACTTGCGGGCCTGTGATGGGACACCAATGCAGAGAAACCAACTTGGCACAGACCTTCTATTCTGTCTATTAGACCTGCATCTTCCCTGCACCTTTCAAGCCATTTGTATGTGAAGCAAGAAAGAGTTAAGGAGTGATCCATCTACACTTTTATAGGGAGGATGCCGCCATGAGCTCCTCCCAGCTAATCACACGAACAGCAGTAACGTAATATAAATACACAGTTGAGGGCGGGCTGCAAGGTCATGTTTTTGAGTAATTATTGAAACTGACCTCAGTGGCTCATTAGCAGAGCTGCGGCTAATGACTGGTTCCAAATCATGATGAAGAAAGCACCATGGCTCGTAGGGGACCCACAACACGCTTTTCTTAGCTCACTGAATTAAAGTATAAACGTCCGCCGTGTGTGAGTGGTAAAGGCTTGTTAATATGGTTCCTTTTCCAATTCAAGTCTGACAACAAGAGGCAGAAACCACGTGGCTTCGAAAGCTCTGGATTTTAGCCACCAACCACAGAGAAAGAGAGAACTGGCAGTATGAGAGTTGGAGAAAACAGGAGCGGGAGCAAGAAGCTCAAATGAGATTAATGGCGCGTAAATAGAGAGCGTAAAGGAACAGTTACACAGCTAAGAAAAGGGAAAGAAAGACTAAGGAAAAAAACACAGAAAGAGCCTGTAGAGGAAATTCTCTTCCTGGGACAGCAGATTAAGAGAAATTACATAGGGAGAGGTTAAGCATGTAACATGGGGGAGAATAAAAAAGAAAATGCAGTTTTATGAAGTGTGTTTGCCAAATCCAGCCAGCACTTTTGTTCTATTTCTCTCTTTGCATCTTTTATTGGTAAAGTAAGTTTCAAGTGCATGCGCAGGTATGATTGAGAGAGCAATGGTATAATAATTTGAAGCGTTTACACCAGTGCTAAAGTAGGAAGAGAGGTGTAGCAAAGACATGAAAGAGGTAGCGATAATAAATATGTGGAGAGGCAATAGTGACACAAAAATAAGCCACCTATTTATAAAACTGAAATTGAAGAAATACTAAAGGTTAACTTCTGAAATTGTAGCCGATAATAACAAGATTCTCGTTGTTGGCAGGATTCGAACCTGCGCGGGGAGACCCCAATGGATTTCAAGTCCATCGCCTTAACCACTCGGCCACAACAACTTACTGTAAGCTGCATGCAAATATTTTGTTTGAAAGTATTCAAGTTGTCCCACATCAAAGTACTGATATTCTGCAATGCGCTTTTTAAAAACAATGTTTTTTTCATCATGCACGTTCTGTCCTAAAAACAAAAATTGCATGAGTATATCTCTGGATCTGTAAAAGGATACGCTTGCATGCAAACTCTCATGTGGCACTCAATTTTTTGGACCCTGTTGCACTCTGTTTTTGCGCTGCTTTTAGTCTACGACCCATATTACAGAAGTCTACCATCTCTGAGTATTTGTGACTCCTTTGTAAGTACCTTATCTTTAATCCTTGAAGAGCTCTATAATAAATGGGTCCGTCAAAGATTGCTTGAATGGAAGATAAAAGAAGGCCCACTTGTCTCACCAAATGCCGTAGAGAAACCTGATGTTTTACTCACGTAATCCTCAGTTAATTTTTGTTAGACATGGCATCCTTAAGGTGGCCTACCAGCAACCTTTTTGCTTTTCACCTCACGTTTTGCACTATCTTTATGTTGGCCTTAGGACTCTAATCACTTTATCACTACTGTGAGAAAGTGGCTCTGTATATACTGTTCCCAAAAAGGTACAGTGTGCACAGAGTCCTCAGTGCCCAGAGGTTTGACAGAGGCTAAAGTTTGATATAACCTTACTCTCTAAAGTGGTAGCTTGCTCGAGCAGTAAGGCAGTATCCGAGGACAGTGTAAAGCATTTGTTGTACACACTCAGTCAGCAAATGGTCTCACACACTCAAGAACTGAACTCTAGGCCAATGGTTTGTATAAAAAATATATTGTTGTTTTATTTTAGAACCAACAATAGGTATCAAAATATACTTTCTCAGAATAAGATGCTTTAGTTAAAAACTTTGCAATAGGCAATTGACTTTTGCAGGTAATAGTTACAGTTTATTGCAATAGGAAACACAATATCAAATACAATAATACATTGAGCTCAATGGGAATTTTACGTTATATGCAATTAATTACTTTCAGGATTACTTTTCTAAATCCAGGACTGGATCCTAGATTCAGTCCTGGGACAGTTCTTGGAAACAAGTGAGTAAATTCGTTTTAGTAACTGTTGTGATTTCCAAGCAATATTTTGCTATTTTAAAAGTTGACACTTAGAAATTTTTTCTGATCAAATTACCAATGTTATCCTATGGAAGGAAATTCACTTAGCAGGTAGGTGGGGTTATGGTTACTTTTTCTATGTCAGTGTTGGATCCTAGATCCAGCACTACTGTACCACCTGTAAGCAGTTGAGAAACTGCGTTTAAGTTATACAAGCGATTTTTAAGGAATATTTATAAGTTTGCAAAATCGACACTTAGAAGAAATTTTACAGAAAAACAGTCAATGGTTTCCTATGGAAGAAAATTCAAGTTACGGGTAAAGTACATTCTCGTTACTTTGGTAATTCAGTGCTGGGCTCCTAGGCTCAGTACTGGGACATCTATCTAAAACAGGTAAGCAATTACGTTTTCACAATTGGTACGATTTTTAAAGAATATTTGTAAGTTTCAAAAATCGACACTTAGAAACTTTGTCAGCAAAAAGCAAGCAATGATATCCTATGGAAGAAAATTCGAGTTACTGGTAAGTACGGTTAAAATTACTTTTCAGGGTCAGTACTGAGCTACAAGATGCAGCACTGAGGTCTCTCCTGATAACAGGTGAGTAAATCAGAATTCGTTGTTCGGCTGATTTTAGATTAATATTTTAAAGTTCCAAAACTCCACACTTAGAAGAATTTCCAAGTGGAACCAGTCAATGTTAGCCTATGGAAGAGAAGTGAGTTATCGGCTTTTAGGTAAGTACTCGACTGGCAGAGTTATGGTTCTGGGCATAGACTCAAGGGTCTCCCAGGGGAGTCCCAGTCTACTTGCCAAGCCCTAAACTCCTCTTTTATTACATATAATTTACCCCTAAGGTAGGCCCTAGGTAGTCCTAGGTGCATGATGCTATGCAAGTAAAAGATAAGATATGTACTTTGGTGGTTTGCATGTCCTGTAAGTACCAAACAGTCTATTTCATTTTTCACTACTGTGAGGTCTACCTCTCTCATAGCTTAGCATTGGGTATTCCCCTATACTTTTTATTTGGTAATTCCATATCGGAGAGGAGTAGGTTTATTTATTTATTGAAAATCCTACTTACTGGTGAGGTTGGATTTAACTTTACTATTTTAGAAATGCCACTTTTAGAGAGTGAACATTTCTCTGCACTTACTGCTCTATTTACCTGAAACCAGGCCCCAATACACGTCTGGATTGGGCTGGGTGACAGCAACATTTGTGCCTTCCCTGTAGAGAGCCACAACACAGGTTACTCAACTGCACCTGGGGGGTGAGCTCCGCTCCCCCTCCACCCACAATAGGTTCAAGAACGATAATTTATGTAAGTAAATACATTATAGCTACAGCTTATAATCATGTTAAATTAAATAATTTGTTGTTAGATGGTTTAAATATTTAAACCTCTGGTACATTTGGTAATTCTGTAAAAGCAGAACCCAACTGCCGTAACATTGCCAACCACAATGCCGTAACTTGGATTCGAACCAAGGTTGCTGCGGCCACAACGCAGAGTCCTACTATACGATCACGGCGAGGTACATTGGGTCAATGCCATACACTAACATGGAGAATTTATAATTTGGAACACTCAGGGCTGCTCCTGTGATAGGCTGGATGTATTCATTCCTTCCTCATTCCTCATACAGAGGCTGCGTCTCCTCAGTGGTTGATAGGCTGAAACCGTTTCCTGGCCGCCTGCTTGTGAACTGCCAGGAGTCAAAGATAACACATTACACTTGCGGGCCTGTGATGGGACACCAATGCAGAGAAACCAACTTGGCACAGACCTTCTATTCTGTCTATTAGACCTGCATCTTCCCTGCACCTTTCAAGCCATTTGTATGTGAAGCAAGAAAGAGTTAAGGAGTGATCCATCTACACTTTTATAGGGAGGATGCCGCCATGAGCTCCTCCCAGCTAATCACACGAACAGCAGTAACGTAATATAAATACACAGTTGAGGGCGGGCTGCAAGGTCATGTTTTTGAGTAATTATTGAAACTGACCTCAGTGGCTCATTAGCAGAGCTGCGGCTAATGACTGGTTCCAAATCATGATGAAGCAAGCACCATGGCTCGTAGGGGACCCACAACACGCTTTTCTTAGCTCACTGAATTAAAGTATAAACGTCCGCCGTGTGTGAGTGGTAAAGGCTTGTTAATATGGTTCCTTTTCCAATTCAAGTCTGACAACAAGAGGCAGAAACCACGTGGCTTCGAAAGCTCTGGATTTTAGCCACCAACCACAGAGAAAGAGAGAACTGGCAGTATGAGAGTTGGAGAAAACAGGAGCGGGAGCAAGAAGCTCAAATGAGATTAATGGCGCGTAAATAGAGAGCGTAAAGGAACAGTTACACAGCTAAGAAAAGGGAAAGAAAGACTAAGGAAAAAAACACAGAAAGAGCCTGTAGAGGAAATTCTCTTCCTGGGACAGCAGATTAAGAGAAATTACATAGGGAGAGGTTAAGCATGTAACATGGGGGAGAATAAAAAAGAAAATGCAGTTTTATGAAGTGTGTTTGCCAAATCCAGCCAGCACTTTTGTTCTATTTCTCTCTTTGCATCTTTTATTGGTAAAGTAAGTTTCAAGTGCATGCGCAGGTATGATTGAGAGAGCAATGGTATAATAATTTGAAGCGTTTACACCAGTGCTAAAGTAGGAAGAGAGGTGTAGCAAAGACATGAAAGAGGTAGCGATAATAAATATGTGGAGAGGCAATAGTGACACAAAAATAAGCCACCTATTTATAAAACTGAAATTGAAGAAATACTAAAGGTTAACTTCTGAAATTGTAGCCGATAATAACAAGATTCTCGTTGTTGGCAGGATTCGAACCTGCGCGGGGAGACCCCAATGGATTTCAAGTCCATCGCCTTAACCACTCGGCCACAACAACTTACTGTAAGCTGCATGCAAATATTTTGTTTGAAAGTATTCAAGTTGTCCCACATCAAAGTACTGATATTCTGCAATGCGCTTTTTAAAAACAATGTTTTTTTCATCATGCACGTTCTGTCCTAAAAACAAAAATTGCATGAGTATATCTCTGGATCTGTAAAAGGATACGCTTGCATGCAAACTCTCATGTGGCACTCAATTTTTTGGACCCTGTTGCACTCTGTTTTTGCGCTGCTTTTAGTCTACGACCCATATTACAGAAGTCTACCATCTCTGAGTATTTGTGACTCCTTTGTAAGTACCTTATCTTTAATCCTTGAAGAGCTCTATAATAAATGGGTCCGTCAAAGATTGCTTGAATGGAAGATAAAAGAAGGCCCACTTGTCTCACCAAATGCCGTAGAGAAACCTGATGTTTTACTCACGTAATCCTCAGTTAATTTTTGTTAGACATGGCATCCTTAAGGTGGCCTACCAGCAACCTTTTTGCTTTTCACCTCACGTTTTGCACTATCTTTATGTTGGCCTTAGGACTCTAATCACTTTATCACTACTGTGAGAAAGTGGCTCTGTATATACTGTTCCCAAAAAGGTACAGTGTGCACAGAGTCCTCAGTGCCCAGAGGTTTGACAGAGGCTAAAGTTTGATATAACCTTACTCTCTAAAGTGGTAGCTTGCTCGAGCAGTAAGGCAGTATCCGAGGACAGTGTAAAGCATTTGTTGTACACACTCAGTCAGCAAATGGTCTCACACACTCAAGAACTGAACTCTAGGCCAATGGTTTGTATAAAAAATATATCGTTGTTTTATTTTAGAACCAACAATAGGTATCAAAATATACTTTCTCAGAATAAGATGCTTTAGTTAAAAACTTTGCAATAGGCAATTGACTTTTGCAGGTAATAGTTACAGTTTATTGCAATAGGAAACACAATTTCAAATACAATAATACATTGAGCTCAATGGGAATTTTAAGTTATATGCAATTAATTACTTTCAGGATTACTTTTCTAAATCCAGGACTGGATCCTAGATTCAGTCCTGGGACAGTTCTTGGAAACAAGTGAGTAAATTCGTTTTAGTAACTGTTGTGATTTTCAAGCAATATTTTGCTATTTTAAAAGTTGACACTTAGAATTTTTTTCTGATCAAATTACCAATGTTATCCTATGGAAGGAAATTCACTTAGCAGGTAGGTGGGGTTATGGTTACTTTTTCTATGTCAGTGTTGGATCCTAGATCCAGCACTACTGTACCCCCTGTAAGCAGTTGAGAAACTGCTTTTAAGTTATACAAGCGATTTTTAAGGAATATTTATAAGTTTGCAAAATCGACACTTAGAAGAAATTTTACAGAAAAACAGTCAATGGTTTCCTATGGAAGAAAATTCAAGTTACGGGTAAAGTACATTCTCGTTACTTTGGTAATTCAGTGCTGGGCTCCTAGGCTCAGTACTGGGACATCTATCTAAAACAGGTAAGCAATTACGTTTTCACAATTGGTACGATTTTTAAAGAATATTTGTAAGTTTCAAAAATCGACACTTAGAAACTTTGTCAGCAAAAAGCAAGCAATGATATCCTATGGAAGAAAATTCGAGTTACTGGTAAGTACGGTTAAAATTACTTTTCTGGGTCAGTACTGAGCTACAAGATGCAGCACTGAGGTCTCTCCTGATAACAGGTGAGTAAATCAGAATTCGTTGTTCGGCTGATTTTAGATGAATATTTTAAAGTTCCAAAACTCCACACTTAGAAGAATTTCCAAGTGGAACCAGTCAATGTTAGCCTATGGAAGAGAAGTGAGTTATCGGCTTTTAGGTAAGTACTCGACTGGCAGAGTTATGGTTCTGGGCATAGACTCAAGGGTCTCCCAGGGGAGTCCCAGTCTACTTGCCAAGCCCTAAACTCACCTTTTATTACATATAATTTACCCCTAAGGTAGGCCCTAGGTAGTCCTAGGTGCATGATGCTATGCAAGTAAAAGATAAGATATGTACTTTGATGGTTTGCATGTCCTGTAAGTACCAAACAGTCTATTTCATTTTTCACTACTGTGAGGTCTACCTCTCTCATAGGTTAGCATTGGGTATTCCCCTATACTTTTTATTTGGTAATTCCATATCGGAGAGGAGTAGCTTTATTTATTTATTGAAAATCCTACTTACTGGGGAGGTTGGATTTAACTTTACTATTTTAGAAATGCCACTTTTAGAGAGTGAACATTTCTCTGCACTTACTGCTCTATTTACCTGAAACCAGGCCCCAATACACGTCTGGATTGGGCTGGGTGACAGCAACATTTGTGCCTTCCCTGTAGAGAGCCACAACACAGGTTACTCAACTGCACCTGGGGGGTGAGCTCCGCTCCCCCTCCACCCACAATAGGTTCAAGAACGATAATTTATGTAAGTAAATACATTATAGCTACAGCTTATAATCATGTTAAATTAAATATTTTGTTGTTAGATGGTTTAAATATTTAAACCTCTGGTACATTTGGTAATTCTGTAAAAGCAGAACCCAACTGCCGTAACATTGCCAACCACAATGCCGTAACTTGGATTCGAACCAAGGTTGCTGCGGCCACAACGCAGAGTACTACTATACGATCACAGCGAGCTACATGGGGTCAATGCCATACACTAACATGGAGAATTTATAATTTGGAACACTCAGGGCTGCTCCTGTGATAGGCTGGATGCATTCATTCCTTCCTCATTCCTCATACAGAGGCTGCGTCTCCTCAGTGGTTGATAGGCTGAAACCGTTTTCTGGCCGCCTGCTTGTGAACTGCCAGGAGTCAAAGATAACACATTACACTTGCGGGCCTGTGATGGGACACCAATGCAGAGAAACCAACTTGGCACAGACCTTCTATTCTGTCTATTAGACCTGCATCTTCCCTGCACCTTTCAAGCCATTTGTATGTGAAGCAAGAAAGAGTTAAGGAGTGATCCATCTACACTTTTATAGGGAGGATGCCGCCGTGAGCTCCTCCCAGCTAATCACACGAACAGCAGTAAAGTAATATAAATACACAGTTGAGGGCGGGCTGCAAGGTCATGTTTTTGAGTAATTATTGAAACTGACCTCAGTGGCTCATTAGCAGAGCTGCGGCTAATGACTGGTTCCAAATCATGATGAAGCAAGCACCATGGCTCGTAGGGGACCCACAACACGTTTTTCTTAGCTCACTGAATTAAAGTATAAACTTCCGCCGTGTGTGAGTGGTAAAGGCTTGTTAATATGGTTCCTTTTCCAATTCAAGTCTGACAACAAGAGGCAGAAACCACGTGGCTTCGAAAGCTCTGGATTTTAGCCACCAACCACAGAGAAAGAGAGAACTGGCAGTATGAGAGTTTGAGAAAACAGGAGCGGGAGCAAGGAGCTCAAATGAGATTAATGGCGCGTAAATAGAGAGCGTAAAGGAACAGTTACACAGCTAAGAAAAGGGAAAGAAAGACTAAGGAAAAAAACACAGAAAGAGCCTGTAGAGGAAATTCTCTTCCTGGGACAGCAGATTAAAAGAAATTACATAGGGAGAGGTTAAGCATGTAACATGGGGGAGAATAAAAAAGAAAATGCAGTTTTATGAAGTGTGTTTGCCAAATCCAGCCAGCACTTTTGTTCTATTTCTCTCTTTGCATCTTTT
Organism: Triturus cristatus; assembly: GCF_964204655.1. Taxonomy (NCBI): domain Eukaryota; kingdom Metazoa; phylum Chordata; class Amphibia; order Caudata; family Salamandridae; genus Triturus; species Triturus cristatus. Next base: position 719,824,217 of record NC_140595.1, read on the forward strand.
ATTGGTAAAGTAAGTTTCAAGTGCATGCGCAGGTATGATTGAGAGAGCAATGGTATAATAATTTGAAGCGTTTACACCAGTGCTAAAGTAGGAAGAGAGGTGTAGCAAAGACATGAAAGAGGTAGCGATAATAAATATGTGGAGAGGCAATAGTGACACAAAAATAAGCCACCTATTTATAAAACTGAAATTGAAGAAATACTAAAGGTTAATTTCTGAAATTGTAGCCGATAATAACAAGATTCTCGCTGTTGACAAGATTCGAACCTGCGCGGGGAGACCCCAATGGATTTCAAGTCCATCGCCTTAACCACTCGGCCACAACAACTTACTGTAAGCTGCATGCAAATATTTTGTTTGAAAGTATTCAAGTTGTCCCACATCAAAGTACTGATATTCTGCAATGCGCTTTTTAAAAACAATGTTTTTTTCATCATGCACGTTCTGTCCTAAAAACAAAAATTGCATGAGTATATCTCTGGATCTGTAAAAGGATACGCTTGCATGCGAACTCTCATGTGGCACTCAATTTTTTGGACCCTGTTGCACTCTGTTTTTGCGCTGCTTTTAGTCTACGACCCATATTACAGAAGTCTACCATCTCTGAGTATTTGTGACTCCTTTGTAAGTACCTTATCTTTAATCCTTGAAGAGCTCTATAATAAATGGGTCCGTCAAAGATTGCTTGAATGGAAGATAAAAGAAGGCCCACTTGTCTCACCAAATGCCGTAGAGAAACCTGATGTTTTACTCACGTAATCCTCAGTTAATTTTTGTTAGACATGGCATCCTTAAGGTGGCCTACCAGCAACCTTTTTGCTTTTCACCTTACGTTTTGCTCTATCTTTATGTTGGCCTTAGGACTCTAATCACTTTATCACTACTGTGAGAAAGTGGCTCTGTATATACTGTTCCCAAAAAGGTACAGTGTGCACAGAGTCCTCAGTGCCCAGAGGTTTGACAGAGGCTAAAGTTTGATATAACCTTACTCTCTAAAGGGGTAGCTTGCTCGAGCAGTAAGGCAGTATCCGAGGACAGTGTAAAGCATTTGTTGTACACACTCAGTCAGCAAATGGTCTCACACACTCAAGAACTGAACTCTAGGCCAATGGTTTGTATAAAAAATATATCGTTGTTTTATTTTAGAACCAACAATAGGTATCAAAATATACTTTCTCAGAATAAGATGCTTTAGTTAAAAACTTTGCAATAGGCAATTGACTTTTGCAGGTAATAGTTACAGTTTATTGCAATAGGAAACACAATTTCAAATACCATAATACATTGAGCTCAATGGGAATTTTAAGTTATATGCAATTAATTACTTTCAGGATTACTTTTCTAAATCCAGGACTGGATCCTAGATTCAGTCCTGGGACAGTTCTTGGAAACAAGTGAGTAAATTCGTTTTAGTAACTGTTGTGATTTTCAAGCAATATTTTGCTATTTTAAAAGTTGACACTTAGAAATGTTTTCTGATCAAATTACCAATGTTATCCTATGGAAGGAAATTCACTTAGGAGGTAGGTGGGGTTATGGTTACTTTTTCTATGTCAGTGTTGGATCCTAGATCCAGCACTACTGTACCACGTGTAAGCAGTTGAGAAACTGCGTTTAAGTTATACAAGCGATTTTTAAGGAATATTTATAAGTTTGCAAAATCGACACTTAGAAGAAATTTTACAGAAAAACAGTCAATGGTTTACTATGGAAGAAAATTCAAGTTACGGGTAAAGTACATTCTCGTTACTTTGGTAATTCAGTGCTGGGCTCCTAGGCTCAGTACTGGGACATCTATCTAAAACAGGTAAGCAATTACGTTTTCACAATTGGTACGATTTTTAAAGAATATTTGTAAGTTTCAAAAATCGACACTTAGAAACTTTGTCAGCAAAAAGCAAGCAATGATATCCTATGGAAGAAAATTCGAGTTACTGGTAAGTACGGTTAAAATTACTTTTCAGGGTCAGTACTGAGCTACAAGATGCAGCACTGAGGTCTCTCCTGATAACAGGTGAGTAAATCAGAATTTGTTGTTCGACTGATTTTAGATTAATATTTTAAAGTTCCAAAACTCCACACTTAGAAGAATTTCCAAGTGGAACCAGTCAATGTTAGCCTATGGAAGAGAAGTGAGTTATCAGCTTTTAGGTAAGTACTCGACTGGCAGAGTTATGGTTCTGGGCATAGACTCAAGGGTCTCCCAGGGGAGTCCCAGTCTAATTGCCAAGCCCTAAACTCCCCTTTTATTACATATAATTTACCCCTAAGGTAGGCCCTAGGCAGTCCTAGGTGCATGATGCTATGCAAGTAAAAGATAAGATATGTACTTTGGTGGTTCGCATGTCCTGTAAGTACCAAACAGTCTATTTCATTTTTCACTACTGTGAGGTCTACCTCTCTCATAGGTTAGCATTGGGTATTCCCCTATACTTTTTAATTGGTAATTCCATATCGGAGAGGAGTAGCTTTATTTATTTATTGAAAATCCTACTTACTGGTGAGGTTGGATTTAACTTTACTATTTTAGAAATGCCACTTTTAGAGAGTGAACATTTCTCTGCACTTACTGCTCTATTTACCTGAAACCAGGCCCCAATACACGTCTGGATTGGGCTGGGTGACAGCAACATTTGTGCCTTCCCTGTAGAGAGCCACAACACAGGTTACTCAACTGCACCTGGGGGGTGAGCTCCGCTCCCCCTCCACCCACAATAGGTTCCAGAACGATAATTTATGTAAGTAAATACATTATAGCTACAGCTTATAATCATGTTAAATTAAATAATTTGTTGTTAGATGGTTTAAATATTTAAACCTCTGGTACATTTGGTAATTCTGTAAAAGCAGAACCCAACTGCCGTAACATTGCCAACCACAATGCCGTAACTTGGATTCGAACCAAGGTTGATGCGGCCACAACACAGAGTACTAACCACTATACGATCACGGCGAGCTACATGGGATCAATGCCATACACTAACATGGAGAATTTATAATTTGGAACACTCAGGGCTGCTCCTGTGATAGGCTGGATGTATTCATTCCTTCCTCATTCCTCATACAGAGGCTGCGTCTCCTCAGTGGTTGATAGGCTGAAACCGTTTCCTGGCCGCCTGCTTGTGAACTGCCAGGAGTCAAAGATAACACATTACACTTGCGGGCCTGTGATGGGACACCAATGCAGAGAAACCCACTTGGCACAGACCTTCTATTCTGTCTATTAGACCTGCATCTTCCCTGCACCTTTCAAGCCATTTGTATGTGCAGCAAGAAAGAGTTAAGGAGTGATCCATCTACACTTTTATAGGGAGGATGCCGCCGTGAGCTCCTCCCAGCTAATCACACGAACAGCAGTAAAGTAATATAAATACACAGTTGAGGGCGGGCTGCAAGGTCATGTTTTTGAGTAATTATTGAAACTGACCATAGTGGCTCATTAGCAGAGCTGCGGCTAATGACTGGTTCCAAATCATGATGAAGCAAGCACCATGGCTCGCAGGGGACCCACAACACGCTTTTCTTAGCTCACTGAATTAAAGTATAAACTTCCGCCGTGTGTGAGTGGTAAAGGCTTGTTAATATGGTTCCTTTTCCAATTCAAGTCTGACAACAAGAGGCAGAAACCACGTGGCTTCGAAAGCTCTGGATTTTAGCCACCAACCACAGAGAAAGAGAGAACTGGCAGTATGAGAGTTGGAGAAAACAGGAGCGGGAGCAAGGAGCTCAAATGAGATTAATGGCGCGTAAATAGAGAGCGTAAAGGAACAGTTACACAGCTAAGAAAAGGGAAAGAAAGACTAAGGAAAAAAACACAGAAAGAGCCTGTAGATGAAATTCTCTTCCTGGGACAGCAGATTAAGAGAAATTACATAGGGAGAGGTTAAGCATGTAACACGGTGGAGAATAAAAAAGAAAATGCAGTTTTATGAAGTGTGTTTGCCAAATCCAGCCAGCACTTTTGTTCTATTTCTCTCTTTGCATCTTTTATTGGTAAAGTAAGTTTCAAGTGCATGCCCAGGTATGATTGAGAGAGCAATGGTATAATAATTTGAAGCGTTTACACCAGTGCTAAAGTAGGAAGAGAGATGTAGCAAAGACATGAAACAGGTAGCGATAATAAATATGTGGAGAGGCAATAGTGACACAAAAATAAGCCACCTATTTATAAAACTGAAATTGAAGAAATACTAAAGGTTAACTTCTGAAATTGTAGCCGATAATAACAAGATTCTCGTTGTTGGCAGGATTCGAATCTGCGCGGGGAGACCCCAATGGATTTCAAGTCCATCGCCTTAACCACTCGGCCACAACAACTTACTGTAAGCTGCATGCAAATATTTTGTTTGAAAGTATTCAAGTTGTCCCACATCAAAGTACTGATATTCTGCAATGCGCTTTTTAAAAACAATGTTTTTTTCATCATGCACGTTCTGTCCTAAAAACAAAAATTGCATGAGTATATCTCTGGATCTGTAAAAGGATACGCTTGCATGCAAACTCTCATGTGGCACTCAATTTTTTGGACCATGTTGCACTCTGTTTTTGCGCTGCTTTTAGTCTACGACCCATATTACAGAAGTCTACCATCTCTGAGTATTTGTGACTCCTTTGTAAGTACCTTATCTTTAATCCTTGAAGAGCTCTATAATAAATGGGTCCGTCAAAGATTGCTTGAATGGAAGATAAAAGAAGGCCCACTTGTCTCACCAAATGCCGTAGAGAAACCTGATGTTTTACTCACGTAATCCTCAGTTAATTTTTGTTAGACATGGCATCCTTAAGGTGGCCTACCAGCGACCTTTTTGCTTTTCACCTCACGTTTTGCTCTATCTTTATGTTGGCCTTAGGACTCTAATCACTTTATCACTACTGTGAGAAAGTGGCTCTGTATATACTGTTCCCAAAAAGGTACAGTGTGCACAGAGTCCTCAGTGCCCAGAGGTTTGACAGAGGCTAAAGTTTGATATAACCTTACTCTCTAAAGTGGTAGCTTGCTCGAGCAGTAAGGCAGTATCCGAGGACAGTGTAAAGCATTTGTTGTACACACTCAGTCAGCAAATGGTCTCACACACTCAAGAACTGAACTCTAGGCCAATGGTTTGTATAAAAAATATATCGTTGTTTTATTTTAGAACCAACAATAGGTATCAAAATATACTTTCTCAGAATAAGATGCTTTAGTTAAAAACTTTGCAATAGGCAATTGACTTTTGCAGGTAATAGTTACAGTTTATTGCAATAGGAAACACAATTTCAAATACAATAATACATTGAGCTCAATGGGAATTTTAAGTTATATGCAATTAATTACTTTCAGGATTACTTTTCTAAATCCAGGACTGGATCCTAGATTCAGTCCTGGGACAGTTCTTGGAAACAAGTGAGTAAATTCGTTTTAGTAACTGTTGTGATTTTCAAGCAATATTTTGCTATTTTAAAAGTTGACACTTAGAAATTTTTTCTGATCAAATTACCAATGTTATCCTATGGAAGGAAATTCACTTAGCAGGTAGGTGGGGTTATGGTTACTTTTTCTATGTCAGTGTTGGATCCTAGATCCAGCACTACTGTACCACCTGTAAGCAGTTGAGAAACTGCGTTTAAGTTATACAAGCGATTTTTAAGGAATATTTATAAGTTTGCAAAATCGACACTTAGAAGAAATTTTACAGAAAAACAGTCAATGGTTTCCTATGGAAGAAAATTCAAGTTACGGGTAAAGTACATTCTCGTTACTTTGGTAATTCAGTGCTGGGCTCCTAGGCTCAGTACTGGGACATCTATCTAAAACAGGTAAGCAATTACGTTTTCACAATTGGTACGATTTTTAAAGAATATTTGTAAGTTTCAAAAATCGACACTTAGAAACTTTGTCAGCAAAAAGCAAGCAGTGATATCCTATGGAAGAAAATTCGAGTTACTGGTAAGTACGGTTAAAATTACTTTTCAGGGTCAGTACTGAGCTACAAGATGCAGCACTGAGGTCTCTCCTGATAACAGGTGAGTAAATCAGAATTCGTTGTTCGGCTGATTTTAGATTAATATTTTAAAGTTCCAAAACTCCACACTTAGAAGAATTTCCAAGTGGAACCAGTCAATGTTAGCCTATGGAAGAGAAGTGAGTTATCAGCTTTTAGGTAAGTACTCGACTGGTAGAGTTATGGTTCTGGGCATAGACTCAAGGGTCTCCCAGGGGAGTCCCAGTCTAATTGCCAAGCCCTAAACTCCCCTTTTATTACATATAATTTACCCCTAAGGTAGGCCCTAGGCAGTCCTAGGTGCATGATGCTATGCAAGTAAAAGATAAGATATGTACTTTGGTGGTTCGCATGTCCTGTAAGTACCAAACAGTCTATTTCATTTTTCACTACTGTGAGGTCTACCTCTCTCATAGGTTAGCATTGGGTATTCCCCTATACTTTTTAATTGGTAATTCCATATCGGAGAGGAGTAGCTTTATTTATTTATTGAAAATCCTACTTACTGGTGAGGTTGGATTTAACTTTACTATTTTAGAAATGCCACTTTTAGAGAGTGAACATTTCTCTGCACTTACTGCTCTATTTACCTGAAACCAGGCCCCAATACACGTCTGGATTGGGCTGGGTGACAGCAACATTTGTGCCTTCCCTGTAGAGAGCCACAACACAGGTTACTCAACTGCACCTGGGGGGTGAGCTCCGCTCCCCCTCCACCCACAATAGGTTCCAGAACGATAATTTATGTAAGTAAATACATTATAGCTACAGCTTATAATCATGTTAAATTAAATAATTTGTTGTTAGATGGTTTAAATATTTAAACCCCTGGTACATTTGGTAATTCTGTAAAAGCAGAACCCAACTGCCGTAACATTGCCAACCACAATGCCGTAACTTGGATTCGAACCAAGGTTGATGCGGCCACAACACAGAGTACTAACCACTATACGATCACGGCGAGCTACATGGGATCAATGCCATACACTAACATGGAGAATTTATAATTTGGAACACTCAGGGCTGCTCCTGTGATAGGCTGGATGTATTCATTCCTTCCTCATTCCTCATACAGAGGCTGCGTCTCCTCAGTGGTTGATAGGCTGAAACCGTTTCCTGGCCGCCTGCTTGTGAACTGCCAGGAGTCAAAGATAACACATTACACTTGCGGGCCTGTGATGGGACACCAATGCAGAGAAACCCACTTGGCACAGACCTTCTAGTCTGTCTATTAGACCTGCATCTTCCCTGCACCTTTCAAGCCATTTGTATGTGAAGCAAGAAAGAGTTAAGGAGTGATCCATCCACACTTTTATAGGGAGGATGCCGCCGTGAGCTCCTCCCAGCTAATCACACGAACAGCAGTAAAGTAATATAAATACACAGTTGAGGGCGGGTTGCAAGGTCATGTTTTTGAGTAATTATTGAAACTGACCTCAGTGGCTCATTAGCAGAGCTGCGGCTAATGACTGGTTCCAAATCATGATGAAGCAAGCACCATGGCTCGTAGGGGACCCACAACACGCTTTTCTTAGCTCACTGAATTAAAGTATAAACTTCCGCCGTGTGTGAGTGGTAAAGGCTTGTTAATATGGTTCCTTTTCCAATTCAAGTCTGACAACAAGAGGCAGAAACCACGTGGCTTCGAAAGCTCTGGATTTTAGCCACCAACCACAGAGAAAGAGAGAACTGGCAGTATGAGAGTTGGAGAAAACAGGAGCGGGAGCAAGGAGCTCAAATGAGATTAATGGCGCGTAAATAGAGAGCGTAAAGGAACAGTTACACAGCTAAGAAAAGGGAAAGAAAGACTAAGGAAAAAAACACAGAAAGAGCCTGTAGATGAAATTCTCTTCCTGGGACAGCAGATTAAGAGAAATTACATAGGGAGAGGTTAAGCATGTAACACGGGGGAGAATAAAAAAGAAAATGCAGTTTTATGAAGTGTGTTTGCCAAATCCAGCCAGCACTTTTGTTCTATTTCTCTCTTTGCATCTTTTATTGGTAAAGTAAGTTTCAAGTGCATGCCCAGGTATGATTGAGAGAGCAATGGTATAATAATTTGAAGCGTTTACACCAGTGCTAAAGTAGGAAGAGAGATGTAGCAAAGACATGAAAGAGGTAGTGATAATAAATATGTGGAGAGGCAATAGTGACACAAAAATAAGCCACCTATTTATAAAACTGAAATTGAAGAAATACTAAAGGTTAACTTCTGAAATTGTAGCCGATAATAACAAGATTCTCGTTGTTGGCAGGATTCGAACCTGCGCAGGGCAACCCCAATGGATTTCAAGTCCATCGCCTTAACCACTCGGCCACAACAACTCACTGTAAGCTGCATGCAAATATTTTGTTTGAAACTATTCAAGTTGTCCCACATCAGAGTACTGATATTCTGCAATGCGCTTTTTAAAAACAATGTTTTTTTCATCATGCACGTTCTGTCCTAAAAACAAAAATTGCATGAGTATATCTCTGGATCTGTAAAAGGATACGCTTGCATGCAAACTCTCATGTGGCACTCAATTTTTTGGACCCTGTTGCACTCTGTTTTTGCGCTGCTTTTAGTCTACGACCCATATTACAGAAGTCTACCATCTCTGAGTATTTGTGACTCCTTTGTAAGTACCTTATCTTTAATCCTTGAAGAGCTCTATAATAAATGGGTCCGTCAAAGATTGCTTGAATGGAAGATAAAAGAAGGCCCACTTGTCTCACCAAATGCCGTAGAGAAACCTGATGTTTTACTCACGTAATCCTCAGTTAATTTTTGTTAGACATGGCATCCTTAAGGTGGCCTACCAGCGACCTTTTTGCTTTTCACCTCACGTTTTGCTCTATCTTTATGTTGGCCTTAGGACTCTAATCACTTTATCACTACTGTGAGAAAGTGGCTCTGTATATACTGTTCCCAAAAAGGTACAGTGTGCACAGAGTCCTCAGTGCCCAGAGGTTTGACAGAGGCTAAAGTTTGATATAACCTTACTCTCTAAAGTGGTAGCTTGCTCGAGCAGTAAGGCAGTATCCGAGGACAGTGTAAAGCATTTGTTGTACACACTCAGTCAGCAAATGGTCTCACACACTCAAGAACTGAACTCTAGGCCAATGGTTTGTATAAAAAATATATCGTTGTTTTATTTTAGAACCAACAATAGGTATCAAAATATACTTTCTCAGAATAAGATGCTTTAGTTAAAAACTTTGCAATAGGCAATTGACTTTTGCAGGTAATAGTTACAGTTTATTGCAATAGGAAACACAATTTCAAATACAATAATACATTGAGCTCAATGGGAATTTTAAGTTATATGCAATTATTTACTTTCAGGATTGATTTTCTAAATCCAGGACTGGATCCTAGATTCAGTCCTGGGACAGTTCTTGGAAACAAGTGAGTAAATTCGTTTTAGTAACTGTTGTGATTTTCAAGCAATATTTTGCTATTTTAAAAGTTGACACTTAGAAATTTTTTCTGATCAAATTACCAATGTTATCCTATGGAAGGAAATTCACTTAGCAGGTAGGTGGGGTTATGGTTACTTTTTCTATGTCAGTGTTGGATCCTAGATCCAGCACTACTGTACCACCTGTAAGCAGTTGAGAAACTGCGTTTAAGTTATACAAGCGATTTTTAAGGAATATTTATAAGTTTGCAAAATCGACACTTAGAAGAAATTTTACAGAAAAACAGTCAATGGTTTCCTATGGAAGAAAATTCAAGTTACGGGTAAAGTACATTCTCGTTACTTTGGTAATTCAGTGCTGGGCTCCTAGGCTCAGTACTGGGACATCTATCTAAAATAGGTAAGCAATTACGTTTTCACAATTGGTACGATTTTTAAAGAATATTTGTAAGTTTCAAAAATCGACAATTAGAAACTTTGTCAGCAAAAAGCAAGCAATGATATCCTATGGAAGAAAATTCGAGTTACTGGTAAGTACGGTTAAAATTACTTTTCAGGGTCAGTACTGAGCTACAAGATGCAGCACTGAGGTCTCTCCTGATAACAGGTGAGTAAATCAGAATTCGTTGTTCGGCTGATTTTAGATGAATATTTTAAAGTTCCAAAACTCCACACTTAGAAGAAATTCCAAGTGGAACCAGTCAATGTTAGCCTATGGAAGAGAAGTGAGTTATCGGCTTTTAGGTAAGTACTCGACTGGCAGAGTTATGGTTCTGGGCATAGACTCAAGGGTCTCCCAGGGGAGTCCCAGTCTACTTGCCAAGCCCTAAACTCCCCTTTTATTACATATAATTTACCCCTAAGGTAGGCCCTAGGTAGTCCTAGGTGCATGATGCTATGCAAGTAAAAGATAAGATATGTACTTTGGTGGTTTGCATGTCCTGTAAGTACCAAACAGTCTATTTCATTTTTCACTACTGTGAGGTCTACCTCTCTCATAGGTTAGCATTGGGTATTCCCCTATACTTTTTATTTGGTAATTCCATATCGGAGAGGAGTAGCTTTATTTATTTATTGAAAATCCTACTTACTGGTGAGGTTGGATTTAACTTTACTATTTTAGAAATGCCACTTTTAGAGAGTGAACATTTCTCTGCACTTACTGCTCTATTTACCTGAAACCAGGCCCCAATACACGTCTGGATTGGGCTGGGTGACAGCAACATTTGTGCCTTCCCTGTAGAGAGCCCCAACACAGGTTACTCAACTGCACCTGGGGGGTGAGCTCCGCTCCCCCTCCACCCACAATAGGTTCAAGAACGATAATTTATGTAAGTAAATACATTATAGCTACAGCTTATAATCATGTTAAATTAAATATTTTGTTGTTAGATGGTTTAAATATTTAAACCTCTGGTACATTTGGTAATTCTGTAAAAGCAGAACCCAACTGCCGTAACATTGCCAACCACAATGCCGTGACTTGGATTCGAACCAAGGTTGCTGCGGCCACAACGCAGAGTACTACTATACGATCACGGCGAGCTACATGGGGTCAATGCCATACACTAACATGGAGAATTTATAATTTGGAACACTCAGGGCTGCTCCTGTGATAGGCTGGATGTATTCATTCCTTCCTCATTCCTCATACAGAGGCTGCGTCTCCTCAGTGGTTGATAGGCTGAAACCGTTTCCTGGCCGCCTGCTTGTGAACTGCCAGGAGTCAAAGATAACACATTACACTTGCGGGCCTGTGATGGGACACCAATGCAGAGAAACCAACTTGGCACAGACCTTCTATTATGTCTATTAGACCAGCATCTTCCCTGCACCTTTCAAGCCATTTGTATGTGAAGCAAGAAAGAGTTAAGGAGTGATCCATCTACACTTTTATAGGGAGGATGCCGCCGTGAGCTCCTCCCAGCTAATCACACGAACAGCAGTAAAGTAATATAAATACACAGTTGAGGGCGGGCTGCAAGGTCATGTTTTTGAGTAATTATTGAAACTGACCTCAGTGGCTCATTAGCAGAGCTGCGGCTAATGACTGGTTCCAAATCATGATGAAGCAAGCACCATGGCTCGTAGGGGACCCACAACACGCTTTTCTTAGCTCACTGAATTAAAGTATAAACTTCCGCCGTGTGTGAGTGGTAAAGGCTTGTTAATATGGTTCCTTTTCCAATTCAAGTCTGACAACAAGAGGCAGAAACCACGTGGCTTCGAAAGCTCTGGATTTTAGCCACCAACCACAGAGAAAGAGAGAACTGGCAGTATGAGAGTTGGAGAAAACAGGAGCGGGAGCAAGGAGCTCAAATGAGATTAATGGCGCGTAAATAGAGAGCGTAAAGGAACAGTTACACAGCTAAGAAAAGGGAAAGAAAGACTAAGGAAAAAAACACAGAAAGAGCCTGTAGATGAAATTCTCTTCCTGGGACAGCAGATTAAGAGAAATTACATAGGGAGAGGTTAAGCATGTAACACGGGGGAGAATAAAAAAGAAAATGCAGTTTTATGAAGTGTGTTTGCCAAATCCAGCCAGCACTTTTGTTCTATTTCTCTCTTTGCATCTTTTATTGGTAAAGTAAGTTTCAAGTGCATGCCCAGGTATGATTGAGAGAGCAATGGTATAATAATTTGAAGCGTTTACACCAGTGCTAAAGTAGGAAGAGAGATGTAGCAAAGACATGAAAGAGGTAGTGATAATAAATATGTGGAGAGGCAATAGTGACACAAAAATAAGCCACCTATTTATAAAACTGAAATTGAAGAAATACTAAAGGTTAACTTCTGAAATTGTAGCCGATAATAACAAGATTCTCGTTGTTGGCAGGATTCGAACCTGCGCAGGGCGACCTCAATGGATTTCAAGTCCATCACCTTAACCACTCGGCCACAACAACTTACTGTAAGCTGCATGCAAATATTTTGTTTGAAAGTATTCAAGTTGTCCCACATCAGAGTACTGATATTCTGCAATGCGCTTTTTAAAAACAATGTTTTTTTCATCATGCACGTTCTGTCCTAAAAACAAAAATTGCATGAGTATATCTCTGGATCTGTAAAAGGATACGCTTGCATGCAAACTCTCATGTGGCACTCAATTTTTTGGACCCTGTTGCACTCTGTTTTTGCGCTGCTTTTAGTCTACGACCCATATTACAGAAGTCTACCATCTCTGAGTATTTGTGACTCCTTTGTAAGTACCTTATCTTTAATCCTTGAAGAGCTCTATAATAAATGGGTCCGTCAAAGATTGCTTGAATGGAAGATAAAAGAAGGCCCACTTGTCTCACCAAATGCCGTAGAGAAACCTGATGTTTTACTCACGTAATCCTCAGTTAATTTTTGTTAGACATGGCATCCTTAAGGTGGCCTACCAGCGACCTTTTTGCTTTTCACCTCACGTTTTGCTCTATCTTTATGTTGGCCTTAGGACTCTAATCACTTTATCACTACTGTGAGAAAGTGGCTCTGTATATACTGTTCCCAAAAAGGTACAGTGTGCACAGAGTCCTCAGTGCCCAGAGGTTTGACAGAGGCTAAAGTTTGATATAACCTTACTCTCTAAAGTGGTAGCTTGCTCGAGCAGTAAGGCAGTATCCGAGGACAGTGTAAAGCATTTGTTGTACACACTCAGTCAGCAAATGGTCTCACACACTCAAGAACTGAACTCTAGGCCAATGGTTTGTATAAAAAATATATCGTTGTTTTATTTTAGAACCAACAATAGGTATCAAAATATACTTTCTCAGAATAAGATGCTTTAGTTAAAAACTTTGCAATAGGCAATTGACTTTTGCAGGTAATAGTTACAGTTTATTGCAATAGGAAACACAATTTCAAATACAATAATACATTGAGCTCAATGGGAATTTTAAGTTATATGCAATTAATTACTTTCAGGATTACTTTTCTAAATCCAGGACTGGATCCTAGATTCAGTCCTGGGACAGTTCTTGGAAACAAGTGAGTAAATTCGTTTTAGTAACTGTTGTGATTTTCAAGCAATATTTTGCTATTTTAAAAGTTGACACTTAGAAATTTTTTCTGATCAAATTACCAATGTTATCCTATGGAAGGAAATTCATTTAGCAGGTAGGTGGGGTTATGGTTACTTTTTCTATGTCAGTGTTGGATCCTAGATCCAGCACTACTGTACCACCTGTAAGCAGTTGAGAAACTGCGTTTAAGTTATACAAGCGATTTTTAAGGAATATTTATAAGTTTGCAAAATCGACACTTAGAAGAAATTTTACAGAAAAACAGTCAATGGTTTCCTATGGAAGAAAATTCAAGTTACGGGTAAAGTACATTTTCGTTACTTTGGTAATTCAGTGCTGGGCTCCTAGGCTCAGTACTGGGACATCTATCTAAAACAGGTAAGCAATTACGTTTTCACAATTGGTACGATTTTTAAAGAATATTTGTAAGTTTCAAAAATCGACACTTAGAAACTTTGTCAGCAAAAAGCAAGCAATGATATCCTATGGAAGAAAATTCGAGTTACTGGTAAGTACGGTTAAAATTACTTTTCAGGGTCAGTACTGAGCTACAAGATGCAGCACTGAGGTCTCTCCTGATAACAGGTGAGTAAATCAGAATTCGTTGTTCGGCTGATTTTAGATTAATATTTTAAAGTTCCAAAACTCCACACTTAGAAGAATTTCCAAGTGGAACCAGTCAATGTTAGCCTATGGAAGAGAAGTGAGTTATCGGCTTTTAGGTAAGTACTCGACTGGCAGAGTTATGGTTCTGGGCATAGACTCAAGGGTCTCCCAGGGGAGTCCCAGTCTAATTGCCAAGCCCTAAACTCCCCTTTTATTACATATAATTTACCCCTAAGGTAGGCCCTAGGCAGTCCTAGGTGCATGATGCTATGCAAGTAAAAGATAAGATATGTACTTTGGTGGTTCGCATGTCCTGTAAGTACCAAACAGTCTATTTCATTTTTCACTACTGTGAGGTCTACCTCTCTCATAGGTTAGCATTGGGTATTCCCCTATACTTTTTATTTGGTAATTCCATATCGGAGAGGAGTAGCTTTATTTATTTATTGAAAATCCTACTTACTGGTGAGGTTGGATTTAACTTTACTATTTTAGAAATGCCACTTTTAGAGAGTGAACATTTCTCTGCACTTACTGCTCTATTTACCTGAAACCAGGCCCCAATACACGTCTGGATTGGGCTGGGTGACAGCAACATTTGTGCCTTCCCTGTAGAGAGCCACAACACAGGTTACTCAACTGCACCTGGGGGGTGAGCTCCGCTCCCCCTCCACCCACAATAGGTTCCAGATCGATAATTTATGTAAGTAAATACATTATAGCTACAGCTTATAATCATGTTAAATTAAATAATTTGTTGTTAGATGGTTTAAATATTTAAACCTCTGGTACATTTGGTAATTCTGTAAAAGCAGAACCCAACTGCCGTAACATTGCCAACCACAATGCCGTAACTTGGATTCGAACCAAGGTTGATGCGGACACAACACAGAATACTAACCACTATACGATCACGGCGAGCTACATGGGGTCAATGCCATACACTAACATGGAGAATTTATAATTTGGAACACTCAGGGCTGCTCCTGTGATAGGCTGGATGTATTCATTCCTTCCTCATTCCTCATACAGAGGCTGCGTCTCCTCAGTGGTTGATAGGCTGAAACCGTTTCCTGGCCGCCTGCTTGTGAACTGCCAGGAGTCAAAGATAACACATTACACTTGCGGGCCTGTGATGGGACACCAATGCAGAGAAACCCACTTGGCACAGACCTTCTATTCTGTCTATTAGACCTGCATCTTCCCTGCACCTTTCAAGCCATTTGTATGTGAAGCAAGAAAGAGTTAAGGAGTGATCCATCTACACTTTTATAGGGAGGATGCCGCCGTGAGCTCCTCCCAGCTAATCACACGAACAGCAGTAAAGTAATATAAATACACAGTTGAGGGCGGGCTGCAAGGTCATGTTTTTGAGTAATTATTGAAACTGACCATAGTGGCTCATTAGCAGAGCTGCGGCTAATGACTGGTTCCAAATCATGATGAAGCAAGCACCATGGCTCATAGGGGACCCACAACACGCTTTTCTTAGCTCACTGAATTAAAGTATAAACTTCCGCCGTGTGTGAGTGGTAAAGGCTTGTTAATATGGTTCCTTTTCCAATTCAAGTCTGACAACAAGAGGCAGAAACCACGTGGCTTCGAAAGCTCTGGATTTTAGCCACCAACCACAGAGAAAGAGAGAACTGGCTGTATGAGAGTTGGAGAAAACAGGAGCGGGAGCAAGGAGCTCAAATGAGATTAATGGCGCGTAAATAGAGAGCGTAAAGGAACAGTTACACAGCTAAGAAAAGGGAAAGAAAGACTAAGGAAAAAAACACAGAAAGAGCCTGTAGATGAAATTCTCTTCCTGGGACAGCAGATTAAGAGAAATTACATAGGGAGAGGTTAAGCATGTAACACGGGGGAGAATAAAAAAGAAAATGCAGTTTTATGAAGTGTGTTTGCCAAATCCAGCCAGCACTTTTGTTCTATTTCTCTCTTTGCATCTTTTATTGGTAAAGTAAGTTTCAAGTGCATGCCCAGGTATGATTGAGAGAGCAATGGTATAATAATTTGAAGCGTTTACACCAGTGCTAAAGTAGGAAGAGAGATGTAGCAAAGACATGAAAGAGGTAGTGATAATAAATATGTGGAGAGGCAATAGTGACACAAAAATAAGCCACCTATTTATAAAACTGAAATTGAAGAAATACTAAAGGTTAACTTCTGAAATTGTAGCCGATAATAACAAGATTTTCGTTGTTGGCAGGATTCGAACCTGCGCAGGGCGACCCCAATGGATTTCAAGTCCATCACCTTAACCACTCGGCCACAACAACTTACTGTAAGCTGCATGCAAATATTTTGTTTGAAAGTATTCAAGTTGTCCCACATCAGAGTACTGATATTCTGCAATGCGCTTTTTAAAAACAATGTTTTTTTCATCATGCACGTTCTGTCCTAAAAACAAAAATTGCATGAGTATATCTCTGGATCTGTAAAAGGATACGCTTGCATGCAAACTCTCATGTGGCACTCAATTTTTTGGACCCTGTTGCACTCTGTTTTTGCGCTGCTTTTAGTCTACGACCCATATTACAGAAGTCTACCATCTCTGAGTATTTGTGACTCCTTTGTAAGTACCTTATCTTTAATCCTTGAAGAGCTCTATAATAAATGGGTCCGTCAAAGATTGCTTGAATGGAAGATAAAAGAAGGCCCACTTGTCTCACCAAATGCCGTAGAGAAACCTGATGTTTTACTCACGTAATCCTCAGTTAATTTTTGTTAGACATGGCATCCTTAAGGTGGCCTACCAGCGACCTTTTTGCTTTTCACCTCACGTTTTGCTCTATCTTTATGTTGGCCTTAGGACTCTAATCACTTTATCACTACTGTGAGAAAGTGGCTCTGTATATACTGTTCCCAAAAAGGTACAGTGTGCACAGAGTCCTCAGTGCCCAGAGGTTTGACAGAGGCTAAAGTTTGATATAACCTTACTCTCTAAAGTGGTAGCTTGCTCGAGCAGTAAGGCAGTATCCGAGGACAGTGTAAAGCATTTGTTGTACACACTCAGTCAGCAAATGGTCTCACACACTCAAGAACTGAACTCTAGGCCAATGGTTTGTATAAAAAATATATCGTTGTTTTATTTTAGAACCAACAATAGGTATCAAAATATACTTTCTCAGAATAAGATGCTTTAGTTAAAAACTTTGCAATAGGCAATTGACTTTTGCAGGTAATAGTTACAGTTTATTGCAATAGGAAACACAATTTCAAATACAATAATACATTGAGCTCAATGGGAATTTTAAGTTATATGCAATTAATTACTTTCAGGATTACTTTTCTAAATCCAGGACTGGATCCTAGATTCAGTCCTGGGACAGTTCTTGGAAACAAGTGAGTAAATTCGTTTTAGTAACTGTTGTGATTTTCAAGCAATATTTTGCTATTTTAAAAGTTGACACTTAGAAATTTTTTCTGATCAAATTACCAATGTTATCCTATGGAAGGAAATTCACTTAGCAGGTAGGTGGGGTTATGGTTACTTTTTCTATGTCAGTGTTGGATCCTAGATCCAGCACTACTGTACCACCTGTAAGCAGTTGAGAAACTGCGTTTAAGTTATACAAGCGATTTTTAAGGAATATTTATAAGTTTGCAAAATCGACACTTAGAAGAAATTTTACAGAAAAACAGTCAATGGTTTCCTATGGAAGAAAATTCAAGTTACGGGTAAAGTACATTTTCGTTACTTTGGTAATTCAGTGCTGGGCTCCTAGGCTCAGTACTGGGACATCTATCTAAAACAGGTAAGCAATTACGTTTTCACAATTGGTACGATTTTTAAAGAATATTTGTAAGTTTCAAAAATCGACACTTAGAAACTTTGTCAGCAAAAAGCAAGCAATGATATCCTATGGAAGAAAATTCGAGTTACTGGTAAGTACGGTTAAAATTACTTTTCAGGGTCAGTACTGAGCTACAAGATGCAGCACTGAGGTCTCTCCTGATAACAGGTGAGTAAATCAGAATTCGTTGTTCGGCTGATTTTAGATTAATATTTTAAAGTTCCAAAACTCCACACTTAGAAGAATTTCCAAGTGGAACCAGTCAATGTTAGCCTATGGAAGAGAAGTGAGTTATCGGCTTTTAGGTAAGTACTCGACTGGCAGAGTTATGGTTCTGGGCATAGACTCAAGGGTCTCCCAGGGGAGTCCCAGTCTAATTGCCAAGCCCTAAACTCCCCTTTTATTACATATAATTTACCCCTAAGGTAGGCCCTAGGCAGTCCTAGGTGCATGATGCTATGCAAGTAAAAGATAAGATATGTACTTTGGTGGTTCGCATGTCCTGTAAGTACCAAACAGTCTATTTCATTTTTCACTACTGTGAGGTCTACCTCTCTCATAGGTTAGCATTGGGTATTCCCCTATACTTTTTATTTGGTAATTCCATATCGGAGAGGAGTAGCTTTATTTATTTATTGAAAATCCTACTTACTGGTGAGGTTGGATTTAACTTTACTATTTTAGAAATGCCACTTTTAGAGAGTGAACATTTCTCTGCACTTACTGCTCTATTTACCTGAAACCAGGCCCCAATACACGTCTGGATTGGGCTGGGTGACAGCAACATTTGTGCCTTCCCTGTAGAGAGCCACAACACAGGTTACTCAACTGCACCTGGGGGGTGAGCTCCGCTCCCCCTCCACCCACAATAGGTTCCAGAACGATAATTTATGTAAGTAAATACATTATAGCTACAGCTTATAATCATGTTAAATTAAATAATTTGTTGTTAGATGGTTTAAATATTTAAACCTCTGGTACATTTGGTAATTCTGTAAAAGCAGAACCCAACTGCCGTAACATTGCCAACCACAATGCCGTAACTTGGATTCGAACCAAGGTTGATGCGGACACAACACAGAGTACTAACCACTATACGATCACGGCGAGCTACATGGGGTCAATGCCATACACTAACATGGAGAATTTATAATTTGGAACACTCAGGGCTGCTCCTGTGATAGGCTGGATGTATTCATTCCTTCCTCATTCCTCATACAGAGGCTGCGTCTCCTCAGTGGTTGATAGGCTGAAACCGTTTCCTGGCCGCCTGCTTGTGAACTGCCAGGAGTCAAAGATAACACATTACACTTGCGGGCCTGTGATGGGACACCAATGCAGAGAAACCCACTTGGCACAGACCTTCTATTCTGTCTATTAGACCTGCATCTTCCCTGCACCTTTCAAGCCATTTGTATGTGAAGCAAGAAAGAGTTAAGGAGTGATCCATCTACACTTTTATAGGGAGGATGCCGCCGTGAGCTCCTCCCAGCTAATCACACGAACAGCAGTAAAGTAATATAAATACACAGTTGAGGGCGGGCTGCAAGGTCATGTTTTTGAGTAATTATTGAAACTGACCATAGTGGCTCATTAGCAGAGCTGCGGCTAATGACTGGTTCCAAATCATGATGAAGCAAGCACCATGGCTCATAGGGGACCCACAACACGCTTTTCTTAGCTCACTGAATTAAAGTATAAACTTCCGCCGTGTGTGAGTGGTAAAGGCTTGTTAATATGGTTCCTTTTCCAATTCAAGTCTGACAACAAGAGGCAGAAACCACGTGGCTTCGAAAGCTCTGGATTTTAGCCACCAACCACAGAGAAAGAGAGAACTGGCTGTATGAGAGTTGGAGAAAACAGGAGCGGGAGCAAGGAGCTCAAATGAGATTAATGGCGCGTAAATAGAGAGCGTAAAGGAACAGTTACACAGCTAAGAAAAGGGAAAGAAAGACTAAGGAAAAAAACACAGAAAGAGCCTGTAGATGAAATTCTCTTCCTGGGACAGCAGATTAAGAGAAATTACATAGGGAGAGGTTAAGCATGTAACACGGGGGAGAATAAAAAAGAAAATGCAGTTTTATGAAGTGTGTTTGCCAAATCCAGCCAGCACTTTTGTTCTATTTCTCTCTTTGCATCTTTTATTGGTAAAGTAAGTTTCAAGTGCATGCCCAGGTATGATTGAGAGAGCAATGGTATAATAATTTGAAGCGTTTACACCAGTGCTAAAGTAGGAAGAGAGATGTAGCAAAGACATGAAAGAGGTAGCGATAATAAATATGTGGAGAGGCAATAGTGACACAAAAATAAGCCACCTATTTATAAAACTGAAATTGAAGAAATACTAAAGGTTAACTTCTGAAATTGTAGCCGATAATAACAAGATTCTCGTTGTTGGCAGGATTCGAACCTGCGCGGGGAGACCCCAATGGATTTCAAGTCCATCGCCTTAACCACTCGGCCACAACAACTTACTGTAAGCTGCATGCAAATATTTTGTTTGAAAGTATTCAAGTTGTCCCACATCAAAGTACTGATATTCTGCAATGCGCTTTTTAAAAACAATGTTTTTTTCATCATGCACGTTCTGTCCTAAAAACAAAAATTGCATGAGTATATCTCTGGATCTGTAAAAGGATACGCTTGCATGCAAACTCTCATGTGGCACTCAATTTTTTGGACCATGTTGCACTCTGTTTTTGCGCTGCTTTTAGTCTACGACCCATATTACAGAAGTCTACCATCTCTGAGTATTTGTGACTCCTTTGTAAGTACCTTATCTTTAATCCTTGAAGAGCTCTATAATAAATGGGTCCGTCAAAGATTGCTTGAATGGAAGATAAAAGAAGGCCCACTTGTCTCACCAAATGCCGTATAGAAACCTGATGTTTTACTCACGTAATCCTCAGTTAATTTTTGTTAGACATGGCATCCTTAAGGTGGCCTACCAGCGACCTTTTTGCTTTTCACCTCACGTTTTGCTCTATCTTTATGTTGGCCTTAGGACTCTAATCACTTTATCACTACTGTGAGAAAGTGGCTCTGTATATACTGTTCCCAAAAAGGTACAGTGTGCACAGAGTCCTCAGTTCCCAGAGGTTTGACAGAGGCTAAAGTTTGATATAACCTTACTCTCTAAAGTGGTAGCTTGCTCGAGCAGTAAGGCAGTATCCGAGGACAGTGTAAAGCATTTGTTGTACACACTCAGTCAGCAAATGGTCTCACACACTCAAGAACTGAACTCTAGGCCAATGGTTTGTATAAAAAATATATCGTTGTTTTATTTTAGAACCAACAATAGGTATCAAAATATACTTTCTCAGAATAAGATGCTTTAGTTAAAAACTTTGCAATAGGCAATTGACTTTTGCAGGTAATAGTTACAGTTTATTGCAATAGGAAACACAATTTCAAATACAATAATACATTGAGCTCAAAGGGAATTTTAAGTTATATGCAATTAATTACTTTCAGGATTACTTTTCTAAATCCAGGACTGGATCCTAGATTCAGTCCTGGGACAGTTCTTGGAAACAAGTGAGTAAATTCGTTTTAGTAACTGTTGTGATTTTCAAGCAATATTTTGCTATTTTAAAAGTTGACACTTAGAAATTTTTTCTGATCAAATTACCAATGTTATCCTATGGAAGGAAATTCACTTAGCAGGTAGGTGGGGTTATGGTTACTTTTTCTATGTCAGTGTTGGATCCTAGATCCAGCACTACTGTACCACCTGTAAGCAGTTGAGAAACTGTGTTTAAGTTATACAAGCGATTTTTAAGGAATATTTATAAGTTTGCAAAATCGACACTTAGAAGAAATTTTACAGAAAAACAGTCAATGGTTTCCTATGGAAGAAAATTCAAGTTACGGGTAAAGTACATTCTCGTTACTTTGGTAATTCAGTGCTGGGCTCCTAGGCTCAGTACTGGGACATCAATCTAAAACAGGTAAGCAATTACGTTTTCACAATTGGTACGATTTTTAAAAAATATTTGTAAGTTTCAAAAATCGACACTTAGAAACTTTGTCAGCAAAAAGCAAGCAATGATATCCTATGGAAGAAAATTCGAGTTACTGGTAAGTACGGTTAAAATTACTTTTCAGGGTCAGTACTGAGCTACAAGATGCAGCACTGAGGTCTCTCCTGATAACAGGTGAGTAAATCAGAATTCGTTGTTCGGCTGATTTTAGATTAATATTTTAAAGTTCCAAAACTCCACACTTAGAAGAATTTCCAAGTGGAACCAGTCAATGTTAGCCTATGGAAGAGAAGTGAGTTATCGGCTTTTAGGTAAGTACTCGACTGGCAGAGTTATGGTTCTGGGCATAGACTCAAGGGTCTCCCAGGGGAGTCCCAGTCTAATTGCCAAGCCCTAAACTCCCCTTTTATTACATATAATTTACCCCTAAGGTAGGCCCTAGGCAGTCCTAGGTGCATGATGCTATGCAAGTAAAAGATAAGATATGTACTTTGGTGGTTCGCATGTCCTGTAAGTACCAAACAGTCTATTTCATTTTTCACTACTGTGAGGTCTACCTCTCTCATAGGTTAGCATTGGGTATTCCCCTATACTTTTTATTTGGTAATTCCATAACGGAGAGGAGTAGCTTTATTTATTTATTGAAAATCCTACTTACTGGTGAGGTTGGATTTAACTTTACTATTTTAGAAATGCCACTTTTAGAGAGTGAACATTTCTCTGCACTTACTGCTCTATTTACCTGAAACCAGGCCCCAATACACGTCTGGATTGGGCTGGGTGACAGCAACATTTGTGCCTTCCCTGTAGAGAGCCACAACACAGGTTACTCAACTGCACCTGGGGGGTGAGCTCCGCTCCCCCTCCACCCACAATAGGTTCCAGAACGATAATTTATGTAAGTAAATACATTATAGCTACAGCTTATAATCATGTTAAATTAAATAATTTGTTGTTAGATGGTTTAAATATTTAAACCTCTGGTACATTTGGTAATTCTGTAAAAGCAGAACCCAACTGCCGTAACATTGCCAACCACAATGCCGTAACTTGGATTCGAACCAAGGTTGATGCGGCCACAACACAGAGTACTAACCACTATACGATCACGGCGAGCTACATGGGGTCAATGCCATACACTAACATGGAGAATTTATAATTTGTAACACTCAGGGCTGCTCCTGTGATAGGCTGGATGTATTCATTCCTTCCTCATTCCTCATACAGAGGCTGCGTCTCCTCAGTGGTTCATAGGCTGAAACCGTTTCCTGGCCGCCTGCTTGTGAACTGCCAGGAGTCAAAGATAACACATTACACTTGCGGGCCTGTGATGGGACACCAATGCAGAGAAACCCACTTGGCACAGACCTTCTATTCTGTCTATTAGACCTGCATCTTCCCTGCACCTTTCAAGCCATTTGTATGTGAAGCAAGAAAGAGTTAAGGAGTGATCCATCTACACTTTTATAGGGAGGATGCCGCCGTGAGCTCCTCCCAGCTAATCACACGAACAGCAGTAAAGTAATATAAATACACAGTTGAGGGCGGGCTGCAAGGTCATGTTTTTGAGTAATTATTGAAACTGACCATAGTGGCTCATTAGCAGAGCTGCGGCTAATGACTGGTTCCAAATCATGATGAAGCAAGCACCATGGCTCGTAGGGGACCCACAACACGCTTTTCTTAGCTCACTGAATTAAAGTATAAACTTCCGCCGTGTGTGAGTGGTAAAGGCTTGTTAATATGGTTCCTTTTCCAATTCAAGTCTGACAACAAGAGGCAGAAACCACGTGGCTTCGAAAGCTCTGGATTTTAGCCACCAACCACAGAGAAAGAGAGAACTGGCAGTATGAGAGTTGGAGAAAACAGGAGCGGGAGCAAGGAGCTCAAATGAGATTAATGGCGCGTAAATAGAGAGCGTAAAGGAACAGTTACACAGCTAAGAAAAGGGAAAGAAAGACTAAGGAAAAAAACACAGAAAGAGCCTGTAGATGAAATTCTCTTCCTGGGACAGCAGATTAAGAGAAATTACATAGGGAGAGGTTAAGCATGTAACACGGGGGAGAATAAAAAAGAAAATGCAGTTTTATGAAGTGTGTTTGCCAAATCCAGCCAGCACTTTTGTTCTATTTCTCTCTTTGCATCTTTTATTGGTAAAGTAAGTTTCAAGTGCATGCCCAGGTATGATTGAGAGAGCAATGGTATAATAATTTGAAGCGTTTACACCAGTGCTAAAGTAGGAAGAGAGATGTAGCAAAGACATGAAAGAGGTAGCGATAATAAATATGTGGAGAGGCAATAGTGACACAAAAATAAGCCACCTATTTATAAAACTGAAATTGAAGAAATACTAAAGGTTAACTTCTGAAATTGTAGCCGATAATAACAAGATTCTCGTTGTTGGCAGGATTCGAACCTGCGCGGGGAGACCCCAATGGATTTCAAGTCCATCGCCTTAACCACTCGGCCACAACAACTTACTGTAAGCTGCATGCAAATATTTTGTTTGAAAGTATTCAAGTTGTCCCACATCAAAGTACTGATATTCTGCAATGCGCTTTTTAAAAACAATGTTTTTTTCATCATGCACGTTCTGTCCTAAAAACAAAAATTGCATGAGTATATCTCTGGATCTGTAAAAGGATACGCTTGCATGCAAACTCTCATGTGGCACTCAATTTTTTGGACCATGTTGCACTCTGTTTTTGCGCTGCTTTTAGTCTACGACCCATATTACAGAAGTCTACCATCTCTGAGTATTTGTGACTCCTTTGTAAGTACCTTATCTTTAATCCTTGAAGAGCTCTATAATAAATGGGTCCGTCAAAGATTGCTTGAATGGAAGATAAAAGAAGGCCCACTTGTCTCACCAAATGCCGTAGAGAAACCTGATGTTTTACTCACGTAATCCTCAGTTAATTTTTGTTAGACATGGCATCCTTAAGGTGGCCTACCAGCGACCTTTTTGCTTTTCACCTCACGTTTTGCTCTATCTTTATGTTGGCCTTAGGACTCTAATCACTTTATCACTACTGTGAGAAAGTGGCTCTGTATATACTGTTCCCAAAAAGGTACAGTGTGCACAGAGTCCTCAGTGCCCAGAGGTTTGACAGAGGCTAAAGTTTGATATAACCTTACTCTCTAAAGTGGTAGCTTGCTCGAGCAGTAAGGCAGTATCCGAGGACAGTGTAAAGCATTTGTTGTACACACTCAGTCAGCAAATGGTCTCACACACTCAAGAACTGAACTCTAGGCCAATGGTTTGTATAAAAAATATATCGTTGTTTTATTTTAGAACCAACAATAGGTATCAAAATATACTTTCTCAGAATAAGATGCTTTAGTTAAAAACTTTGCAATAGGCAATTGACTTTTGCAGGTAATAGTTACAGTTTATTGCAATAGGAAACACAATTTCAAATACAATAATACATTGAGCTCAATGGGAATTTTAAGTTATATGCAATTAATTACTTTCAGGATTACTTTTCTAAATCCAGGACTGGATCCTAGATTCAGTCCTGGGACAGTTCTTGGAAACAAGTGAGTAAATTCGTTTTAGTAACTGTTGTGATTTTCAAGCAATATTTTGCTATTTTAAAAGTTGACACTTAGAAATTTTTTCTGATCAAATTACCAATGTTATCCTATGGAAGGAAATTCACTTAGCAGGTAGGTGGGGTTATGGTTACATTTTCTATGTCAGTGTTGGATCCTAGATCCAGCACTACAGTACCACCTGTAAGCAGTTGAGAAACTGCGTTTAAGTTATACAAGCGATTTTTAAGGAATATTTATAAGTTTGCAAAATCGACACTTAGAAGAAATTTTACAGAAAAACAGTCAATGGTTTCCTATGGAAGAAAATTCAAGTTACGGGTAAAGTACATTCTCGTTACTTTGGTAATTCAGTGCTGGGCTCCTAGGCTCAGTACTGGGACATCTATCTAAAACAGGTAAGCAATTACGTTTTCACAATTGGTACGATTTTTAAAGAATATTTGTAAGTTTCAAAAATCGACACTTAGAAACTTTGTCAGCAAAAAGCAAGCAATGATATCCTATGGAAGAAAATTCGAGTTACTGGTAAGTACGGTTAAAATTACTTTTCAGGGTCAGTACTGAGCTACAAGATGCAGCACTGAGGTCTCTCCTGATAACAGGTGAGTAAATCAGAATTCGTTGTTCGGCTGATTTTAGATTCATATTTTAAAGTTCCAAAACTCCACACTTAGAAGAATTTCCAAGTGGAACCAGTCAATGTTAGCCTATGGAAGAGAAGTGAGTTATCGGCTTTTAGGTAAGTACTCGACTGGCAGAGTTATGGTTCTGGGCATAGACTCAAGGGTCTCCCAGGGGAGTCCCAGTCTAATTGCCAAGCCCTAAACTCCCCTTTTATTACATATAATTTATCCCTAAGGTAGGCCCTAGGCAGTCCTAGGTGCATGATGCTATGCAAGTAAAAGATAAGATATGTACTTTGGTGGTTCGCATGTCCTGTAAGTACCAAACAGTCTATTTCATTTTTCACTACTGTGAGGTCTACCTCTCTCATAGGTTAGCATTGGGTATTCCCCTATACTTTTTATTTGGTAATTCCATAACGGAGAGGAGTAGCTTTATTTATTTATTGAAAATCCTACTTACTGGTGAGGTTGGATTTAACTTTACTATTTTAGAAATGCCACTTTTAGAGAGTGAACATTTCTCTGCACTTACTGCTCCATTTACCTGAAACCAGGCCCCAATACACGTCTGGATTGGGCTGGGTGACAGCAACAATTGTGCCATCCCTGTAGAAAGCCACAACACAGGTTACTCAACTGCACCTGGGGGGTGAGCTCCGCTCCCCCTCCACCCACAATAGGTTCCAGAACGATAATTTATGTAAGTAAATACATTATAGCTACAGCTTATAATCATGTTAAATTAAATAATTTGTTGTTAGATGGTTTAAATATTTAAACCTCTGGTACATTTGGTAATTCTGTAAAAGCAGAACCCAACTGCCGTAACATTGCCAACCACAATGCCGTAACTTGGATTCGAACCAAGGTTGATGCGGCCACTACGCAGAGTACTAACCACTATACGATCACGGCAAGCTACATGTTGTCAATGCCATACACTAACATGGCGAATTTATAATTTGGAACACTCAGGGCTGCTCCTGTGATAGGCTGGATGTATTCATTCCTTCCTCATTCCTCATACAGAGGCTGCGTCTCCTCAGTGGTTGATAGGCTGAAACCGTTTCCTGGCCGCCTGCTTGTGAACTGCCAGGAGTCAAAGATAACACATTACACTTGCGGGCCTGTGATGGGACACCAATGCAGAGAAACCCACTTGGCACAGACCTTCTATTCTGTCTATTAGACCTGCATCTTCCCTGCACCTTTCAAGCCATTTGGATGTGAAGCAAGAAAGAGTTAAGGAGTGATCCATCTAAACTTTTATAGGGAGGATGCCGCCGTGAGCTCCTCCCAGCTAATCACACGAACAGCAGTAAAGTAATATAAATACACAGTTGAGGGCGGGCTGCAAGGTCATGTTTTTGAGTAATTATTGAAACTGACCATAGTGGCTCATTAGCAGAGCTGCGGCTAATGACTGGTTCCAAATCATGATGAAGCAAGCACCATGGCTTGTAGGGGACCCACAACACGCTTTTCTTAGCTCACTGAATTAAAGTATAAACTTCCGCCGTGTGTGAGTGGTAAAGGCTTGTTAATATGTTTCCTTTTCCAATTCAAGTCTGACAACAAGAGGCAGAAACCACGTGGCTTCGAAAGCTCTGGATTTTAGCCACCAACCACAGAGAAAGAGAGAACTGGCAGTATGAGAGTTGGAGAAAACAGGAGCGGGAGCAAGGAGCTCAAATGAGATTAATGGCGCGTAAATAGAGAGCGTAAAGGAACAGTTACACAGCTAAGAAAAGGGAAAGAAATACTAAGGAAAAAAACACAGAAAGAGCCTGTAGATGAAATTCTCTTCCTGGGACAGCAGATTAAGAGAAATTACATAGGGAGAGGTTAAGCATGTAACACGGGGGAGAATAAAAAAGAAAATGCAGTTTTATGAAGTGTGTTTGCCAAATCCAGCCAGCACTTTTGTTCTATTTCTCTCTTTGCATCTTTTATTGGTAAAGTAAGTTTCAAGTGCATGCCCAGGTATGATTGAGAGAGCAATGGTATAATAATTTGAAGCGTTTACACCAGTGCTAAAGTAGGAAGAGAGATGTAGCAAAGACATGAAAGAGGTAGTGATAATAAATATGTGGAGAGGCAATAGTGACACAAAAATAAGCCACCTATTTATAAAACTGAAATTGAAGAAATACTAAAGGTTAACTTCTGAAATTGTAGCCGATAATAACAAGATTCTAGTTGTTGGCAGGATTCGAACCTGCGCGGGGCGACCCCAATAGATTTCAAGTCCATCGCCTTAACCACTCGGCCACAACAACTTACTGTAAGCTGCATGCAAATATTTTGTTTGAAAGTATTCAAGTTGTCCCACATCAGAGTACTGATATTCTGCAATGCGCTTTTTAAAAACAATGTTTTTTTCATCATGCACGTTCTGTCCTAAAAACAAAAATTGCATGAGTATATCTCTGGATCTGTAAAAGGATACGCTTGCATGCAAACTCTCATGTGGCACTCAATTTTTTGGACCCTGTTGCACTCTGTTTTTGCGCTGCTTTTAGTCTACGACCCATATTACAGAAGTCTACCATCTCTGAGTATTTGTGACTCCTTTGTAAGTACCTTATCTTTAATCCTTGAAGAGCTCTATAATAAATGGGTCCGTCAAAGATTGCTTGAATGGAAGATAAAAGAAGGCCCACTTGTCTCACCAAATGCCGTAGAGAAACCTGATGTTTTACTCACGTAATCCTCAGTTAATTTTTGTTAGACATGGCATCCTTAAGGTGGCCTACCAGCGACCTTTTTGCTTTTCACCTCACGTTTTGCTCTATCTTTATGTTGGCCTTAGGACTCTAATCACTTTATCACTACTGTGAGAAAGTGGCTCTGTATATACTGTTCCCAAAAAGGTACAGTGTGCACAGAGTCCTCAGTGCCCAGAGGTTTGACAGAGGCTAAAGTTTGATATAACCTTACTCTCTAAAGTGGTAGCTTGCTCGAGCAGTAAGGCAGTATCCGAGGACAGTGTAAAGCATTTGTTGTACACACTCAGTCAGCAAATGGTCTCACACACTCAAGAACTGAACTCTAGGCCAATGGTTTGTATAAAAAATATATCGTTGTTTTATTTTAGAACCAACAATAGGTATCAAAATATACTTTCTCAGAATAAGATGCTTTAGTTAAAAACTTTGCAATAGGCAATTGACTTTTGCAGGTAATAGTTACAGTTTATTGCAATAGGAAACACAATTTCAAATACAATAATACATTGAGCTCAATGGGAATTTTAAGTTATATGCAATTAATTACTTTCAGGATTACTTTTCTAAATCCAGGACTGGATCCTAGATTCAGTCCTGGGACAGTTCTTGGAAAGAAGTGAGTAAATTCGTTTTAGTAACTGTTGTGATTTTCAAGCAATATTTTGCTATTTTAAAAGTTGACACTTAGAATTTTTTTCTGATCAAATTACCAATGTTATCCTATGGAAGGAAATTCACTTAGCAGGTAGGTGGGGTTATGGTTACATTTTCTATGTCAGTGTTGGATCCTAGATCCAGCACTACAGTACCACCTGTAAGCAGTTGAGAAACTGCGTTTAAGTTATACAAGCGATTTTTAAGGAATATTTATAAGTTTGCAAAATCGACACTTAGAAGAAATTTTACAGAAAAACAGTCAATGGTTTCCTATGGAAGAAAATTCAAGTTACGGGTAAAGTACATTCTCGTTACTTTGGTAATTCAGTGCTGGGCTCCTAGGCTCAGTACTGGGACATCTATCTAAAACAGGTAAGCAATTACGTTTTCACAATTGGTACGATTTTTAAAGAATATTTGTAAGTTTCAAAAATCGACACTTAGAAACTTTGTCAGCAAAAAGCAAGCAATGATATCCTATGGAAGAAAATTCGAGTTACTGGTAAGTACGGTTAAAATTACTTTTCAGGGTCAGTACTGAGCTACAAGATGCAGCACTGAGGTCTCTCCTGATAACAGGTGAGTAAATCAGAATTCGTTGTTCGGCTGATTTTAGATGAATATTTTAAAGTTCCAAAACTCCACACTTAGAAGAAATTCCAAGTGGAACCAGTCAATGTTAGCCTATGGAAGAGAAGTGAGTTATCGGCTTTTAGGTAAGTACTCGACTGGCAGAGTTATGGTTCTGGGCATAGACTCAAGGGTCTCCCAGGGGAGTCCCAGTCTACTTGCCAAGCCCTAAACTCCCCTTTTATTACATATAATTTACCCCTAAGGTAGGCCCTAGGTAGTCCTAGGTGCATGATGCTATGCAAGTAAAAGATAAGATATGTACTTTGGTGGTTTGCATGTCCTGTAAGTACCAAACAGTCTATTTCATTTTTCACTACTGTGAGGTCTACCTCTCTCATAGGTTAGCATTGGGTATTCCCCTATACTTTTTATTTGGTAATTCCATATCGGAGAGGAGTAGCTTTATTTATTTATTGAAAATCCTACTTACTGGTGAGGTTGGATTTAACTTTACTATTTTAGAAATGCCACTTTTAGAGAGTGAACATTTCTCTGCACTTACTGCTCTATTTACCTGAAACCAGGCCCCAATACACGTCTGGATTGGGCTGGGTGACAGCAACATTTGTGCCTTCCCTGTAGAGAGCCACAACACAGGTTACTCAACTGCACCTGGGGGGTGAGCTCCGCTCCCCCTCCACCCACAATAGGTTCAAGAACGATAATTTATGTAAGTAAATACATTATAGCTACAGCTTATAATCATGTTAAATTAAATATTTTGTTGTTAGATGGTTTAAATATTTAAACCTCTGGTACATTTGGTAATTCTGTAAAAGCAGAACCCAACTGCCGTAACATTGCCAACCACAATGCCGTAATTTGGATTCGAACCAAGGTTGCTGCGGCCACAACGCAGAGTACTAACCACTACACAATCACGGCGAGCTACATGGGGTCAATGCCATACACTAACATGGAGAATTTATAATTTGGAACACTCAGGGCTGCTCCTGTGATAGGCTGGATGTATTCATTGCTTCCTCATTCCTCATACAGAGGCTGCGTCTCCTCAGTGGTTGATAGGCTGAAACCGTTTCCTGGCCGCCTGCTTGTGAACTGCCAGGAGTCAAAGATAACACATTACACTTGCGGGCCTGTGATGGGACACCAATGCAGAGAAACCCACTTGGCACAGACCTTCTAGTCTGTCTATTAGACCTGCATCTTCCCTGCACCTTTCAAGCCATTTGTATGTGAAGCAAGAAAGAGTTAAGGAGTGATCCATCCACACTTTTATAGGGAGGATGCCGCCGTGAGCTCCTCCCAGCTAATCACACGAACAGCAGTAAAGTAATATAAATACACAGTTGAGGGCGGGCTGCAAGGTCATGTTTTTGAGTAATTATTGAAACTGACCTCAGTGGCTCATTAGCAGAGCTGCGGCTAATGACTGGTTCCAAATCATGATGAAGCAAGCACCATGGCTCGTAGGGGACCCACAACACGCTTTTCTTAGCTCACTGAATTAAAGTATAAACTTCCGCCGTGTGTGAGTGGTAAAGGCTTGTTAATATGGTTCCTTTTCCAATTCAAGTCTGACAACAAGAGGCAGAAACCACGTGGCTTCGAAAGCTCTGGATTTTAGCCACCAACCACAGAGAAAGAGAGAACTGGCAGTATGAGAGTTGGAGAAAACAGGAGCGGGAGCAAGGAGCTCAAATGAGATTAATGGCGCGTAAATAGAGAGCGTAAAGGAACAGTTACACAGCTAAGAAAAGGGAAAGAAAGACTAAGGAAAAAAACACAGAAAGAGCCTGTAGATGAAATTCTCTTCCTGGGACAGCAGATTAAGAGAAATTACATAGGGAGAGGTTAAGCATGTAACACGGGGGAGAATAAAAAAGAAAATGCAGTTTTATGAAGTGTGTTTGCCAAATCCAGCCAGCACTTTTGTTCTATTTCTCTCTTTGCATCTTTTATTGGTAAAGTAAGTTTCAAGTGCATGCCCAGGTATGATTGAGAGAGCAATGGTATAATAATTTGAAGCGTTTACACCAGTGCTAAAGTAGGAAGAGAGATGTAGCAAAGACATGAAAGAGGTAGCGATAATAAATATGTGGAGAGGCAATAGTGACACAAAAATAAGCCACCTATTTATAAAACTGAAATTGAAGAAATACTAAAGGTTAACTTCTGAAATTGTAGCCGATAATAACAAGATTCTCGTTGTTGGCAGGATTCGAACCTGCGCGGGGAGACCCCAATGGATTTCAAGTCCATCGCCTTAACCACTCGGCCACAACAACTTACTGTAAGCTGCATGCAAATATTTTGTTTGAAAGTATTCAAGTTGTCCCACCTCAAAGTACTGATATTCTGCAATGCGCTTTTTAAAAACAATGTTTTTTTCATCATGCACGTTCTGTCCTAAAAACAAAAATTGCATGAGTATATCTCTGGATCTGTAAAAGGATACGCTTGCATGCAAACTCTCATGTGGCACTCAATTTTTTAGACCCTGTTGCACTCTGTTTATGCGCTGCTTTTAGTCTACGACCCATATTACAGAAGTCTACCATCTCTGAGTATTTGTGACTCCTTTGTAAGTACCTTATCTTTAATCCTTGAAGAGCTCTATAATAAATGGGTCCGTCAAAGATTGCTTGAATGGAAGATAAAAGAAGGCCCACTTGTCTCACCAAATGCCGTAGAGAAACCTGATGTTTTACTCACGTAATCCTCAGTTAATTTTTGTTAGACATGGCATCCTTAAGGTGGCCTACCAGCGACCTTTTTGCTTTTCACCTCACGTTTTGCTCTATCTTTATGTTGGCCTTAGGACTCTAATCACTTTATCACTACTGTGAGAAAGTGGCTCTGTATATACTGTTCCCAAAAAGGTACAGTGTGCACAGAGTCCTCAGTGCCCAGAGGTTTGACAGAGGCTAAAGTTTGATATAACCTTACTCTCTAAAGTGGTAGCTTGCTCGAGCAGTAAGGCAGTATCCGAGGACAGTGTAAAGCATTTGTTGTACACACTCAGTCAGCAAATGGTCTCACACACTCAAGAACTGAACTCTAGGCCAATGGTTTGTATAAAAAATATATCGTTGTTTTATTTTAGAACCAACAATAGGTATCAAAATATACTTTCTCAGAATAAGATGCTTTAGTTAAAAACTTTGCAATAGGCAATTGACTTTTGCAGGTAATAGTTACAGTTTATTGCAATAGGAAACACAATTTCAAATACAATAATACATTGAGCTCAATGGGAATTTTAAGTTATATGCAATTAATTACTTTCAGGATTACTTTTCTAAATCCAGGACTGGATCCTAGATTCAGTCCTGGGACAGTTCTTGGAAACAAGTGAGTAAATTCGTTTTAGTAACTGTTGTGATTTTCAAGCAATATTTTGCTATTTTAAAAGTTGACACTTAGAAATTTTTTCTGATCAAATTACCAATGTTATC
The DNA here is from genome assembly GCF_964204655.1 of Triturus cristatus. Lineage (NCBI taxonomy): Eukaryota > Metazoa > Chordata > Amphibia > Caudata > Salamandridae > Triturus > Triturus cristatus. The sequence goes on from NC_140595.1 coordinate 719,857,623, forward strand.
CTATGGAAGGAAATTCACTTAGCAGGTAGGTGGGGTTATGGTTACTTTTTCTATGTCAGTGTTGGATCCTAGATCCAGCACTACTGTACCACCTGTAAGCAGTTGAGAAACTGCGTTTAAGTTATACAAGCGATTTTTAAGGAATATTTATAAGTTTGCAAAATCGACACTTAGAAGAAATTTTACAGAAAAACAGTCAATGGTTTCCTATGGAAGAAAATTCAAGTTACGGGTAAAGTACATTCTCGTTACTTTGGTAATTCAGTGCTGGGCTCCTAGGCTCAGTACTGGGACATCTATCTAAAACAGGTAAGCAATTACGTTTTCACAATTGGTACGATTTTTAAAGAATATTTGTAAGTTTCAAAAATCGACACTTAGAAACTTTGTCAGCAAAAAGCAAGCAATGATATCCTATGGAAGAAAGTTCGAGTTACTGGTAAGTACGGTTAAAATTACTTTTCAGGGTCAGTACTGAGCTACAAGATGCAGCACTGAGGTCTCTCCTGATAACAGGTGAGTAAATCAGAATTCGTTGTTCGGCTGATTTTAGATGAATATTTTAAAGTTCCAAAACTCCACACTTAGAAGAAATTCCAAGTGGAACCAGTCAATGTTAGCCTATGGAAGAGAAGTGAGTTATCGGCTTTTAGGTAAGTACTCGACTGGCAGAGTTATGGTTCTGGGCATAGACTCAAGGGTCTCCCAGGGGAGTCCCAGTCTACTTGCCAAGCCCTAAACTCCCCTTTTATTACATATAATTTACCCCTAAGGTAGGCCCTAGGTAGTCCTAGGTGCATGATGCTATGCAAGTAAAAGATAAGATATGTACTTTGGTGGTTTGCATGTCCTGTAAGTACCAAACAGTCTATTTCATTTTTCACTACTGTGAGGTCTACCTCTCTCATAGGTTAGCATTGGGTATTCCCCTATACTTTTTATTTGGTAATTCCATATCGGAGAGGAGTAGCTTTATTTATTTATTGAAAATCCTACTTACTGGTGAGGTTGGATTTAACTTTACTATTTTAGAAATGCCACTTTTAGAGAGTGAACATTTCTCTGCACTTACTGCTCTATTTACCTGAAACCAGGCCCCAATACACGTCTGGATTGGGCTGGGTGACAGCAACATTTGTGCCTTCCCTGTAGAGAGCCACAACACAGGTTACTCAACTGCACCTGGGGGGTGAGCTCCGCTCCCCCTCCACCCACAATAGGTTCAAGAACGATAATTTATGTAAGTAAATACATTATAGCTACAGCTTATAATCATGTTAAATTAAATATTTTGTTGTTAGATGGTTTAAATCTTTAAACCTCTGGTACATTTGGTAATTCTGTAAAAGCAGAACCCAACTGCCGTAACATTGCCAACCACAATGCCGTAATTTGGATTCGAACCAAGGTTGCTGCGGCCACAACGCAGAGTACTAACCACTATACGATCACGGCGAGCTACATGGGGTCAATGCCATACACTAACATGGAGAATTTATAATTTGGAACACTCAGGGCTGCTCCTGTGATAGGCTGGATGTATTCATTGCTTCCTCATTCCTCATACAGAGGCTGCGTCTCCTCAGTGGTTGATAGGCTGAAACCGTTTCCTGGCCGCCTGCTTGTGAACTGCCAGGAGTCAAAGATAACACATTACACTTGCGGGCCTGTGATGGGACACCAATGCAGAGAAACCCACTTGGCACAGACCTTCTAGTCTGTCTATTAGACCTGCATCTTCCCTGCACCTTTCAAGCCATTTGTATGTGAAGCAAGAAAGAGTTAAGGAGTGATCCATCCACACTTTTATAGGGAGGATGCCGCCGTGAGCTCCTCCCAGCTAATCACACGAACAGCAGTAAAGTAATATAAATACACAGTTGAGGGCGGGCTGCAAGGTCATGTTTTTGAGTAATTATTGAAACTGACCTCAGTGGCTCATTAGCAGAGCTGCGGCTAATGACTGGTTCCAAATCATGATGAAGCAAGCACCATGGCTCGTAGGGGACCCACAACACGCTTTTCTTAGCTCACTGAATTAAAGTATAAACTTCCGCCGTGTGTGAGTGGTAAAGGCTTGTTAATATGGTTCCTTTTCCAATTCAAGTCTGACAACAAGAGGCAGAAACCACGTGGCTTCGAAAGCTCTGGATTTTAGCCACCAACCACAGAGAAAGAGAGAACTGGCAGTATGAGAGTTGGAGAAAACAGGAGCGGGAGCAAGGAGCTCAAATGAGATTAATGGCGCGTAAATACAGAGCGTAAAGGAACAGTTACACAGCTAAGAAAAGGGAAAGAAAGACTAAGGAAAAAAACACAGAAAGAGCCTGTAGATGAAATTCTCTTCCTGGGACAGCAGATTAAGAGAAATTACATAGGGAGAGGTTAAGCATGTAACACGGGGGAGAATAAAAAAGAAAATGCAGTTTTATGAAGTGTGTTTGCCAAATCCAGCCAGCACTTTTGTTCTATTTCTCTCTTTGCATCTTTTATTGGTACAGTAAGTTTAAAGTGCATGCCCAGGTATGATTGAGAGAGCAATGGTATAATAATTTGAAGCGTTTACACCAGTGCTAAAGTAGGAAGAGAGATGTAGCAAAGACATGAAAGAGGTAGCGATAATAAATATGTGGAGAGGCAATAGTGACACAAAAATAAGCCACCTATTTATAAAACTGAAATTGAAGAAATACTAAAGGTTAACTTCTGAAATTGTAGCCGATAATAACAAGATTCTCGTTGTTGGCAGGATTCGAACCTGCGCGGGGAGACCCCAATGGATTTCAAGTCCATCGCCTTAACCACTCGGCCACAACAACTTACTGTAAGCTGCATGCAAATATTTTATTTGAAAGTATTCAAGTTGTCCCACATCAAAGTACTGATAGTCTGCAATGCGCTTTTTAAAAACAATGTTTTTTTCATCATGCACGTTCTGTCCTAAAAACAAAAATTGCATGAGTATATCTCTGGATCTGTAAAAGGATACGCTTGCATGCAAACTCTCATGTGGCACTCAATTTTTTGGACCCTGTTGCACTCTGTTTTTGCGCTGCTTTTAGTCTACGACCCATATTACAGAAGTCTACCATCTCTGAGTGTTTGTGACTCCTTTGTAAGTACCTTATCTTTAATCCTTGAAGAGCTCTATAATAAATGGGTCCGTCAAAGATTGCTTGAATGGAAGATAAAAGAAGGCCCACTTGTCTCACCAAATGCCGTAGAGAAACCTGATGTTTTACTCACGTAATCCTCAGTTAATTTTTGTTAGACATGGCATCCTTAAGGTGGCCTACCAGCGACCTTTTTGCTTTTCACCTCACGTTTTGCTCTATTTTTATGTTGGCCTTAGGACTCTAATCACTTTATCACTACTGTGAGAAAGTGGCTCTGTATATACTGTTCCCAAAAAGGTACAGTGTGCACAGAGTCCTCAGTGCCCAGAGGTTTGACAGAGGCTAAAGTTTGATATAACCTTACTCTCTAAAGTGGTAGCTTGCTCGAGCAGTAAGGCAGTATCCGAGGACAGTGTAAAGCATTTGTTGTACACACTCAGTCAGCAAATGGTCTCACACACTCAAGAACTGAACTCTAGGCCAATGGTTTGTATAAAAAATATATCGTTGTTTTATTTTAGAACCAACAATAGGTATCAAAATATACTTTCTCAGAATAAGATGCTTTAGTTAAAAACTTTGCAATAGGCAATTGACTTTTGCAGGTAATAGTTACAGTTTATTGCAATAGGAAACACAATTTCAAATACAATAATACATTGAGCTCAATGGGAATTTTAAGTTATATGCAATTAATTACTTTCAGGATTACTTTTCTAAATCCAGGACTGGATCCTAGATTCAGTCCGGGGACAGTTCTTGGAAACAAGTGAGTAAATTCGTTTTAGTAACTGTTGTGATTTTCAAGCAATATTTTGCTATTTTAAAAGTTGACACTTAGAAATTTTTTCTGATCAAATTACCAATGTTATCCTATGGAAGGAAATTCACTTAGCAGGTAGGTGGGGTTATGGTTACTTTTTCTATGTCAGTGTTGGATCCTAGATCCAGCACTACTGTACCACCTGTAAGCAGTTGAGAAACTGCGTTTAAGTTATACAAGCGATTTTTAAGGAATATTTATAAGTTTGCAAAATCGACACTTAGAAGAAATTTTACAGAAAAACATTCAATGGTTTCCTATGGAAGAAAATTCAAGTTACGGGTAAAGTACATTCTCGTTACTTTGGTAATTCAGTGCTGGGCTCCTAGGCTCAGTACTGGGACATCTATCTAAAACAGGTAAGCAATTACGTTTTCACAATTGGTACGATTTTTAAAGAATATTTGTAAGTTTCAAAAATCGACACTTAGAAACTTTGTCAGCAAAAAGCAAGCAATGATATCCTATGGAAGAAAATTCGAGTTACTGGTAAGTACGGTTAAAATTACTTTTCAGGGTCAGTACTGAGCTACAAGATGCAGCACTGAGGTCTCTCCTGATAACAGGTGAGTAAATCAGAATTCGTTGTTCGGCTGATTTTAGATGAATATTTTAAAGTTCCAAAACTCCACACTTAGAAGAAATTCCAAGTGGAACCAGTCAATGTTAGCCTATGGAAGAGAAGTGAGTTATCGGCTTTTAGGTAAGTACTCGACTGGCAGAGTTATGGTTCTGGGCATAGACTCAAGGGTCTCCCAGGGGAGTCCCAGTCTACTTGCCAAGCCCTAAACTCCCCTTTTATTACATATAATTTACCCCTAAGGTAGGCCCTAGGTAGTCCTAGGTGCATGATGCTATGCAAGTAAAAGATAAGATATGTACTTTGGTGGTTTGCATGTCCTGTAAGTACCAAACAGTCTATTTCATTTTTCACTACTGTGAGGTCTACCTCTCTCATAGGTTAGCATTGGGTATTCCCCTATACTTTTTATTTGGTAATTCCATATCGGAGAGGAGTAGCTTTATTTATTTATTGAAAATCCTACTTACTGGTGAGGTTGGATTTAACTTTACTATTTTAGAAATGCCACTTTTAGAGAGTGAACATTTCTCTGCACTTACTGCTCTATTTACCTGAAACCAGGCCCCAATACACGTCTGGATTGGGCTGGGTGACAGCAACATTTGTGCCTTCCCTGTAGAGAGCCACAACACAGGTTACTCAACTGCACCTGGGGGGTGAGCTCCGCTCCCCCTCCACCCACAATAGGTTCAAGAACGATAATTTATGTAAGTAAATACATTATAGCTACAGCTTATAATCATGTTAAATTAAATATTTTGTTGTTAGATGGTTTAAATATTTAAACCTCTGGTACATTTGGTAATTCTGTAAAAGCAGAACCCAACTGCCGTAACATTGCCAACCACAATGCCGTAACTTGGATTCGAACCAAGGTTGCTGCGGCCACAACGCAGAGTACTAACCACTATACGATCACGGCGAGCTACATGGGGTCAATGCCATACACTAACATGGAGAATTTATAATTTGGAACACTCAGGGCTGCTCCTGTGATAGGCTGGATGTATTCAATGCTTCCTCATTCCTCATACAGAGGCTGCGTCTCCTCAGTGGTTGATAGGCTGAAACCGTTTCCTGGCCGCCTGCTTGTGAACTGCCAGGAGTCAAAGATAACACATTACACTTGCGGGCCTGTGATGGGACACCAATGCAGAGAAACCTACTTGGCACAGACCTTCTAGTCTGTCTATTAGACCTGCATCTTCCCTGCACCTTTCAAGCCATTTGTATGTGAAGCAAGAAAGAGTTAAGGAGTGATCCATCCACACTTTTATAGGGAGGATGCCGCCGTGAGCTCCTCCCAGCTAATCACACGAACAGCAGTAAAGTAATATAAATACACAGTTGAGGGCGGGCTGCAAGGTCATGTTTTTGAGTAATTATTGAAACCGACCTCAGTGGCTCATTAGCAGAGCTGCGGCTAATGACTGGTTCCAAATAATGATGAAGCAAGCACCATGGCTCGTAGGGGACCCACAACACGCTTTTCTTAGCTCACTGAATTAAAGTATAAACTTCCGCCGTGTGTGAGTGGTAAAGGCTTGTTAATATGGTTCCTTTTCCAATTCAAGTCTGACAACAAGAGGCAGAAACCACGTGGCTTCGAAAGCTCTGGATTTTAGCCACCAACCACAGAGAAAGAGAGAACTGGCAGTATGAGAGTTGGAGAAAACAGGAGCGGGAGCAAGGAGCTCAAATGAGATTAATGGCGCGTAAATAGAGAGCGTAAAGGAACAGTTACACAGCTAAGAAAAGGGAAAGAAAGACTAAGGAAAAAAACACAGAAAGAGCCTGTAGATGAAATTCTCTTCCTGGGACAGCAGATTAAGAGAAATTACATAGGGAGAGGTTAAGCATGTAACACGGGGGAGAATAAAAATGAAAATGCAGTTTTATGAAGTGTGTTTGCCAAATCCAGCCAGCACTTTTGTTCTATTTCTCTCTTTGCATCTTTTATTGGTAAAGTAAGTTTCAAGTGCATGCCCAGGTATGATTGAGAGAGCAATGGTATAATAATTTGAAGCGTTTACACCAGTGCTAAAGTAGGAAGAGAGATGTAGCAAAGACATGAAAGAGGTAGCGATAATAAATATGTGGAGAGGCAATAGTGACACAAAAATAAGCCACCTATTTATAAAACTGAAATTGAAGAAATACTAAAGGTTAACTTCTGAAATTGTAGCCGATAATAACAAGATTCTCGTTGTTGGCAGGATTCGAACCTGCGCGGGGAGACCCCAATGGATTTCAAGTCCATCGCCTTAACCACTCGGCCACAACAACTTACTGTAAGCTGCATGCAAATATTTTGTTTGAAAGTATTCAAGTTGTCCCACATCAAAGTACTGATATTCTGCAATGCGCTTTTTAAAAACAATGTTTTTTTCATCATGCACGTTCTGTCCTAAAAACAAAAATTGCATGAGTATATCTCTGGATCTGTAAAAGGATACGCTTGCATGCAAACTCTCATGTGGCACTCAATTTTTTGGACCCTGTTGCACTCTGTTTTTGCGCTGCTTTTAGTCTACGACCCATATTACAGAAGTCTACCATCTCTGAGTATTTGTGACTCCTTTGTAAGTACCTTATCTTTAATCCTCGAAGAGCTCTATAATAAATGGGTCCGTCAAAGATTGCTTGAATGGAAGATAAAAGAAGGCCCACTTGTCTCACCAAATGCCGTAGAGAAACCTGATGTTTTACTCACGTAATCCTCAGTTAATTTTTGTTAGACATGGCATCCTTAAGGTGGCCTACCAGCGACCTTTTTGCTTTTTACCTCACGTTTTGCTCTATCTTTATGTTGGCCTTAGGACTCTAATCACTTTATCACTACTGTGAGAAAGTGGCTCTGTATATACTGTTCCCAAAAAGGTACAGTGTGCACAGAGTCCTCAGTGCCCAGAGGTTTGACAGAGGCTAAAGTTTGATATAACCTTACTCTCTAAAGTGGTAGCTTGCTCGAGCAGTAAGGCAGTATCCGAGGACAGTGTAAAGCATTTGTTGTACACACTCAGTCAGCAAATGGTCTCACACACTCAAGAACTGAACTCTAGGCCAATGGTTTGTATAAAAAATATATCGTTGTTTTATTTTAGAACCAACAATAGGTATCAAAATATACTTTCTCAGAATAAGATGCTTTAGTTAAAAACTTTGCAATAGGCAATTGACTTTTGCAGGTAATAGTTACAGTTTATTGCAATAGGAAACACAATTTCAAATACAATAATACATTGAGCTCAATGGGAATTTTAAGTTATATGCAATTAATTACTTTCAGGATTACTTTTCTAAATCCAGGACTGGATCCTAGATTCAGTCCTGGGACAGTTCTTGGAAACAAGTGAGTAAATTCGTTTTAGTAACTGTTGTGATTTTCAAGCAATATTTTGCTATTTTAAAAGTTGACACTTAGAAATTTTTTCTGATCAAATTACCAATGTTATCCTATGGAAGGAAATTCACTTAGCAGGTAGGTGGGGTTATGGTTACTTTTTCTATGTCAGTGTTGGATCCTAGATCCAGCACTACTGTACCACCTGTAAGCAGTTGAGAAACTGCGTTTAAGTTATACAAGCGATTTTTAAGGAATATTTATAAGTTTGCAAAATCGACACTTAGAAGAAATTTTACAGAAAAACAGTCAATGGTTTCCTATGGAAGAAAATTCAAGTTACGGGTAAAGTACATTCTCGTTACTTTGGTAATTCAGTGCTGGGCTCCTAGGCTCAGTACTGGGACATCTATCTAAAACAGGTAAGCAATTACGTTTTCACAATTGGTACGATTTTTAAAGAATATTTGTAAGTTTCAAAAATCGACACTTAGAAACTTTGTCAGCAAAAAGCAAGCAATGATATCCTATGGAAGAAAATTCGAGTTACTGGTAAGTACGGTTAAAATTACTTTTCAGGGTCAGTACTGAGCTACAAGATGCAGCACTGAGGTCTCTCCTGATAACAGGTGAGTAAATCAGAATTCGTTGTTCGGCTGATTTTAGATGAATATTTTAAAGTTCCAAAACTCCACACTTAGAAGAAATTCCAAGTGGAACCAGTCAATGTTAGCCTATGGAAGAGAAGTGAGTTATCGGATTTTAGGTAAGTACTCGACTAGCAGAGTTATGGTTCTGGGCATAGACTCAAGGGTCTCTCAGGGGAGTCCCAGTCTACTTGCCAAGCCCTAAACTCCCCTTTTATTACATATAATTTACCCCTAAGGTAGGCCCTAGGTAGTCCTAGGTGCATGATGCTATGCAAGTAAAAGATAAGATATGTACTTTGGTGGTTTGCATGTCCTGTAAGTACCAAACAGTCTATTTCATTTTTCACTACTGTGAGGTCTACCTCTCTCATAGGTTAGCATTGGGTATTCCCCTATACTTTTTATTTGGTAATTCCATATCGGAGAGGAGTAGCTTTATTTATTTATTGAAAATCCTACTTACTGGTGAGGTTGGATTTAACTTTACTATTTTAGAAATGCCACTTTTAGAGAGTGAACATTTCTCTGCACTTACTGCTCTATTTACCTGAAACCAGGCCCCAATACACGTCTGGATTGGGCTGGGTGACAGCAACATTTGTGCCTTCCCTGTAGAGAGCCACAACACAGGTTACTCAACTGCACCTGGGGGGTGAGCTCCGCTCCCCCTCCACCCACAATAGGTTCAAGAACGATAATTTATGTAAGTAAATACATTATAGCTACAGCTTATAATCATGTTAAATTAAATATTTTGTTGTTAGATGGTTTAAATATTTAAACCTCTGGTACATTTGGTAATTCTGTAAAAGCAGAACCCAACTGCCGTAACATTGCCAACCACAATGCTGTAACTTGGATTCGAACCAAGGTTGCTGCGGCCACAACGCAGAGTACTAACCACTATACGATCACGGCGAGCTACATGGGGTCAATGCCATACACTAACATGGAGAATTTATAATTTGGAACACTCAGGGCTGCTCCTGTGATAGGCTGGATGTATTCATTGCTTCCTCATTCCTCATACAGAGGCTGCGTCTCCTCAGTGGTTGATAGGCTGAAACCGTTTCCTGGCCGCCTGCTTGTGAACTGCCAGGAGTCAAAGATAACACATTACACTTGCGGGCCTGTGATGGGACACCAATGCAGAGAAACCCACTTGGCACAGACCTTCTAGTCTGTCTATTAGACCTGCATCTTCCCTGCACCTTTCAAGCCATTTGTATGTGAAGCAAGAAAGAGTTAAGGAGTGATCCATCCACACTTTTATAGGGAGGATGCCGCCGTGAGCTCCTCCCAGCTAATCACACGAACAGCAGTAAAGTAATATAAATACACAGTTGAGGGCGGGTTGCAAGGTCATGTTTTTGAGTAATTATTGAAACTGACCTCAGTGGCTCATTAGCAGAGCTGCGGCTAATGACTGGTTCCAAATCATGATGAAGCAAGCACCATGGCTCGTAGGGGACCCACAACACGCTTTTCTTAGCTCACTGAATTAAAGTATAAACTTCCGCCGTGTGTGAGTGGTAAAGGCTTGTTAATATGGTTCCTTTTCCAATTCAAGTCTGACAACAAGAGGCAGAAACCACGTGGCTTCGAAAGCTCTGGATTTTAGCCACCAACCACAGAGAAAGAGAGAACTGGCAGTATGAGAGTTGGAGAAAACAGGAGCGGGAGCAAGGAGCTCAAATGAGATTAATGGCGCGTAAATAGAGAGCGTAAAGGAACAGTTACACAGCTAAGAAAAGGGAAAGAAAGACTAAGGAAAAAAACACAGAAAGAGCCTGTAGATGAAATTCTCTTCCTGGGACAGCAGATTAAGAGAAATTACATGGGGAGAGGTTCAGCATGTAACACGGGGGAGAATAAAAAAGAAAATGCAGTTTTATGAAGTGTGTTTGCCAAATCCAGCCAGCACTTTTGTTCTATTTCTCTCTTTGCATCTTTTATTGGTAAAGTAAGTTTCAAGTGCATGCCCAGGTATGATTGAGAGAGCAATGGAATAATAATTTGAAGCGTTTACACCAGTGCTAAAGTAGGAAGAGAGATGTAGCAAAGACATGAAAGAGGTAGCGATAATAAATATGTGGAGAGGCAATAGTGACACAAAAATAAGCCACCTATTTATAAAACTGAAATTGAAGAAATACTAAAGGTTAACTTCTGAAATTGTAGCCGATAATAACAAGATTCTCGTTGTCGGCAGGATTCGAACCTGCGCGGGGAGACCCCAATGGATTTCAAGTCCATCGCCTTAACCACTCGGCCACAACAACTTACTGTAAGCTGCATGCAAATATTTTGTTTGAAAGTATTCAAGTTGTCCCACATCAGAGTACTGATATTCTGCAATGCGCTTTTTAAAAACAATGTTTTTTTCATCATGCACGTTCTGTCCTAAAAACAAAAATTGCATGAGTATATCTCTGGATCTGTAAAAGGATACGCTTGCATGCAAACTCTCATGTGGCACTCAATTTTTTGGACCCTGTTGCACTCTGTTTTTGCGCTGCTTTTAGTCTACGACCCATATTACAGAAGTCTACCATCTCTGAGTATTTGTGACTCCTTTGTAAGTACCTTATCTTTAATCCTTGAAGAGCTCTATAATAAATGGGTCCATCAAAGATTGCTTGAATGGAAGATAAAAGAAGGCCCACTTGTCTCACCAAATGCCGTAGAGAAACCAGATGTTTTACTCACGTAATCCTCAGTTAATTTTTGTTAGACATGGCATCCTTAAGGTGGCCTACCAGCGACCTTTTTGCTTTTTACCTCACATTTTGCTCTATCTTTATGTTGGCCTTAGGACTCTAATCACTTTATCACTACTGTGAGAAAGTGGCTCTGTATATACTGTTCCCAAAAAGGTACAGTGTGCACAGAGTCCTCAGTGCCCAGAGGTTTGACAGAGGCTAAAGTTTGATATAACCTTACTCTCTAAAGTGGTAGCTTGCTCGAGCAGTAAGGCAGTATCCGAGGACAGTGTAAAGCATTTGTTGTACACACTCAGTCAGCAAATGGTCTCACACACTCAAGAACTGAACTCTAGGCCAATGGTTTGTATAAAAAATATATCGTTGTTTTATTTTAGAACCAACAATAGGTATCAAAATATACTTTCTCAGAATAAGATGCTTTAGTTAAAAACTTTGCAATAGGCAATTGACTTTTGCAGGTAATAGTTACAGTTTATTGCAATAGGAAACACAATTTCAAATACAATAATACATTGAGCTCAATGGGAATTTTAAGTTATATGCAATTAATTACTTTCAGGATTACTTTTCTAAATCCAGGACTGGATCCTAGATTCAGTCCTGGGACAGTTCTTGGAAACAAGTGAGTAAATTCGTTTTAGTAACTGTTGTGATTTTCAAGCAATATTTTGCTATTTTAAAAGTTGACACGTAGAAATTTTTTCTGATCAAATTACCAATGTTATCCTATGGAAGGAAATTCACTTAGCAGGTAGGTGGGGTTATGGTTACTTTTTCTATGTCAGTGTTGGATCCTAGATCCAGCACTACTGTACCACCTGTAAGCAGTTGAGAAACTGCGTTTAAGTTATACAAGCGATTTTTAAGGAATATTTATAAGTTTGCAAAATCGACACTTAGAAGAAATTTTACAGAAAAACAGTCTATGGTTTCCTATGGAAGAAAATTCAAGTTACGGGTAAAGTACATTCTCGTTACTTTGGTAATTCAGTGCTGGGCTCCTAGGCTCAGTACTGGGACATCTATCTAAAACAGGTAAGCAATTACGTTTTCACAATTGGTACGATTTTTAAAGAATATTTGTAAGTTTCAAAAATCGACACTTAGAAACTTTGTCAGCAAAAAGCAAGCAATGATATCCTATGGAAGAAAATTCGAGTTACTGGTAAGTACGGTTAAAATTACTTTTCAGGGTCAGTACTGAGCTACAAGATGCAGCACTGAGGTCTCTCCTGATAACAGGTGAGTAAATCAGAATTCGTTGTTCGGCTGATTTTAGATGAATATTTTAAAGTTCCAAAACTCCACACTTAGAAGAAATTCCAAGTGGAACCAGTCAATGTTAGCCTATGGAAGAGAAGTGAGTTATCGGCTTTTAGGTAAGTACTCGACTGGCAGAGTTATGGTTCTGGGCATAGACTCAACGATCTCCCAGGGGAGTCCCTGTCTACTTGCCAAGCCCTAAACTCCCCTTTTATTACATATAATTTACCCCTAAGGTAGGCCCTAGGTAGTCCTAGGTGCATGATGCTATGCAAGTAAAAGATAAGATATGTACTTTGGTGGTTTGCATGTCCTGTAAGTACCAAACAGTCTATTTCATTTTTCACTACTGTGAGGTCTACCTCTCTCATAGGTTAGCATTGGGTATTCCCCTATACTTTTTATTTGGTAATTCCATATCGGAGAGGAGTAGCTTTATTTATTTATTGAAAATCCTACTTACTGGTGAGGTTGGATTTAACTTTACTATTTTAGAAATGCCACTTTTAGAGAGTGAACATTTCTCTGCACTTACTGCTCTATTTACCTGAAACCAGGCCCCAATACACGTCTGGATTGGGCTGGGTGACAGCAACATTTGTGCCTTCCCTGTAGAGAGCCACAACACAGGTTACTCAACTGCACCTGGGGGGTGAGCTCCGCTCCCCCTCCACCCACAATAGGTTCAAGAACGATAATTTATGTAAGTAAATACATTATAGCTACAGCTTATAATCATGTTAAATTAAATATTTTGTTGTTAGATGGTTTAAATATTTAAACCTCTGGTACATTTGGTAATTCTGTAAAAGCAGAACCCAACTGCCGTAACATTGCCAACCACAATGCTGTAACTTGGATTCGAACCAAGGTTGCTGCGGCCACAACGCAGAGTACTAACCACTATACGATCACGGCGAGCTACATGGGGTCAATGCCATACAGTAACATGGAGAATTTATAATTTGGAACACTCAGGGCTGCTCCTGTGATAGGCTGGATGTATTCATTGCTTCCTCATTCCTCATACAGAGGCTGCGTCTCCTCAGTGGTTGATAGGCTGAAACCGTTTCCTGGCCGCCTGCTTGTGAACTGCCAGGAGTCAAAGATAACACATTACACTTGCGGGCCTGTGATGGGACACCAATGCAGAGAAACCCACTTGGCACAGACCTTCTAGTCTGTCTATTAGACCTGCATCTTCCCTGCACCTTTCAAGCCATTTGTATGTGAAGCAAGAAAGAGTTAAGGAGTGATCCATCCACACTTTTATAGGGAGGATGCCGCCGTGAGCTCCTCCCAGCTAATCACACGAACAGCAGTAAAGTAATATAAATACACAGTTGAGGGCGGGTTGCAAGGTCATGTTTTTGAGTAATTATTGAAACTGACCTCAGTGGCTCATTAGCAGAGCTGCGGCTAATGACTGGTTCCAAATCATGATGAAGCAAGCACCATGGCTCGTAGGGGACCCACAACACGCTTTTCTTAGCTCACTGAATTAAAGTATAAACTTCCGCCGTGTGTGAGTGGTAAAGGCTTGTTAATATGGTTCCTTTTCCAATTCAAGTCTGACAACAAGAGGCAGAAACCACGTGGCTTCGAAAGCTCTGGATTTTAGCCACCAACCACAGAGAAAGAGAGAACTGGCAGTATGAGAGTTGGAGAAAACAGGAGCGGGAGCAAGGAGCTCAAATGAGATTAATGGCGCGTAAATAGAGAGCGTAAAGGAACAGTTACACAGCTAAGAAAAGGGAAAGAAAGACTAAGGAAAAAAACACAGAAAGAGCCTGTAGATGAAATTCTCTTCCTGGGACAGCAGATTAAGAGAAATTACATAGGGAGAGGTTAAGCATGTAACACGGGGGAGAATAAAAAAGAAAATGCAGTTTTATGAAGTGTGTTTGCCAAATCCAGCCAGCACTTTTGTTCTATTTCTCTCTTTGCATCTTTTATTGGTAAAGTAAGTTTCAAGTGCATGCCCAGGTATGATTGAGAGAGCAATGGTATAATAATTTGAAGCGTTTACACCAGTGCTAAAGTAGGAAGAGAGATGTAGCAAAGACATGAAAGAGGTAGCGATAATAAATATGTGGAGAGGCAATAGTGACACAAAAATAAGCCACCTATTTATAAAACTGAAATTGAAGAAATACTAAAGGTTAACTTCTGAAATTGTAGCCGATAATAACAAGATTCTCGTTGTTGGCAGGATTCGAACCTGCGCGGGGAGACCCCAATGGATTTTAAGTCCATCGCCTTAACCACTCGGCCACAACAACTTACTGTAAGCTGCATGCAAATATTTTGTTTGAAAGTATTCAAGTTGTCCCACATCAGAGTACTGATATTCTGCAATGCGCTTTTTAAAAACAATGTTTTTTTCATCATGCACGTTCTGTCCTAAAAACAAAAATTGCATGAGTATATCTCTGGATCTGTAAAAGGATACGCTTGCATGCAAACTCTCATGTGGCACTCAATTTTTTGGACCCTGTTGCACTCTGTTTTTGCGCTGCTTTTAGTCTACGACCCATATTACAGAAGTCTACCATCTCTGAGTATTTGTGACTCCTTTGTAAGTACCTTATCTTTAATCCTTGAAGAGCTCTATAATAAATGGGTCCATCAAAGATTGCTTGAATGGAAGATAAAAGAAGGCCCACTTGTCTCACCAAATGCCGTAGAGAAACCTGATGTTTTACTCACGTAATCCTCAGTTAATTTTTGTTAGACATGGCATCCTTAAGGTGGCCTACCAGCGACCTTTTTGCTTTTTACCTCACGTTTTGCTCTATCTTTATGTTGGCCTTAGGACTCTAATCACTTTATCACTACTGTGAGAAAGTGGCTCTGTATATACTGTTCCCAAAAAGGTACAGTGTGCACAGAGTCCTCAGTGCCCAGAGGTTTGACAGAGGCTAAAGTTTGATATAACCTTACTCTCTAAAGTGGTAGCTTGCTCGAGCAGTAAGGCAGTATCCGAGGACAGTGTAAAGCATTTGTTGTACACACTCAGTCAGCAAATGGTCTCACACACTCAAGAACTGAACTCTAGGCCAATGGTTTGTATAAAAAATATATCGTTGTTTTATTTTAGAACCAACAATAGGTATCAAAATATACTTTCTCAGAATAAGATGCTTTAGTTAAAAACTTTGCAATAGGCAATTGACTTTTGCAGGTAATAGTTACAGTTTATTGCAATAGGAAACACAATTTCAAATACAATAATACATTGAGCTCAATGGGAATTTTAAGTTATATGCAATTAATTACTTTCAGGATTACTTTTCTAAATCCAGGACTGGATCCTAGATTCAGTCCTGGGACAGTTCTTGGAAACAAGTGAGTAAATTCGTTTTAGTAACTGTTGTGATTTTCAAGCAATATTTTGCTATTTTAAAAGTTGACACTTAGAAATTTTTTCTGAGCAAATTACCAATGTTATCCTATGGAAGGAAATTCACTTAGCAGGTAGGTGGGGTTATGGTTACTTTTTCTATGTCAGTGTTGGATCCTAGATCCAGCACTACTGTACCACCTGTAAGCAGTTGAGAAACTGCGTTTAAGTTATACAAGCGATTTTTAAGGAATATTTATAAGTTTGCAAAATCGACACTTAGAAGAAATTTTACAGAAAAACAGTCAATGGTTTCCTATGGAAGAAAATTCAAGTTACGGGTAAAGTACATTCTCGTTACTTTGGTAATTCAGTGCTGGGCTCCTAGGCTCAGTACTGGGACATCTATCTAAAACAGGTAAGCAATTACGTTTTCACAATTGGTACGATTTTTAAAGAATATTTGTAAGTTTCAAAAATCGACACTTAAAAATTTTGTCAGCAAAAAGCAAGCAATGATATCCTATGGAAGAAAATTCGAGTTACTGGTAAGTACGGTTAAAATTACTTTTCAGGGTCAGTACTGAGCTACAAGATGCAGCACTGAGGTCTCTCCTGATAACAGGTGAGTAAATCAGAATTCGTTGTTCGGCTGATTTTAGATGAATATTTTAAAGTTCCAAAACTCCACACTTAGAAGAAATTCCAAGTGGAACCAGTCAATGTTAGCCTATGGAAGAGAAGTGAGTTATCGGCTTTTAGGTAAGTACTCGACTGGCAGAGTTATGGTTCTGGGCATAGACTCAAGGGTCTCCCAGGGGAGTCCCAGTCTACTTGCCAAGCCCTAAACTCCCCTTTTATTACATATAATTTACCCCTAAGGTAGGCCCTAGGTAGTCCTAGGTGCATGATGCTATGCAAGTAAAAGATAAGATATGTACTTTGGTGGTTTGCATGTCCTGTAAGTACCAAACAGTCTATTTCATTTTTCACTACTGTGAGGTCTACCTCTCTCATAGGTTAGCATTGGGTATTCCCCTATACTTTTTATTTGGTAATTCCATATCGGAGAGGAGTAGCTTTATTTATTTATTGAAAATCCTACTTACTGGTGAGGTTGGATTTAACTTTACTATTTTAGAAATGCCACTTTTAGAGAGTGAACATTTCTCTGCACTTACTGCTCTATTTACCTGAAACCAGGCCCCAATACACGTCTGGATTGGGCTGGGTGACAGCAACATTTGTGCCTTCCCTGTAGAGAGCCACAACACAGGTTACTCAACTGCACCTGGGGGGTGAGCTCCGCTCCCCCTCCACCCACAATAGGTTCAAGAACGATAATTTATGTAAGTAAATACATTATAGCTACAGCTTATAATCATGTTAAATTAAATATTTTGTTGTTAGATGGTTTAAATATTTAAACCTCTGGTACATTTGGTAATTCTGTAAAAGCAGAACCCAACTGCCGTAACATTGCCAACCACAATGCCGTAACTTGGATTCGAACCAAGGTTGCTGCGGCCACAACGCAGAGTACTAACCACTATACGATCACGGAGAGCTACATGGGGTCAATGCCATACACTAACATGGAGAATTTATAATTTGGAACACTCAGGGCTGCTCCTGTGATAGGCTGGATGTATTCATTGCTTCCTCATTCCTCATACAGAGGCTGCGTCTCCTCAGTGGTTGATAGGCTGAAACCGTTTCCTGGCCGCCTGCTTGTGAACTGCCAAGAGTCAAAGATAACACATTACACTTGCGGGCCTGTGATGGGACACCAATGCAGAGAAACCCACTTGGCACAGACCTTCTAGTCTGTCTATTAGACCTGCATCTTCCCTGCACCTTTCAAGCCATTTGTATGTGAAGCAAGAAAGAGTTAAGGAGTGATCCATCCACACTTTTATAGGGAGGATGCCGCCGTGAGCTCCTCCCAGCTAATCACACGAACAGCAGTAAATTAATATAAATACACAGTTGAGGGCGGGCTGCAAGGTCATGTTTTTGAGTAATTATTGAAACTGACCTCAGTGGCTCATTAGCAGAGCTGCGGCTAATGACTGGTTCCAAATCATGATGAAGCAAGCACCATGGCTCGTAGGGGACCCACAACACGCTTTTCTTAGCTCACTGAATTAAAGTATAAACTTCCGCCGTGTGTGAGTGGTAAAGGCTTGTTAATATGGTTCCTTTTCCAATTCAAGTCTGACAACAAGAGGCAGAAACCACGTGGCTTCGAAAGCTCTGGATTTTAGCCACCAACCACAGAGAAAGAGAGAACTGGCAGTATGAGAGTTGGAGAAAACAGGAGCGGGAGCAAGGAGCTCAAATGAGATTAATGGCGCGTAAATAGAGAGCGTAAAGGAACAGTTACACAGCTAAGAAAAGGGAAAGAAAGACTAAGGAAAAAAACACAGAAAGAGCCTGTAGATGAAATTCTCTTCCTGGGACAGCAGATTAAGAGAAATTACATAGGGAGAGGTTAAGCATGTAACACGGGGGAGAATAAAAAAGAAAATGCAGTTTTATGAAGTGTGTTTGCCAAATCCAGCCAGCACTTTTGTTCTATTTCTCTCTTTGCATCTTTTATTGGTAAAGTAAGTTTCAAGTGCATGCCCAGGTATGATTGAGAGAGCAATGGTATAATAATTTGAAGCGTTTACACCAGTGCTAAAGTAGGAAGAGAGATGTAGCAAAGACATGAAAGAGGTAGCGATAATAAATATGTGGAGAGGCAATAGTGACACAAAAATAAGCCACCTATTTATAAAACTGAAATTGAAGAAATACTAAAGGTTAACTTCTGAAATTGTAGCCGATAATAACAAGATTCTCGTTGTTGGCAGGATTCGAAACTGCACGGGGAGACCCCAATGGATTTCAAGTCCATCGCCTTAACCACTCGGCCACAACAACTTACTGTAAGCTGCATGCAAATATTTTGTTTGAAAGTATTCAAGTTGTCCCACATCAAAGTACTGATATTCTGCAATGCGCTTTTTAAAAACAATGTTTTTTTCATCATGCACGTTCTGTCCTAAAAACAAAAATTGCATGAGTATATCTCTGGATCTGTAAAAGGATACGCTTGCATGCAAACTCTCATGTGGCACTCAATTTTTTGGACCCTGTTGCACTCTGTTTTTGCGCTGCTTTTAGTCTACGACCCATATTACAGAAGTCTACCATCTCTGAGTATTTGTGACTCCTTTGTAAGTACCTTATCTTTAATCCTTGAAGAGCTCTGTAATAAATGGGTCCGTCAAAGATTGCTTGAATGGAAGATAAAAGAAGGCCCACTTGTCTCACCAAATGCCGTAGAGAAACCTGATGTTTTACTCACGTAATCCTCAGCTAATTTTTGTTAGACATGGCATCCTTAAGGTGGCCTACCAGCGACCTTTTTGCTTTTTACCTCACGTTTTGCTCTATCTTTATGTTGGCCTTAGGACTCTAATCACTTTATCACTACTGTGAGAAAGTGGCTCTGTATATACTGTTCCCAAAAAGGTACAGTGTGC
The DNA here is from genome assembly GCF_964204655.1 of Triturus cristatus. Lineage (NCBI taxonomy): Eukaryota > Metazoa > Chordata > Amphibia > Caudata > Salamandridae > Triturus > Triturus cristatus. Next base: position 719,877,003 of record NC_140595.1, read on the forward strand.
ACAGAGTCCTCAGTGCCCAGAGGTTTGACAGAGGCTAAAGTTTGATATAACCTTACTCTCTAAAGTGGTAGCTTGCTCGAGCAGTAAGGCAGTATCCGAGGACAGTGTAAAGCATTTGTTGTACACACTCAGTCAGCAAATGGTCTCACACACTCAAGAACTGAACTCTAGGCCAATGGTTTGTATAAAAAATATATCGTTGTTTTATTTTAGAACCAACAATAGGTATCAAAATATACTTTCTCAGAATAAGATGCTTTAGTTAAAAACTTTGCAATAGGCAATTGACTTTTGCAGGTAATAGTTACAGTTTATTGCAATAGGAAACACAATTTCAAATACAATAATACATTGAGCTCAATGGGAATTTTAAGTTATATGCAATTAATTACTTTCAGGATTACTTTTCTAAATCCAGGACTGGATCCTAGATTCAGTCCTGGGACAGTTCTTGGAAACAAGTGAGTAAATTCGTTTTAGTAACTGTTGTGATTTTCAAGCAATATTTTGCTATTTTAAAAGTTGACACTTAGAAATTTTTTCTGAGCAAATTACCAATGTTATCCTATGGAAGGAAATTCACTTAGCAGGTAGGTGGGGTTATGGTTACTTTTTCTATGTCAGTGTTGGATCCTAGATCCAGCACTACTGTACCACCTGTAAGCAGTTGAGAAACTGCGTTTAAGTTATACAAGCGATTTTTAAGGAATATTTATAAGTTTGCAAAATCGACACTTAGAAGAAATTTTACAGAAAAACAGTCAATGGTTTCCTATGGAAGAAAATTCAAGTTACGGGTAAAGTACATTCTCGTTACTTTGGTAATTCAGTGCTGGGCTCCTAGGCTCAGTACTGGGACATCTATCTAAAACAGGTAAGCAATTACGTTTTCACAATTGGTACGATTTTTAAAGAATATTTGTAAGTTTCAAAAATCGACACTTAAAAATTTTGTCAGCAAAAAGCAAGCAATGATATCCTATGGAAGAAAATTCGAGTTACTGGTAAGTACGGTTAAAATTACTTTTCAGGGTCAGTACTGAGCTACAAGATGCAGCACTGAGGTCTCTCCTGATAACAGGTGAGTAAATCAGAATTCGTTGTTCGGCTGATTTTAGATGAATATTTTAAAGTTCCAAAACTCCACACTTAGAAGAAATTCCAAGTGGAACCAGTCAATGTTAGCCTATGGAAGAGAAGTGAGTTATCGGCTTTTAGGTAAGTACTCGACTGGCAGAGTTATGGTTCTGGGCATAGACTCAAGGGTCTCCCAGGGGAGTCCCAGTCTACTTGCCAAGCCCTAAACTCCCCTTTTATTACATATAATTTACCCCTAAGGTAGGCCCTAGGTAGTCCTAGGTGCATGATGCTATGCAAGTAAAAGATAAGATATGTACTTTGGTGGTTTGCATGTCCTGTAAGTACCAAACAGTCTATTTCATTTTTCACTACTGTGAGGTCTACCTCTCTCATAGGTTAGCATTGGGTATTCCCCTATACTTTTTATTTGGTAATTCCATATCGGAGAGGAGTAGCTTTATTTATTTATTGAAAATCCTACTTACTGGTGAGGTTGGATTTAACTTTACTATTTTAGAAATGCCACTTTTAGAGAGTGAACATTTCTCTGCACTTACTGCTCTATTTACCTGAAACCAGGCCCCAATACACGTCTGGATTGGGCTGGGTGACAGCAACATTTGTGCCTTCCCTGTAGAGAGCCACAACACAGGTTACTCAACTGCACCTGGGGGGTGAGCTCCGCTCCCCCTCCACCCACAATAGGTTCAAGAACGATAATTTATGTAAGTAAATACATTATAGCTACAGCTTATAATCATGTTAAATTAAATATTTTGTTGTTAGATGGTTTAAATATTTAAACCTCTGGTACATTTGGTAATTCTGTAAAAGCAGAACCCAACTGCCGTAACATTGCCAACCACAATGCCGTAACTTGGATTCGAACCAAGGTTGCTGCGGCCACAACGCAGAGTACTAACCACTATACGATCACGGAGAGCTACATGGGGTCAATGCCATACACTAACATGGAGAATTTATAATTTGGAACACTCAGGGCTGCTCCTGTGATAGGCTGGATGTATTCATTGCTTCCTCATTCCTCATACAGAGGCTGCGTCTCCTCAGTGGTTGATAGGCTGAAACCGTTTCCTGGCCGCCTGCTTGTGAACTGCCAAGAGTCAAAGATAACACATTACACTTGCGGGCCTGTGATGGGACACCAATGCAGAGAAACCCACTTGGCACAGACCTTCTAGTCTGTCTATTAGACCTGCATCTTCCCTGCACCTTTCAAGCCATTTGTATGTGAAGCAAGAAAGAGTTAAGGAGTGATCCATCCACACTTTTATAGGGAGGATGCCGCCGTGAGCTCCTCCCAGCTAATCACACGAACAGCAGTAAATTAATATAAATACACAGTTGAGGGCGGGCTGCAAGGTCATGTTTTTGAGTAATTATTGAAACTGACCTCAGTGGCTCATTAGCAGAGCTGCGGCTAATGACTGGTTCCAAATCATGATGAAGCAAGCACCATGGCTCGTAGGGGACCCACAACACGCTTTTCTTAGCTCACTGAATTAAAGTATAAACTTCCGCCGTGTGTGAGTGGTAAAGGCTTGTTAATATGGTTCCTTTTCCAATTCAAGTCTGACAACAAGAGGCAGAAACCACGTGGCTTCGAAAGCTCTGGATTTTAGCCACCAACCACAGAGAAAGAGAGAACTGGCAGTATGAGAGTTGGAGAAAACAGGAGCGGGAGCAAGGAGCTCAAATGAGATTAATGGCGCGTAAATAGAGAGCGTAAAGGAACAGTTACACAGCTAAGAAAAGGGAAAGAAAGACTAAGGAAAAAAACACAGAAAGAGCCTGTAGATGAAATTCTCTTCCTGGGACAGCAGATTAAGAGAAATTACATAGGGAGAGGTTAAGCATGTAACACGGGGGAGAATAAAAAAGAAAATGCAGTTTTATGAAGTGTGTTTGCCAAATCCAGCCAGCACTTTTGTTCTATTTCTCTCTTTGCATCTTTTATTGGTAAAGTAAGTTTCAAGTGCATGCCCAGGTATGATTGAGAGAGCAATGGTATAATAATTTGAAGCGTTTACACCAGTGCTAAAGTAGGAAGAGAGATGTAGCAAAGACATGAAAGAGGTAGCGATAATAAATATGTGGAGAGGCAATAGTGACACAAAAATAAGCCACCTATTTATAAAACTGAAATTGAAGAAATACTAAAGGTTAACTTCTGAAATTGTAGCCGATAATAACAAGATTCTCGTTGTTGGCAGGATTCGAAACTGCACGGGGAGACCCCAATGGATTTCAAGTCCATCGCCTTAACCACTCGGCCACAACAACTTACTGTAAGCTGCATGCAAATATTTTGTTTGAAAGTATTCAAGTTGTCCCACATCAAAGTACTGATATTCTGCAATGCGCTTTTTAAAAACAATGTTTTTTTCATCATGCACGTTCTGTCCTAAAAACAAAAATTGCATGAGTATATCTCTGGATCTGTAAAAGGATACGCTTGCATGCAAACTCTCATGTGGCACTCAATTTTTTGGACCCTGTTGCACTCTGTTTTTGCGCTGCTTTTAGTCTACGACCCATATTACAGAAGTCTACCATCTCTGAGTATTTGTGACTCCTTTGTAAGTACCTTATCTTTAATCCTTGAAGAGCTCTGTAATAAATGGGTCCGTCAAAGATTGCTTGAATGGAAGATAAAAGAAGGCCCACTTGTCTCACCAAATGCCGTAGAGAAACCTGATGTTTTACTCACGTAATCCTCAGCTAATTTTTGTTAGACATGGCATCCTTAAGGTGGCCTACCAGCGACCTTTTTGCTTTTTACCTCACGTTTTGCTCTATCTTTATGTTGGCCTTAGGACTCTAATCACTTTATCACTACTGTGAGAAAGTGGCTCTGTATATACTGTTCCCAAAAAGGTACAGTGTGCACAGAGTCCTCAGTGCCCAGAGGTTTGACAGAGGCTAAAGTTTGATATAACCTTACTCTCTAAAGTGGTAGCTTGCTCGAGCAGTAAGGCAGTATCCGAGGACAGTGTAAAGCATTTGTTGTACACACTCAGTCAGCAAATGGTCTCACACACTCAAGAACTGAACTCTAGGCCAATGGTTTGTATAAAAAATATATCGTTGTTTTATTTTAGAACCAACAATATGTATCAAAATATACTTTCTCAGAATAAGATGCTTTAGTTAAAAACTTTGCAATAGGCAATTGACTTTTGCAGGTAATAGTTACAGTTTATTGCAATAGGAAACACAATTTCAAATACAATAATACATTGAGCTCAATGGGAATTTTAAGTTATATGCAATTAATTACTTTCAGGATTACTTTTCTAAATCCAGGACTGGATCCTAGATTCAGTCCTGGGACAGTTCTTGGAAACAAGTGAGTAAATTCGTTTTAGTAACTGTTGTGATTTTCAAGCAATATTTTGCTATTTTAAAAGTTGACACTTAGAAATTTTTTCTGATCAAATTACCAATGTTATCCTATGGAAGGAAATTCACTTAGCAGGTAGGTGGGGTTATGGTTACTTTTTCTATGTCAGTGTTGGATCCTAGATCCAGCACTACTGTACCACCTGTAAGCAGTTGAGAAACTGCGTTTAAGTTATACAAGCGATTTTTAAGGAATATTTATAAGTTTGCAAAATCGACACTTAGAAGAAATTTTACAGAAAAACAGTCAATGGTTTCCTATGGAAGAAAATTCAAGTTACGGGTAAAGTACATTCTCGTTACTTTGGTAATTCAGTGCTGGGCTCCTAGGCTCAGTACTGGGACATCTATCTAAAACAGGTAAGCAATTACGTTTTCACAATTGGTACGATTTTTAAAGAATATTTGTAAGTTTCAAAAATCGACACTTAGAAACTTTGTCAGCAAAAAGCAAGCAATGATATCCTATGGAAGAAAATTCGAGTTACTGGTAAGTACGGTTAAAATTACTTTTCAGGGTCAGTACTGAGCTACAAGATGCAGCACTGAGGTCTCTCCTGATAACAGGTGAGTAAATCAGAATTCGTTGTTCGGCTGATTTAGATGAATATTTTAAAGTTCCAAAACTCCACACTTAGAAGAAATTCCAAGTGGAACCAGTCAATGTTAGCCTATGGAAGAGAAGTGAGTTATCGGCTTTTAGGTAAGTACTCGACTGGCAGAGTTATGGTTCTGGGCATAGACTCAAGGGTCTCCCAGGGGAGTCCCAGTCTACTTGCCAAGCCCTAAACTCCCCTTTTATTACATATAATTTACCCCTAAGGTAGGCCCTAGGTAGTCCTAGGTGCATGATGCTATGCAAGTAAAAGATAAGATATGTACTTTGGTGGTTTGCATGTCCTGTAAGTACCAAACAGTCTATTTCATTTTTCACTACTGTGAGGTCTACCTCTCTCATAGGTTAGCATTGGGTATTCCCCTATACTTTTTATTTGGTAATTCCATATCGGAGAGGAGTAGCTTTATTTATTTATTGAAAATCCTACTTACTGGTGAGGTTGGATTTAACTTTACTATTTTAGAAATGCCACTTTTAGAGAGTGAACATTTCTCTGCACTTACTGCTCTATTTACCTGAAACCAGGCCCCAATACACGTCTGGATTGGGCTGGGTGACAGCAACATTTGTGCCTTCCCTGTAGAGAGCCACAACACAGGTTACTCAACTGCACCTGGGGGGTGAGCTCCGCTCCCCCTCCACCCACAATAGGTTCAAGAACGATAATTTATGTAAGTAAATACATTATAGCTACAGCTTATAATCATGTTAAATTAAATATTTTGTTGTTAGATGGTTTAAATATTTAAACCTCTGGTACATTTGGTAATTCTGTAAAAGCAGAACCCAACTGCCGTAACATTGCCAACCACAATGCCGTAACTTGGATTCGAACCAAGGTTGCTGCGGCCACAACGCAGAGTACTAACCACTATACGATCACGGCGAGCTACATGGGGTCAATGCCATACACTAACATGGAGAATTTATAATTTGGAACACTCAGGGCTTCTCCTGTGATAGGCTGGATGTATTCATTCCTTCCTCATTCCTCATACAGAGGCTGCGTCTCCTCAGTGGTTGATAGGCTGAAACCGTTTCCTGGCCGCCTGCTTGTGAACTGCCAGGAGTCAAAGATAACACATTACACTTGCTGGCCTGTGATGGGACACCAATGCAGAGAAACCCACTTGGCACAGACCTTCGATTCTGTCTATTAGACCTGCATCTTCCCTGCACCTTTCAAGCCATTTGTATGTGAAGCAAGAAAGAGTTAAGGAGTGATCCATCTACACTTTTATAGGGAGGATGCCGCCGTGAGCTCCTCCCAGCTAATCACACGAACAGCAGTAAAGTAATATAAATACACAGTTGAGGGCGGGCTGCAAGGTCATGTTTTTGAGTAATTATTGAAACTGACCTCAGTGGCTCATTAGCAGAGCTGCGGCTAATGACTGGTTCCAAATCATGATGAAGCAAGCACCATGGCTCGTAGGGGACCCACAACACGCTTTTCTTAGCTCACTGAATTAAAGTATAAACTTGCGCCGTGTGTGAGTGGTAAAGGCTTGTTAATATGGTTCCTTTTCCAATTCAAGTCTGACAACAAGAGGCAGAAACCACGTGGCTTCGAAAGCTCTGGATTTTAGCCACCAACCACAGAGAAAGAGAGAACTGGCAGTATGAGAGTTGGAGAAAATAGGAGCGGGAGCAAGGAGCTCAAATGAGATTAATGGCGCGTAAATAGAGAGCGTAAAGGAACAGTTACACAGCTAAGAAAAGGGAAAGAAAGACTAAGGAAAAAACCACAGAAAGAGCCTGTAGATGAAATTCTCTTCCTGGGACAGCAGATTAAGAGAAATTACATAGGGAGAGGTTAAGCATGTAACACGGGGGAGAATAAAAAAGAAAATGCAGTTTTATGAAGTGTGTTTGCCAAATCCAGCCAGCACTTTTGTTCTATTTCTCTCTTTGCATCTTTTATTGGTAAAGTAAGTTTCAAGTGCATGCCCAGGTATGATTGAGAGAGCAATGGTATAATAATTTGAAGCGTTTACACCAGTGCTAAAGTAGGAAGAGAGATGTAGCAAAGACATGAAAGAGGTAGCGATAATAAATATGTGGAGAGGCAATAGTGACACAAAAATAAGCCACCTATTTATAAAACTGAAATTGAAGAAATACTAAAGGTTAACTTCTGAAATTGTAGCCGATAATAACAAGATTCTCGTTGTTGGCAGGATTCGAACCTGCGCGGGGCGACCCCAATGGATTTCAAGTCCATCGCCTTAACCACTCGGCCACAACAACTTACTGTAAGCTGCATGCAAATATTTTGTTTGAAAGTATTCAAGTTGTCCCACATCAGAGTACTGATATTCTGCAATGCGCTTTTTAAAAACAATGTTTTTTTCATCATGCACGTTCTGTCCTAAAAACAAAAATTGCATGAGTATATCTCTGGATCTGTAAAAGGATACGCTTGCATGCAAACTCTCATGTGGCACTCAATATTTTGGACCCTGTTGCACTCTGTTTTTGCGCTGCTTTTAGTCTACGACCCATATTACAGAAGTCTACCATCTCTGAGTATTTGTGACTCCTTTGTAAGTACCTTATCTTTAATCCTTGAAGAGCTCTATAATAAATGGGTCCGTCAAAGATTGCTTGAATGGAAGATAAAAGAAGGCCCACTTGTCTCACCAAATGCCGTAGAGAAACCTGATGTTTTACTCACGTAATCCTCAGTTAATTTTTGTTAGACATGGCATCCTTAAGGTGGCCTACCAGCGACCTTTTTGCTTTTCACCTCACGTTTTGCTCTATCTTTATGTTGGCCTTAGGACTCTAATCACTTTATCACTACTGTGAGAAAGTGGCTCTGTATATACTGTTCCCAAAAAGGTACAGTGTGCACAGAGTCCTCAGTGCCCAGAGGTTTGACAGAGGCTAAAGTTTGATATAACCTTACTCTCTAAAGTGGTAGCTTGCTCGAGCAGTAAGGCAGTATCCGAGGACAGTGTAAAGCATTTGTTGTACACACTCAGTCAGCAAATGGTCTCACACACTCAAGAACTGAACTCTAGGCCAATGGTTTGTATAAAAAATATATAGTTGTTTTATTTTAGAACCAACAATAGGTATCAAAATATACTTTCTCAGAATAAGATGCTTTAGTTAAAAACTTTGCAATAGGCAATTGACTTTTGCAGGTAATAGTTACAGTTTATTGCAATAGGAAACACAATTTCAAATACAATAATACATTGAGCTCAATGGGAATTTTAAGTTATATGCAATTAATTACTTTCAGGATTACTTTTCTAAATCCAGGACTGGATCCTAGATTCAGTCCTGGGACAGTTCTTGGAAACAAGTGAGTAAATTCGTTTTAGTAACTGTTGTGATTTTCAAGCAATATTTTGCTATTTTAAAAGTTGACACTTAGAAATTTTTTCTGATCAAATTACCAATGTTATCCTATGGAAGGAAATTCACTTAGCAGGTAGGTGGGGTTATGGTTACTTTTTCTATGTCAGTGTTGGATCCTAGATCCAGCACTACTGTACCACCTGTAAGCAGTTGAGAAACTGCGTTTAAGTTATACAAGCGATTTTTAAGGAATATTTATAAGTTTGCAAAATCGACACTTAGAAGAAATTTTACAGAAAAACAGTCAATGGTTTCCTATGGAAGAAAATTCAAGTTACGGGTAAAGTACATTCTCGTTACTTTGGTAATTCAGTGCTGGGCTCCTAGGCTCAGTACTGGGACATCTATCTAAAACAGGTAAGCAATTACGTTTTCACAATTGGTACGATTTTTAAAGAATATTTGTAAGTTTCAAAAATCGACACTTAGAAACTTTGTCAGCAAAAAGCAAGCAATGATATCCTATGGAAGAAAATTCGAGTTACTGGTAAGTACGGTTAAAATTACTTTTCAGTGTCAGTACTGAGCTACAAGATGCAGCACTGAGGTCTCTCCTGATAACAGGTGAGTAAATCAGAATTCGTTGTTCGGCTGATTTTAGATGAATATTTTAAAGTTCCAAAACTCCACACTTAGAAGAAATTCCAAGTGGAACCAGTCAATGTTAGCCTATGGAAGAGAAGTGAGTTATCGGCTTTTAGGTAAGTACTCGACTGGCAGAGTTATGGTTCTGGGCATAGACTCAAGGGTCTCCCAGGGGAGTCCCAGTCTACTTGCCAAGCCCTAAACTCCCCTTTTATTTCATATAATTTACCCCTAAGGTAGGCCCTAGGTAGTCCTAGGTGCATGATGCTATGCAAGTAAAAGATAAGATATGTACTTTGGTGGTTTGCATGTCCTGTAAGTACCAAACAGTCTATTTCATTTTTCTCTACTGTGAGGTCTACCTCTCTCATAGGTTAGCATTGGGTATTCCCCTATACTTTTTATTTGGTAATTCCATATCGGAGAGGAGTAGCTTTATTTATTTTTTGAAAATCCTACTTACTGGTGAGGTTGGATTTAACTTTACTATTTTAGAAATGCCACTTTTAGAGAGTGAACATTTCTCTGCACTTACTGCTCTATTTACCTGAAACCAGGCCCCAATACACGTCTGGATTGGGCTGGGTGACAGCAACATTTGTGCCTTCCCTGTAGAGAGCCACAACACAGGTTACTCAACTGCACCTGGGGGGTGAGCTCCGCTCCCCCTCCACCCACAATAGGTTCAAGAACGATAATTTATGTAAGTAAATACATTATAGCTACAGATTATAATCATGTTAAATTAAATATTTTGTTGTTAGATGGTTTAAATATTTAAACCTCTGGTACATTTGGTAATTCTGTAAAAGCAGAACCCAACTCCCGTAACATTGCCAACCACAATGCCGTAACTTGGATTCGAACCAAGGTTGCTGCGGCCACAACGCAGAGTACTAACCACTATACGATCACGGCGAGCTACATGGGGTCAATGCCATAAACTAACATGGAGAATTTATAATTTGGAACACTCAGGGCTGCTCCTGTGATAGGCTGGATGTATTCATTGCTTCCTCATTCCTCATACAGAGGCTGCGTCTCCTCAGTGGTTGATAGGCTGAAACCGTTTCCTGGCCGCCTGCTTGTGAACTGCCAGGAGTCAAAGATAACACATTACACTTGCGGGCCTGTGATGGGACACCAATGCAGAGAAACCCACTTGGCACAGACCTTCTAGTCTGTCTATTAGACCTGCATCTTCCCTGCACCTTTCAAGCCATTTGTATGTGAAGCAAGAAAGAGTTAAGGAGTGATCCATCCACACTTTTATAGGGAGGATGCCGCCGTGAGCTCCTCCCAGCTAATCACACGAACAGCAGTAAAGTAATATAAATACACAGTTGAGGGCGGGCTGCAAGGTCATGTTTTTGAGTAATTATTGAAACTGACCTCAGTGGCTCATTAGCAGAGCTGCGGCTAATGACTGGTTCCAAATCATGATGAAGCAAGCACCATGGCTCGTAGGGGACCCACAACACGCTTTTCTTAGCTCACTGAATTAAAGTATAAACTTCCGCCGTGTGTGAGTGGTAAAGGCTTGTTAATATGGTTCCTTTTCCAATTCAAGTCTGACAACAAGAGGCAGAAACCACGTGGCTTCGAAAGCTCTGGATTTTAGCCACCAACCACAGAGAAAGAGAGAACTGGCAGTATGAGAGTTGGAGAAAACAGGAGCGGGAGCAAGGAGCTCAAATGAGATTAATGGCGCGTAAATAGAGAGCGTAAAGGAACAGTTACACAGCTAAGAAAAGGGAAAGAAAGACTAAGGAAAAAAACACAGAAAGAGCCTGTAGATGAAATTCTCTTCCTGGGACAGCAGATTAAGAGAAATTACATAGGGAGAGGTTAAGCATGTAACACGGGGGAGAATAAAAAAGAAAATGCAGTTTTATGAAGTGTGTTTGCCAAATCCAGCCAGCACTTTTGTTCTATTTCTCTCTTTGCATCTTTTATTGGTAAAGTAAGTTTCAAGTGCATGCCCAGGTATGATTGAGAGAGCAATGGTATAATAATTTGAAGCGTTTACACCAGTGCTAAAGTAGGAAGAGAGATGTAGCAAAGACATGAAAGAGGTAGCGATAATAAATATGTGGAGAGGCAATAGTGACACAAAAATAAGCCACCTATTTATAAAACTGAAATTGAAGAAATACTAAAGGTTAACTTCTGAAATTGTAGCCGATAATAACAAGATTCTCGTTGTTGGCAGGATTCGAACCTGCGCGGGGAGACCCCAATGGATTTCAAGTCCATCGCCTTAACCACTCGGCCACAACAACTTACTGTAAGCTGCATGCAAATATTTTGTTTGAAAGTATTCAAGTTGTCCCACATCAAAGTACTGATATTCTGCAATGCGCTTTTTAAAAACAATGTTTTTTTCATCATGCACGTTCTGTCCTAAAAACAAAAATTGCATGAGTATATCTCTGGATCTGTAAAAGGATACGCTTGCATGCAAACTCTCATGTGGCACTCAATTTTTTGGACCCTGTTGCACTCTGTTTTTGCGCTGCTTTTAGTCTACGACCCATATTACAGAAGTCTACCATCTCTGAGTATTTGTGACTCCTTTGTAAGTACCTTATCTTTAATCCTCGAAGAGCTCTATAATAAATGGGTCCGTCAAAGATTGCTTGAATGGAAGATAAAAGAAGGCCCACTTGTCTCACCAAATGCCGTAGAGAAACCTGATGTTTTACTCACGTAATCCTCAGTTAATTTTTGTTAGACATGGCATCCTTAAGGTGGCCTACCAGCGACCTTTTTGCTTTTCACCTCACGTTTTGCTCTATCTTTATGTTGGCCTTAGGACTCTAATCACTTTATCACTACTGTGAGAAAGTGGCTCTGTATCTACTGTTCCCAAAAAGGTACAGTGTGCACAGAGTCCTCAGTGCCCAGAGGTTTTACAGAGGCTAAAGTTTGATATAACCTTACTCTCTAAAGTGGTAGCTTGCTCGAGCAGTAAGGCATTATCCGAGGACAGTGTAAAGCATTTGTTGTACACACTCAGTCAGCAAATGGTCTCACACACTCAAGAACTGAACTCTAGGCCAATGGTTTGTATAAAAAATATATAGTTGTTTTATTTTAGAACCAACAATAGGTATCAAAATATACTTTCTCAGAATAAGATGCTTTAGTTAAAAACTTTGCAATAGGCAATTGACTTTTGCAGGTAATAGTTACAGTTTATTGCAATAGGAAACACAATTTCAAATACAATAATACATTGAGCTCAATGGGAATTTTAAGTTATATGCAATTAATTACTTTCAGGATTACTTTTCTAAATCCAGGACTGGATCCTAGATTCAGTCCTGGGACAGTTCTTGGAAACAAGTGAGTAAATTCGTTTTAGTAACTGTTGTGATTTTCAAGCAATATTTTGCTATTTTAAAAGTTGACAGAAATTTTTTCTGATCAAATTACCAATGTTATCCTATGGAAGGAAATTCACTTAGCAGGTAGGTGGGGTTATGGTTACTTTTTCTATGTCAGTGTTGGATCCTAGATCCAGCACTACTGTACCAACTGTAAGCAGTTGAGAAACTGCGTTTAAGTTATACAAGCGATTTTTAAGGAATATTTATAAGTTTGCAAAATCGACACTTAGAAGAAATTTTACAGAAAAACAGTCAATGGTTTCCTATGGAAGAAAATTCAAGTTACGGGTAAAGTACATTCTCGTTACTTTGGTAATTCAGTGCTGGGCTCCTAGGCTCAGTACTGGGACATCTATCTAAAACAGGTAAGCAATTACGTTTTCACAATTGGTACGATTTTTAAAGAATATTTGTAAGTTTCAAAAATCGACACTTAGAAACTTTGTCAGCAAAAAGCAAGCAATGATATCCTATGGAAGAAAATTCGAGTTACTGGTAAGTACGGTTAAAATTACTTTTCAGGGTCAGTACTGAGCTACAAGATGCAGCACTGAGGTCTCTCCTGATAACAGGTGAGTAAATCAGAATTCGTTGTTCGGCTGATTTTAGATGAATATTTTAAAGTTCCAAAACTCCACACTTAGAAGAAATTCCAAGTGGAACCAGTCAATGTTAGCCTATGGAAGAGAAGTGAGTTATCGGCTTTTAGGTAAGTACTCGACTGGCAGAGTTATGGTTCTGGGCATAGACTCAAGGGTCTCCCAGGGGAGTCCCAGTCTACTTGCCAAGCCCTAAACTCCCCTTTTATTACATATAATTTACCCCTAAGGTAGGCCCTAGGTAGTCCTAGGTGCATGATGCTATGCAAGTAAAAGATAAGATATGTACTTTGGTGGTTTGCATGTCCTGTAAGTACCAAACAGTCTATTTCATTTTTCACTACTGTGAGGTCTACCTCTCTCATAGGTTAGCATTGGGTATTCCCCTATACTTTTTATTTGGTAATTCCATATCGGAGAGGAGTAGCTTTATTTATTTATTTAAAATCCTACTTACTGGTGAGGTTGGATTTAACTTTACTATTTTAGAAATGCCACTTTTAGAGAGTGAACATTTCTCTGCACTTACTGCTCTATTTACCTGAAACCAGGCCCCAATACACGTCTGGATTGGGCTGGGTGACAGCAACATTTGTGCCTTCCCTGTAGAGAGCCACAACACAGGTTACTCAACTGCACCTGGGGGGTGAGCTCCGCTCCCCCTCCATCCACAATAGGTTCAAGAACGATAATTTATGTAAGTAAATACATTATAGCTACAGCTTATAATCATGTTAAATTAAATATTTTGTTGTTAGATGGTTTAAATATTTAAACCTCTGGTACATTTGGTAATTCTGTAAAAGCAGAACCCAACTGCCGTAACATTGCCAACCACAATGCCGTAACTTGGATTCGAACCAAGGTTGCTGCGGCCACAACGCAGAGTACTAACCACTATACGATCACGGCGAGCTACATGGGGTCAATGCCATACACTAACATGGAGAATTTATAATTTGGAACACTCAGGGCTTCTCCTGTGATAGGCTGGATGTATTCATTCCTTCCTCATTCCTCATACAGAGGCTGCGTCTCCTCAGTGGTTGATAGGCTGAAACCGTTTTCTGGCCGCCTGCTTGTGAACTGCCAGGAGTCAAAGATAACACATTACACTTGCTGGCCTGTGATGGGACACCAATGCAGAGAAACCCACTTGGCACAGACCTTCGATTCTGTCTATTAGACCTGCATCTTCCCTGCACCTTTCAAGCCATTTGTATGTGAAGCAAGAAAGAGTTAAGGAGTGATCCATCTACACTTTTATAGGGAGGATGCCGCCGTGAGCTCCTCCCAGCTAATCACACGAACAGCAGTAAAGTAATATAAATACACAGTTGAGGGCGGGCTGCAAGGTCATGTTTTTGAGTAATTATTGAAACTGACCTCAGTGGCTCATTAGCAGAGCTGCGGCTAATGACTGGTTCCAAATCATGATGAAGCAAGCACCATGGCTCGTAGGGGACCCACAACACGCTTTTCTTAGCTCACTGAATTAAAGTATAAACGTGCGCCGTGTGTGAGTGGTAAAGGCTTGTTAATATGGTTCCTTTTCCAATTCAAGTCTGACAACAAGAGGCAGAAACCACGTGGCTTCGAAAGCTCTGGATTTTAGCCACCAACCACAGAGAAAGAGAGAACTGGCAGTATGAGAGTTGGAGAAAATAGGAGCGGGAGCAAGGAGCTCAAATGAGATTAATGGCGCGTAAATAGAGAGCGTAAAGGAACAGTTACACAGCTAAGAAAAGGGAAAGAAAGACTAAGGAAAAAACCACAGAAAGAGCCTGTAGATGAAATTCTCTTCCTGGGACAGCAGATTAAGAGAAATTACATAGGGAGAGGTTAAGCATGTAACACGGGGGAGAATAAAAAAGAAAATGCAGTTTTATGAAGTGTGTTTGCCAAATCCAGCCAGCACTTTTGTTCTATTTCTCTCTTTGCATCTTTTATTGGTAAAGTAAGTTTCAAGTGCATGCCCAGGTATGATTGAGAGAGCAATGGTATAATAATTTGAAGCGTTTACACCAGTGCTAAAGTAGGAAGAGAGATGTAGCAAAGACATGAAAGAGGTAGCGATAATAAATATGTGGAGAGGCAATAGTGACACAAAAATAAGCCACCTATTTATAAAACTGAAATTGAAGAAATACTAAAGGTTAACTTCTGAAATTGTAGCCGATAATAACAAGATTCTCGTTGTTGGCAGGATTCGAACCTGCGCGGGGCGACCCCAATGGATTTCAAGTCCATCGCCTTAACCACTCGGCCACAACAACTTACTGTAAGCTGCATGCAAATATTTTGTTTGAAAGTATTCAAGTTGTCCCACATCAGAGTACTGATATTCTGCAATGCGCTTTTTAAAAACAATGTTTTTTTCATCATGCACGTTCTGTCCTAAAAACAAAAATTGCATGAGTATATCTCTGGATCTGTAAAAGGATACGCTTGCATGCAAACTCTCATGTGGCACTCAATATTTTGGACCCTGTTGCACTCTGTTTTTGCGCTGCTTTTAGTCTACGACCCATATTACAGAAGTCTACCATCTCTGAGTATTTGTGACTCCTTTGTAAGTACCTTATCTTTAATCCTTGAAGAGCTCTATAATAAATGGGTCCGTCAAAGATTGCTTGAATGGAAGATAAACGAAGGCCCACTTGTCTCACCAAATGCCGTAGAGAATCTGATGTTTTACTCACGTAATCCTCAGTTAATTTTTGTTAGACATGGCATCCTTAAGGTGGCCTACCAGCGACCTTTTTGCTTTTCACCTCACGTTTTGCTCTATCTTTATGTTGGCCTTAGGACTCTAATCACTTTATCACTACTGTGAGAAAGTGGCTCTGTATCTACTGTTCCCAAAAAGGTACAGTGTGCACAGAGTCCTCAGTGCCCAGAGGTTTTACAGAGGCTAAAGTTTGATATAACCTTACTCTCTAAAGTGGTAGCTTGCTCGAGCAGTAAGGCAGTATCCGAGGACAGTGTAAAGCATTTGTTGTACACACTCAGTCAGCAAATGGTCTCACACACTCAAGAACTGAACTCTAGGCCAATGGTTTGTATAAAAAATATATAGTTGTTTTATTTTAGAACCAACAATAGGTTTCAAAATATACTTTTTCAGAATAAGATGCTTTAGTTAAAAACTTTGCAATAGGCAATTGACTTTTGCAGGTAATAGTTACAGTTTATTGCAATAGGAAACACAATTTCAAATACAATAATACATTGAGCTCAATGGGAATTTTAAGTTATATGCAATTAATTACTTTCAGGATTACTTTTCTAAATCCAGGACTGGATCCTAGATTCAGTCCTGGGACAGTTCTTGGAAACAAGTGAGTAAATTCGTTTTAGTAACTGTTGTGATTTTCAAGCAATATTTTGCTATTTTAAAAGTTGACACTTAGAAATTTTTTCTGATCAAATTACCAATGTTATCCTATGGAAGGAAATTCACTTAGCAGGTAGGTGGGGTTATGGTTACTTTTTCTATGTCAGTGTTGGATCCTAGATCCAGCACTACTGTACCAACTGTAAGCAGTTGAGAAACTGCGTTTAAGTTATACAAGCGATTTTTAAGGAATATTTATAAGTTTGCAAAATCGACACTTAGAAGAAATTTTACAGAAAAACAGTCAATGGTTTCCTATGGAAGAAAATTCAAGTTACGGGTAAAGTACATTCTCGTTACTTTGGTAATTCAGTGCTGGGCTCCTAGGCTCAGTACTGGGACATCTATCTAAAACAGGTAAGCAATTACGTTTTCACAATTGGTACGATTTTTAAAGAATATTTGTAAGTTTCAAAAATCGACACTTAGAAACTTTGTCAGCAAAAAGCAAGCAATGATATCCTATGGAAGAAAATTCGAGTTACTGGTAAGTACGGTTAAAATTACTTTTCAGGGTCAGTACTGAGCTACAAGATGCAGCACTGAGGTCTCTCCTGATAACAGGTGAGTAAATCAGAATTCGTTGTTCGGCTGATTTTAGATGAATATTTTAAAGTTCCAAAACTCCACACTTAGAAGAAATTCCAAGTGGAACCAGTCAATGTTAGCCTATGGAAGAGAAGTGAGTTATCGGCTTTTAGGTAAGTACTCGACTGGCAGAGTTATGGTTCTGGGCATAGACTCAAGGGTCTCCCAGGGGAGTCCCAGTCTACTTGCCAAGCCCTAAACTCCCCTTTTATTACATATAATTTACCCCTAAGGTAGGCCCTAGGTAGTCCTAGGTGCATGATGCTATGCAAGTAAAAGATAAGATATGTACTTTGGTGGTTTGCATGTCCTGTAAGTACCAAACAGTCTATTTCATTTTTCACTACTGTGAGGTCTACCTCTCTCATAGGTTAGCATTGGGTATTCCCCTATACTTTTTATTTGGTAATTCCATATCGGAGAGGAGTAGCTTTATTTATTTATTGAAAATCCTACTTACTGGTGAGGTTGGATTTAACTTTACTATTTTAGAAATGCCACTTTTAGAGAGTGAACATTTCTCTGCACTTACTGCTCTATTTACCTGAAACCAGGCCCAAATACACGTCTGGATTGGGCTGGGTGACAGCAACATTTGTGCCTTCCCTGTAGAGAGCCACAACACAGGTTACTCAACTGCACCTGGGGGGGTGAGCTCCGCTCCCCCTCCACCCACAATAGGTTCAAGAACGATAATTTATGTAAGTAAATACATTATAGCTACAGCTTATAATCATGTTAAATTAAATATTTTGTTGTTAGATGGTTTAAATATTTAAACCTCTGGTACATTTGGTAATTCTGTAAAAGCAGAACCCAACTGCCGTAACATTGCCAACCACAATGCCGTAACTTGGATTCGAACCAAGGTTGCTGCGGCCACAACGCAGAGTACTAACCACTATACGATCACGGCGAGCTACATGGGGTCAATGCCATACACTAACATGGAGAATTTATAATTTGGAACACTCAGGGCTTCTCCTGTGATAGGCTGGATGTATTCATTCCTTCCTCATTCCTCATACAGAGGCTGCGTCTCCTCAGTGGTTGATAGGCTGAAACCGTTTCCTGGCCGCCTGCTTGTGAACTGCCAGGAGTCAAAGATAACACATTACACTTGCTGGCCTGTGATGGGACACCAATGCAGAGAAACCCACTTGGCACAGACCTTCGATTCTGTCTATTAGACCTGCATCTTCCCTGCACCTTTCAAGCCATTTGTATGTGAAGCAAGAAAGAGTTAAGGAGTGATCCATCTACACTTTTATAGGGAGGATGCCGCCGTGAGCTCCTCCCAGCTAATCACACGAACAGCAGTAAAGTAATATAAATACACAGTTGAGGGCGGGCTGCAAGGTCATGTTTTTGAGTAATTATTGAAACTGACCTCAGTGGCTCATTAGCAGAGCTGCGGCTAATGACTGGTTCCAAATCATGATGAAGCAAGCACCATGGCTCGTAGGGGACCCACAACACGCTTTTCTTAGCTCACTGAATTAAAGTATAAACTTGCGCCGTGTGTGAGTGGTAAAGGCTTGTTAATATGGTTCCTTTTCCAATTCAAGTCTGACAACAAGAGGCAGAAACCACGTGGCTTCGAAAGCTCTGGATTTTAGCCACCAACCACAGAGAAAGAGAGAACTGGCAGTATGAGAGTTGGAGAAAATAGGAGCGGGAGCAAGGAGCTCAAATGAGATTAATGGCGCGTAAATAGAGAGCGTAAAGGAACAGTTACACAGCTAAGAAAAGGGAAAGAAAGACTAAGGAAAAAACCACAGAAAGAGCCTGTAGATGAAATTCTCTTCCTGGGACAGCAGATTAAGAGAAATTACATAGGGAGAGGTTAAGCATGTAACACGGGGGAGAATAAAAAAGAAAATGCAGTTTTATGAAGTGTGTTTGCCAAATCCAGCCAGCACTTTTGTTCTATTTCTCTCTTTGCATCTTTTATTGGTAAAGTAAGTTTCAAGTGCATGCCCAGGTATGATTGAGAGAGCAATGGTATAATAATTTGAAGCGTTTACACCAGTGCTAAAGTAGGAAGAGAGATGTAGCAAAGACATGAAAGAGGTAGCGATAATAAATATGTGGAGAGGCAATAGTGACACAAAAATAAGCCACCTATTTATAAAACTGAAATTGAAGAAATACTAAAGGTTAACTTCTGAAATTGTAGCCGATAATAACAAGATTCTCGTTGTTGGCAGGATTCGAACCTGCGTGGGGCGACCCCAATGGATTTCAAGTCCATCGCCTTAACCACTCGGCCACAACAACTTACTGTAAGCTGCATGCAAATATTTTGTTTGAAAGTATTCAAGTTGTCCCACATCAGAGTACTGATATTCTGCAATGCGCTTTTTAAAAACAATGTTTTTTTCATCATGCACGTTCTGTCCTAAAAACAAAAATTGCATGAGTATATCTCTGGATCTGTAAAAGGATACGCTTGCATGCAAACTCTCATGTGGCACTCAATATTTTGGACCCTGTTGCACTCTGTTTTTGCGCTGCTTTTAGTCTACGACCCATATTACAGAAGTCTACCATCTCTGAGTATTTGTGACTCCTTTGTAAGTACCTTATCTTTAATCCTTGAAGAGCTCTATAATAAATGGGTCCGTCAAAGATTGCTTGAATGGAAGATAAAAGAAGGCCCACTTGTCTCACCAAATGCCGTAGAGAAACCTGATGTTTTACTCACGTAATCCTCAGTTAATTTTTGTTAGACATGGCATCCTTAAGGTGGCCTACCAGCGACCTTTTTGCTTTTCACCTCACGTTTTGCTCTATCTTTATGTTGGCCTTAGGACTCTAATCACTTTATCACTACTGTGAGAAAGTGGCTCTGTATATACTGTTCCCAAAAAGGTACAGTGTGCACAGAGTCCTCAGTGCCCAGAGGTTTGACAGAGGCTAAAGTTTGATATAACCTTACTCTCTAAAGTGGTAGCTTGCTCGAGCAGTAAGGCAGTATCCGAGGACAGTGTAAAGCATTTGTTGTACACACTCAGTCAGCAAATGGTCTCACACACTCAAGAACTGAACTCTAGGCCAATGGTTTGTATAAAAAATATATAGTTGTTTTATTTTAGAACCAACAATAGGTATCAAAATATACTTTCTCAGAATAAGATGCTTTAGTTAAAAACTTTGCAATAGGCAATTGACTTTTGCAGGTAATAGTTACAGTTTATTGCAATAGGAAACACAATTTCAAATACAATAATACATTGAGCTCAATGGGAATTTTAAGTTATATGCAATTAATTACTTTCAGGATTACTTTTCTAAATCCAGGACTGGATCCTAGATTCAGTCCTGGGACAGTTCTTGGAAACAAGTGAGTAAATTCGTTTTAGTAACTGTTGTGATTTTCAAGCAATATTTTGCTATTTTAAAAGTTGACACTTAGAAATTTTTTCTGATCAAATTACCAATGTTATCCTATGGAAGGAAATTCACTTAGCAGGTAGGTGGGGTTATGGTTACTTTTTCTATGTCAGTGTTGGATCCTAGATCCAGCACTACTGTACCACCTGTAAGCAGTTGAGAAACTGCGTTTAAGTTATACAAGCGATTTTTAAGGAATATTTATAAGTTTGCAAAATCGACACTTAGAAGAAATTTTACAGAAAAACAGTCAATGGTTTCCTATGGAAGAAAATTCAAGTTACGGGTAAAGTACATTCTCGTTACTTTGGTAATTCAGTGCTGGGCTCCTAGGCTCAGTACTGGGACATCTATCTAAAACAGGTAAGCAATTACGTTTTCACAATTGGTACGATTTTTAAAGAATATTTGTAAGTTTCAAAAATCGACACTTAGAAACTTTGTCAGCAAAAAGCAAGCAATGATATCCTATGGAAGAAAATTCGAGTTACTGGTAAGTACGGTTAAAATTACTTTTCAGTGTCAGTACTGAGCTACAAGATGCAGCACTGAGGTCTCTCCTGATAACAGGTGAGTAAATCAGAATTCGTTGTTCGGCTGATTTTAGATGAATATTTTAAAGTTCCAAAACTCCACACTTAGAAGAAATTCCAAGTGGAACCAGTCAATGTTAGCCTATGGAAGAGAAGTGAGTTATCGGCTTTTAGGTAAGTACTCGACTGGCAGAGTTATGGTTCTGGGCATAGACTCAAGGGTCTCCCAGGGGAGTCCCAGTCTACTTGCCAAGCCCTAAACTCCCCTTTTATTACATATAATTTACCCCTAAGGTAGGCCCTAGGTAGTCCTAGGTGCATGATGCTATGCAAGTAAAAGATAAGATATGTACTTTGGTGGTTTGCATGTCCTGTAAGTACCAAACAGTCTATTTCATTTTTCTCTACTGTGAGGTCTACCTCTCTCATAGGTTAGCATTGGGTATTCCCCTATACTTTTTATTTGGTAATTCCATATCGGAGAGGAGTAGCTTTATTTATTTTTTGAAAATCCTACTTACTGGTGAGGTTGGATTTAACTTTACTATTATAGAAATGCCACTTTTAGAGAGTGAACATTTCTCTGCACTTACTGCTCTATTTACCTGAAACCAGGCCCCAATACACGTCTGGATTGGGCTGGGTGACAGCAACATTTGTGCCTTCCCTGTAGAGAGCCACAACACAGGTTACTCAACTGCACCTGGGGGGTGAGCTCCGCTCCCCCTCCACCCACAATAGGTTCAAGAACGATAATTTATGTAAGTAAATACATTATAGCTACAGATTATAATCATGTTAAATTAAATATTTTGTTGTTAGATGGTTTAAATATTTAAACCTCTGGTACATTTGGTAATTCTGTAAAAGCAGAACCCAACTCCCGTAACATTGCCAACCACAATGCCGTAACTTGGATTCGAACCAAGGTTGCTGCGGCCACAACGCAGAGTACTAACCACTATACGATCACGGCGAGCTACATGGGGTCAATGCCATAAACTAACATGGAGAATTTATAATTTGGAACACTCAGGGCTGCTCCTGTGATAGGCTGGATGTATTCATTGCTTCCTCATTCCTCATACAGAGGCTGCGTCTCCTCAGTGGTTGATAGGCTGAAACCGTTTCCTGGCCGCCTGCTTGTGAACTGCCAGGAGTCAAAGATAACACATTACACTTGCGGGCCTGTGATGGGACACCAATGCAGAGAAACCCACTTGGCACAGACCTTCTAGTCTGTCTATTAGACCTGCATCTTCCCTGCACCTTTCAAGCCATTTGTATGTGAAGCAAGAAAGAGTTAAGGAGTGATCCATCCACACTTTTATAGGGAGGATGCCGCCGTGAGCTCCTCCCAGCTAATCACACGAACAGCAGTAAAGTAATATAAATACACAGTTGAGGGCGGGCTGCAAGGTCATGTTTTTGAGTAATTATTGAAACTGACCTCAGTGGCTCATTAGCAGAGCTGCGGCTAATGACTGGTTCCAAATCATGATGAAGCAAGCACCATGGCTCGTAGGGGACCCACAACACGCTTTTCTTAGCTCACTGAATTAAAGTATAAACTTCCGCCGTGTGTGAGTGGTAAAGGCTTGTTAATATGGTTCCTTTTCCAATTCAAGTCTGACAACAAGAGGCAGAAACCACGTGGCTTCGAAAGCTCTGGATTTTAGCCACCAACCACAGAGAAAGAGAGAACTGGCAGTATGAGAGTTGGAGAAAACAGGAGCGGGAGCAAGGAGCTCAAATGAGATTAATGGCGCGTAAATAGAGAGCGTAAAGGAACAGTTACACAGCTAAGAAAAGGGAAAGAAAGACTAAGGAAAAAAACACAGAAAGAGCCTGTAGATGAAATTCTCTTCCTGGGACAGCAGATTAAGAGAAATTACATAGGGAGAGGTTAAGCATGTAACACGGGGGAGAATAAAAAAGAAAATGCAGTTTTATGAAGTGTGTTTGCCAAATCCAGCCAGCACTTTTGTTCTATTTCTCTCTTTGCATCTTTTATTGGTAATGTAAGTTTCAAGTGCATGCCCAGGTATGATTGAGAGAGCAATGGTATAATAATTTGAAGCGTTTACACCAGTGCTAAAGTAGGAAGAGAGATGTAGCAAAGACATGAAAGAGGTAGCGATAATAAATATGTGGAGAGGCAATAGTGACACAAAAATAAGCCACCTATTTATAAAACTGAAATTGAAGAAATACTAAAGGTTAACTTCTGAAATTGTAGCCGATAATAACAAGATTCTCGTTGTTGGCAGGATTCGAACCTGCGCGGGGAGACCCCAATGGATTTCAAGTCCATCGCCTTAACCACTCGGCCACAACAACTTACTGTAAGCTGCATGCAAATATTTTGTTTGAAAGTATTCAAGTTGTCCCACATCAAAGTACTGATATTCTGCAATGCGCTTTTTAAAAACAATGTTTTTTTCATCATGCACGTTCTGTCCTAAAAACAAAAATTGCATGAGTATATCTCTGGATCTGTAAAAGGATACGCTTGCATGCAAACTCTCATGTGGCACTCAATTTTTTGGACCCTGTTGCACTCTGTTTTTGCGCTGCTTTTAGTCTACGACCCATATTACAGAAGTCTACCATCTCTGAGTATTTGTGACTCCTTTGTAAGTACCTTATCTTTAATCCTCGAAGAGCTCTATAATAAATGGGTCCGTCAAAGATTGCTTGAATGGAAGATAAAAGAAGGCCCACTTGTCTCACCAAATGCCGTAGAGAAACCTGATGTTTTACTCACGTAATCCTCAGTTAATTTTTGTTAGACATGGCATCCTTAAGGTGGCCTACCAGCGACCTTTTTGCTTTTCACCTCACGTTTTGCTCTATCTTTATGTTGGCCTTAGGACTCTAATCACTTTATCACTACTGTGAGAAAGTGGCTCTGTATCTACTGTTCCCAAAAAGGTACAGTGTGCACAGAGTCCTCAGTGCCCAGAGGTTTTACAGAGGCTAAAGTTTGATATAACCTTACTCTCTAAAGTGGTAGCTTGCTCGAGCAGTAAGGCAGTATCCGAGGACAGTGTAAAGCATTTGTTGTACACACTCAGTCAGCAAATGGTCTCACACACTCAAGAACTGAACTCTAGGCCAATGGTTTGTATAAAAAATATATAGTTGTTTTATTTTAGAACCAACAATAGGTATCAAAATATACTTTCTCAGAATAAGATGCTTTAGTTAAAAACTTTGCAATAGGCAATTGACTTTTGCAGGTAATAGTTACAGTTTATTGCAATAGGAAACACAATTTCAAATACAATAATACATTGAGCTCAATGGGAATTTTAAGTTATATGCAATTAATTACTTTCAGGATTACTTTTCTAAATCCAGGACTGGATCCTAGATTCAGTCCTGGGACAGTTCTTGGAAACAAGTGAGTAAATTCGTTTTAGTAACTGTTGTGATTTTCAAGCAATATTTTGCTATTTTAAAAGTTGACACTTAGAAATTTTTTCTGATCAAATTACCAATGTTATCCTATGGAAGGAAATTCACTTAGCAGGTAGGTGGGGTTATGGTTACTTTTTCTATGTCAGTGTTGGATCCTAGATCCAGCACTACTGTACCAACTGTAAGCAGTTGAGAAACTGCGTTTAAGTTATACAAGCGATTTTTAAGGAATATTTATAAGTTTGCAAAATCGACACTTAGAAGAAATTTTACAGAAAAACAGTCAATGGTTTCCTATGGAAGAAAATTCAAGTTACGGGTAAAGTACATTCTCGTTACTTTGGTAATTCAGTGCTGGGCTCCTAGGCTCAGTACTGGGACATCTATCTAAAACAGGTAAGCAATTACGTTTTCACAATTGGTACGATTTTTAAAGAATATTTGTAAGTTTCAAAAATCGACACTTAGAAACTTTGTCAGCAAAAAGCAAGCAATGATATCCTATGGAAGAAAATTCGAGTTACTGGTAAGTACGGTTAAAATTACTTTTCAGGGTCAGTACTGAGCTACAAGATGCAGCACTGAGGTCTCTCCTGATAACAGGTGAGTAAATCAGAATTCGTTGTTCGGCTCATTTTAGATGAATATTTTAAAGTTCCAAAACTCCACACTTAGAAGAAATTCCAAGTGGAACCAGTCAATGTTAGCCTATGGAAGAGAAGTGAGTTATCGGCTTTTAGGTAAGTACTCGACTGGCAGAGTTATGGTTCTGGGCATAGACTCAAGGGTCTCCCAGGGGAGTCCCAGTCTACTTGCCAAGCCCTAAACTCCCCTTTTATTACATATAATTTACCCCTAAGGTAGGCCCTAGGTAGTCCTAGGTGCATGATGCTATGCAAGTAAAAGATAAGATATGTACTTTGGTGGTTTGCATGTCCTGTAAGTACCAAACAGTCTATTTCATTTTTCACTACTGTGAGGTCTACCTCTCTCATAGGTTAGCATTGGGTATTCCCCTATACTTTTTATTTGGTAATTCCATATCGGAGAGGAGTAGCTTTATTTATTTATTTAAAATCCTACTTACTGGTGAGGTTGGATTTAACTTTACTATTTTAGAAATGCCACTTTTAGAGAGTGAACATTTCTCTGCACTTACTGCTCTATTTACCTGAAACCAGGCCCCAATACACGTCTGGATTGGGCTGGGTGACAGCAACATTTGTGCCTTCCCTGTAGAGAGCCACAACACAGGTTACTCAACTGCACCTGGGGGGTGAGCTCCGCTCCCCCTCCATCCACAATAGGTTCAAGAACGATAATTTATGTAAGTAAATACATTATAGCTACAGCTTATAATCATGTTAAATTAAATATTTTGTTGTTAGATGGTTTAAATATTTAAACCTCTGGTACATTTGGTAATTCTGTAAAAGCAGAACCCAACTGCCGTAACATTGCCAACCACAATGCCGTAACTTGGATTCAAACCAAGGTTGCTGCGGCCACAACGCAGAGTACTAACCATTATACGATCACGGCGAGCTACATGGGGTCAATGCCATACACTAACATGGAGAATTTATAATTTGGAACACTCAGGGCTTCTCCTGTGATAGGCTGGATGTATTCATTCCTTCCTCATTCCTCATACAGAGGCTGCGTCTCCTCAGTGGTTGATAGGCTGAAACCGTTTCCTGGCCGCCTGCTTGTGAACTGCCAGGAGTCAAAGATAACACATTACACTTGCTGGCCTGTGATGGGACACCAATGCAGAGAAACCCACTTGGCACAGACCTTCGATTCTGTCTATTAGACCTGCATCTTCCCTGCACCTTTCAAGCCATTTGTATGTGAAGCAAGAAAGAGTTAAGGAGTGATCCATCTACACTTTTATAGGGAGGATGCCGCCGTGAGCTCCTCCCAGCTAATCACACGAACAGCAGTAAAGTAATATAAATACACAGTTGAGGGCGGGCTGCAAGGTCATGTTTTTGAGTAATTATTGAAACTGACCTCAGTGGCTCATTAGCAGAGCTGCGGCTAATGACTGGTTCCAAATCATGATGAAGCAAGCACCATGGCTCGTAGGGGACCCACAACACGCTTTTCTTAGCTCACTGAATTAAAGTATAAACTTCCGCCGTGTGTGAGTGGTAAAGGCTTGTTAATATGGTTCCTTTTCCAATTCAAGTCTGACAACAAGAGGCAGAAACCACGTGGCTTCGAAAGCTCTGGATTTTAGCCACCAACCACAGAGAAAGAGAGAACTGGCAGTATGAGAGTTGGAGAAAATAGGAGCGGGAGCAAGGAGCTCAAATGAGATTAATGGCGCGTAAATAGAGAGCGTAAAGGAACAGTTACACAGCTAAGAAAAGGGAAAGAAAGACTAAGGAAAAAACCACAGAAAGAGCCTGTAGATGAAATTCTCTTCCTGGGACAGCAGATTAAGAGAAATTACATAGGGAGAGGTTAAGCATGTAACACGGGGGAGAATAAAAAAGAAAATGCAGTTTTATGAAGTGTGTTTGCCAAATCCAGCCAGCACTTTTGTTCTATTTCTCTCTTTGCATCTTTTATTGGTAAAGTAAGTTTCAAGTGCATGCCCAGGTATGATTGAGAGAGCAATGGTATAATAATTTGAAGCGTTTACACCAGTGCTAAAGTAGGAAGAGAGATGTAGCAAAGACATGAAAGAGGTAGCGATAATAAATATGTGGAGAGGCAATAGTGACACAAAAATAAGCCACCTATTTATAAAACTGAAATTGAAGAAATACTAAAGGTTAACTTCTGAAATTGTAGCCGATAATAACAAGATTCTCGTTGTTGGCAGGATTCGAACCTGCGCGGGGCGACCCCAATGGATTTCAAGTCCATCGCCTTAACCACTCGGCCACAACAACTTACTGTAAGCTGCATGCAAATATTTTGTTTGAAAGTATTCAAGTTGTCCCACATCAGAGTACTGATATTCTGCAATGCGCTTTTTAAAAACAATGTTTTTTTCATCATGCACGTTCTGTCCTAAAAACAAAAATTGCATGAGTATATCTCTGGATCTGTAAAAGGATACGCTTGCATGCAAACTCTCATGTGGCACTCAATATTTTGGACCCTGTTGCACTCTGTTTTTGCGCTGCTTTTAGTCTACGACCCATATTACAGAAGTCTACCATCTCTGAGTATTTGTGACTCCTTTGTAAGTACCTTATCTTTAATCCTTGAAGAGCTCTATAATAAATGGGTCCGTCAAAGATTGCTTGAATGGAAGATAAACGAAGGCCCACTTGTCTCACCAAATGCCGTAGAGAATCTGATGTTTTACTCACGTAATCCTCAGTTAATTTTTGTTAGACATGGCATCCTTAAGGTGGCCTACCAGCGACCTTTTTGCTTTTCACCTCACGTTTTGCTCTATCTTTATGTTGGCCTTAGGACTCTAATCACTTTATCACTACTGTGAGAAAGTGGCTCTGTATCTACTGTTCCCAAAAAGGTACAGTGTGCACAGAGTCCTCAGTGCCCAGAGGTTTTACAGAGGCTAAAGTTTGATATAACCTTACTCTCTAAAGTGGTAGCTTGCTCGAGCAGTAAGGCAGTATCCGAGGACAGTGTAAAGCATTTGTTGTACACACTCAGTCAGCAAATGGTCTCACACACTCAAGAACTGAACTCTAGGCCAATGGTTTGTATAAAAAATATATAGTTGTTTTATTTTAGAACCAACAATAGGTTTCAAAATATACTTTCTCAGAATAAGATGCTTTAGTTAAAAACTTTGCAATAGGCAATTGACTTTTGCAGGTAATAGTTACAGTTTATTGCAATAGGAAACACAATTTCAAATACAATAATACATTGAGCTCAATGGGAATTTTAAGTTATATGCAATTAATTACTTTCAGGATTACTTTTCTAAATCCAGGACTGGATCCTAGATTCAGTCCTGGGACAGTTCTTGGAAACAAGTGAGTAAATTCGTTTTAGTAACTGTTGTGATTTTCAAGCAATATTTTGCTATTTTAAAAGTTGACACTTAGAAATTTTTTCTGATCAAATTACCAATGTTATCCTATGGAAGGAAATTCACTTAGCAGGTAGGTGGGGTTATGGTTACTTTTTCTATGTCAGTGTTGGATCCTAGATCCAGCACTACTGTACCAACTGTAAGCAGTTGAGAAACTGCGTTTAAGTTATACAAGCGATTTTTAAGGAATATTTATAAGTTTGCAAAATCGACACTTAGAAGAAATTTTACAGAAAAACAGTCAATGGTTTCCTATGGAAGAAAATTCAAGTTACGGGTAAAGTACATTCTCGTTACTTTGGTAATTCAGTGCTGGGCTCCTAGGCTCAGTACTGGGACATCTATCTAAAACAGGTAAGCAATTACGTTTTCACAATTGGTACGATTTTTAAAGAATATTTGTAAGTTTCAAAAATCGACACTTAGAAACTTTGTCAGCAAAAAGCAAGCAATGATATCCTATGGAAGAAAATTCGAGTTACTGGTAAGTACGGTTAAAATTACTTTTCAGGGTCAGTACTGAGCTACAAGATGCAGCACTGAGGTCTCTCCTGATAACAGGTGAGTAAATCAGAATTCGTTGTTCGGCTGATTTTAGATGAATATTTTAAAGTTCCAAAACTCCACACTTAGAAGAAATTCCAAGTGGAACCAGTCAATGTTAGCCTATGGAAGAGAAGTGAGTTATCGGCTTTTAGGTAAGTACTCGACTGGCAGAGTTATGGTTCTGGGCATAGACTCAAGGGTCTCCCAGGGGAGTCCCAGTCTACTTGCCAAGCCCTAAACTCCCCTTTTATTACATATAATTTACCCCTAAGGTAGGCCCTAGGTAGTCCTAGGTGCATGATGCTATGCAAGTAAAAGATAAGATATGTACTTTGGTGGTTTGCATGTCCTGTAAGTACCAAACAGTCTATTTCATTTTTCACTACTGTGAGGTCTACCTCTCTCATAGGTTAGCATTGGGTATTCCCCTATACTTTTTATTTGGTAATTCCATATCGGAGAGGAGTAGCTTTATTTATTTATTGAAAATCCTACTTACTGGTGAGGTTGGATTTAACTTTACTATTTTAGAAATGCCACTTTTAGAGAGTGAACATTTCTCTGCACTTACTGCTCTATTTACCTGAAACCAGGCCCCAATACACGTCTGGATTGGGCTGGGTGACAGCAACATTTGTGCCTTCCCTGTAGAGAGCCACAACACAGGTTACTCAACTGCACCTGGGGGGTGAGCTCCGCTCCCCCTCCACCCACAATAGGTTCAAGAACGATAATTTATGTAAGTAAATACATTATAGCTACAGCTTATAATCATGTTAAATTAAATATTTTGTTGTTAGATGGTTTAAATATTTAAACCTCTGGTACATTTGGTAATTCTGTAAAAGCAGAACCCAACTGCCGTAACATTGCCAACCACAATGCCGTAACTTGGATTCGAACCAAGGTTGCTGCGGCCACAACGCAGAGTACTAACCACTATACGATCACGGCGAGCTACATGGGGTCAATGCCATACACTAACATGGAGAATTTATAATTTGGAACACTCAGGGCTTCTCCTGTGATAGGCTGGATGTATTCATTCCTTCCTCATTCCTCATACAGAGGCTGCGTCTCCTCAGTGGTTGATAGGCTGAAACCGTTTCCTGGCCGCCTGCTTGTGAACTGCCAGGAGTCAAAGATAACACATTACACTTGCTGGCCTGTGATGGGACACCAATGCAGAGAAACCCACTTGGCACAGACCTTCGATTCTGTCTATTAGACCTGCATCTTCCCTGCACCTTTCAAGCCATTTGTATGTGAAGCAAGAAAGAGTTAAGGAGTGATCCATCTACACTTTTATAGGGAGGATGCCGCCGTGAGCTCCTCCCAGCTAATCACACGAACAGCAGTAAAGTAATATAAATACACAGTTGAGGGCGGGCTGCAAGGTCATGTTTTTGAGTAATTATTGAAACTGACCTCAGTGGCTCATTAGCAGAGCTGCGGCTAATGACTGGTTCCAAATCATGATGAAGCAAGCACCATGGCTCGTAGGGGACCCACAACACGCTTTTCTTAGCTCACTGAATTAAAGTATAAACTTGCGCCGTGTGTGAGTGGTAAAGGCTTGTTAATATGGTTCCTTTTCCAATTCAAGTCTGACAACAAGAGGCAGAAACCACGTGGCTTCGAAAGCTCTGGATTTTAGCCACCAACCACAGAGAAAGAGAGAACTGGCAGTATGAGAGTTGGAGAAAATAGGAGCGGGAGCAAGGAGCTCAAATGAGATTAATGGCGCGTAAATAGAGAGCGTAAAGGAACAGTTACACAGCTAAGAAAAGGGAAAGAAAGACTAAGGAAAAAACCACAGAAAGAGCCTGTAGATGAAATTCTCTTCCTGGGACAGCAGATTAAGAGAAATTACATAGGGAGAGGTTAAGCATGTAACACGGGGGAGAATAAAAAAGAAAATGCAGTTTTATGAAGTGTGTTTGCCAAATCCAGCCAGCACTTTTGTTCTATTTCTCTCTTTGCATCTTTTATTGGTAAAGTAAGTTTCAAGTGCATGCCCAGGTATGATTGAGAGAGCAATGGTATAATAATTTGAAGCGTTTACACCAGTGCTAAAGTAGGAAGAGAGATGTAGCAAAGACATGAAAGAGGTAGCGATAATAAATATGTGGAGAGGCAATAGTGACACAAAAATAAGCCACCTATTTATAAAACTGAAATTGAAGAAATACTAAAGGTTAACTTCTGAAATTGTAGCCGATAATAACAAGATTCTCGTTGTTGGCAGGATTCGAACCTGCGCGGGGCGACCCCAATGGATTTCAAGTCCATCGCCTTAACCACTCGGCCACAACAACTTACTGTAAGCTGCATGCAAATATTTTGTTTGAAAGTATTCAAGTTGTCCCACATCAGAGTACTGATATTCTGCAATGCGCTTTTAAAAAACAATGTTTTTTTCATCATGCACGTTCTGTCCTAAAAACAAAAATTGCATGAGTATATCTCTGGATCTGTAAAAGGATACGCTTGCATGCAAACTCTCATGTGGCACTCAATATTTTGGACCCTGTTGCACTCTGTTTTTGCGCTGCTTTTAGTCTACGACCCATATTACAGAAGTCTACCATCTCTGAGTATTTGTGACTCCTTTGTAAGTACCTTATCTTTAATCCTTGAAGAGCTCTATAATAAATGGGTCCGTCAAAGATTGCTTGAATGGAAGATAAAAGAAGGCCCACTTGTCTCACCAAATGCCGTAGAGAAACCTGATGTTTTACTCACGTAATCCTCAGTTAATTTTTGTTAGACATGGCATCCTTAAGGTGGCCTACCAGCGACCTTTTTGCTTTTCACCTCACGTTTTGCTCTATCTTTATGTTGGCCTTAGGACTCTAATCACTTTATCACTACTGTGAGAAAGTGGCTCTGTATATACTGTTCCCAAAAAGGTACAGTGTGCACAGAGTCCTCAGTGCCCAGAGGTTTGACAGAGGCTAAAGTTTGATATAACCTTACTCTCTAAAGTGGTAGCTTGCTCGAGCAGTAAGGCAGTATCCGAGGACAGTGTAAAGCATTTGTTGTACACACTCAGTCAGCAAATGGTCTCACACACTCAAGAACTGAACTCTAGGCCAATGGTTTGTATAAAAAATATATAGTTGTTTTATTTTAGAACCAACAATAGGTATCAAAATATACTTTCTCAGAATAAGATGCTTTAGTTAAAAACTTTGCAATAGGCAATTGACTTTTGCAGGTAATAGTTACAGTTTATTGCAATAGGAAACACAATTTCAAATACAATATTACATTGAGCTCAATGGGAATTTTAAGTTATATGCAATTAATTACTTTCAGGATTACTTTTCTAAATCCAGGACTGGATCCTAGATTCAGTCCTGGGACAGTTCTTGGAAACAAGTGAGTAAATTCGTTTTAGTAACTGTTGTGATTTTCAAGCAATATTTTGCTATTTTAAAAGTTGACACTTAGAAATTTTTTCTGATCAAATTACCAATGTTATCCTATGGAAGGAAATTCACTTAGCAGGTAGGTGGGGTTATGGTTACTTTTTCTATGTCAGTGTTGGATCCTAGATCCAGCACTACTGTACCACCTGTAAGCAGTTGAGAAACTGCGTTTAAGTTATACAAGCGATTTTTAAGGAATATTTATAAGTTTGCAAAATCGACACTTAGAAGAAATTTTACAGAAAAACAGTCAATGGTTTCCTATGGAAGAAAATTCAAGTTACGGGTAAAGTACATTCTCGTTACTTTGGTAATTCAGTGCTGGGCTCCTAGGCTCAGTACTGGGACATCTATCTAAAACAGGTAAGCAATTACGTTTTCACAATTGGTACGATTTTTAAAGAATATTTGTAAGTTTCAAAAATCGACACTTAGAAACTTTGTCAGCAAAAAGCAAGCAATGATATCCTATGGAAGAAAATTCGAGTTACTGGTAAGTACGGTTAAAATTACTTTTCAGTGTCAGTACTGAGCTACAAGATGCAGCACTGAGGTCTCTCCTGATAACAGGTGAGTAAATCAGAATTCGTTGTTCGGCTGATTTTAGATGAATATTTTAAAGTTCCAAAACTCCACACTTAGAAGAAATTCCAAGTGGAACCAGTCAATGTTAGCCTATGGAAGAGAAGTGAGTTATCGGCTTTTAGGTAAGTACTCGACTGGCAGAGTTATGGTTCTGGGCATAGACTCAAGGGTCTCCCAGGGGAGTCCCAGTCTACTTGCCAAGCCCTAAACTCCCCTTTTATTACATATAATTTACCCCTAAGGTAGGCCCTAGGTAGTCCTAGGTGCATGATGCTATGCAAGTAAAAGATAAGATATGTACTTTGGTGGTTTGCATGTCCTGTAAGTACCAAACAGTCTATTTCATTTTTCTCTACTGTGAGGTCTACCTCTCTCATAGGTTAGCATTGGGTATTCCCCTATACTTTTTATTTGGTAATTCCATATCGGAGAGGAGTAGCTTTATTTATTTTTTGAAAATCCTACTTACTGGTGAGGTTGGATTTAACTTTACTATTTTAGAAATGCCACTTTTAGAGAGTGAACATTTCTCTGCACTTACTGCTCTATTTACCTGAAACCAGGCCCCAATACACGTCTGGATTGGGCTGGGTGACAGCAACATTTGTGCCTTCCCTGTAGAGAGCCACAACACAGGTTACTCAACTGCACCTGGGGGGTGAGCTCCGCTCCCCCTCCACCCACAATAGGTTCAAGAACGATAATTTATGTAAGTAAATACATTATAGCTACAGATTATAATCATGTTAAATTAAATATTTTGTTGTTAGATGGTTTAAATATTTAAACCTCTGGTACATTTGGTAATTCTGTAAAAGCAGAACCCAACTCCCGTAACATTGCCAACCACAATGCCGTAACTTGGATTCGAACCAAGGTTGCTGCGGCCACAACGCAGAATACTAACCACTATACGATCACGGCGAGCTACATGGGGTCAATGCCATAAACTAACATGGAGAATTCATAATTTGTAACACTCAGGGCTGCTCCTGTGATAGGCTGGATGTATTCATTGCTTCCTCATTCCTCATACAGAGGCTGCGTCTCCTCAGTGGTTGATAGGCTGAAACCGTTTCCTGGCCGCCTGCTTGTGAACTGCCAGGAGTCAAAGATAACACATTACACTTGCGGGCCTGTGATGGGACACCAATGCAGAGAAACCCACTTGGCACAGACCTTCTAGTCTGTCTATTAGACCTGCATCTTCCCTGCACCTTTCAAGCCATTTGTATGTGAAGCAAGAAAGAGTTAAGGAGTGATCCATCCACACTTTTATAGGGAGGATGCCGCCGTGAGCTCCTCCCAGCTAATCACACGAACAGCAGTAAAGTAATATAAATACACAGTTGAGGGCGGGCTGCAAGGTCATGTTTTTGAGTAATTATTGAAACTGACCTCAGTGGCTCATTAGCAGAGCTGCGGCTAATGACTGGTTCCAAATCATGATGAAGCAAGCACCATGGCTCGTAGGGGACCCACAACACGCTTTTCTTAGCTCACTGAATTAAAGTATAAACTTCCGCCGTGTGTGAGTGGTAAAGGCTTGTTAATATGGTTCCTTTTCCAATTCAAGTCTGACAACAAGAGGCAGAAACCACGTGGCTTCGAAAGCTCTGGATTTTAGCCACCAACCACAGAGAAAGAGAGAACTGGCAGTATGAGAGTTGGAGAAAACAGGAGCGGGAGCAAGGAGCTCAAATGAGATTAATGGCGCGTAAATAGAGAGCGTAAAGGAACAGTTACACAGCTAAGAAAAGGGAAAGAAAGACTAAGGAAAAAAACACAGAAAGAGCCTGTAGATGAAATTCTCTTCCTGGGACAGCAGATTAAGAGAAATTACATAGGGAGAGGTTAAGCATGTAACACGGGGGAGAATAAAAAAGAAAATGCAGTTTTATGAAGTGTGTTTGCCAAATCCAGCCAGCACTTTTGTTCTATTTCTCTCTTTGCATCTTTTATTGGTAAAGTAAGTTTCAAGTGCATGCCCAGGTATGATTGAGAGAGCAATGGTATAATAATTTGAAGCGTTTACACCAGTGCTAAAGTAGGAAGAGAGATGTAGCAAAGACATGAAAGAGGTAGCGATAATAAATATGTGGAGAGGCAATAGTGACACAAAAATAAGCCACCTATTTATAAAACTGAAATTGAAGAAATACTAAAGGTTAACTTCTGAAATTGTAGCCGATAATAACAAGATTCTCGTTGTTGGCAGGATTCGAACCTGCGCGGGGAGACCCCAATGGATTTCAAGTCCATCGCCTTAACCACTCGGCCACAACAACTTACTGTAAGCTGCATGCAAATATTTTGTTTGAAAGTATTCAAGTTGTCCCACATCAAAGTACTGATATTCTGCAATGCGCTTTTTAAAAACAATGTTTTTTTCATCATGCACGTTCTGTCCTAAAAACAAAAATTGCATGAGTATATCTCTGGATCTGTAAAAGGATACGCTTGCATGCAAACTCTCATGTGGCACTCAATTTCTTGGACCCTGTTGCACTCTGTTTTTGCGCTGCTTTTAGTCTACGACCCATATTACAGAAGTCTACAATCTCTGAGTATTTGTGACTCCTTTGTAAGTACCTTATCTTTAATCCTCGAAGAGCTCTATAATAAATGGGTCCGTCAAAGATTGCTTGAATGGAAGATAAAAGAAGGCCCACTTGTCTCACCAAATGCCGTAGAGAAACCTGATGTTTTACTCACGTAATCCTCAGTTAATTTTTGTTAGACATGGCATCCTTAAGGTGGCCTACCAGCGACCTTTTTGCTTTTCACCTCACGTTTTGCTCTATCTTTATGTTGGCCTTAGGACTCTAATCACTTTATCACTACTGTGAGAAAGTGGCTCTGTATCTACTGTTCCCAAAAAGGTACAATGTGCACAGAGTCCTCAGTGCCCAGAGGTTTTACAGAGGCTAAAGTTTGATATAACCTTACTCTCTAAAGTGGTAGCTTGCTCGAGCAGTAAGGCAGTATCCGAGGACAGTGTAAAGCATTTGTTGTACACACTCAGTCAGCAAATGGTCTCACACACTCAAGAACTGAACTCTAGGCCAATGGTTTGTATAAAAAATATATAGTTGTTTTATTTTAGAACCAACAATAGGTATCAAAATATACTTTCTCAGAATAAGATGCTTTAGTTAAAAACTTTGCAATAGGCAATTGACTTTTGCAGGTAATAGTTACAGTTTATTGCAATAGGAAACACAATTTCAAATACAATAATACATTGAGCTCAATGGGAATTTTAAGTTATATGCAATTAATTACTTTCAGGATTACTTTTCTAAATCCAGGACTGGATCCTAGATTCAGTCCTGGGACAGTTCTTGGAAACAAGTGAGTAAATTCGTTTTAGTAACTGTTGTGATTTTCAAGCAATATTTTGCTATTTTAAAAGTTGACACTTAGAAATTTTTTCTGATCAAATTACCAATGTTATCCTATGGAAGGAAATTCACTTAGCAGGTAGGTGGGGTTATGGTTACTTTTTCTATGTCAGTGTTGGATCCTAGATCCAGCACTACTGTACCAACTGTAAGCAGTTGAGAAACTGCGTTTAAGTTATACAAGCGATTTTTAAGGAATATTTATACGTTTGCAAAATCGACACTTAGAAGAAATTTTACAGAAAAACAGTCAATGGTTTCCTATGGAAGAAAATTCAAGTTACGGGTAAAGTACATTCTCGTTACTTTGGTAATTCAGTGCTGGGCTCCTAGGCTCAGTACTGGGACATCTATCTAAAACAGGTAAGCAATTACGTTTTCACAATTGGTACGATTTTTAAAGAATATTTGTAAGTTTCAAAAATCGACACTTAGAAACTTTGTCAGCAAAAAGCAAGCAATGATATCCTATGGAAGAAAATTCGAGTTACTGGTAAGTACGGTTAAAATTACTTTTCAGGGTCAGTACTGAGCTACAAGATGCAGCACTGAGGTCTCTCCTGATAACAGGTGAGTAAATCAGAATTCGTTGTTCGGCTGATTTTAGATGAATATTTTAAAGTTCCAAAACTCCACACTTAGAAGAAATTCCAAGTGGAACCAGTCAATGTTAGCCTATGGAAGAGAAGTGAGTTATCGGCTTTTAGGTAAGTACTCGACTGGCAGAGTTATGGTTCTGGGCATAGACTCAAGGGTCTCCCAGGGGAGTCCCAGTCTACTTGCCAAGCCCTAAACTCCCCTTTTATTACATATAATTTACCCCTAAGGTAGGCCCTAGGTAGTCCTAGGTGCATGATGCTATGCAAGTAAAAGATAAGATATGTACTTTGGTGGTTTGCATGTCCTGTAAGTACCAAACAGTCTATTTCATTTTTCACTACTGTGAGGTCTACCTCTCTCATAGGTTAGCATTGGGTATTCCCCTATACTTTTTATTTGGTAATTCCATATCGGAGAGGAGTAGCTTTATTTATTTATTGAAAATCCTACTTACTGGTGAGGTTGGATTTAACTTTACTATTTTAGAAATGCCACTTTTAGAGAGTGAACATTTCTCTGCACTTACTGCTCTATTTACCTGAAACCAGGCCCCAATACACGTCTGGATTGGGCTGGGTGACAGCAACATTTGTGCCTTCCCTGTAGAGAGCCACAACACAGGTTACTCAACTGCACCTGGGGGGTGAGCTCCGCTCCCCCTCCACCCACAATAGGTTCAAGAACGATAATTTATGTAAGTAAATACATTATAGCTACAGCTTATAATCATGTTAAATTAAATATTTTGTTGTTAGATGGTTTAAATATTTAAACCTCTGGTACATTTGGTAATTCTGTAAAAGCAGAACCCAACTGCCGTAACATTGCCAACCACAATGCCGTAACTTGGATTCGAACCAAGGTTGCTGCGGCCACAACGCAGAGTACTAACCACTATACGATCACGGCGAGCTACATGGGGTCAATGCCATACACTAACATGGAGAATTTATAATTTGGAACACTCAGGGCTTCTCCTGTGATAGGCTGGATGTATTCATTCCTTCCTCATTCCTCATACAGAGGCTGCGTCTCCTCAGTGGTTGATAGGCTGAAACCGTTTCCTGGCCGCCT
This sequence comes from Triturus cristatus, assembly GCF_964204655.1. Lineage (NCBI taxonomy): Eukaryota > Metazoa > Chordata > Amphibia > Caudata > Salamandridae > Triturus > Triturus cristatus. Next base: position 719,915,083 of record NC_140595.1, read on the forward strand.
GCTTGTGAACTGCCAGGAGTCAAAGATAACACATTACACTTGCTGGCCTGTGATGGGACACCAATGCAGAGAAACCCACTTGGCACAGACCTTCGATTCTGTCTATTAGACCTGCATCTTCCCTGTACCTTTCAAGCCATTTGTATGTGAAGCAAGAAAGAGTTAAGGAGTGATCCATCTACACTTTTATAGGGAGGATGCCGCCGTGAGCTCCTCCCAGCTAATCACACGAACAGCAGTAAAGTAATATAAATACACAGTTGAGGGCGGGCTGCAAGGTCATGTTTTTGAGTAATTATTGAAACTGACCTCAGTGGCTCATTAGCAGAGCTGCGGCTAATGACTGGTTCCAAATCATGATGAAGCAAGCACCATGGCTCGTAGGGGACCCACAACACGCTTTTCTTAGCTCACTGAATTAAAGTATAAACTTGCGCCGTGTGTGAGTGGTAAAGGCTTGTTAATATGGTTCCTTTTCCAATTCAAGTCTGACAACAAGAGGCAGAAACCACGTGGCTTCGAAAGCTCTGGATTTTAGCCACCAACCACAGAGAAAGAGAGAACTGGCAGTATGAGAGTTGGAGAAAATAGGAGCGGGAGCAAGGAGCTCAAATGAGATTAATGGCGCGTAAATAGAGAGCGTAAAGGAACAGTTACACAGCTAAGAAAAGGGAAAGAAAGACTAAGGAAAAAACCACAGAAAGAGCCTGTAGATGAAATTCTCTTCCTGGGACAGCAGATTAAGAGAAATTACATAGGGAGAGGTTAAGCATGTAACACGGGGGAGAATAAAAAAGAAAATGCAGTTTTATGAAGTGTGTTTGCCAAATCCAGCCAGCACTTTTGTTCTATTTCTCTCTTTGCATCTTTTATTGGTAAAGTAAGTTTCAAGTGCATGCCCAGGTATGATTGAGAGAGCAATGGTATAATAATTTGAAGCGTTTACACCAGTGCTAAAGTAGGAAGAGAGATGTAGCAAAGACATGAAAGAGGTAGCGATAATAAATATGTGGAGAGGCAATAGTGACACAAAAATAAGCCACCTATTTATAAAACTGAAATTGAAGAAATACTAAAGGTTAACTTCTGAAATTGTAGCCGATAATAACAAGATTCTCGTTGTTGGCAGGATTCGAACCTGCGCGGGGCGACCCCAATGGATTTCAAGTCCATCGCCTTAACCACTCGGCCACAACAACTTACTGTAAGCTGCATGCAAATATTTTGTTTGAAAGTATTCAAGTTGTCCCACATCAGAGTACTGATATTCTGCAATGCGCTTTTTAAAAACAATGTTTTTTTCATCATGCACGTTCTGTCCTAAAAACAAAAATTGCATGAGTATATCTCTGGATCTGTAAAAGGATACGCTTGCATGCAAACTCTCATGTGGCACTCAATATTTTGGACCCTGTTGCACTCTGTTTTTGCGCTGCTTTTAGTCTACGACCCATATTACAGAAGTCTACCATCTCTGAGTATTTGTGACTCCTTTGTAAGTACCTTATCTTTAATCCTTGAAGAGCTCTATAATAAATGGGTCCGTCAAAGATTGCTTGAATGGAAGATAAAAGAAGGCCCACTTGTCTCACCAAATGCCGTAGAGAAACCTGATGTTTTACTCACGTAATCCTCAGTTAACTTTTGTTAGACATGGCATCCTTAAGGTGGCCTACCAGCGACCTTTTTGCTTTTCACCTCACGTTTTGCTCTATCTTTATGTTGGCCTTAGGACTCTAATCACTTTATCACTACTGTGAGAAAGTGGCTCTGTATATACTGTTCCCAAAAAGGTACAGTGTGCACAGAGTCCTCAGTGCCCAGAGGTTTGACAGAGGCTAAAGTTTGATATAACCTTACTCTCTAAAGTGGTAGCTTGCTCGAGCAGTAAGGCAGTATCCGAGGACAGTGTAAAGCATTTGTTGTACACACTCAGTCAGCAAATGGTCTCACACACTCAAGAACTGAACTCTAGGCCAATGGTTTGTATAAAAAATATATAGTTGTTTTATTTTAGAACCAACAATAGGTATCAAAATATACTTTCTCAGAATAAGATGCTTTAGTTAAAAACTTTGCAATAGGCAATTGACTTTTGCAGGTAATAGTTACAGTTTATTGCAATAGGAAACACAATTTCAAATACAATAATACATTGAGCTCAATGGGAATTTTAAGTTATATGCAATTAATTACTTTCAGGATTACTTTTCTAAATCCAGGACTGGATCCTAGATTCAGTCCTGGGACAGTTCTTGGAAACAAGTGAGTAAATTCGTTTTAGTAACTGTTGTGATTTTCAAGCAATATTTTGCTATTTTAAAAGTTGACACTTAGAAATTTTTTCTGATCAAATTACCAATGTTATCCTATGGAAGGAAATTCACTTAGCAGGTAGGTGGGGTTATGGTTACTTTTTCTATGTCAGTGTTGGATCCTAGATCCAGCACTACTGTACCACCTGTAAGCAGTTGAGAAACTGCGTTTAAGTTATACAAGCGATTTTTAAAGAATATTTATAAGTTTGCAAAATCGACACTTAGAAGAAATTTTACAGAAAAACAGTCAATGGTTTCCTATGGAAGAAAATTCAAGTTACGGGTAAAGTACATTCTCGTTACTTTGGTAATTCAGTGCTGGGCTCCTAGGCTCAGTACTGGGACATCTATCTAAAACAGGTAAGCAATTACGTTTTCACAATTGGTACGATTTTTAAAGAATATTTGTAAGTTTCAAAAATCGACACTTAGAAACTTTGTCAGCAAAAAGCAAGCAATGATATCCTATGGAAGAAAATTCGAGTTACTGGTAAGTACGGTTAAAATTACTTTTCAGTGTCAGTACTGAGCTACAAGATGCAGCACTGAGGTCTCTCCTGATAACAGGTGAGTAAATCAGAATTCGTTGTTCGGCTGATTTTAGATGAATATTTTAAAGTTCCAAAACTCCACACTTAGAAGAAATTCCAAGTGGAACCAGTCAATGTTAGCCTATGGAAGAGAAGTGAGTTATCGGCTTTTAGGTAAGTACTCGACTGGCAGAGTTATGGTTCTGGGCATAGACTCAAGGGTCTCCCAGGGGAGTCCCAGTCTACTTGCCAAGCCCTAAACTCCCCTTTTATTACATATAATTTACCCCTAAGGTAGGCCCTAGGTAGTCCTAGGTGCATGATGCTATGCAAGTAAAAGATAAGATATGTACTTTGGTGGTTTGCATGTCCTGTAAGTACCAAACAGTCTATTTCATTTTTCTCTACTGTGAGGTCTACCTCTCTCATAGGTTAGCATTGGGTATTCCCCTATACTTTTTATTTGGTAATTCCATATCGGAGAGGAGTAGCTTTATTTATTTTTTGAAAATCCTACTTACTGGTGAGGTTGGATTTAACTTTACTATTTTAGAAATGCCACTTTTAGAGAGTGAACATTTCTCTGCACTTACTGCTCTATTTACCTGAAACCAGGCCCCAATACACGTCTGGATTGGGCTGGGTGACAGCAACATTTGTGCCTTCCCTGTAGAGAGCCACAACACAGGTTACTCAACTGCACCTGGGGGGTGAGCTCCGCTCCCCCTCCACCCACAATAGGTTCAAGAACGATAATTTATGTAAGTAAATACATTATAGCTACAGCTTATAATCATGTTAAATTAAATATTTTGTTGTTAGATGGTTTAAATATTTAAACCTCTGGTACATTTGGTAATTCTGTAAAAGCAGAACCCAACTCCCGTAACATTGCCAACCACAATGCCGTAACTTGGATTCGAACCAAGGTTGCTGCGGCCACAACGCAGAGTACTAACCACTATACGATCACGGCGAGCTACATGGGGTCAATGCCATAAACTAACATGGAGAATTTATAATTTGGAACACTCAGGGCTGCTCCTGTGATAGGCTGGATGTATTCATTGCTTCCTCATTCCTCATACAGAGGCTGCGTCTCCTCAGTGGTTGATAGGCTGAAACCGTTTCCTGGCCGCCTGCTTGTGAACTGCCAGGAGTCAAAGATAACACATTACACTTGCGGGCCTGTGATGGGACACCAATGCAGAGAAACCCACTTGGCACAGACCTTCTAGTCTGTCTATTAGACCTGCATCTTCCCTGCACCTTTCAAGCCATTTGTATGTGAAGCAAGAAAGAGTTAAGGAGTGATCCATCCACACTTTTATAGGGAGGATGCCGCCGTGAGCTCCTCCCAGCTAATCACACGAACAGCAGTAAAGTAATATAAATACACAGTTGAGGGCGGGCTGCAAGGTCATGTTTTTGAGTAATTATTGAAACTGACCTCAGTGGCTCATTAGCAGAGCTGCGGCTAATGACTGGTTCCAAATCATGATGAAGCAAGCACCATGGCTCGTAGGGGACCCACAACACGCTTTTCTTAGCTCACTGAATTAAAGTATAAACTTCCGCCGTGTGTGAGTGGTAAAGGCTTGTTAATATGGTTCCTTTTCCAATTCAAGTCTGACAACAAGAGGCAGAAACCACGTGGCTTCGAAAGCTCTGGATTTTAGCCACCAACCACAGAGAAAGAGAGAACTGGCAGTATGAGAGTTGGAGAAAACAGGAGCAGGAGCAAGGAGCTCAAATGAGATTAATGGCGCGTAAATAGAGAGCGTAAAGGAACAGTTACACAGCTAAGAAAAGGGAAAGAAAGACTAAGGAAAAAAACACAGAAAGAGCCTGTAGATGAAATTCTCTTCCTGGGACAGCAGATTAAGAGAAATTACATAGGGAGAGGTTAAGCATGTAACACGGGGGAGAATAAAAAAGAAAATGCAGTTTTATGAAGTGTGTTTGCCAAATCCAGCCAGCACTTTTGTTCTATTTCTCTCTTTGCATCTTTTATTGGTAAAGTAAGTTTCAAGTGCATGCCCAGGTATGATTGAGAGAGCAATGGTATAATAATTTGAAGCGTTTACACCAGTGCTAAAGTAGGAAGAGAGATGTAGCAAAGACATGAAAGAGGTAGCGATAATAAATATGTGGAGAGGCAATAGTGACACAAAAATAAGCCACCTATTTATAAAACTGAAATTGAAGAAATACTAAAGGTTAACTTCTGAAATTGTAGCCGATAATAACAAGATTCTCGTTGTTGGCAGGATTCGAACCTGCGCGGGGAGACCCCAATGGATTTCAAGTCCATCGCCTTAACCACTCGGCCACAACAACTTACTGTAAGCTGCATGCAAATATTTTGTTTGAAAGTATTCAAGTTGTCCCACATCAAAGTACTGATATTCTGCAATGCGCTTTTTAAAAACAATTTTTTTTTCATCATGCACGTTCTGTCCTAAAAACAAAAATTGCATGAGTATATCTCTGGATCTGTAAAAGGATACGCTTGCATGCAAACTCTCATGTGGCACTCAATTTTTTGGACCCTGTTGCACTCTGTTTTTGCGCTGCTTTTAGTCTACGACCCATATTACAGAAGTCTACCATCTCTGAGTATTTGTGACTCCTTTGTAAGTACCTTATCTTTAATCCTTGAAGAGCTCTATAATAAATGGGTCCGTCAAAGATTGCTTGAATGGAAGATAAAAGAAGGCCCACTTGTCTCACCAAATGCCGTAGAGAAACCTGATGTTTTACTCACGTAATCCTCAGTTAATTTTTGTTAGACATGGCATCCTTAAGGTGGCCTACCAGCGACCTTTTTGCTTTTCACCTCACGTTTTGCTCTATCTTTATGTTGGCCTTAGGACTCTAATCACTTTATCACTACTGTGAGAAAGTGGCTCTGTATATACTGTTCCCAAAAAGGTACAGTGTGCACAGAGTCCTCAGTGCCCAGAGGTTTTACAGAGGCTAAAGTTTGATATAACCTTACTCTCTAAAGTGGTAGCTTGCTCGAGCAGTAAGGCAGTATCCGAGGACAGTGTAAAGCATTTGTTGTACACACTCAGTCAGCAAATGGTCTCACACACTCAAGAACTGAACTCTAGGCCAATGGTTTGTATAAAAAATATATCGTTGTTTTATTTTAGAACCAACAATAGGTATCAAAATATACTTTCTCAGAATAAGATGCTTTAGTTAAAAACTTTGCAATAGGCAATTGACTTTTGCAGGTAATAGTTACAGTTTATTGCAATAGGAAACACAATTTCAAATACAATAATACATTGAGCTCAATGGGAATTTTAAGTTATATGCAATTAATTACTTTCAGGATTACTTTTCTAAATCCAGGACTGGATCCTAGATTCAGTCCTGGGACAGTTCTTGGAAACAAGTGAGTAAATTCGTTTTAGTAACTGTTGTGATTTTCAAGCAATATTTTGCTATTTTAAAAGTTGACACTTAGAAATTTTTTCTGATCAAATTACCAATGTTATCCTATGGAAGGAAATTCACTTAGCAGGTAGGTGGGGTTATGGTTACTTTTTCTATGTCAGTGTTGGATCCTAGATCCAGCACTACTGTACCACCTGTAAGCAGTTGAGAAACTGCGTTTAAGTTCTACAAGCGATTTTTAAGGAATATTTATAAGTTTGCAAAATCGACACTTAGAAGAAATTTTACAGAAAAACAGTCAATGGTTTCCTATGGAAGAAAATTCAAGTTACGGGTAAAGTACATTCTCGTTACTTTGGTAATTCAGTGCTGGGCTCCTAGGCTCAGTACTGGGACATCTATCTAAAACAGGTAAGCAATTACGTTTTCACAATTGGTACGATTTTTAAAGAATATTTGTAAGTTTCAAAAATCGACACTTAGAAACTTTGTCAGCAAAAAGCAAGCAATGATATCCTATGGAAGAAAATTCGAGTTACTGGTAAGTACGGTTAAAATTACTTTTCAGGGTCAGTACTGAGCTACAAGATGCAGCACTGAGGTCTCTCCTGATAACAGGTGAGTAAATCAGAATTCGTTGTTCGGCTGATTTTAGATGAATATTTTAAAGTTCCAAAACTCCACACTTAGAAGAAATTCCAAGTGGAACCAGTCAATGTTAGCCTATGGAAGAGAAGTGAGTTATCGGCTTTTAGGTAAGTACTCGACTGGCAGAGTTATGGTTCTGGGCATAGACTCAAGGGTCTCCCAGGGGAGTCCCAGTCTACTTGCCAAGCCCTAAACTCCCCTTTTATTACATATAATGTACCCCTAAGGTAGGCCCTAGGTAGTCCTAGGTGCATGATGCTATGCAAGTAAAAGATAAGATATGTACTTTGGTGGTTTGCATGTCCTGTAAGTACCAAACAGTCTATTTCATTTTTCACTACTGTGAGGTCTACCTCTCTCATAGGTTAGCATTGGGTATTCCCCTATACTTTTTATTTGGTAATTCCATATCGGAGAGGAGTAGCTTTATTTATTTATTGAAATCCTACTTACTGGTGAGGTTGGATTTAACTTTACTATTTTAGAAATGCCACTTTTAGAGAGTGAACATTTCTCTGCACTTACTGCTCTATTTACCTGAAACCAGGCCCCAATACACGTCTGGATTGGGCTGGGTGACAGCAACATTTGTGCCTTCCCTGTAGAGAGCCACAACACAGGTTACTCAACTGCACCTGGGAGGTGAGCTCCGCTCCCCCTCCACCCACAATAGGTTCAAGAACGATAATTTATGTAAGTAAATACATTATAGCTACAGCTTATAATCATGTTAAATTAAATATTTTGTTGTTAGATGGTTTAAATATTTAAACCTCTGGTACATTTGGTAATTCTGTAAAAGCAGAACCCAACTGCCGTAACATTGCCAACCACAATGCCGTAACTTGGATTCGAACCAAGGTTGCTGCGGCCACAACGCAGAGTACTAACCACTATACGATCACGGCGAGCTACATGGGGTCAATGCCATACACTAACATGGAGAATTTATAATTTGGAACACTCAGGGCTTCTCCTGTGATAGGCTGGATGTATTCATTCCTTCCTCATTCCTCATACAGAGGCTGCGTCTCCTCAGTGGTTGATAGGCTGAAACCGTTTCCTGGCCGCCTGCTTGTGAACTGCCAGGAGTCAAAGATAACACATTACACTTGCTGGCCTGTGATGGGACACCAATGCAGAGAAACCCACTTGGCACAGACCTTCGATTCTGTCTATTAGACCTGCATCTTCCCTGCACCTTTCAAGCCATTTGTATGTGAAGCAAGAAAGAGTTAAGGAGTGATCCATCTACACTTTTATAGGGAGGATGCCGCCGTGAGCTCCTCCCAGCTAATCACACGAACAGCAGTAAAGTAATATAAATACACAGTTGAGGGCGGGCTGCAAGGTCATGTTTTTGAGTAATTATTGAAACTGACCTCAGTGGCTCATTAGCAGAGCTGCGGCTAATGACTGGTTCCAAATCATGATGAAGCAAGCACCATGGCTCGTAGGGGACCCACAACACGCTTTTCTTAGCTCACTGAATTAAAGTATAAACTTCCGCCGTGTGTGAGTGGTAAAGGCTTGTTAATATGGTTCCTTTTCCAATTCAAGTCTGACAACAAGAGGCAGAAACCACGTGGCTTCGAAAGCTCTGGATTTTAGCCACCAACCACAGAGAAAGAGAGAACTGGCAGTATGAGAGTTGGAGAAAACAGGAGCGGGAGCAAGGAGCTCAAATGAGATTAATGGCGCGTAAATAGAGAGCGTAAAGGAACAGTTACACAGCTAAGAAAAGGGAAAGAAAGACTAAGGAAAAAAACACAGAAAGAGCCTGTAGATGAAATTCTCTTCCTGGGACAGCAGATTAAGAGAAATTACATAGGGAGAGGTTAAGCATGTAACACGGGGGAGAATAAAAAAGAAAATGCAGTTTTATGAAGTGTGTTTGCCAAATCCAGCCAGCACTTTTGTTCTATTTCTCTCTTTGCATCTTTTATTGGTAAAGTAAGTTTCAAGTGCATGCCCAGGTATGATTGAGAGAGCAATGGTATAATAATTTGAAGCGTTTACACCAGTGCTAAAGTAGGAAGAGAGATGTAGCAAAGACATGAAAGAGGTAGCGATAATAAATATGTGGAGAGGCAATAGTGACACAAAAATAAGCCACCTATTTATAAAACTGAAATTGAAGAAATACTAAAGGTTAACTTCTAAAATTGTAGCCGATAATAACAAGATTCTCGTTGTTGGCTGGATTCGAACCTGCGCGGGGCGACCCCAATGGATTTCAAGTCCATCGCCTTAACCACTCGGCCACAACAACTTACTGTAAGCTGCATGCAAATATTTTGTTTGAAAGTATTCAAGTTGTCCCACATCAGAGTAGTGATATTCTGCAATGCGCTTTTTAAAAACAATGTTTTTTTCATCATGCACGTTCTGTCCTAAAAACAAAAATTGCATGAGTATATCTCTGGATCTGTAAAAGGATACGCTTGCATGCAAACTCTCATGTGGCACTCAATATTTTGGACCCTGTTGCACTCTGTTTTTGCGCTGCTTTTAGTCTACGACCCATATTACAGAAGTCTACCATCTCTGAGTATTTGTGACTCCTTTGTAAGTACCTTATCTTTAATCCTTGAAGAGCTCTATAATAAATGGGTCCGTCAAAGATTGCTTGAATGGAAGATAAAAGAAGGCCCACTTGTCTCACCAAATGCCGTAGAGAAACCTGATGTTTTACTCACGTAATCCTCAGTTAATTTTTGTTAGACATGGCATCCTTAAGGTGGCCTACCAGCGACCTTTTTGCTTTTCACCTCACGTTTTGCTCTATCTTTATGTTGGCCTTAGGACTCTAATCACTTTATCTCTACTGTGAGAAAGTGGCTCTGTATATACTGTTCCCAAAAAGACCCAGTGTGCACAGAGTCCTCAGTGCCCAGAGGTTTGACAGAGGCTAAAGTTTGATATAACCTTACTCTCTAAAGTGGTAGCTTGCTCGAGCAGTAAGGCAGTATCCGAGGACAGTGTAAAGCATTTGTTGTACACACTCAGTCAGCAAATGGTCTCACACACTCAAGAACTGAACTCTAGGCCAATGGTTTGTATAAAAAATATATAGTTGTTTTATTTTAGAACCAACAATAGGTATCAAAATATACTTTCTCAGAATAAGATGCTTTAGTTAAAAACTTTGCAATAGGCAATTGACTTTTGCAGGTAATAGTTACAGTTTATTGCAATAGGAAACACAATTTCAAATACAATAATACATTGAGCTCAATGGGAATTTTAAGTTATATGCAATTAATTACTTTCAGGATTACTTTTCTAAATCCAGGACTGGATCCTAGATTCAGTCCTGGGACAGTTCTTGGAAACAAGTGAGTAAATTCGTTTTAGTAACTGTTGTGATTTTCAAGCAATATTTTGCTATTTTAAAAGTTGACACGTAGAAATTTTTTCTGATCAAATTACCAATGTTATCCTATGGAAGGAAATTCACTTAGCAGGTAGGTGGGGTTATGGTTACTTTTTCTATGTCAGTGTTGGATCCTAGATCCAGCACTACTGTACCACCTGTAAGCAGTTGAGAAACTGCGTTTAAGTTATACAAGCGATTTTTAAGGAATATTTATAAGTTTGCAAAATCGACACTTAGAAGAAATTTTACAGAAAAACAGTCAATGGTTTCCTATGGAAGAAAATTCAAGTTACGGGTAAAGTACATTCTCGTTACTTTGGTAATTCAGTGCTGGGCTCCTAGGCTCAGTACTGGGACATCTATCTAAAACAGGTAAGCAATTACGTTTTCACAATTGGTACGATTTTTAAAGAATATTTGTAAGTTTCAAAAATCGACACTTAGAAACTTTGTCAGCAAAAAGCAAGCAATGATATCCTATGGAAGCAAATTCGAGTTACTGGTAAGTACGGTTAAAATTACTTTTCAGGGTCAGTACTGAGCTACAAGATGCAGCACTGAGGTCTCTCCTGATAACAGGTGAGTAAATCAGAATTCGTTGTTCGGCTGATTTTAGATGAATATTTTAAAGTTCCAAAACTCCACACTTAGAAGAAATTCCAAGTGGAACCAGTCAATGTTAGCCTATGGAAGAGAAGTGAGTTATCGGCTTTTAGGTAAGTACTCGACTGGCAGAGTTATGGTTCTGGGCATAGACTCAAGGGTCTCCCAGGGGAGTCCCAGTCTACTTGCCAAGCCCTAAACTCCCCTTTTATTACATATAATTTACCCCTAAGGTAGGCCCTAGGTAGTCCTAGGTGCATGATGCTATGCAAGTAAAAGATAAGATATGTACTTTGGTGGTTTGCATGTCCTGTAAGTACCAAACAGTCTATTTCATTTTTCACTACTGTGTGGTCTACCTCTCTCATAGGTTAGCATTGGGTATTCCCCTATACTTTTTATTTGGTAATTCCATATTGGAGAGGAGTAGCTTTATTTATTTATTGAAAATCCTACTTACTGGTGAGGTTGGATTTAACTTTACTATTTTAGAAATGCCACTTTTAGAGAGTGAACATTTCTCTGCACTTACTGCTCTATTTACCTGAAACCAGGCCCCAATACACGTCTGGATTGGGCTGGGTGACAGCAACATTTGTGCCTTCCCTGTAGAGAGCCACAACACAGGTTACTCAACTGCACCTGGGGGGTGAGCTCCGCTCCCCCTCCACCCACAATAGGTTCAAGAACGATAATTTATGTAAGTAAATATATTATAGCTACAGCTTATAATCATGTTAAATTAAATATTTTGTTGTTAGATGGTTTAAATATTTAAACCTCTGGTACATTTGGTAATTCTGTAAAAGCAGAACCCAACTGCCGTAACATTGCCAACCACAATGCCGTAACTTGGATTCGAACCAAGGTTGCTGCGGCCACAACGCAGAGTACTAACCACTATACGATCACGGTGAGCTACATGGGGTCAATGCCATACACTAACATGGAGAATTTATAATTTGGAACACTCAGGGCTGCTCCTGTGATAGGCTGGATGTATTCATTGCTTCCTCATTCCTCATATAGAGGCTGCGTCTCCTCAGTGGTTGATAGGCTGAAACCGTTTCCTGGCCGCCTGCTTGTGAACTGCCAGGAGTCAAAGATAACACATTACACTTGCGGGCCTGTGATGGGACACCAATGCAGAGAAACCCACTTGGCACAGACCTTCTAGTCTGTCTATTAGACCTGCATCTTCCCTGCACCTTTCAAGCCATTTGTATGTGAAGCAAGAAAGAGTTAAGGAGTGATCCATCCACACTTTTATAGGGAGGATGCCGCCGTGAGCTCCTCCCAGCTAATCACACGAACAGCAGTAAAGTAATATAAATACACAGTTGAGGGCGGGCTGCAAGGTCATGTTTTTGAGTAATTATTGAAACTGACCTCAGTGGCTCATTAGCAGAGCTGCGGCTAATGACTGGTTCCAAATCATGATGAAGCAAGCACCATGGCTCGTAGGGGACCCACAACACGCTTTTCTTAGCTCACTGAATTAAAGTATAAACTTCCGCCGTGTGTGAGTGGTAAAGGCTTGTTAATATGGTTCCTTTTCCAATTCAAGTCTGACAACAAGAGGCAGAAACCACGTGGCTTCGAAAGCTCTGGATTTTAGCCACCAACCACAGAGAAAGAGAGAACTGGCAGTATGAGAGTTGGAGAAAACAGGAGCGGGAGCAAGGAGCTCAAATGAGATTAATGGCGCGTAAATAGAGAGCGTAAAGGAACAGTTACACAGCTAAGAAAAGGGAAAGAAAGACTAAGGAAAAAAACACAGAAAGAGCCTGTAGATGAAATTCTCTTCCTGGGACAGCAGATTAAGAGAAATTACATAGGGAGAGGTTAAGCATGTAACACTGGGGAGAATAAAAAAGAAAATGCAGTTTTATGAAGTGTGTTTGCCAAATCCAGCCAGCACTTTTGTTCTATTTCTCTCTTTGCATCTTTTATTGGTAAAGTAAGTTTCAAGTGCATGCCCAGGTATGATTGAGAGAGCAATGGTATAATAATTTGAAGCGTTTACACCAGTGCTAAAGTAGGAAGAGAGATGTAGCAAAGACATGAAAGAGGTAGCGATAATAAATATGTGGAGAGGCAATAGTGACACAAAAATAAGCCACCTATTTATAAAACTGAAATTGAAGAAATACTAAAGGTTAACTTCTGAAATTGTAGCCGATAATAACAAGATTCTCGTTGTTGGCAGGATTCGAACCTGCGCGGGGCGACCCCAATGGATTTCAAGTCCATCGCCTTAACCACTCGGCCACAACAACTTACTGTAAGCTGCATGCAAATATTTTGTTTGAAAGTATTCAAGTTGTCCCACATCAGAGTACTGATATTCTGCAATGCGCTTTTTAAAAAAATGTTTTTTTCATCATGCACGTTCTGTCCTAAAAACAAAAATTGCATGAGTATATCTCTGGATCTGTAAAAGGATACGCTTGCATGCAAACTCTCATGTGGCACTCAATATTTTGGACCCTGTTGCTCTCTGTTTTTGCGCTGCTTTTAGTCTACGACCCATATTACAGAAGTCTACCATCTCTGAGTATTTGTGACTCCTTTGTAAGTACTTTATCTTTAATCCTTGAAGAGCTCTATAATAAATGGGTCCGTCAAAGATTGCTTGAATGGAAGATAAAAGAAGGCCCACTTGTCTCACCAAATGCCGTAGAGAAACCTGATGTTTTACTCACGTAATCCTCAGTTAATTTTTGTTAGACATGGCATCCTTAAGGTGGCCTACCAGCGACCTTTTTGCTTTTCACCTCACGTTTTGCTCTATCTTTATGTTGGCCATAGGACTCTAATCACTTTATCACTACTGTGAGAAAGTGGCTCTGTATATACTGTTCCCAAAAAGGTACAGTGTGCACAGAGTCCTCAGTGCCCAGAGGTTTGACAGAGGCTAAAGTTTGATATAACCTTACTCTCTAAAGTGGTAGCTTGCTCGAGCAGTAAGGCAGTATCCGAGGACAGTGTAAAGCATTTGTTGTACACACTCAGTCAGCAAATGGTCTCACACACTCAAGAACTGAACTCTAGGCCAATGGTTTGTATAAAAAATATATCGTTGTTTTATTTTAGAACCAACAATAGGTATCAAAATATACTTTCTCAGAATAAGATGCTTTAGTTAAAAACTTTGCAATAGGCAATTGACTTTTGCAGGTAATAGTTACAGTTTATTGCAATAGGAAACACAATTTCAAATACAATAATACATTGAGTTCAATGGGAATTTTAAGTTATATGCAATTAATTACTTTCAGGATTACTTTTCTAAATCCAGGACTGGATCCTAGATTCAGTCCTGGGACAGTTCTTGGAAACAAGTGAGTAAATTCGTTTTAGTAACTGTTGTGATTTTCAAGCAATATTTTGCTATTTTAAAAGTTGACACTTAGAAATTTTTTCTGATCAAATTACCAATGTTATCCTATGGAAGGAAATTCACTTAGCAGGTAGGTGGGGTTATGGTTACTTTTTCTATGTCAGTGTTGGATCCTAGATCCAGCACTACTGTACCACCTGTAAGCAGTTGAGAAACTGCGTTTAAGTTATACAAGCGATTTTTAAGGAATATTTATAAGTTTGCAAAATCGACACTTAGAAGAAATTTTACAGAAAAACAGTCAATGGTTTCCTATGGAAGAAAATTCAAGTTACGGGTAAAGTACATTCTCGTTACTTTGGTAATTCAGTGCTGGGCTCCTAGGCTCAGTACTGGGACATCTATCTAAAACAGGTAAGCAATTACGTTTTCACAATTGGTACGATTTTTAAAGAATATTTGTAAGTTTCAAAAATCGACACTTAGAAACTTTGTCAGCAAAAAGCAAGCAATGATATCCTATGGAAGAAAATTCGAGTTACTGGTAAGTACGGTTAAAATTACTTTTCAGGGTCAGTACTGAGCTACAAGATGCAGCACTGAGGTCTCTCCTGATAACAGGTGAGTAAATCAGAATTCGTTGTTCGGCTGATTTTAGATGAATATTTTAAAGTTCCAAAACTCCACACTTAGAAGAAATTCCAAGTAGAACCAGTCAACGTTAGCCTATGGAAGAGAAGTGAGTTATCGGCTTTTAGGTAAGTACTCGACTGGCAGAGTTATGGTTCTGGGCATAGACTCAAGGGTCTCCCAGGGGAGTCCCAGTCTACTTGCCAAGCCCTGAACTCCCCTTTTATTACATATAATTTACCCCTAAGGTAGGCCCTAGGTAGTCCTAGGTGCATGATGCTATGCAAGTAAAAGATAAGATATGTACTTTGGTGGTTTGCATGTCCTGTAAGTACCAAACAGTCTATTTCATTTTTCACTACTGTGAGGTCTACCTCTCTCATAGGTTAGCATTGGGTATTCCCCTATACTTTTTATTTGGTAATTCCATATCGGAGAGGAGTAGCTTTATTTATTTATTGAAAATCCTACTTACTGGTGAGGTTGGATTTAACTTTACTATTTTAGAAATGCCACTTTTAGAGAGTGAACATTTCTCTGCACTTACTGCTCTATTTACCTGAAACCAGGCCCCAATACACGTCTGGATTGGGCTGGGTGACAGCAACATTTGTGCCTTCCCTGTAGAGAGCCACAACACAGGTTACTCAACTGCACCTGGGGGGTGAGCTCCGCTCCCCCTCCACCCACAATAGGTTCAAGAACGATAATTTATGTAAGTAAATACATTATAGCTACAGCTTATAATCATGTTAAATTAAATATTTTGTTGTTAGATGGTTTAAATATTTAAACCTCTGGTACATTTGGTAATTCTGTAAAAGCAGAACCCAACTGCCCTAACATTGCCAACCACAATGCCGTAACTTGGATTCGAACCAAGGTTGCTGCGGCCACAACGCAGAGTACTAACCACTATACGATCACGGCGAGCTACATGGAGTCAATGCCATACACTAACATGGAGAATTTATAATTTGGAACACTCAGGGCTGCTCCTGTGATAGGCTGGATGTATTCATTGCTTCCTCATTCCTCATACAGAGGCTGCGTCTCCTCAGTGGTTGATAGGCTGAAACCGTTTCCTGGCCGCCTGCTTGTGAACTGCCAGGAGTCAAAGATAACACATTACACTTGCGGGCCTGTGATGGGACACCAATGCAGAGAAACCCACTTGGCACATACCTTCTAGTCTGTCTATTAGACCTGCATCTTCCCTGCACCTTTCAAGCCATTTGTATGTGAAACAAGAAAGAGTTAAGGAGTGATCCATCCACACTTTCATAGGGAGGATGCCGCCGTGAGCTCCTCCCAGCTAATCACACGAACAGCAGTAAAGTAATATAAATACACAGTTGAGGGCGGGCTGCAAGGTCATGTTTTTGAGTAATTATTGAAACTGACCTCAGTGGCTCATTAGCAGAGCTGCGGCTAATGACTGGTTCCAAATCATGATGAAGCAAGCACCATGGCTCGTAGGGGACCCACAACACGCTTTTCTTAGCTCACTGAATTAAAGTATAAACTTCCGCCGTCTGTGAGTGGTAAAGGCTTGTTAATATGGTTCCTTTTCCAATTCAAGTCTGACAACAAGAGGCAGAAACCACGTGGCTTCGAAAGCTCTGGATTTTAGCCACCAACCACAGAGAAAGAGAGAACTGGCAGTATGAGAGTTGGAGAAAACAGGAGCGGGAGCAAGGAGCTCAAATGAGATTAATGGCGCGTAAATAGAGAGCGTAAAGGAACAGTTACACAGCTAAGAAAAGGGAAAGAAAGACTAAGGAAAAAAACACAGAAAGAGCCTGTAGATGAAATTCTCTTCCTGGGACAGCAGATTAAAAGAAATTACATAGGGAGAGGTTAAGCATGTAACACGGGGGAGAATAAAAAAGAAAATGCAGTTTTATGAAGTGTGTTTGCCAAATCCAGCCAGCACTTTTGTTCTATTTCTCTCTTTGCATCTTTTATTGGTAAAGTAAGTTTCAAGTGCATGCCCAGGTATGATTGAGAGAGCAATGGTATAATAATTTGAAGCGTTTACACCAGTGCTAAAGTAGGAAGAGAGATGTAGCAAAGACATGAAAGAGGTAGCGATAATAAATATGTGGAGAGGCAATAGTGACACAAAAATAAGCCACCTATTTATAAAACTGAAATTGAAGAAATACTAAAGGTTAACTTCTGAAATTGTAGCCGATAATAACAAGATTCTCGTTGTTGGCAGGATTCGAACCTGCGCGGGGAGACCCCAATGGATTTCAAGTCCATCGCCTTAACCACTCGGCCACAACAACTTACTGTAAGCTGCATGCAAATATTTTGTTTGAAAGTATTCAAGTTGTCCCACATCAAAGTACTGATATTCTGCAATGCGCTTTTTAAAAACAATGTTTTTTTCATCATGCACGTTCTGTCCTAAAAACAAAAATTGCATGAGTATATCTCTGGATCTGTAAAAGGATACGCTTGCATGCAAACTCTCATGTGGCACTCAATTTTTTGGACCCTGTTGCACTCTGTTTTTGCGCTGCTTTTAGTCTACGACCCAAATTACAGAAGTCTACCATCTCTGAGTATTTGTGACTCCTTTGTAAGTACCTTATCTTTAATCCTTGAGAGCTCTATAATAAATGGGTCCGTCAAAGATTGCTTGAATGGAAGATAAAAGAAGGCCCACTTGTCTCACCAAATGCCGTAGAGAAACCTGATGTTTTACTCACGTAATCCTCAGTTAATTTTTGTTAGACATGGCATCCTTAAGGTGGCCTACCAGCGACCTTTTTGCTTTTCACCTCACGTTTTGCTCGATCTTTATGTTGCCCTTAGGACTCTAATCACTTTATCACTACTGTGAGAAAGTGGCTCTGTATATACTGTTCCCAAAAAGGTACAGTGTGCACAGAGTCCTCAGTGCCCAGAGGTTTGACAGAGGCTAAAGTTTGATATAACCTTACTCTCTAAAGTGGTAGCTTGCTCGAGCAGTAAGGCAGTATCCGAGGACAGTGTAAAGCATTTGTTGTACACACTCAGTCAGCAAATGGTCTCACACACTCAAGAACTGAACTCTAGGCCAATGGTTTGTATAAAAAATATATAGTTGTTTTATTTTAGAACCAACAATAGGTATCAAAATATACTTTCTCAGAATAAGATGCTTTAGTTAAAAACTTTGCAATAGGCAATTGACTTTTGCAGGTAATAGTTACAGTTTATTGCAATAGGAAACACAATTTCAAATACAATAATACATTGAGCTCAATGGGAATTTTAAGTTATATGCAATTAATTACTTTCAGGATTACTTTTCTAAATCCAGGACTGGATCCTAGATTCAGTCCTGGGACAGTTCTTGGAAACAAGTGAGTAAATTCGTTTTAGTAACTGTTGTGATTTTCAAGCAATATTTTGCTATTTTAAAAGTTGACACTTAGAAATTTTTTCTGATCAAATTACCAATGTTATCCTATGGAAGGAAATTGACTTAGCAGGTAGGTGGGGTTATGGTTACTTTTTCTATGTCAGTGTTGGATCCTAGATCCAGCACTACTGTACCACCTGTAAGCAGTTGAGAAACTGCGTTTAAGTTATACAAGCGATTTTTAAGGAATATTTATAAGTTTGCAAAATCGACACTTAGAAGAAATTTTACAGAAAAACAGTCAATGGTTTCCTATGGAAGAAAATTCAAGTTACGGGTAAAGTACATTCTCGTTACTTTGGTAATTCAGTGCTGGGCTCCTAGGCTCAGTACTGGGACATCTATCTAAAACAGGTAAGCAATTACGTTTTCACAATTGGTACGATTTTTAAAGAATATTTGTAAGTTTCAAAAATCGACACTTAGAAACTTTGTCAGCAAAAAGCAAGCAATGATATCCTATGGAAGAAAATTCGAGTTACTGGTAAGTACGGTTAAAATTACTTTTCAGGGTCAGTACTGAGCTACAAGATGCAGCACTGAGGTCTCTCCTGATAACAGGTGAGTAAATCAGAATTCGTTGTTCGGCTGATTTTAGATGAATATTTTAAAGTTCCGAAACTCCACACTTAGAAGAAATTCCAAGTGGAACCAGTCAATGTTAGCCTATGGAAGAGAAGTGAGTTATCGGCTTTTAGGTAAGTACTCGACTGGCAGAGTTATGGTTCTGGGCATAGACTCAAGGGTCTCCCAGGGGAGTCCCAGTCTACTTGCCAAGCCCTAAACTCCCCTTTTATTACATATAATTTACCCCTAAGGTAGGCCCTAGGTAGTCCTAGGTGCATGATGCTATGCAAGTAAAAGATAAGATATGTACTTTGGTGGTTTGCATGTCCTGTAAGTACCAAACAGTCTATTTCATTTTTCACTACTGTGAGGTCTACCTCTCTCATAGGTTCCCATTGGGTATTCCCCTATACTTTTTATTTGGTAATTCCATATCGGAGAGGAGTAGCTTTATTTATTTATTGAAAATCCTACTTACTGGTGAGGTTGGATTTAACTTTACTATTTTAGAAATGCCACTTTTAGAGAGTGAACATTTCTCTGCACTTACTGCTCTATTTACCTGAAACCAGGCCCCAATACACGTCTGGATTGGGCTGGGTGACAGCAACATTTGTGCCTTCCCTGTAGAGAGCCACAACACAGGTTACTCAACTGCACCTGGGGGGTGAGCTCCGCTGCCCCTCCACCCACAATAGGTTCAAGAACGATAATTTATGTAAGTAAATACATTATAGCTACAGCTTATAATCATGTTAAATTAAATATTTTGTTGTTAGATGGTTTAAATATTTAAACCTCTGGTACATTTGGTAATTCTGTAAAAGCAGAACCCAACTGCCGTAACATTGCCAACCACAATGCCGTGACTTGGATTCGAACCAAGGTTGCTGCGGCCACAACGCAGAGTACTAACCACTATACGATCACGGCGAGCTACATGGGGTCAATGCCATACACTAACATGGAGAATTTATAATTTGGAACACTCAGGGCTGCTCCTGTGATAGGCTGGATGTATTCATTGCTTCCTCATTCCTCATACAGAGGCTGCGTCTCCTCAGTGGTTGATAGGCTGAAACCGTTTCCTGGCCGCCTGCTTGTGAACTGCCAGGAGTCAAAGATAACACATTACACTTGCGGGCCTGTGATGGGACACCAATGCAGAGAAACCCACTTGGCACAGACCTTCTAGTCTGTCTATTAGACCTGCATCTTCCCTGCACCTTTCAAGCCATTTGTATGTGAAGCAAGAAAGAGTTAAGGAGTGATCCATCCACACTTTTATAGGGAGGATGCCGCCGTGAGCTCCTCCCAGCTAATCACACGAACAGCAGTAAAGTAATAGAAATACACAGTTGAGGGCGGGCTGCAAGGTCATGTTTTTGAGTAATTATTGAAACTGACCTCAGTGGCTCATTAGCAGAGCTGCGGCTAATGACTGGTTCCAAATCATGATGAAGCAAGCACCATGGCTCATAGGGGACCCACAACACGCTTTTCTTAGCTCACTGAATTAAAGTATAAACTTCCGCTGTGTGTGAGTGGTAAAGGCTTGTTAATATGGTTCCTTTTCCAATTCAAGTCTGACAACAAGAGGCAGAAACCACGTGGCTTCGAAAGCTCTGGATTTTAGCCACCAACCACAGAGAAAGAGAGAACTGGCAGTATGAGAGTTGGAGAAAACAGGAGCGGGAGCAAGGAGCTCAAATGAGATTAATGGCGCGTAAATAGAGAGCGTAAAGGAACAGTTACACAGCTAAGAAAAGGGAAAGAAAGACTAAGGAAAAAAACACAGAAAGAGCCTGTAGATGAAATTCTCTTCCTGGGACAGCAGATTAAGAGAAATTACATAGGGAGAGGTTAAGCATGTAACACGGGGGAGAATAAAAAAGAAAATGCAGTTTTATGAAGTGTGTTTGCCAAATCCAGCCAGCACTTTTGTTCTATTTCTCTCTTTGCATCTTTTATTGGTAAAGTAAGTTTCAAGTGCATGCCCAGGTATGATTGAGAGAGCAATGGTATAATAATTTGAAGCGTTTACACCAGTGCTAAAGTAGGAAGAGAGATGTAGCAAAGACATGAAAGAGGTAGCGATAATAAATATGTGGAGAGGCAATAGTGACACAAAAATAAGCCACCTATTTATAAAACTGAAATTGAAGAAATACTAAAGGTTAACTTCTGAAATTGTAGCCGATAATAACAAGATTCTCGTTGTTGGCAGGATTCGAACCTGCGCGGAGCGACCCTAATGGATTTCAAGTCCATCGCCTTAACCACTCGGCCACAAAAACTTACTGTAAGCTGCATGCAAATATTTTGTTTGAAAGTATTCAAGTTGTCCCACATCAAAGTACTGATATTCTGCAATGCGCTTTTTAAAAACAATGTTTTTTTCATCATGCACGTTCTGTCCTAAAAACAAAAATTGCATGAGTATATCTCTGGATCTGTAAAAGGATACGCTTGCATGCAAACTCTCATGTGGCACTCAATTTTTTGGACCCTGTTGCACTCTGTTTTTGCGCTGCTTTTAGTCTACGACCCATATTACAGAAGTCTACCATCTCTGAGTGTTTGTGACTCCTTTGTAAGTACCTTATCTTTAATCCTTGAAGAGCTCTATAATAAATGGGTCCGTCAAAGATTGCTTGAATGGAAGATAAAAGAAGGCCCACTTGTCTCACCAAATGCCGTAGAGAAACCTGATGTTTTACTCACGTAATCCTCAGTTAATTTTTGTTAGACATGGCATCCTTAAGGTGGCCTACCAGCGACCTTTTTGCTTTTCACCTCACGTTTTGCTCTATCTTTATGTTGGCCTTAGGACTCTAATCACTTTATCACTACTGTGAGAAAGTGGCTCTGTATATACTGTTCCCAAAAAGGTACAGTGTGCACAGAGTCCTCAGTGCCCAGAGGTTTGACAGAGGCTAAAGTTTGATATAACCTTACTCTCTAAAGTGGTAGCTTGCTCGAGCAGTAAGGCAGTATCCGAGGACAGTGTAAAGCATTTGTTGTACACACTCAGTCAGCAAATGGTCTCACACACTCAAGAACTGAACTCTAGGCCAATGGTTTGTATAAAAAATATATCGTTGTTTTATTTTAGAACCAACAATAGGTATCAAAATATACTTTCTCAGAATAAGATGCTTTAGTTAAAAACTTTGCAATAGGCAATTGACTTTTGCAGGTAATAGTTACAGTTTATTGCAATAGGAAACACAATTTCAAATACAATAATACATTGAGCTCAATGGGAATTTTAAGTTATATGCAATTAATTACTTTCAGTATTACTTTTCTAAATCCAGGACTGGATCCTAGATTCAGTCCTGGGACAGTTCTTGGAAACAAGTGAGTAAATTCGTTTTAGTAACTGTTGTGATTTTCAAGCAATATTTTGCTATTTTAAAAGTTGACACTTAGAAATTTTTTCTGATCAAATTACCAATGTTATCCTATGGAAGGAAATTCACTTAGCAGGTAGGTGGGGTTATGGTTACTTTTTCTATGTCAGTGTTGGATCCTAGATCCAGCACTACTGTACCACCTGTAAGCAGTTGAGAAACTGCGTTTAAGTTATACAAGCGATTTTTAAGGAATATTTATAAGTTTGCAAAATCGACACTTAGAAGAAATTTTACAGAAAAACAGTCAATGGTTTCCTATGGAAGAAAATTCAAGTTACGGGTAAAGTACATTCTCGTTACTTTGGTAATTCAGTGCTGGGCTCCTAGGCTCAGTACTGGGACATCTATCTAAAACAGGTAAGCAATTACGTTTTCACAATTGGTACGATTTTTAAAGAATATTTGTAAGTTTCAAAAATCGAAACTTAGAAATTTTGTCAGCAAAAAGCAAGCAATGATATCCTATGGAAGAAAATTTGAGTTACTGGTAAGTACGGTTAAAATTACTTTTCAGGGTCAGTACTGAGCTACAAGATGCAGCACTGAGGTCTCTCCTGATAACAGGTGAGTAAATCAGAATTCGTTGTTCGGCTGATTTTAGATGAATATTTTAAAGTTCCAAAACTCCACACTTAGAAGAAATTCCAAGTGGAACCAGTCAATGTTAGCCTATGGAAGAGAAGTGAGTTATCGGCTTTTAGGTAAGTACTCGACTGGCAGAGTTATGGTTCTGGGCATAGACTCAAGGGTCTCCCAGGGGAGTCCCAGTCTACTTGCCAAGCCCTAAACTCCCCTTTTATTACATATAATTTACCCCTAAGGTAGGCCCTAGGTAGTCCTAGGTGCATGATGCTATGCAAGTAAAAGATAAGATATGTACTTTGGTGGTTTGCATGTCCTGTAAGTACCAAACAGTCTATTTCATTTTTCACTACTGTGAGGTCTTCCTCTCTCATAGGTTAGCATTGGGTATTCCCCTATACTTTTTATTTGGTAATTCCATATCGGAGAGGAGTAGCTTTATTTATTTATTGAAAATCCTACTTACTGGTGAGGTTGGATTTAACTTTCCTATTTTAGAAATGCCACTTTTAGAGAGTGAACATTTCTCTGCACTTACTGCTCTATTTACCTGAAACCAGGCCCCAATACACGTCTGGATTGGGCTGGGTGACAGCAACATTTGTGCCTTCCCTGTAGAGAGCCACAACACAGGTTACTCAACTGCACCTGGGGGGTGAGCTCCGCTCCCCCTCCACCCACAATAGGTTCAAGAACGATAATTTATGTAAGTAAATACATTATAGCTACAGCTTATAATCATGTTAAATTAAATATTTTGTTGTTAGATGGTTTAAATATTTAAACCTCTGGTACATTTGGTAATTCTGTAAAAGCAGAACCCAACTGCCGTAACATTGCCAACCACAATGCCGTAATTTGGATTCGAACCAAGGTTGCTGCGGCCACAACGCAGAGTACTAACCACTACACAATCACGGCGAGCTACATGGGGTCAATGCCATACACTAACATGGAGAATTTATAATTTGGAACACTCAGGGCTGCTCCTGTGATAGGCTGGATGTATTCATTGCTTCCTCATTCCTCATACAGAGGCTGCATCTCCTCAGTGGTTGATAGGCTGAAACCGTTTCCTGGCCGCCTGCTTGTGAACTGCCAGGAGTCAAAGATAACACATTACACTTGCGGGCCTGTGATGGGACACCAATGCAGAGAAACCCACTTGGCACAGACCTTCTAGTCTGTCTATTAGACCTGGATCTTCCCTGCACCTTTCAAGCCATTTGTATGTGAAGCAAGAAAGAGTTAAGGAGTGATCCATCCACACTTTTATAGGGAGGATGCCGCCGTGAGCTCCTCCCAGCTAATCACACGAACAGCAGTAAAGTAATAGAAATACACAGTTGAGGGCGGGCTGCAAGGTCATGTTTTTGAGTAATTATTGAAACTGACCTCAGTGGCTCATTAGCAGAGCTGCGGCTAATGACTGGTTCCAAATCATGATGAAGCAAGCACCATGGCTCGTAGGGGACCCACAACACGCTTTTCTTAGCTCACTGAATTAAAGTATAAACTTCCGCCGTGTGTGAGTGGTAAAGGCTTGTTAATATGGTTCCTTTTCCAATTCAAGTCTGACAACAAGAGGCAGAAACCACGTGGCTTCGAAAGCTCTGGATTTTAGCCACCAACCACAGAGAAAGAGAGAACTGGCAGTATGAGAGTTGGAGAAAACAGGAGCGGGAGCAAGGAGCTCAAATGAGATTAATGGCGCGTAAATAGAGAGCGTAAAGGAACAGTTACACAGCTAAGAAAAGGGAAAGAAAGACTAAGGAAAAAAACACAGAAAGAGCCTGTAGATGAAATTCTCTTCCTGGGACAGCAGATTAAGAGAAATTACATAGGGAGAGGTTAAGCATGTAACACGGGGGAGAATAAAAAAGAAAATGCAGTTTTATGAAGTGTGTTTGCCAAATCCAGCCAGCACTTTTGTTCTATTTCTCTCTTTGCATCTTTTATTGGTAAAGTAAGTTTCAAGTGCATGCCCAGGTATGATTGAGAGAGCAATGGTATAATAATTTGAAGCGTTTACACCAGTGCTAAAGTAGGAAGAGAGATGTAGCAAAGACATGAAAGAGGTAGCGATAATAAATATGTGGAGAGGCAATAGTGACACAAAAATAAGCCACCTATTTATAAAACTGAAATTGAAGAAATACTAAAGGTTAACTTCTGAAATTGTAGCCAATAATAACAAGATTCTCGTTGTTGGCAGGATTCGAACCTGCGCGGGGAGACCCCAATGGATTTCAAGTCCATCGCCTTAACCACTCGGCCACAACAACTTACTGTAAGCTGCATGCAAATATTTTGTTTGAAAGTATTCAAGTTGTCCCACATCAGAGTACTGATATTCTGCAATGCGCTTTTTAAAAACAATGTTTTTTTCATCATGCACGTTCTGTCCTAAAAACAAAAATTGCATGAGTATATCTCTGGATCTGTAAAAGGATACGCTTGCATGCAAACTCTCATGTGGCACTCAATTTTTTGGACCCTGTTGCACTCTGTTTTTGCGCTGCTTTTAGTCTAAGACCCATATTACAGAAGTCTACCATCTCTGAGTATTTGTGACTCCTTTGTAAGTACCTTATCTTTAATCCTTGAAGAGCTCTATAATAAATGGGTCCGTCAAAGATTGCTTGAATGGAAGATAAAAGAAGGCCCACTTGTCTCACCAAATGCCGTAGAGAAACCTGATGTTTTACTCACGTAATCCTCAGTTAATTTTTGTTAGACATGGCATCCTTAAGGTGGCCTACCAGCGACCTTTTTGCTTTTCACCTCACGTTTTGCTCTATCTTTATGTTGGCCTTAGGACTCTAATCACTTTATCACTACTGTGAGAAAGTGGCTCTGTATATACTGTTCCCAAAAAGGTACAGTGTGCACAGAGTCCTCAGTGCCCAGAGGTTTGACAGAGGCTAAAGTTTGATATAACCTTACTCTCTAAAGTGGTAGCTTGCTCGAGCAGTAAGGCAGTATCCGAGGACAGTGTAAAGCATTTGTTGTACACACTCAGTCAGCAAATGGTCTCACACACTCAAGAACTGAACTCTAGGCCAATGGTTTGTATAAAAAATATATCGTTGTTTTATTTTAGAACCAACAATAGGTATCAAAATATACTTTCTCAGAATAAGATGCTTTAGTTAAAAACTTTGCAATAGGCAATTGAATTTTGCAGGTAATAGTTACAGTTTATTGCAATAGGAAACACAATTTCAAATACAATAATACATTGAGCTCAATGGGAATTTTAAGTTATATGCAATTAATTACTTTCAGGATTACTTTTCTAAATCCAGGACTGGATCCTAGATTCAGTCCTGGGACAGTTCTTGGAAACAAGTGAGTAAATTCGTTTTAGTAACTGTTGTGATTTTCAAGCAATATTTTGCTATTTTAA
The DNA here is from genome assembly GCF_964204655.1 of Triturus cristatus. Lineage (NCBI taxonomy): Eukaryota > Metazoa > Chordata > Amphibia > Caudata > Salamandridae > Triturus > Triturus cristatus. The sequence goes on from NC_140595.1 coordinate 719,941,337, forward strand.
AAGTTGACACTTAGAAATATTTTCTGATCAAATTACCAATGTTATCCTATGGAAGGAAATTCACTTAGCAGGTAGGTGGGGTCATGGTTACTTTTTCTATGTCAGTGTTGGATCCTAGATCCAGCACTACTGTACCACCTGTAAGCAGTTGAGAAACTGCGTTTAAGTTATACAAGCGATTTTTAAGGAATATTTATAAGTTTGCAAAATCGACACTTAGAAGAAATTTTACAGAAAAACAGTCAATGGTTTCCTATGGAAGAAAATTCAAGTTACGGGTAAAGTACATTCTCGTTACTTTGGTAATTCAGTGCTGGGCTCCTAGGCTCAGTACTGGGACATCTATCTAAAACAGGTAAGCAATTACGTTCTCACAATTGGTACGATTTTTAAAGAATATTTGTAAGTTTCAAAAATCGACACTTAGAAACTTTGTCAGCAAAAAGCAAGCAATGATATCCTATGGAAGAAAATTCGAGTTACTGGTAAGTACGGTTAAAATTACTTTTCAGGGTCAGTACTGAGCTACAAGATGCAGCACTGAGGTCTCTCCTGATAACAGGTGAGTAAATCAGAATTCGTTGTTCGGCTGATTTTAGATGAATATTTTAAAGTTCCAAAACTCCACACTTAGAAGAAATTCCAAGTGGAACCAGTCAATGTTAGCCTATGGAAGAGAAGTGAGTTATCGGCTTTTAGGTAAGTACTCGACTGGCAGAGTTATGGTTCTGGGCATAGACTCAAGGGTCTCCCAGGGGAGTCCCAGTCTACTTGCCAAGCCCTAAACTCCCCTTTTATTACATATAATTTACCCCTAAGGTAGGCCCTAGGTAGTCCTAGGTGCATGATGCTATGCAAGTAAAAGATAAGATATGTACTTTGGTGGTTTGCATGTCCTGTAAGTACCAAACAGTCTATTTCATTTTTCACTACTGTGAGGTCTACCTCTCTCATAGGTTAGCATTGGGTATTCCCCTATACTTTTTATTTGGTAATTCCATATCGGAGAGGAGTAGCTTTATTTATTTATTGAAAATCCTACTTACTGGTGAGGTTGGATTTAACTTTACTATTTTAGAAATGCCACTTTTAGAGAGTGAACATTTCTCTGCACTTACTGCTCTATTTACCTGAAACCAGGCCCCAATACACGTCTGGATTGGGCTGGGTGACAGCAACATTTGTGCCTTCCCTGTAGAGAGCCACATCACAGGTTACTCAACTGCACCTGGGGGGTGAGCTCCGCTCCCCCTCCACCCACAATAGGTTCAAGAACGATAATTTATGTAAGTAAATACATTATAGCTACAGCTTATAATCATGTTAAATTAAATATTTTGTTGTTAGATGGTTTAAATATTTAAACCTCTGGTACATTTGGTAATTCTGTAAAAGCAGAACCCAACTGCCGTAACATTGCCAACCACAATGCCGTAATTTGGATTCGAACCAAGGTTGCTGCGGCCACAACGCAGAGTACTAACCACTACACAATCACGGCGAGCTACATGGGGTCAATGCCATACACTAACATGGAGAATTTATAATTTGGAACACTCAGGGCTGCTCCTGTGATAGGCTGGATGTATTCATTGCTTCCTCATTCCTCATACAGAGGCTGCGTCTCCTCAGTGGTTGATAGGCTGAAACCGTTTCCTGGCCGCCTGCTTGTGAACTGCCAGGAGTCAAAGATAACACATTACACTTGCGGGCCTGTGATGGGACAACAATGCAGAGAAACCCACTTGGCACAGACCTTCTAGTCTGTCTATTAGACCTGCATCTTCCCTGCACCTTTCAAGCCATTTGTATGTGAAGCAAGAAAGAGTTAAGGAGTGATCCATCCACACTTTTATAGGGAGGATGCCGCCGTGAGCTCCTCCCAGCTAATCACACGAACAGCAGTAAAGTAATAGAAATACACAGTTGAGGGCGGGCTGCAAGGTCATGTTTTTGAGTAATTATTGAAACTGACCTCAGTGGCTCATTAGCAGAGCTGCGGCTAATGACTGGTTCCAAATCATGATGAAGCAAGCACCATGGCTCGTAGGGGACCCACAACACGCTTTTCTTAGCTCACTGAATTAAAGTATAAACTTCCGCCGTGTGTGAGTGGTAAAGGCTTGTTAATATGGTTCCTTTTCCAATTCAAGTCTGACAACAAGAGGCAGAAACCACGTGGCTTCGAAAGCTCTGGATTTTAGCCACCAACCACAGAGAAAGAGAGAACTGGCAGTATGAGAGTTGGAGAAAACAGGAGCGGGAGCAAGGAGCTCAAATGAGATTAATGGCGCGTAAATAGAGAGCGTAAAGGAACAGTTACACAGCTAAGAAAAGGGAAAGAAAGACTAAGGAAAAAAACACAGAAAGAGCCTGTAGATGAAATTCTCTTCCTGGGACAGCAGATTAAGAGAAATTACATAGGGAGAGGTTAAGCATGTAACACGGGGGAGAATAAAAAAGAAAATGCAGTTTTATGAAGTGTGTTTGCCAAATCCAGCCAGCACTTTTGTTCTATTTCTCTCTTTGCATCTTTTATTGGTAAAGTAAGTTTCAAGTGCATGCCCAGGTATGATTGAGAGAGCAATGGTATAATAATTTGAAGCGTTTACACCAGTGCTAAAGTAGGAAGAGAGATGTAGCAAAGACATGATAGAGGTAGCGATAATAAATATGTGGAGAGGCAATAGTGACACAAAAATAAGCCACCTATTTATAAAACTGAAATTGAAGAAATACTAAAGGTTAACTTCTGAAATTGTAGCCGATAATAACAAGATTCTCGTTGTTGGCAGGATTCGAACCTGCGCGGGGAGACCCCAATGGATTTCAAGTCCATCGCCTTAACCACTCGGCCACAACAACTTACTGTAAGCTGCATGCAAATATTTTGTTTGAAAGTATTCAAGTTGTCCCACATCAGAGTACTGATATTCTGCAATGCGCTTTTTAAAAACAATGTTTTTTTCATCATGCACGTTCTGTCCTAAAAACAAAAATTGCATGAGTATATCTCTGGATCTGTAAAAGGATACGCTTGCATGCAAACTCTCATGTGGCACTCAATTTTTTGGACCCTGTTGCACTCTGTTTTTGCGCTGCTTTTAGTCTACGACCCATATTACAGAAGTCTACCATCTCTGAGTATTTGTGACTCCTTTGTAAGTACCTTATCTTTAATCCTTGAAGAGCTCTATAATAAATGGGTCCGTCAAAGATTGCTTGAATGGAAGATAAAAGAAGGCCCACTTGTCTCACCAAATGCCGTAGAGAAACCTGATGTTTTACTCACGTAATCCTCAGTTAATTTTTGTTAGACATGGCATCCTTAAGGTGGCCTACCAGCGACCTTTTTGCTTTTCACCTCACGTTTTGCTCTATCTTTATGTTGGCCTTAGGACTCTAATCACTTTATCACTACTGTGAGAAAGTGGCTCTGTATATACTGTTCCCAAAAAGGTACAGTGTGCACAGAGTCCTCAGTGCCCAGAGGTTTGACAGAGGCTAAAGTTTGATATAACCTTACTCTCTAAAGTGGTAGCTTGCTCGAGCAGTAAGGCAGTATCCGAGGACAGTGTAAAGCATTTGTTGTACACACTCAGTCAGCAAATGGTCTCACACACTCAAGAACTGAACTCTAGGCCAATGGTTTGTATAAAAAATATATAGTTGTTTTATTTTAGAACCAACAATAGGTATCAAAATATACTTTCTCAGAATAAGATGCTTTAGTTAAAAACTTTGCAATAGGCAATTGAATTTTGCAGGTAATAGTTACAGTTTATTGCAATAGGAAACACAATTTCAAATACAATAATACATTGAGCTCAATGGGAATTTTAAGTTATATGCAATTAATTACTTTCAGGATTACTTTTCTAAATCCAGGACTGGATCCTAGATTCAGTCCTGGGACAGTTCTTGGAAACAAGTGAGTAAATTCGTTTTAGTAACTGTTGTGATTTTCAAGCAATATTTTGCTATTTTAAAAGTTGACACTTAGAAATTTTTTCTGATCAAATTACCAATGTTATCCTATGGAAGGAAATTCACTTAGCAGGTAGGTGGGGTTATGGTTACTTTTTCTATGTCAGTGTTGGATCCTAGATCCAGCACTACTGTACCACCTGTAAGCAGTTGAGAAACTGCGTTTAAGTTATACAAGCGATTTTTAAGGAATATTTATAAGTTTGCAAAATCGACACTTAGAAGAAATTTTACAGAAAAACAGTCAATGGTTTCCTATGGAAGAAAATTCAAGTTACGGGTAAAGTACATTCTCGTTACTTTGGTAATTCAGTGCTGGGCTCCTAGGCTCAGTACTGGGACATCTATCTAAAACAGGTAAGCAATTACGTTTTCACAATTGGTACGATTTTTAAAGAATATTTGTAAGTTTCAAAAATCGACACTTAGAAACTTTGTCAGCAAAAAGCAAGCAATGATATCCTATGGAAGAAAATTCGAGTTACTGGTAAGTACGGTTAAAATTACTTTTCAGGGTCAGTACTGAGCTACAAGATGCAGCACTGAGGTCTCTCCTGATAACAGGTGAGTAAATCAGAATTCGTTGTTCGGCTGATTTTAGATGAATATTTTAAAGTTCCAAAACTCCACACTTAGAAGAAATTCCAAGTGGAACCAGTCAATGTTAGCCTATGGAAGAGAAGTGAGTTATCGGCTTTTAGGTAAGTACTCGACTGGCAGAGTTATGGTTCTGGGCATAGACTCAAGGGTCTCCCAGGGGAGTCCCAGTCTACTTGCCAAGCCCTAAACTCCCCTTTTATTACATATAATTTACCCCTAAGGTAGGCCCTAGGTAGTCCTAGGTGCATGATGCTATGCAAGTAAAAGATAAGATATGTACTTTGGTGGTTTGCATGTCCTGTAAGTACCAAACAGTCTATTTCATTATTCACTACTGTGAGGTCTACCTCTCTCATAGGTTAGCATTGGGTATTCCCCTATACTTTTTATTTGGTAATTCCATATCGGAGAGGAGTAGCTTTATTTATTTATTGAAAATCCTACTTACTGGTGAGGTTGGATTTAACTTTACTATTTTAGAAATGCCACTTTTAGAGAGTGAACATTTCTCTGCACTTACTGCTCTATTTACCTGAAACCAGGCCCCAATACACATCTGGATTGCGCTGGGTGACAGCAACATTTGTGCCTTCCCTGTAGAGAGCCACAACACAGGTTACTCAACTGCACCTGGGGGGTGAGCTCCGCTCCCCCTCCACCCACAATAGGTTCAAGAACGATAATTTATGTAAGTAAATACATTATAGCTACAGCTTATAATCATGTTAAATTAAATATTTTGTTGTTAGATGGTTTAAATATTTAAACCTCTGGTACATTTGGTAATTCTGTAAAAGCAGAACCCAACTGCCGTAACATTGCCAACCACAATGCCGTAATTTGGATTCGAACCAAGGTTGCTGCGGCCACAACGCATAGTACTAACCACTATACGATCACGGCGAGCTACATGGGGTCAATGCCATACACTAACATGGAGAATTTATAATTTGGAACACTCAGGGCTGCTCCTGTGATAGGCTGGATGTATTCATTCCTTCCTCATTCCTCATACAGAGGCTGCGTCTCCTCCGTGGTTGATAGGCTGAAACCGTTTCCTGGCCGCCTGCTTGTGAACTGCCAGGAGTCAAAGATAACACATTACACTTGCGGGCCTGTGATGGGACACCAATGCAGAGAAACCCACTTGGCACAGACCTTCGATTCTGTCTATTAGACCTGCATCTTCCCTGCACCTTTCAAGCCATTTGTATGTGAAGCAAGAAAGAGTTAAGGAGTGATCCATCTACACTTTTATAGGGAGGATGCCGCCGTGAGCTCCTCCCAGCTAATCACACGAACAGCAGTAAAGTAATATAAATACACAGTTGAGGGCGGGCTGCAAGGTCATGTTTTTGAGTAATTATTGAAACTGACCTCAGTGGCTCATTAGCAGAGCTGCGGCTAATGACTGGTTCCAAATCATGATGAAGCAAGCACCATGGCTCGTAGGGGACCCACAACACGCTTTTCTTAGCTCACTGAATTAAAGTATAAACTTCCGCCGTGTGAGAGTGGTAAAGGCTTGTTAATATGGTTCCTTTTCCAATTCAAGTCTGACAACAAGAGGCAGAAACCACGTGGCTTCGAAAGCTCTGGATTTTAGCCACCAACCACAGAGAAAGAGAGAACTGGCAGTATGAGAGTTGGAGAAAACAGGAGCGGGAGCAAGGAGCTCAAATGAGATTAATGGCGCGTAAATAGAGAGCGTAAAGGAACAGTTACACAGCTAAGAAAAGGGAAAGAAAGACTAAGGAAAAAAACACAGAAAGAGCCTGTAGATGAAATTCTCTTCCTGGGACAGCAGATTAAGAGAAATTACATAGGGAGAGGTTAAGCATGTAACACGGGGGAGAATAAAAAAGAAAATGCAGTTTTATGAAGTGTGTTTGCCAAATCCAGCCAGCACTTTTGTTCTATTTCTCTCTTTGCATCTTTTATTGGTAAAGTAAGTTTCAAGTGCATGCCCAGGTATGATTGAGAGAGCAATGGTATAATAATTTGAAGCGTTTACACCAGTGCTAAAGTAGGAAGAGAGAGGTAGCAAAGACATGATAGAGGTAGCGATAATAAATATGTGGAGAGGCAATAGTGACACAAAAATAAGCCACCTATTTATAAAACTGAAATTGAAGAAATACTAAAGGTTAACTTCTGAAATTGTAGCCGATAATAACAAGATTCTTGTTGTTGGCAGGATTCGAACCTGCGCGGGGAGACCCCAATGGATTTCAAGTCCATCGCCTTAACCACTCGGCCACAACAACTTACTGTAAGCTGCATGCAAATATTTTGTTTGAAAGTATTCAAGTTGTCCCACATCAGAGTACTGATATTCTGCAATGCGCTTTTTAAAAACAATGTTTTTTTCATCATGCACGTTCTGTCCTAAAAACAAAAATTGCATGAGTATATCTCTGGATCTGTAAAAGGATACGCTTGCATGCAAACTCTCATGTGGCACTCAATTTTTTGGACCCTGTTGCACTCTGTTTTTGCGCTGCTTTTAGTCTACGACCCATATTACAGAAGTCTACCATCTCTGAGTATTTGTGACTCCTTTGTAAGTACCTTATCTTTAATCCTTGAAGAGCTCTATAATAAATGGGTCCGTCAAAGATTGCTTGAATGGAAGATAAAAGAAGGCCCACTTGTCTCACCAAATGCCGTAGAGAAACCTGATGTTTTACTCACGTAATCCTCAGTTAATTTTTGTTAGACATGGCATCCTTAAGGTGGCCTACCAGCGACCTTTTTGCTTTTCACCTCACGTTTTGCTCTATCTTTATGTTGGCCTTAGGACTCTAATCACTTTATCACTACTGTGAGAAAGTGGCTCTGTATATACTGTTCCCAAAAAGGTACAGTGTGCACAGAGTCCTCAGTGCCCAGAGGTTTGACAGAGGCTAAAGTTTGATATAACCTTACTCTCTAAAGTGGTAGCTTGCTCGAGCAGTAAGGCAGTATCCGAGGACAGTGTAAAGCATTTGTTGTACACACTCAGTCAGCAAATGGTCTCACACACTCAAGAACTGAACTCTAGGCCAATGGTTTGTATAAAAAATATATCGTTGTTTTATTTTAGAACCAACAATAGGTATCAAAATATACTTTCTCAGAATAAGATGCTTTAGTTAAAAACTTTGCAATAGGCAATTGACTTTTGCAGGTAATAGTTACAGTTTATTGCAATAGGAAACACAATTTCAAATACAATAATACATTGAGCTCAATGGGAATTTTAAGTTATATGCAATTAATTACTTTCAGGATTACTTTTCTAAATCCAGGACTGGATCCTAGATTCAGTCCTGGGACAGTTCTTGGAAACAAGTGAGTAAATTCGTTTTAGTAACTGTTGTGATTTTCAAGCAATATTTTGCTATTTTAAAAGTTGACACTTAGAAATTTTTTCTGATCAAATTACCAATTTTATCCTATGGAAGGAAATTCACTTAGCAGGTAGGTGGGGTTATGGTTACTTTTTCTATGTCAGTGTTGGATCCTAGATCCAGCACTACTGTACCACCTGTAAGCAGTTGAGAAACTGCGTTTAAGTTATACAAGCGATTTTTAAGGAATATTTATAAGTTTGCAAAATCGACACTTAGAAGAAATTTTCCAGAAAAACAGTCAATGGTTTCCTATGGAAGAAAATTCAAGTTACGGGTAAAGTACATTCTCGTTACTTTGGTAATTCAGTGCTGGGCTCCTAGGCTCAGTACTGGGACATCTATCTAAAACAGGTAAGCAATTACGTTTTCACAATTGGTACGATTTTTAAAGAATATTTGTAAGTTTCAAAAATCGACACTTAGAAACTTTGTCAGCAAAAAGCAAGCAATGATATCCTATGGAAGAAAATTCGAGTTACTGGTAAGTACGGTTAAAATTACTTTTCAGGGTCAGTACTGAGCTACAAGATGCAGCACTGAGGTCTCTCCTGATAACAGGTGAGTAAATCAGAATTCGTTGTTCGGCTGATTTTAGATGAATATTTTAAAGTTCCAAAACTCCACACTTAGAAGAAATTCCAAGTGGAACCAGTCAATGTTAGCCTATGGAAGAGAAGTGAGTTATCGGCTTTTAGGTAAGTACTCGACTGGCAGAGTTATGGTTCTGGGCATAGACTCAAGGGTCTCCCAGGGGAGTCCCAGTCTACTTGCCAAGCCCTAAACTCCCCTTTTATTACATATAATTTACCCCTAAGGTAGGCCCTAGGTAGTCCTAGGTGCATGATGCTATGCAAGTAAAAGATAAGATATGTACTTTGGTGGTTTGCATGTCCTGTAAGTACCAAACAGTCTATTTCATTTTTCACTACTGTGAGGTCTACCTCTCTCATAGGTTAGCATTGGGTATTCCCCTATACTTTTTATTTGGTAATTCCATATCGGAGAGGAGTAGCTTTATTTATTTATTGAAAATCCTACTTACTGGTGAGGTTGGATTTAACTTTACTATTTTAGAAATGCCACTTTTAGAGAGTGAACATTTCTCTGCACTTACTGCTCTATTTACCTGAAACCAGGCCCCAATACACATCTGGATTGCGCTGGGTGACAGCAACATTTGTGCCTTCCCTGTAGAGAGCCACAACACAGGTTACTCAACTGCACCTGGGGGGTGAGCTCCGCTCCCCCTCCACCCACAATAGGTTCAAGAACGATAATTTATGTAAGTAAATACATTATAGCTACAGCTTATAATCATGTTAAATTAAATATTTTGTTGTTAGATGGTTTAAATATTTAAACCTCTGGTACATTTGGTAATTCTGTAAAAGCAGAACCCAACTGCCGTAACATTGCCAACCACAATGCCGTAATTTGGATTCGAACCAAGGTTGCTGCGGCCACAACGCAGAGTACTAACCACTATACGATCACGGCGAGCTACATGGGGTCAATGCCATACACTAACATGGAGAATTTATAATTTGGAACACTCAGGGCTGCTCCTGTGATAGGCTGGATGTATTCATTCCTTCCTCATTCCTCATACAGAGGCTGCGTCTCCTCAGTGGTTGATAGGCTGAAACCGTTTCCTGGCCGCCTGCTTGTGAACTGCCAGGAGTCAAAGATAACACATTACACTTGCGGGCCTGTGATGGGACACCAATGCAGAGAAACCCACTTGGCACAGACCTTCGATTCTGTCTATTAGACCTGCATCTTCCCTGCACCTTTCAAGCCATTTGTTTGTGAAGCAAGAAAGAGTTAAGGAGTGATCCATCTACACTTTTATAGGGAGGATGCCGCCGTGAGCTCCTCCCAGCTAATCACACGAACAGCAGTAAAGTAATATAAATACACAGTTGAGGGCGGGCTGCAAGGTCATGTTTTTGAGTAATTATTGAAACTGACCTCAGTGGCTCATTAGCAGAGCTGCGGCTAATGACTGGTTCCAAATCATGATGAAGCAAGCACCATGGCTTGTAGGGGACCCACAACACGCTTTTCTTAGCTCACTGAATTAAAGTATAAACTTCCGCCGTGTGTGAGTGGTAAAGGCTTGTTAATAAGGTTCCTTTTCCAATTCAAGTCTGACAACAAGAGGCAGAAACCACGTGGCTTCGAAAGCTCTGGATTTTAGCCACCAACCACAGAGAAAGAGAGAACTGGCAGTATGAGAGTTGGAGAAAACTGGAGCGGGAGCAAGGAGCTCAAATGAGATTAATGGCGCGTAAATAGAGAGCGTAAAGGAACAGTTACACAGCTAAGAAAAGGGAAAGAAAGACTAAGGAAAAAAACACAGAAAGAGCCTGTAGATGAAATTCTCTTCCTGGGACAGCAGATTAAGAGAAATTACATAGGGAGAGGTTAAGCATGTAACACGGGGGAGAATAAAAAAGAAAATGCAGTTTTATGAAGTGTGTTTGCCAAATCCAGCCAGCACTTTTGTTCTATTTCTCTCTTTGCATCTTTTATTGGTAAAGTAAGTTTCAAGTGCATGCCCAGGTATGATTGAGAGAGCAATGGTATAATAATTTGAAGCGTTTACACCAGTGCTAAAGTAGGAAGAGAGATGTAGCAAAGACATGATAGAGGTAGCGATAATAAATATGTGGAGAGGCAATAGTGACACAAAAATAAGCCACCTATTTATAAAACTGAAATTGAAGAAATACTAAAGGTTAACTTCTGAAATTGTAGCCGATAATAACAAGATTCTCGTTGTTGGCAGGATTCGAACCTGCGCGGGGAGACCCCAATGGATTTCAAGTACATCGCCTTAACCACTCGGCCACAACAACTTACTGTAAGCTACATGCAAATATTTTGTTTGAAAGTATTCAAGTTGTCCCACATCAGAGTACTGATATTCTGCAATGCGCTTTTTAAAAACAATGTTTTTTTCATCATGCACGTTCTGTCCTAAAAACAAAAATTGCATGAGTATATCTCTGGATCTGTAAAAGGATACGCTTGCATGCAAACTCTCATGTGGCACTCAATTTTTTGGACCCTGTTGCACTCTGTTTTTGCGCTGCTTTTAGTCTACGACCCATATTACAGAAGTCTACCATCTCTGAGTATTTGTGACTCCTTTGTAAGTACCTTATCTTTAATCCTTGAAGAGCTCTATAATAAATGGGTCCGTCAAAGATTGCTTGAATGGAAGATAAAAGAAGGCCCACTTGTCTCACCAAATGCCGTAGAGAAACCTGATGTTTTACTCACGTAATCCTCAGTTAATTTTTGTTAGACATGGCATCCTTAAGGTGGCCTACCAGCGACCTTTTTGCTTTTCACCTCACGTTTTGCTCTATCTTTATGTTGGCCTTAGGACTCTAATCACTTTATCACTACTGTGAGAAAGTGGCTCTGTATATACTGTTCCCAAAAAGGTACAGTGTGCACAGAGTCCTCAGTGCCCAGAGGTTTGACAGAGGCTAAAGTTTGATATAACCTTACTCTCTAAAGTGGTAGCTTGCTCGAGCAGTAAGGCAGTATCCGAGGACAGTGTAAAGCATTTGTTGTACACACTCAGTCAGCAAATGGTCTCACACACTCAAGAACTGAACTCTAGGCCAATGGTTTGTATAAAAAATATATCGTTGTTTTATTTTAGAACCAACAATAGGTATCAAAATATACTTTCTCAGAATAAGATGCTTTAGTTAAAAACTTTGCAATAGGCAATTGACTTTTGCAGGTAATAGTTGCAGTTTATCGCAATAGGAAACACAATTTCAAATACAATAATACATTGAGCTCAATGGGAATTTTAAGTTATATGCAATTAATTACTTTCAGGATTACTTTTCTAAATCCAGGACTGGATCCTAGATTCAGTCCTGGGACAGTTCTTGGAAACAAGTGAGTAAATTCGTTTTAGTAACTGTTGTGATTTTCAAGCAATATTTTGCTATTTTAAAAGTTGACACTTAGAAATTTTTTCTGATCAAATTACCAATGTTATCCTATGGAAGGAAATTCACTTAGCAGGTAGGTGGGGTTATGGTTACTTTTTCTATGTCAGTGTTGGATCCTAGATCCAGCACTACTGTACCACCTGTAAGCAGTTGAAAAACTGCGTTCAAGTTATACAAGCGATTTTTAAGGAATATTTATAAGTTTGCAAAATCGACACTTAGAAGAAATTTTACAGAAAAACAGTCAATGGTTTCCTATGGAAGAAAATTCAAGTTACGGGTAAAGTACATTCTCGTTACTTTGGTAATTCAGTGCTGGGCTCCTAGGCTCAGTACTGGGACATCTATCTAAAACAGGTAAGCAATTACGTTTTCACAATTGGTACGATTTTTAAAGAATATTTGGAAGTTTCAAAAATCGACACTTAGAAACTTTGTCAGCAAAAAGCAAGCAATGATATCCTATGGAAGAAAATTCGAGTTACTGGTAAGTACGGTTAAAATTACTTTTCAGGGTCAGTACTGAGCTACAAGATGCAGCACTGAGGTCTCTCCTGATAACAGGTGAGTAAATCAGAATTCGTTGTTCGGCTGATTTTAGATGAATATTTTAAAGTTCCAAAACTCCACACTTAGAAGAAATTCCAAGTGGAACCAGTCAATTCTAGCCTATGGAAGAGAAGTGAGTTATCGGCTTTTAGGTAAGTACTCGACTGGCAGAGTTATGGTTCTGGGCATAGACTCAAGGGTCTCCCAGGGGAGTCCCAGTCTACTTGCCAAGCCCTAAACTCCCCTTTTATTACATATAATTTACCCCTAAGGTAGGCCCTAGGTAGTCCTAGGTGCATGATGCTATGCAAGTAAAAGATAAGATATGTACTTTGGTGGTTTGCATGTCCTGTAAGTACCAAACAGTCTATTTCATTTTTCACTACTGTGAGGTCTACCTCTCTCATAGGTTAGCATTGGGTATTCCCCTATACTTTTTATTTGGTAATTCCATATCGGAGAGGAGTAGCTTTATTTATTTATTGAAAATCCTACTTACTGGTGAGGTTGGATTTAACTTTACTATTTTAGAAATGCCACTTTTAGAGAGTGAACATTTCTCTGCACTTACTGCTCTATTTACCTGAAACCAGGCCCCAATACACATCTGGATTGCGCTGGGTGACAGCAACATTTGTGCCTTCCCTGTAGAGAGCCACAACACAGGTTACTCAACTGCACCTGGGGGGTGAGCTCCGCTCCCCCTCCACCCACAATAGGTTCAAGAACGATAATTTATGTAAGTAAATACATTATAGCTACAGCTTATAATCATGTTAAATTAAATATTTTGTTGTTAGATGGTTTAAATATTTAAACCTCTGGTACATTTGGTAATTCTGTAAAAGCAGAACCCAACTGCCGTAACATTGCCAACCACAATGCCGTAATTTGGATTCGAACCAAGGTTGCTGCGGCCACAACGCAGAGTACTAACCACTATACGATCACGGCGAGCTACATGGGGTCAATGCCATACACTAACATGGAGAATTTATAATTTGGAACACTCAGGGCTGCTCCTGTGATAGGCTGGATGTATTCATTCCTTCCTCATTCCTCATACAGAGGCTGCGTCTCCTCAGTGGTTGATAGGCTGAAACCGTTTCCTGGCCGCCTGCTTGTGAACTGCCAGGAGTCAAAGATAACACATTACACTTGCGGGCCTGTGATGGGACACCAATGCAGAGAAACCCACTTGGCACAGACCTTCGATTCTGTCTATTAGACCTGCATCTTCCCTGCACCTTTCAAGCCATTTGTATGTGAAGCAAGAAAGAGTTAAGGAGTGATCCATCTACACTTTTATAGGGAGGATGCCGCCGTGAGCTCCTCCCAGCTAATCACACGAACAGCAGTAAAGTAATATAAATACACAGTTGAGGGCGGGCTGCAAGGTCATGTTTTTGAGTAATTATTGAAACTGACCTCAGTGGCTCATTAGCAGAGCTGCGGCTAATGACTGGTTCCAAATCATGATGAAGCAAGCACCATGGCTTGTAGGGGACCCACAACACGCTTTTCTTAGCTCACTGAATTAAAGTATAAACTTCCGCCGTGTGTGAGTGGTAAAGGCTTGTTAATATGGTTCCTTTTCCAATTCAAGTCTGACAACAAGAGGCAGAAACCACGTGGCTTCGAAAGCTCTGGATTTTAGCCACCAACCACAGAGAAAGAGAGAACTGGCAGTATGAGAGTTGGAGAAAACAGGAGCGGGAGCAAGGAGCTCAAATGAGATTAATGGCGCGTAAATAGAGAGCGTAAAGGAACAGTTACACAGCTAAGAAAAGGGAAAGAAAGACTAAGGAAAAAAACACAGAAAGAGCCTGTAGATGAAATTCTCTTCCTGGGACAGCAGATTAAGAGAAATTACATAGGGAGAGGTTAAGCATGTAACACGGGGGAGAATAAAAAAGAAAATGCAGTTTTATGAAGTGTGTTTGCCAAATCCAGCCAGCACTTTTGTTCTATTTCTCTCTTTGCATCTTTTATTGGTAAAGTAAGTTTCAAGTGCATGCCCAGGTATGATTGAGAGAGCAATGGTATAATAATTTGAAGCGTTTACACCAGTGCTAAAGTAGGAAGAGAGATGTAGCAAAGACATGATAGAGGTAGCGATAATAAATATGTGGAGAGGCAATAGTGACACAAAAATAAGCCACCTATTTATAAAACTGAAATTGAAGAAATACTAAAGGTTAACTTCTGAAATTGTAGCCGATAATAACAAGATTCTCGTTGTTGGCAGGATTCGAACCTGCGCGGGGAGACCCCAATGGATTTCAAGTCCATCGCCTTAACCACTCGGCCACAACAACTTACTGTAAGCTGCATGCAAATATTTTGTTTGAAAGTATTCAAGTTGTCCCACATCAGAGTACTGATATTCTGCAATGCGCTTTTTAAAAACAATGTTTTTTTCATCATGCACGTTCTGTCCTAAAAACAAAAATTGCATGAGTATATCTCTGGATCTGTAAAAGGATACGCTTGCATGCAAACTCTCATGTGGCACTCAATTTTTTGGACCCTGTTGCACTCTGTTTTTGCGCTGCTTTTAGTCTACGACCCATATTACAGAAGTCTACCATCTCTGAGTATTTGTGACTCCTTTGTAAGTACCTTATCTTTAATCCTTGAAGAGCTCTATAATAAATGGGTCCGTCAAAGATTGCTTGAATGGAAGATAAAAGAAGGCCCACTTGTCTCACCAAATGCCGTAGAGAAACCTGATGTTTTACTCACGTAATCCTCAGTTAATTTTTGTTAGACATGGCATCCTTAAGGTGGCCTACCAGCGACCTTTTTGCTTTTCACCTCACGTTTTGCTCTATCTTTATGTTGGCCTTAGGACTCTAATCACTTTATCACTACTGTGAGAAAGTGGCTCTGTATATACTGTTCCCAAAAAGGTACAGTGTGCACAGAGTCCTCAGTGCCCAGAGGTTTGACAGAGGCTAAAGTTTGATATAACCTTACTCTCTAAAGTGGTAGCTTGCTCGAGCAGTAAGGCAGTATCCGAGGACAGTGTAAAGCATTTGTTGTACACACTCAGTCAGCAAATGGTCTCACACACTCAAGAACTGAACTCTAGGCCAATGGTTTGTATAAAAAATATATCGTTGTTTTATTTTAGAACCAACAATAGGTATCAAAATATACTTTCTCAGAATAAGATGCTTTAGTTAAAAACTTTGCAATAGGCAATTGACTTTTGCAGGTAATAGTTACAGTTTATTGCAATAGGAAACACAATTTCAAATACAATAATACATTGAGCTCAATGGGAATTTTAAGTTATATGCAATTAATTACTTTCAGGATTACTTTTCTAAATCCAGGACTGGATCCTAGATTCAGTCCTGGGACAGTTCTTGGAAACAAGTGAGTAAATTCGTTTTAGTAACTGTTGTGATTTTCAAGCAATATTTTGCTATTTTAAAAGTTGACACTTAGAAATTTTTTCTGATCAAATTACCAATGTTATCCTATGGAAGGAAATTCACTTAGCAGGTAGGTGGGGTTATGGTTACTTTTTCTATGTCAGTGTTGGATCCTAGATCCAGCACTACTGTACCACCTGTAAGCAGTTGAGAAACTGCGTTTAAGTTATACAAGCGATTTTTAAGCAATATTTATAAGTTTGCAAAATCGACACTTAGAAGAAATTTTACAGAAAAACAGTCAATGGTTTCCTATGGAAGAAAATTCAAGTTACGGGTAAAGTACATTCTCGTTACTTTGGTAATTCAGTGCTGGGCTCCTAGGCTCAGTACTGGGACATCTATCTAAAACAGGTAAGCAATTACGTTTTCACAATTTGTACGATTTTTAAAGAATATTTGGAAGTTTCAAAAATCGACACTTAGAAACTTTGTCAGCAAAAAGCAAGCAATGATATCCTATGGAAGAAAATTCGAGTTACTGGTAAGTACGGTTAAAATTACTTTTCAGGGTCAGTACTGAGCTACAAGATGCAGCACTGAGGTCTCTCCTGATAACAGGTGAGTAAATCAGAATTCGTTGTTCGGCTGATTTTAGATGAATATTTTAAAGTTCCAAAACTCCACACTTAGAAGAAATTCCAAGTGGAACCAGTCAATGTTAGCCTATGGAAGAGAAGTGAGTTATCGGCTTTTAGGTAAGTACTCGACTGGCAGAGTTATGGTTCTGGGCATAGACTCAAGGGTCTCCCAGGGGAGTCCCAGTCTACTTGCCAAGCCCTAAACTCCCCTTTTATTACATATAATTTACCCCTAAGGTAGGCCCTAGGTAGTCCTAGGTGCATGATGCTATGCAAGTAAAAGATAAGATATGTATTTTGGTGGTTTGCATGTCCTGTAAGTACCAAACAGTCTATTTCATTTTTCACTACTGTGAGGTCTACCTCTCTCATAGGTTAGCATTGGGTATTCCCCTATACTTTTTATTTGGTAATTCCATATCGGAGAGGAGTAGCTTTATTTATTTATTGAAAATCCTACTTACTGGTGAGGTTGGATTTAACTTTACTATTTTAGAAATGCCACTTTTAGAGAGTGAACATTTCTCTGCACTTACTGCTCTATTTACCTGAAACCAGGCCCCAATACACATCTGGATTGCGCTGGGTGACAGCAACATTTGTGCCTTCCCTGTAGAGAGCCACAACACAGGTTACTCAACTGCACCTGGGGGGTGAGCTCCGCTCCCCCTCCACCCACAATAGGTTCAAGAACGATAATTTATGTAAGTAAATACATTATAGCTACAGCTTATAATCATGTTAAATTAAATATTTTGTTGTTAGATGGTTTAAATATTTAAACCTCTGGTACATTTGGTAATTCTGTAAAAGCAGAACCCAACTGCCGTAACATTGCCAACCACAATGCCGTAATTTGGATTCGAACCAAGGTTGCTGCGGCCACAACGCAGAGTACTAACTACTATACGATCACGGCGAGCTACATGGGGTCAATGCCATACACTAACATGGAGAATTTATAATTTGGAACACTCAGGGCTGCTCCTGTGATAGGCTGGATGTATTCATTCCTTCCTCATTCCTCATACAGAGGCTGCGTCTCCTCAGTGGTTGATAGGCTGAAACCGTTTCCTGGCCGCCTGCTTGTGAACTGCCAGGAGTCAAAGATAACACATTACACTTGCGGGCCTGTGATGGGACACCAATGCAGAGAAACCCACTTGGCACAGACCTTCGATTCTGTCTATTAGACCTACATCTTCCCTGCACCTTTCAAGCCATTTGTATGTGAAGCAAGAAAGAGTTAAGGAGTGATCCATCTACACTTTTATAGGGAGGATGCCGCCGTGAGCTCCTCCCAGCTAATCACACGAACAGCAGTAAAGTAATATAAATACACAGTTGAGGGCGGGCTGCAAGGTCATGTTTTTGAGTAATTATTGAAACTGACCTCAGTGGCTCATTAGCAGAGCTGCGGCTAATGACTGGTTCCAAATCATGATGAAGCAAGCACCATGGCTCGTAGGGGACCCACAACACGCTTTTCTTAGCTCACTGAATTAAAGTATAAACTTCCGCCGTGTGTGAGTGGTAAAGGCTTGTTAATATGGTTCCTTTTCCAATTCAAGTCTGACAACAAGAGGCAGAAACCACGTGGCTTCGAAAGCTCTGGATTTTAGCCACCAACCACAGAGAAAGAGAGAACTGGCAGTATGAGAGTTGGAGAAAACAGGAGCGGGAGCAAGGAGCTCAAATGAGATTAATGGCGCATAAATAGAGAGCGTAAAGGAACAGTTACACAGCTAAGAAAAGGGAAAGAAAGACTAAGGAAAAAAACACAGAAAGAGCCTGTAGATGAAATTCTCTTCCTGGGACAGCAGATTAAGAGAAATTACATAGGGAGAGGTTAAGCATGTAACACGGGGGAGAATAAAAAAGAAAATGCAGTTTTATGAAGTGTGTTTGCCAAATCCAGCCAGCACTTTTGTTCTATTTCTCTCTTTGCATCTTTTATTGGTAAAGTAAGTTTCAAGTGCATGCCCAGGTATGATTGAGAGAGCAATGGTATAATAATTTGAAGCGTTTACACCAGTGCTAAAGTAGGAAGAGAGATGTAGCAAAGACATGATAGAGGTAGCGATAATAAATATGTGGAGAGGCAATAGTGACACAAAAATAAGCCACCTATTTATAAAACTGAAATTGAAGAAATACTAAAGGTTAACTTCTGAAATTGTAGCCGATAATAACAAGATTCTCGTTGTTGGCAGGATTCGAACCTGCGCGGGGAGACCCAATGGATTTCAAGTCCATCGCCTTAACCACTCGGCCACAACAACTTACTGTAAGCTACATGCAAATATTTTGTTTGAAAGTATTCAAGTTGTCCCACATCAGAGTACTGATATTCTGCAATGCGCTTTTTAAAAACAATGTTTTTTTCATCATGCACGTTCTGTCCTAAAAACAAAAATTGCATGAGTATATCTCTGGATCTGTAAAAGGATACGCTTGCATGCAAACTCTCATGTGGCACTCAATTTTTTGGACCCTGTTGCACTCTGTTTTTGCGCTGCTTTTAGTCTACGACCCATATTACAGAAGTCTACCATCTCTGAGTATTTGTGACTCCTTTGTAAGTACCTTATCTTTAATCCTTGAAGAGCTCTATAATAAATGGGTCCGTCAAAGATTGCTTGAATGGAAGATAAAAGAAGGCCCACTTGTCTCACCAAATGCCGTAGAGAAACCTGATGTTTTACTCACGTAATCCTCAGTTAATTTTTGTTAGACATGGCATCCTTAAGGTGGCCTACCAGCGACCTTTTTGCTTTTCACCTCACGTTTTGCTCTATCTTTATGTTGGCCTTAGGACTCTAATCACTTTATCACTACTGTGAGAAAGTGGCTCTGTATATACTGTTCCCAAAAAGGTACAGTGTGCACAGAGTCCTCAGTGCCCAGAGGTTTGACAGAGGCTAAAGTTTGATATAACCTTACTCTCTAAAGTGGTAGCTTGCTCGAGCAGTAAGGCAGTATCCGAGGACAGTGTAAAGCATTTGTTGTACACACTCAGTCAGCAAATGGTCTCACACACTCAAGAACTGAACTCTAGGCCAATGGTTTGTATAAAAAATATATCGTTGTTTTATTTTAGAACCAACAATAGGTATCAAAATATACTTTCTCAGAATAAGATGCTTTAGTTAAAAACTTTGCAATAGGCAATTGACTTTTGCAGGTAATAGTTACAGTTTATTGCAATAGGAAACACAATTTCAAATACAATAATACATTGAGCTCAATGGGAATTTTAAGTTATATGCAATTAATTACTTTCAGGATTACTTTTCTAAATCCAGGACTGGATCCTAGATTCAGTCCTGGGACAGTTCTTGGAAACAAGTGAGTAAATTCGTTTTAGTAACTGTTGTGATTTTCAAGCAATATTTTGCTATTTTAAAAGTTGACACTTAGAAATTTTTTCTGATCAAATTACCAATGTTATCCTATGGAAGGAAATTCACTTAGCAGGTAGGTGGGGTTATGGTTACTTTTTCTATGTCAGTGTTGGATCCTAGATCCAGCACTACTGTACCACCTGTAAGCAGTTGAGAAACTGCGTTCAAGTTATACAAGCGATTTTTAAGGAATATTTATAAGTTTGCAAAATCGACACTTAGAAGAAATTTTACAGAAAAACAGTCAATGGTTTCCTATGGAAGAAAATTCAAGTTACGGGTAAAGTACATTCTCGTTACTTTGGTAATTCAGTGCTGGGCTCCTAGGCTCAGTACTGGGACATCTATCTAAAACAGGTAAGCAATTACGTTTTCACAATTGGTACGATTTTTAAAGAATATTTGTAAGTTTCAAAAATCGACACTTAGAAACTTTGTCAGCAAAAAGCAAGCAATGATATCCTATGGAAGAAAATTCGAGTTACTGGTAAGTACGGTTAAAATTACTTTTCAGGGTCAGTACTGAGCTACAAGATGCAGCACTGAGGTCTCTCCTGATAACAGGTGAGTAAATCAGAATTCGTTGTTCGGCTGATTTTAGATGAATATTTTAAAGTTCCAAAACTCCACACTTAGAAGAAATTCCAAGTGGAACCAGTCAATGTTAGCCTATGGAAGAGAAGTGAGTTATCGGCTTTTAGGTAAGTACTCGACTGGCAGAGTTATGGTTCTGGGCATAGACTCAAGGGTCTCCCAGGGGAGTCCCAGTCTACTTGCCAAGCCCTAAACTCCCCTTTTATTACATATAATTTACCCCTAAGGTAGGCCCTAGGTAGTCCTAGGTGCATGATGCTATGCAAGTAAAAGATAAGATATGTACTTTGGTGGTTTGCATGTCCTGTAAGTACCAAACAGTCTATTTCATTTTTCACTACTGTGAGGTCTACCTCTCTCATAGGTTAGCATTGGGTATTCCCCTATACTTTTTATTTGGTAATTCCATATCGGAGAGGAGTAGCTTTATTTATTTATTGAAAATCCTACTTACTGGTGAGGTTGGATTTAACTTTACTATTTTAGAAATGCCACTTTTAGAGAGTGAACATTTCTCTGCACTTACTGCTCTATTTACCTGAAACCAGGCCCCAATACACATCTGGATTGCGCTGGGTGACAGCAACAATTGTGCCTTCCCTGTAGAGAGCCACAACACAGGTTACTCAACTGCACCTGGGGGTGAGCTCCGCTCCCCCTCCACCCACAATAGGTTCAAGAACGATAATTTATGTAAGTAAATACATTATAGCTACAGCTTATAATCATGTTAAATTAAATATTTTGTTGTTAGATGGTTTAAATATTTAAACCTCTGGTACATTTGGTAATTCTGTAAAAGCAGAACCCAACTGCCGTAACATTGCCAACCACAATGCCGTAATTTGGATTCGAACCAAGGTTGCTGCGGCCACAACGCAGAGTACTAACCACTATACGATCACGGCGAGCTACATGGGGTCAATGCCATACACTAACATGGAGAATTTATAATTTGGAACACTCAGGGCTGCTCCTGTGATAGGCTGGATGTATTCATTCCTTCCTCATTCCTCATACAGAGGCTGCGTCTCCTCAGTGGTTGATAGGCTGAAACCGTTTCCTGGCCGCCTGCTTGTGAACTGCCAGGAGTCAAAGATAACACATTACACTTGCGGGCCTGTGATGGGACACCAATGCAGAGAAACCCACTTGGCACAGACCTTCGATTCTGTCTATTAGACCTGCATCTTCCCTGCACCTTTCAAGCCATTTGTATGTGAAGCAAGAAAGAGTTAAGGAGTGATCCATCTACACTTTTATAGGGAGGATGCCGCCGTGAGCTCCTCCCAGCTAATCACACGAACAGCAGTAAAGTAATATAAATACACAGTTGAGGGCGGGCTGCAAGGTCATGTTTTTGAGTAATTATTGAAACTGACCTCAGTGGCTCATTAGCAGAGCTGCGGCTAATGACTGGTTCCAAATCATGATGAAGCAAGCACCATGGCTCGTAGGGGACCCACAACACGCTTTTCTTAGCTCACTGAATTAAAGTATAAACTTCCGCCGTGTGTGAGTGGTAAAGGCTTGTTAATATGGTTCCTTTTCCAATTCAAGTCTGACAACAAGAGGCAGAAACCACGTGGCTTCGAAAGCTCTGGATTTTAGCCACCAACCACAGAGAAAGAGAGAACTGGCAGTATGAGAGTTGGAGAAAACAGGAGCGGGAGCAAGGAGCTCAAATGAGATTAATGGCGCGTAAATAGAGAGCGTAAAGGAACAGTTACACAGCTAAGAAAAGGGAAAGAAAGACTAAGGAAAAAAACACAGAAAGAGCCTGTAGATGAAATTCTCTTCCTGGGACAGCAGATTAAGAGAAATTACATAGGGAGAGGTTAAGCATGTAACACGGGGGAGAATAAAAAAGAAAATGCAGTTTTATGAAGTGTGTTTGCCAAATCCAGCCAGCACTTTTGTTCTATTTCTCTCTTTGCATCTTTTATTGGTAAAGTAAGTTTCAAGTGCATGCCCAGGTATGATTGAGAGAGCAATGGTATAATAATTTGAAGCGTTTACACCAGTGCTAAAGTAGGAAGAGAGATGTAGCAAAGACATGATAGAGGTAGCAATAATAAATATGTGGAGAGGCAATAGTGACACAAAAATAAGCCACCTATTTATAAAACTGAAATTGAAGAAATACTATAGGTTAACTTCTGAAATTGTAGCCGATAATAACAAGATTCTCGTTGTTGGCAGGATTCGAACCTGCGCGGGGAGACCCCAATGGATTTCAAGTCCATCGCCTTACCCACTCGGCCACAACAACTTACTGTAAGCTGCATGCAAATATTTTGTTTGAAAGTATTCAAGTTGTCCCACATCAGAGTACTGATATTCTGCAATGCGCTTTTTAAAAACAATGTTTTTTTCATCATGCACGTTCTGTCCTAAAAACAAAAATTGCATGAGTATATCTCTGGATCTGTAAAAGGATACGCTTGCATGCAAACTCTCATGTGGCACTCAATTTTTTGGACCCTGTTGCACTCTGTTTTTGCGCTGCTTTTAGTCTACGACCCATATTACAGAAGTCTACCATCTCTGAGTATTTGTGACTCCTTTGTAAGTACCTTATCTTTAATCCTTGAAGAGCTCTATAATAAATGGGTCCGTCAAAGATTGCTTGAATGGAAGATAAAAGAAGGCCCACTTGTCTCACCAAATGCCGTAGAGAAACCTGATGTTTTACTCACGTAATCCTCAGTTAATTTTTGTTAGACATGGCATCCTTAAGGTGGCCTACCAGCGACCTTTTTGCTTTTCACCTCACGTTTTGCTCTATCTTTATGTTGGCCTTAGGACTCTAATCACTTTATCACTACTGTGAGAAAGTGGCTCTGTATATACTGTTCCCAAAAAGGTACCGTGTGCACAGAGTCCTCAGTGCCCAGAGGTTTGACAGAGGCTAAAGTTTGATATAACATTACTCTCTAAAGTGGTAGCTTGCTCGAGCAGTAAGGCAGTATCCGAGGACAGTGTAAAGCATTTGTTGTACACACTCAGTCAGCAAATGGTCTCACACACTCAAGAACTGAACTCTAGGCCAATGGTTTGTATAAAAAATATATCGTTGTTTTATTTTAGAACCAACAATAGGTATCAAAATATACTTTCTCAGAATAAGATGCTTTAGTTAAAAACTTTGCAATAGGCAATTGACTTTTGCAGGTAATAGTTACAGTTTATTGCAATAGGAAACACAATTTCAAATACAATAATACATTGAGCTCAATGGGAATTTTAAGTTATATGCAATTAATTACTTTCAGGATTACTTTTCTAAATCCAGGACTGGATCCTAGATTCAGTCCTGGGACAGTTCTTGGAAACAAGTGAGTAAATTCGTTTTAGTAACTGTTGTGATTTTCAAGCAATATTTTGCTATTTTAAAAGTTGACACTTAGAAATTTTTTCTGATCAAATTACCAATGTTATCCTATGGAAGGAAATTCACTTAGCAGGTAGGTGGGGTTATGGTTACTTTTTCTATGTCAGTGTTGGATCCTAGATCCAGCACTACTGTACCACCTGTAAGCAGTTGAGAAACTGCGTTTAAGTTATACAAGCGATTTTTAAGGAATATTTATAAGTTTGCAAAATCGACACTTAGAAGAAATTTTACAGAAAAACAGTCAATGGTTTCCTATGGAAGAAAATTCAAGTTACGGGTAAAGTACATTCTCGTTACTTTGGTAATTCAGTGCTGGGCTCCTAGGCTCAGTACTGGGACATCTATCTAAAACAGGTAAGCAATTACGTTTTCACAATTGGTACGATTTTTAAAGAATATTTGGAAGTTTCAAAAATCGACACTTAGAAACTTTGTCAGCAAAAAGCAAGCAATGATATCCTATGGAAGAAAATTCGAGTTACTGGTAAGTACGGTTAAAATTACTTTTCAGGGTCAGTACTGAGCTACAAGATGCAGCACTGAGGTCTCTCCTGATAACAGGTGAGTAAATCAGAATTCGTTGTTCGGCTGATTTTAGATGAATATTTTAAAGTTCCAAAACTCCACACTTAGAAGAAATTCCAAGTGGAACCAGTCAATGTTAGCCTATGGAAGAGAAGTGAGTTATCGGCTTTTAGGTAAGTACTCGACTGGCAGAGTTATGGTTCTGGGCATAGACTCAAGGGTCTCCCAGGGGAGTCCCAGTCTACTTGCCAAGCCCTAAACTCCCCTTTTATTACATATAATTTACCCCTAAGATAGGCCCTAGGTAGTCCTAGGTGCATGATGCTATGCAAGTAAAAGATAAGATATGTATTTTGGTGGTTTGCATGTCCTGTAAGTACCAAACAGTCTATTTCATTTTTCACTACTGTGAGGTCTACCTCTCTCATAGGTTAGCATTGGGTATTCCCCTATACTTTTTATTTGGTAATTCCATATCGGAGAGGAGTAGCTTTATTTATTTATTGAAAATCCTACTTACTGGTGAGGTTGGATTTAACTTTACTATTTTAGAAATGCCACTTTTAGAGAGTGAACATTTCTCTGCACTTACTGCTCTATTTACCTGAAACCAGGCCCCAATACACATCTGGATTGCGCTGGGTGACAGCAACATTTGTGCCTTCCCTGTAGAGAGCCACAACACAGGTTACTCAACTGCACCTGGGGGGTGAGCTCCGCTCCCCCTCCACCCACAATAGGTTCAAGAACGATAATTTATGTAAGTAAATACATTATAGCTACAGCTTATAATCATGTTAAATTAAATATTTTGTTGTTAGATGGTTTAAATATTTAAACCTCTGGTACATTTGGTAATTCTGTAAAAGCAGAACCCAACTGCCGTAACATTGCCAACCACAATGCCGTAATTTGGATTCGAACCAAGGTTGCTGCAGCCACAACGCAGAGTACTAACCACTATACGATCACGGCGAGCTACATGGGGTCAATGCCATACACTAACATGGAGAATTTATAATTTGGAACACTCAGGGCTGCTCCTGTGATAGGCTGGATGTATTCATTCCTTCCTCATTCCTCATACAGAGGCTGCGTCTCCTCAGTGGTTGATAGGCTGAAACCGTTTCCTGGCCGCCTGCTTGTGAACTGCCAGGAGTCAAAGATAACACATTACACTTGCGGGCCTGTGATGGGACACCAATGCAGAGAAACCTCTTGGCACAGACCTTCGATTCTGTCTATTAGACCTGCATCTTCCCTGCACCTTTCAAGCCATTTGTATGTGAAGCAAGAAAGAGTTAAGGAGTGATCCATCTACACTTTTATAGGGAGGATGCCGCCGTGAGCTCCTCCCAGCTAATCACACGAACAGCAGTAAAGTAATATAAATACACAGTTGAGGGCGGGCTGCAAGGTCATGTTTTTGAGTAATTATTGAAACTGACCTCAGTGGCTCATTAGCAGAGCTGCGGCTAATGACTGGTTCCAAATCATGATGAAGCAAGCACCATGGCTCGTAGGGGACCCACAACACGCTTTTCTTAGCTCACTGAATTAAAGTATAAACTTCCGCCGTGTGTGAGTGGTAAAGGCTTGTTAATATGGTTCCTTTTCCAATTCAAGTCTGACAACAAGAGGCAGAAACCACGTGGCTTCGAAAGCTCTGGATTTTAGCCACCAACCACAGAGAAAGAGAGAACTGGCAGTATGAGAGTTGGAGAAAACAGGAGCGGGAGCAAGGAGCTCAAATGAGATTAATGGCGCGTAAATAGAGAGCGTAAAGGAACAGTTACACAGCTAAGAAAAGGGAAAGAAAGACTAAGGAAAAAAACACAGAAAGAGCCTGTAGATGAAATTCTCTTCCTGGGACAGCAGATTAAGAGAAATTACATAGGGAGAGGTTAAGCATGTAACACGGGGGAGAATAAAAAAGAAAATGCAGTTTTATGAAGTGTGTTTGCCAAATCCAGCCAGCACTTTTGTTCTATTTCTCTCTTTGCATCTTTTATTGGTAAAGTAAGTTTCAAGTGCATGCCCAGGTATGATTGAGAGAGCAATGGTATAATAATTTGAAGCGTTTACACCAGTGCTAAAGTAGGAAGAGAGATGTAGCAAAGACATGATAGAGGTAGCGATAATAAATATGTGGAGAGGCAATAGTGACACAAAAATAAGCCACCTATTTATAAAACTGAAATTGAAGAAATACTAAAGGTTAACTTCTGAAATTGTAGCCGATAATAACAAGATTCTCGTTGTTGGCAGGATTCGAACCTGCGCGGGGAGACCCCAATGGATTTCAAGTCCATCGCCTTAACCACTCGGCCACAACAACTTACTGTAAGCTACATGCAAATATTTTGTTTGAAAGTATTCAAGTTGTCCCACATCAGAGTACTGATATTCTGCAATGCGCTTTTTAAAAACAATGTTTTTTTCATCATGCACGTTCTGTCCTAAAAACAAAAATTGCATGAGTATATCTCTGGATCTGTAAAAGGATACGCTTGCATGCAAACTCTCATGTGGCACTCAATTTTTTGGACCCTGTTGCACTCTGTTTTTGCGCTGCTTTTAGTCTATGACCCATATTACAGAAGTCTACCATCTCTGAGTATTTGTGACTCCTTTGTAAGTACCTTATCTTTAATCCTTGAAGAGCTCTATAATAAATGGGTCCGTCAAAGATTGCTTGAATGGAAGATAAAAGAAGGCCCACTTGTCTCACCAAATGCCGTAGAGAAACCTGATGTTTTACTCACGTAATCCTCAGTTAATTTTTGTTAGACATGGCATCCTTAAGGTGGCCTACCAGCGACCTTTTTGCTTTTCACCTCACGTTTTGCTCTATCTTTATGTTGGCCTTAGGACTCTAATCACTTTATCACTACTGTGAGAAAGTGGCTCTGTATATACTGTTCCCAAAAAGGTACAGTGTGCACAGAGTCCTCAGTGCCCAGAGGTTTGACAGAGGCTAAAGTTTGATATAACCTTACTCTCTAAAGTGGTAGCTTGCTCGAGCAGTAAGGCAGTATCCGAGGACAGTGTAAAGCATTTGTTGTACACACTCAGTCAGCAAATGGTCTCACACACTCAAGAACAGAACTCTAGGCCAATGGTTTGTATAAAAAATATATCGTTGTTTTATTTTAGAACCAACAATAGGTATCAAAATATACTTTCTCAGAATAAGATGCTTTAGTTAAAAACTTTGCAATAGGCAATTGACTTTTGCAGGTAATAGTTACAGTTTATTGCAATAGGAAACACAATTTCAAATACAATAATACATTGAGCTCAATGGGAATTTTAAGTTATATGCAATTAATTACTTTCAGGATTACTTTTCTAAATCCAGGACTGGATCCTAGATTCAGTCCTGGGACAGTTCTTGGAAACAAGTGAGTAAATTCGTTTTAGTAACTGTTGTGATTTTCAAGCAATATTTTGCTATTTTAAAAGTTGACACTTAGAAATTTTTTCTGATCAAATTACCAATGTTATCCTATGGAAGGAAATTCACTTAGCAGGTAGGTGGGGTTATGGTTACTTTTTCTATGTCAGTGTTGGATCCTAGATCCAGCACTACTGTACCACCTGTAAGCAGTTGAGAAACTGCGTTCAAGTTATACAAGCGATTTTTAAGGAATATTTATAAGTTTGCAAAATCGACACTTAGAAGACATTTTACAGAAAAACAGTCAATGGTTTCCTATGGAAGAAAATTCAAGTTACGGGTAAAGTACATTCTCGTTACTTTGGTAATTCAGTGCTGGGCTCCTAGGCTCAGTACTGGGACATCTATCTAAAACAGGTAAGCAATTACGTTTTCACAATTGGTACGATTTTTAAAGAATATTTGTAAGTTTCAAAAATCGACACTTAGAAACTTTGTCAGCAAAAAGCAAGCAATGATATCCTATGGAAGAAAATTCGAGTTACTGGTAAGTACGGTTAAAATTACTTTTCAGGGTCAGTACTGAGCTACAAGATGCAGCACTGAGGTCTCTCCTGATAACAGGTGAGTAAATCAGAATTCGTTGTTCGGCTGATTTTAGATGAATATTTTAAAGTTCCAAAACTCCACACTTAGAAGAAATTCCAAGTGGAACCAGTCAATGTTAGCCTATGGAAGAGAAGTGAGTTATCGGCTTTTAGGTAAGTACTCGACTGGCAGAGTTATGGTTCTGGGCATAGACTCAAGGGTCTCCCAGGGGAGTCCCAGTCTACTTGCCAAGCCCTAAACTCCCCTTTTATTACATATAATTTACCCCTAAGGTAGGCCCTAGGTAGTCCTAGGTGCATGATGCTATGCAAGTAAAAGATAAGATATGTACTTTGGTGGTTTGCATGTCCTGTAAGTACCAAACAGTCTATTTCATTTTTCACTACTGTGAGGTCTACCTCTCTCATAGGTTAGCATTGGGTATTCCCCTATACTTTTTATTTGGTAATTCCATATCGGAGAGGAGTAGCTTTATTTATTTGTTGAAAATCCTACTTACTGGTGAGGTTGGATTTAACTTTACTATTTTAGAAATGCCACTTTTAGAGAGTGAACATTTATCTGCACTTACTGCTCTATTTACCTGAAACCAGGCCCCAATACACATCTGGATTGCGCTGGGTGACAGCAACAATTGTGCCTTCCCTGTAGAGAGCCACAACACAGGTTACTCAACTGCACCTGGGGGGTGAGCTCCGCTCCCCCTCCACCCACAATAGGTTCAAGAACGATAATTTATGTAAGTAAATACATTATAGCTACAGCTTATAATCATGTTAAATTAAATATTTTGTTGTTAGATGGTTTAAATATTTAAACCTCTGGTACATTTGGTAATTCTATAAAAGCAGAACCCAACTGCCGTAACATTGCCAACCACAATGCCGTAATTTGGATTCGAACCAAGGTTGCTGCGGCCACAACGCAGAGTACTAACCACTATACGATCACGGCGAGCTACATGGGGTCAATGCCATACACTAACATGGAGAATTTATAATTTGGAACACTCAGGGCTGCTCCTGTGATAGGCTGGATGTATTCATTCCTTCCTCATTCCTCATACAGAGGCTGCGTCTCCTCAGTGGTTGATAGGCTGAAACCGTTTCCTGGCCGCCTGCTTGTGAACTGCCAGGAGTCAAAGATAACACATTACACTTGCGGGCCTGTGATGGGACACCAATGCAGAGAAACCCACTTGGCACAGACCTTCGATTCTGTCTATTAGACCTGCATCTTCCCTGCACCTTTCAAGCCATTTGTATGTGAAGCAAGAAAGAGTTAAGGAGTGATCCATCTACACTTTTATAGGGAGGATGCCGCCGTGAGCTCCTCCCAGCTAATCACACGAACAGCAGTAAAGTAATATAAATACACAGTTGAGGGCGGGCTGCAAGGTCATGTTTTTGAGTAATTATTGAAACTGACCTCAGTGGCTCATTAGCAGAGCTGCGGCTAATGACTGGTTCCAAATCATGATGAAGCAAGCACCATGGCTCGTAGGGGACCCACAACACGCTTTTCTTAGCTCACTGAATTAAAGTATAAACTTCCGCCGTGTGTGAGTGGTAAAGGGTTGTTAATATGGTTCCTTTTCCAATTCAAGTCTGACAACAAGAGGCAGAAACCACGTGGCTTCGAAAGCTCTGGATTTTAGCCACCAACCACAGAGAAAGAGAGAACTGGCAGTATGAGAGTTGGAGAAAACAGGAGCGGGAGCAAGGAGCTCAAATGAGATTAATGGCGCGTAAATAGAGAGCGTAAAGGAACAGTTACACAGCTAAGAAAAGGGAAAGAAAGACTAAGGAAAAAAACACAGAAAGAGCCTGTAGATGAAATTCTCTTCCTGGGACAGCAGATTAAGAGAAATTACATAGGGAGAGGTTAAGCATGTAACACGGGGGAGAATAAAAAAGAAAATGCAGTTTTATGAAGTGTGTTTGCCAAATCCAGCCAGCACTTTTGTTCTATTTCTCTCTTTGCATCTTTTATTGGTAAAGTAAGTTTCAAGTGCATGCCCAGGTATGATTGAGAGAGCAATGGTATAATAATTTGAAGCGTTTACACCAGTGCTAAAGTAGGAAGAGAGATGTAGCAAAGACATGATAGAGGTAGCGATAATAAATATGTGGAGAGGCAATAGTGACACAAAAATAAGCCACCTATTTATAAAACTGAAATTGAAGAAATACTAAAGGTTAACTTCTGAAATTGTAGCCGATAATAACAAGATTCTCGTTGTTGGCAGGATTCGAACCTGCGCGGGGAGACCCCAATGGATTTCAAGTCCATCGCCTTAACCACTCGGCCACAACAACTTACTGTAAGCTGCATGCAAATATTTTGTTTGAAAGTATTCAAGTTGTCCCACATCAGAGTACTGATATTCTGCAATGCGCTTTTTAAAAACAATGTTTTTTTCATCATGCACGTTCTGTCCTAAAAACAAAAATTGCATGAGTATATCTCTGGATCTGTAAAAGGATACGCTTGCATGCAAACTCTCATGTGGCACTCAATTTTTTGGACCCTGTTGCACTCTGTTTTTGCGCTGCTTTTAGTCTACGACCCATATTACAGAAGTCTACCATCTCTGAGTATTTGTGACTCCTTTGTAAGTACCTTATCTTTAATCCTTGAAGAGCTCTATAATAAATGGGTCCGTCAAAGATTGCTTGAATGGAAGATAAAAGAAGGCCCACTTGTCTCACCAAATGCTGTAGAGAAACCTGATGTTTTACTCACGTAATCCTCAGTTAATTTTTGTTAGACATGGCATCCTTAAGGTGGCCTACCAGCGACCTTTTTGCTTTTCACCTCACGTTTTGCTCTATCTTTATGTTGGCCTTAGGACTCTAATCACTTTATCACTACTGTGAGAAAGTGGCTCTGTATATACTGTTCCCAAAAAGGTACAGTGTGCACAGAGTCCTCAGTGCCCAGAGGTTTGACAGAGGCTAAAGTTTGATATAACCTTACTCTCTAAAGTGGTAGCTTGCTCGAGCAGTAAGGCAGTATCCGAGGACAGTGTAAAGCATTTGTTGTACACACTCAGTCAGCAAATGGTCTCACACACTCAAGAACTGAACTCTAGGCCAATGGTTTGTATAAAAAATATATCGTTGTTTTATTTTAGAACCAACAATAGGTATCAAAATATACTTTCTCAGAATAAGATGCTTTAGTTAAAAACTTTGCAATAGGCAATTGACTTTTGCAGGTAATAGTTACAGTTTATTGCAATAGGAAACACAATTTCAAATACAATAATACATTGAGCTCAATGGGAATTTTAAGTTATATGCAATTAATTACTTTCAGGATTACTTTTCTAAATCCAGGACTGGATCCTAGATTCAGTCCTGGGACAGTTCTTGGAAACAAGTGAGTAAATTCGTTTTAGTAACTGTTGTGATTTTCAAGCAATATTTTGCTATTTTAAAAGTTGACACTTAGAAATTTTTTCTGATCAAATTACCAATGTTATCCTATGGAAGTAAATTCACTTAGCAGGTAGGTGGGGTTATGGTTACTTTTTCTATGTCAGTGTTGGATCCTAGATCCAGCACTACTGTACCACCTGTAAGCAGTTGAGAAACTGCGTTTAAGTTATACAAGCGATTTTTAAGGAATATTTATAAGTTTGCAAAATCGACACTTAGAAGAAATTTTACAGAAAAACAGTCAATGGTTTCCTATGGAAGAAAATTCAAGTTACGGGTAAAGTACATTCTCGTTACTTTGGTAATTCAGTGCTGGGCTCCTAGGCTCAGTACTGGGACATCTATCTAAAACAGGTAAGCAATTACGTTTTCACAATTGGTACGATTTTTAAAGAATATTTGTAAGTTTCAAAAATCGACACTTAGAAACTTTGTCAGCAAAAAGCAAGCAATGATATCCTATGGAAGAAAATTCGAGTTACTGGTAAGTACGGTTAAAATTACTTTTCAGGGTCAGTACTGAGCTACAAGATGCAGCACTGAGGTCTCTCCTGATAACAGGTGAGTAAATCAGAATTCGTTGTTCGGCTGATTTTAGATGAATATTTTAAAGTTCCAAAACTCCACACTTAGAAGAAATTCCAAGTGGAACCAGTCAATGTTAGCCTATGGAAGAGAAGTGAGTTATCGGCTTTTAGGTAAGTACTCGACTGGCAGAGTTATGGTTCTGGGCATAGACTCAAGGGTCTCCCAGGGGAGTCCCAGTCTACTTGCCAAGCCCTAAACTCCCCTTTTATTACATATAATTTACCCCTAAGGTAGGCCCTAGGTAGTCCTAGGTGCATGATGCTATGCAAGTAAAAGATAAGATATGTACTTTGGTGGTTTGCATGTCCTGTAAGTACCAAACAGTCTATTTCATTTTTCACTACTGTGAGGTCTACCTCTCTCATAGGTTAGCATTGGGTATTCCCCTATACTTTTTATTTGGTAATTCCATATCGGAGAGGAGTAGCTTTATTTATTTATTGAAAATCCTACTTACTGGTGAGGTTGGATTTAACTTTACTATTTTAGAAATGCCACTTTTAGAGAGTGAACATTTCTCTGCACTTACTGCTCTATTTACCTGAAACCAGGCCCCAATACACATCTGGATTGCGCTGGGTGACAGCAACATTTGTGCCTTCCCTGTAGAGAGCCACAACACAGGTTACTCAACTGCACCTGGGGGGTGAGCTCCGCTCCCCCTCCACCCACAATAGGTTCAAGAACGATAATTTATGTAAGTAAATACATTATAGCTACAGCTTATAATCATGTTAAATTAAATATTTTGTTGTTAGATGGTTTAAATATTTAAACCTCTGGTACATTTGGTAATTCTGTAAAAGCAGAACCCAACTGCCGTAACATTGCCAACCACAATGCCGTAATTTGGATTCGAACCAAGGTTGCTGCGGCCACAACGCAGAGTACTAACCACTATACGATCACGGCGAGCTACATGGGGTCAATGCCATACACTAACATGGAGAATTTATAATTTGGAACACTCAGGGCTGCTCCTGTGATAGGCTGGATGTATTCATTCCTTCCTCATTCCTCATACAGAGGCTGCGTCTCCTCAGTGGTTGATAGGCTGAAACCGTTTCCTGGCCGCCTGCTTGTGAAATGCCAGGAGTCAAAGATAACACATTACACTTGCGGGCCTGTGATGGGACACCAATGCAGAGAAACCCACTTGGCACAGACCTTCGATTCTGTCTATTAGACCTGCATCTTCCCTGCACGTTTCAAGCCATTTGTATGTGAAGCAAGAAAGAGTTAAGGAGTGATCCATCTACACTTTTATAGGGAGGATGCCGCCGTGAGCTCCTCCCAGCTAATCACACGAACAGCAGTAAAGTAATATAAATACACAGTTGAGGGCGGGCTGCAAGGTCATGTTTTTGAGTAATTATTGAAACTGACCTCAGTGGCTCATTAGCAGAGCTGCGGCTAATGACTGGTTCCAAATCATGATGAAGCAAGCACCATGGCTCGTAGGGGACCCACAACACGCTTTTCTTAGCTCACTGAATTAAAGTATAAACTTCCGCCGTGTGTGAGTGGTAAAGGCTTGTTAATATGGTTCCTTTTCCAATTCAAGTCTGACAACAAGAGGCAGAAACCACGTGGCTTCGAAAGCTCTGGATTTTAGCCACCAACCACAGAGAAAGAGAGAACTGGCAGTATGAGAGTTGGAGAAAACAGGAGCGGGAGCAAGGAGCTCAAATGAGATTAATGGCGCGTAAATAGAGAGCGTAAAGGAACAGTTACACAGCTAAGAAAAGGGAAAGAAAGACTAAGGAAAAAAACACAGAAAGAGCCTGTAGATGAAATTCTCTTCCTGGGACAGCAGATTAAGAGAAATTACATAGGGAGAGGTTAAGCATGTAACACGGGGGAGAATAAAAAAGAAAATGCAGTTTTATGAAGTGTGTTTGCCAAATCCAGCCAGCACTTTTGTTCTATTTCTCTCTTTGCATCTTTTATTGGTAAAGTAAGTTTCAAGTGCATGCCCAGGTATGATTGAGAGAGCAATGGTATAATAATTTGAAGCGTTTACACCAGTGCTAAAGTAGGAAGAGAGATGTAGCAAAGACATGATAGAGGTAGCGATAATAAATATGTGGAGAGGCAATAGTGACACAAAAATAAGCCACCTATTTATAAAACTGAAATTGAAGAAATACTAAAGGTTAACTTCTGAAATTGTAGCCGATAATAACAAGATTCTCGTTGTTGGCAGGATTCGAACCTGCGCGGGGAGACCCCAATGGATTTCAAGTCCATCGCCTTAACCACTCGGCCACAACAACTTACTGTAAGCTGCATGCAAATATTTTGTTTGAAAGTATTCAAGTTGTCCCACATCAGAGTACTGATATTCTGCAATGCGCTTTTTAAAAACAATGTTTTTTTCATCATGCACGTTCTGTCCTAAAAACAAAAATTGCATGAGTATATCTCTGGATCTGTAAAAGGATACGCTTGCATGCAAACTCTCATGTGGCACTCAATTTTTTGGACCCTGTTGCACTCTGTTTTTGCGCTGCTTTTAGTCTACGACCCATATTACAGAAGTCTACCATCTCTGAGTATTTGTGACTCCTTTGTAAGTACCTTATCTTTAATCCTTGAAGAGCTCTATAATAAATGGGTCCGTCAAAGATTGCTTGAATGGAAGATAAAAGAAGGCCCACTTGTCTCACCAAATGCCGTAGAGAAACCTGATGTTTTACTCACGTAATCCTCAGTTAATTTTTGTTAGACATGGCATCCTTAAGGTGGCCTACCAGCGACCTTTTTGCTTTTCACCTCACGTTTTGCTCTATCTTTATGTTGGCCTTAGGACTCTAATCACTTTATCACTACTGTGAGAAAGTGGCTCTGTATATACTGTTCCCAAAAAGGTACAGTGTGCACAGAGTCCTCAGTGCCCAGAGGTTTGACAGAGGCTAAAGTTTGATATAACCTTACTCTCTAAAGTGGTAGCTTGCTCGAGCAGTAAGGCAGTATCCGAGGACAGTGTAAAGCATTTGTTGTACACACTCAGTCAGCAAATGGTCTCACACACTCAAGAACTGAACTCTAGGCCAATGGTTTGTATAAAAAATATATCGTTGTTTTATTTTAGAACCAACAATAGGTATCAAAATATACTTTCTCAGAATAAGATGCTTTAGTTAAAAACTTTGCAATAGGCAATTGACTTTTGCAGGTAATAGTTACAGTTTATTGCAATAGGAAACACAATTTCAAATACAATAATACATTGAGCTCAATGGGAATTTTAAGTTATATGCAATTAATTACTTTCAGGATTACTTTTCTAAATCCAGGACTGGATCCTAGATTCAGTCCTGGGACAGTTCTTGGAAACAAGTGAGTAAATTCGTTTTAGTAACTGTTGTGATTTTCAAGCAATATTTTGCTATTTTAAAAGTTGACACTTAGAAATTTTTTCTGATCAAATTACCAATGTTATCCTATGGAAGGAAATTCACTTAGCAGGTAGGTGGGGTTATGGTTACTTTTTCTATGTCAGTGTTGGATCCTAGATCCAGCACTACTGTACCACCTGTAAGCAGTTGAGAAACTGCGTTTAAGTTATACAAGCGATTTTTAAGGAATATTTATAAGTTTGCAAAATCGACACTTAGAAGAAATTTTACAGAAAAACAGTCAATGGTTTCCTATGGAAGAAAATTCAAGTTACGGGTAAAGTACATTCTCGTTACTTTGGTAATTCAGTGCTGGGCTCCTAGGCTCAGTACTGGGACATCTATCTAAAACAGGTAAGCAATTACGTTTTCACAATTGGTACGATTTTTAAAGAATATTTGGAAGTTTCAAAAATCGACACTTAGAAACTTTGTCAGCAAAAAGCAAGCAATGATATCCTATGGAAGAAAATTCGAGTTACTGGTAAGTACGGTTAAAATTACTTTTCAGGGTCAGTACTGAGCTACAAGATGCAGCACTGAGGTCTCTCCTGATAACAGGTGAGTAAATCAGAATTCGTTGTTCGGCTGATTTTAGATGAATATTTTAAAGTTCCAAAACTCCACACTTAGAAGAAATTCCAAGTGGAACCAGTCAATGTTAGCCTATGGAAGAGAAGTGAGTTATCGGCTTTTAGGTAAGTACTCGACTGGCAGAGTTATGGTTCTGGGCATAGACTCAAGGGTCTCCCAGGGGAGTCCCAGTCTACTTGCCAAGCCCTAAACTCCCCTTTTATTACATATAATTTACCCCTAAGATAGGCCCTAGGTAGTCCTAGGTGCATGATGCTATGCAAGTAAAAGATAAGATATGTATTTTGGTGGTTTGCATGTCCTGTAAGTACCAAACAGTCTATTTCATTTTTCACTACTGTGAGGTCTACCTCTCTCATAGGTTAGCATTGGGTATTCCCCTATACTTTTTATTTGGTAATTCCATATCGGAGAGGAGTAGCTTTATTTATTTATTGAAAATCCTACTTACTGGTGAGGTTGGATTTAACTTTACTATTTTAGAAATGCCACTTTTAGAGAGTGAACATTTCTCTGCACTTACTGCTCTATTTACCTGAAACCAGGCCCCAATACACATCTGGATTGCGCTGGGTGACAGCAACATTTGTGCCTTCCCTGTAGAGAGCCACAACACAGGTTACTCAACTGCACCTGGGGGGTGAGCTCCGCTCCCCCTCCACCCACAATAGGTTCAAGAACGATAATTTATGTAAGTAAATACATTATAGCTACAGCTTATAATCATGTTAAATTAAATATTTTGTTGTTAGATGGTTTAAATATTTAAACCTCTGGTACATTTGGTAATTCTGTAAAAGCAGAACCCAACTGCCGTAACATTGCCAACCACAATTCCGTAATTTGGATTCGAACCAAGGTTGCTGCGGCCACAACGCAGAGTACTAACTACTATACGATCACGGCGAGCTACATGGGGTCAATGCCATACACTAACATGGAGAATTTATAATTTGGAACACTCAGGGCTGCTCCTGTGATAGGCTGGATGTATTCATTCCTTCCTCATTCCTCATACAGAGGCTGCGTCTCCTCAGTGGTTGATAGGCTGAAACCGTTTCCTGGCCGCCTGCTTGTGAACTGCCAGGAGTCAAAGATAACACATTACACTTGCGGGCCTGTGATGGGACACCAATGCAGAGAAACCCACTTGGCACAGACCTTCGATTCTGTCTATTAGACCTACATCTTCCCTGCACCTTTCAAGCCATTTGTATGTGAAGCAAGAAAGAGTTAAGGAGTGATCCATCTACACTTTTATAGGGAGGATGCCGCCGTGAGCTCCTCCCAGCTAATCACACGAACAGCAGTAAAGTAATATAAATACACAGTTGAGGGCGGGCTGCAAGGTCATGTTTTTGAGTAATTATTGAAACTGACCTCAGTGGCTCATTAGCAGAGCTGCGGCTAATGACTGGTTCCAAATCATGATGAAGCAAGCACCATGGCTCGTAGGGGACCCACAACACGCTTTTCTTAGCTCACTGAATTAAAGTATAAACTTCCGCCGTGTGTGAGTGGTAAAGGCTTGTTAATATGGTTCCTTTTCCAATTCAAGTCTGACAACAAGAGGCAGAAACCACGTGGCTTCGAAAGCTCTGGATTTTAGCCACCAACCACAGAGAAAGAGAGAACTGGCAGTATGAGAGTTGGAGAAAACAGGAGCGGGAGCAAGGAGCTCAAATGAGATTAATGGCGCGTAAATAGAGAGCGTAAAGGAACAGTTACACAGCTAAGAAAAGGGAAAGAAAGACTAAGGAAAAAAACACAGAAAGAGCCTGTAGATGAAATTCTCTTCCTGGGACAGCAGATTAAGAGAAATTACATAGGGAGAGGTTAAGCATGTAACACGGGGGAGAATAAAAAAGAAAATGCAGTTTTATGAAGTGTGTTTGCCAAATCCAGCCAGCACTTTTGTTCTATTTCTCTCTTTGCATCTTTTATTGGTAAAGTAAGTTTCAAGTGCATGCCCAGGTATGATTGAGAGAGCAATGGTATAATAATTTGAAGCGTTTACACCAGTGCTAAAGTAGGAAGAGAGATGTAGCAAAGACATGATAGAGGTAGCGATAATAAATATGTGGAGAGGCAATAGTGACACAAAAATAAGCCACCTATTTATAAAACTGAAATTGAAGAAATACTAAAGGTTAACTTCTGAAATTGTAGCCGATAATAACAAGATTCTCGTTGTTGGCAGGATTCGAACCTGCGCGGGGAGACCCCAATGGATTTCAAGTCCATCGCCTTAACCACTCGGCCACAACAACTTACTGTAAGCTACATGCAAATATTTTGTTTGAAAGTATTCAAGTTGTCCCACATCAGAGTACTGATATTCTGCAATGCGCTTTTTAAAAACAATGTTTTTTTCATCATGCACGTTCTGTCCTAAAAACAAAAATTGCATGAGTATATCTCTGGATCTGTAAAAGGATACGCTTGCATGCAAACTCTCATGTGGCACTCAATTTTTTGGACCCTGTTGCACTCTGTTTTTGCGCTGCTTTTAGTCTACGACCCATATTACAGAAGTCTACCATCTCTGAGTATTTGTGACTCCTTTGTAAGTACCTTATCTTTAATCCTTGAAGAGCTCTATAATAAATGGGTCCGTCAAAGATTGCTTGAATGGAAGATAAAAGAAGGCCCACTTGTCTCACCAAATGCCGTAGAGAAACCTGATGTTTTACTCACGTAATCCTCAGTTAATTTTTGTTAGACATGGCATCCTTAAGGTGGCCTACCAGCGACCTTTTTGCTTTTCACCTCACGTTTTGCTCTATCTTTATGTTGGCCTTAGGACTCTAATCACTTTATCACTACTGTGAGAAAGTGGCTCTGTATATACTGTTCCCAAAAAGGTACAGTGTGCACAGAGTCCTCAGTGCCCAGAGGTTTGACAGAGGCTAAAGTTTGATATAACCTTACTCTCTAAAGTGGTAGCTTGCTCGAGCAGTAAGGCAGTATCCGAGGACAGTGTAAAGCATTTGTTGTACACACTCAGTCAGCAAATGGTCTCACACACTCAAGAACTGAACTCTAGGCCAATGGTTTGTATAAAAAATATATCGTTGTTTTATTTTAGAACCAACAATAGGTATCAAAATATACTTTCTCAGAATAAGATGCTTTAGTTAAAAACTTTGCAATAGGCAATTGACTTTTGCAGGTAATAGTTACAGTTTATTGCAATAGGAAACACAATTTCAAATACAATAATACATTGAGCTCAATGGGAATTTTAAGTTATATGCAATTAATTACTTTCAGGATTACTTTTCTAAATCCAGGACTGGATCCTAGATTCAGTCCTGGGACAGTTCTTGGAAACAAGTGAGTAAATTCGTTTTAGTAACTGTTGTGATTTTCAAGCAATATTTTGATATTTTAAAAGTTGACACTTAGAAATTTTTTCTGATCAAATTACCAATGTTATCCTATGGAAGGAAATTCACTTAGCAGGTAGGTGGGGTTATGGTTACTTTTTCTATGTCAGTGTTGGATCCTAGATCCAGCACTACTGTACCACCTGTAAGCAGTTGAGAAACTGCGTTCAAGTTATACAAGCGATTTTTAAGGAATATTTATAAGTTTGCAAAATCGACACTTAGAAGAAATTTTACAGAAAAACAGTCAATGGTTTCCTATGGAAGAAAATTCAAGTTACGGGTAAAGTACATTCTCGTTACTTTGGTAATTCAGTGCTGGGCTCCTAGGCTCAGTAATGGGACATCTATCTAAAACAGGTAAGCAATTACGTTTTCACAATTGGTACGATTTTTAAAGAATATTTGTAAGTTTCAAAAATCGACACTTAGAAACTTTGTCAGCAAAAAGCAAGCAATGATATCCTATGGAAGAAAATTCGAGTTACTGGTAAGTACGGTTAAAATTACTTTTCAGGGTCAGTACTGAGCTACAAGATGCAGCACTGAGGTCTCTCCTGATAACAGGTGAGTAAATCAGAATTCGTTGTTCGGCTGATTTTAGATGAATATTTTAAAGTTCCAAAACTCCACACTTAGAAGAAATTCCAAGTGGAACCAGTCAATGTTAGCCTATGGAAGAGAAGTGAGTTATCGGCTTTTAGGTAAGTACTCGACTGGCAGAGTTATGGTTCTGGGCATAGACTCAAGGGTCTCCCAGGGGAGTCCCAGTCTACTTGCCAAGCCCTAAACTCCCCTTTTATTACATATAATTTACCCCTAAGGTAGGCCCTAGGTAGTCCTAGGTGCATGATGCTATGCAAGTAAAAGATAAGATATGTACTTTGGTGGTTTGCATGTCCTGTAAGTACCAAACAGTCTATTTCATTTTTCACTACTGTGAGGTCTACCTCTCTCATAGGTTAGCATTGGGTATTCCCCTATACTTTTTATTTGGTAATTCCATATCGGAGAGGAGTAGCTTTATTTATTTATTGAAAATCCTACTTACTGGTGAGGTTGGATTTAACTTTACTATTTTAGAAATGCCACTTTTAGAGAGTGAACATTTCTCTGCACTTACTGCTCTATTTACCTGAAACCAGGCCCCAATACACATCTGGATTGCACTGGGTTACAGCAACATTTGTGCCTTCCCTGTAGAGAGCCACAACACAGGTTACTCAACTGCACCTGGGGGGTGAGCTCCGCTCCCCCTCCACCCACAATAGGTTCAAGAACGATAATTTATGTAAGTAAATACATTATAGCTACAGCTTATAATCATGTTAAATTAAATATTTTGTTGTTAGATGGTTTAAATATTTAAACCTCTGGTACATTTGGTAATTCTGTAAAAGCAGAACCCAACTGCCGTAACATTGCCAACCACAATGCCGTAATTTGGATTCGAACCAAGGTTGCTGCAGCCACAACGCAGAGTACTAACCACTATACGATCACGGCGAGCTACATGGGGTCAATGCCATACACTAACATGGAGAATTTATAATTTGGAACACTCAGGGCTGCTCCTGTGATAGGCTGGATGTATTCATTCCTTCCTCATTCCTCATACAGAGGCTGCGTCTCCTCAGTGGTTGATAGGCTGAAACCGTTTCCTGGCCGCCTGCTTGTGAACTGCCAGGAGTCAAAGATAACACATTACACTTGCGGGCCTGTGATGGGACACCAATGCAGAGAAACCCACTTGGCACAGACCTTCGATTCTGTCTATTAGACCTGCATCTTCCCTGCACCTTTCAAGCCATTTGTATGTGAAGCAAGAAAGAGTTAAGGAGTGATCCATCTACACTTATATAGGGAGGATGCCGCCGTGAGCTCCTCCCAGCTAATCACACGAACAGCAGTAAAGTAATATAAATACACAGTTGAGGGCGGGCTGCAAGGTCATGTTTTTGAGTAATTATTGAAACTGACCTCAGTGGCTCATTAGCAGAGCTGCGGCTAATGACTGGTTCCAAATCATGATGAAGCAAGCACCATGGCTCGTAGGGGACCCACAACACGCTTTTCTTAGCTCACTGAATTAAAGTATAAACTTCCGCCGTGTGTGAGTGGTAAAGGCTTGTTAATATGGTTCCTTTTCCAATTCAAGTCTGACAACAAGAGGTAGAAACCACGTGGCTTCGAAAGCTCTGGATTTTAGCCACCAACCACAGAGAAAGAGAGAACTGGCAGTATGAGAGTTGGAGAAAACAGGAGCGGGAGCAAGGAGCTCAAATGAGATTAATGGCGCGTAAATAGAGAGCGTAAAGGAACAGTTACACAGCTAAGAAAAGGGAAATAAAGACTAAGGAAAAAAACACAGAAAGAGCCTGTAGATGAAATTCTCTTCCTGGGACAGCAGATTAAGAGAAATTACATAGGGAGAGGTTAAGCATGTAACACGGGGGAGAATAAAAAAGAAAATGCAGTTTTATGAAGTGTGTTTGCCAAATCCAGCCAGCACTTTTGTTCTATTTCTCTCTTTGCATCTTTTATTGGTAAAGTAAGTTTCAAGTGCATGCCCAGGTATGATTGAGAGAGCAATGGTATAATAATTTGAAGCGTTTACACCAGTGCTAAAGTAGGAAGAGAGATGTAGCAAAGACATGATAGAGGTAGCGATAATAAATATGTGGAGAGGCAATAGTGACACAAAAATAAGCCACCTATTTATAAAACTGAAATTGAAGAAATACTAAAGGTTAACTTCTGAAATTGTAGCCGATAATAACAAGATTCTCGTTGTTGGCAGGATTCGAACCTGCGCGGGGAGACCCCAATGGATTTCAAGTCCATCGCCTTAACCACTCGGCCACAACAACTTACTGTAAGCTGCATGCAAATATTTTGTTTGAAAGTATTCAAGTTGTCCCACATCAGAGTACTGATATTCTGCAATGCGCTTTTTAAAAACAATGTTTTTTTCATCATGCACGTTCTGTCCTAAAAACAAAAATTGCATGAGTATATCTCTGGATCTGTAAAAGGATACGCTTGCATGCAAACTCTCATGTGGCACTCAATTTTTTGGACCCTGTTGCACTCTGTTTTTGCGCTGCTTTTAGTCTACGACCCATATTACAGAAGTCTACCATCTCTGAGTATTTGTGACTCCTTTGTAAGTACCTTATCTTTAATCCTTGAAGAGCTCTATAATAAATGGGTCCGTCAAAGATTGCTTGAATGGAAGATAAAAGAAGGCCCACTTGTCTCACCAAATGCCGTAGAGAAACCTGATGTTTTACTCACGTAATCCTCAGTTAATTTTTGTTAGACATGGCATCCTTAAGGTGGCCTACCAGCGACCTTTTTGCTTTTCACCTCACGTTTTGCTCTATCTTTATGTTGGCCTTAGGACTCTAATCACTTTATCACTACTGTGAGAAAGTGGCTCTGTATATACTGTTCCCAAAAAGGTACAGTGTGCACAGAGTCCTCAGTGCCCAGAGGTTTGACAGAGGCTAAAGTTTGATATAACCTTACTCTCTAAAGTGGTAGCTTGCTCGAGCAGTAAGGCAGTATCCGAGGACAGTGTAAAGCATTTGTTGTACACACTCAGTCAGCAAATGGTCTCACACACTCAAGAACTGAACTCTAGGCCAATGGTTTGTATAAAAAATATATCGTTGTTTTATTTTAGAACCAACAATAGGTATCAAAATATACTTTCTCAGAATAAGATGCTTTAGTTAAAAACTTTGCAATAGGCAATTGACTTTTGCAGGTAATAGTTACAGTTTATTGCAATAGGAAACACAATTTCAAATACAATAATACATTGAGCTCAATGGGAATTTTAAGTTATATGCAATTAATTACTTTCAGGATTACTTTTCTAAATCCAGGACTGGATCCTAGATTCAGTCCTGGGACAGTTCTTGGAAACAAGTGAGTAAATTCGTTTTAGTAACTGTTGTGATTTTCAAGCAATATGTTTCTATTTTAAAAGTTGACACTTAGAAATTTTTTCTGATCAAATTACCAATGTTATCCTATGGAAGGAAATTCACTTAGCAGGTAGGTGGGGTTATGGTTACTTTTTCTATGTCAGTGTTGGATCCTAGATCCAGCACTACTGTACCACCTGTAAGCAGTTGAGAAACTGCGTTTAAGTTATACAAGCGATTTTTAAGGAATATTTATAAGTTTGCAAAATCGACACTTAGAAGAAATTTTACAGAAAAACAGTCAATGGTTTCCTATGGAAGAAAATTCAAGTTACGGGTAAAGTACATTCTCGT
The DNA here is from genome assembly GCF_964204655.1 of Triturus cristatus. Taxonomy (NCBI): domain Eukaryota; kingdom Metazoa; phylum Chordata; class Amphibia; order Caudata; family Salamandridae; genus Triturus; species Triturus cristatus. Next base: position 719,985,508 of record NC_140595.1, read on the forward strand.
TACTTTGGTAATTCAGTGCTGGGCTCCTAGGCTCAGTACTGGGACATCTATCTAAAACAGGTAAGCAATTACGTTTTCACAATTGGTACGATTTTTAAAGAATATTTGTACGTTTCAAAAATCGACACTTAGAAACTTTGTCAGCAAAAAGCAAGCAATGATATCCTATGGAAGAAAATTCGAGTTACTGGTAAGTACGGTTAAAATTACTTTTCAGGGTCAGTACTGAGCTACAAGATGCAGCACTGAGGTCTCTCCTGATAACAGGTGAGTAAATCAGAATTCGTTGTTCGGCTGATTTTAGATGAATATTTTAAAGTTCCAAAACTCCACACTTAGAAGAAATTCCAAGTGGAACCAGTCAATGTTAGCCTATGGAAGAGAAGTGAGTTATCGGCTTTTAGGTAAGTACTCGACTGGCAGAGTTATGGTTCTGGGCATAGACTCAAGGGTCTCCCAGGGGAGTCCCAGTCTACTTGCCAAGCCCTAAACTCCCCTTTTATTACATATAATTTACCCCTAAGGTAGGCCCTAGGTAGTCCTAGGTGCATGATGCTATGCAAGTAAAAGATAAGATATGTACTTTGGTGGTTTGCATGTCCTGTAAGTACCAAACAGTCTATTTCATTTTTCACTACTGTGAGGTCTACCTCTCTCATAGGTTAGCATTGGGTATTCCCCTATACTTTTTATTTGGTAATTCCATATCGGAGAGGAGTAGCTTTATTTATTTATTGAAAATCCTACTTACTGGTGAGGTTGGATTTAACTTTACTATTTTAGAAATGCCACTTTTAGAGAGTGAACATTTCTCTGCACTTACTGCTCTATTTACCTGAAACCAGGCCCCAATACACATCTGGATTGCGCTGGGTGACAGCAACATTTGTGCCTTCCCTGTAGAGAGCCACAACACAGGTTACTCAACTGCACCTGGGGGGTGAGCTCCGCTCCCCCTCCACCCACAATAGGTTCAAGAACGATAATTTATGTAAGTAAATACATTATAGCTACAGCTTATAATCATGTTAAATTAAATATTTTGTTGTTAGATGGTTTAAATATTTAAACCTCTGGTACATTTGGTAATTCTGTAAAAGCAGAACCCAACTGCCGTAACATTGCCAACCACAATGCCGTAATTTGGATTCGAACCAAGGTTGCTGCAGCCACAACGCAGAGTACTAACCACTATACGATCACGGCGAGCTACATGGGGTCAATGCCATACACTAACATGGAGAATTTATAATTTGGAACACTCAGGGCTGCTCCTGTGATAGGCTGGATGTACTCATTCCTTCCTCATTCCTCATACAGAGGCTGCGTCTCCTCAGTGGTTGATAGGCTGAAACCGTTTCCTGGCCGCCTGCTTGTGAACTGCCAGGAGTCAAAGATAACACATTACACTTGCGGGCCTGTGATGGGACACCAATGCAGAGAAACCCACTTGGCACAGACCTTCGATTCTGTCTATTAGACCTGCATCTTCCCTGCACCTTTCAAGCCATTTGTATGTGAAGCAAGAAAGAGTTAAGGAGTGATCCATCTACACTTTTATAGGGAGGATGCCGCCGTGAGCTCCTCCCAGCTAATCACACGAACAGCAGTAAAGTAATATAAATACACAGTTGAGGGCGGGCTGCAAGGTCATGTTTTTGAGTAATTATTGAAACTGACCTCAGTGGCTCATTAGCAGAGCTGCGGCTAATGACTGGTTCCAAATCATGATGAAGCAAGCACCATGGCTCGTAGGGGACCCACAACACGCTTTTCTTAGCTCACTGAATTAAAGTATAAACTTCCGCCGTGTGTGAGTGGTAAAGGCTTGTTAATATGGTTCCTTTTCCAATTCAAGTCTGACAACAAGAGGCAGAAACCACGTGGCTTCGAAAGCTCTGGATTTTAGCCACCAACCACAGAGAAAGAGAGAACTGGCAGTATGAGAGTTGGAGAAAACAGGAGCGGGAGCAAGGAGCTCAAATGAGATTAATGGCGCGTAAATAGAGAGCGTAAAGGAACAGTTACACAGCTAAGAAAAGGGAAAGAAAGACTAAGGAAAAAAACACAGAAAGAGCCTGTAGATGAAATTCTCTTCCTGGGACAGCAGATTAAGAGAAATTACATAGGGAGAGGTTAAGCATGTAACACGGGGGAGAATAAAAAAGAAAATGCAGTTTTATGAAGTGTGTTTGCCAAATCCAGCCAGCACTTTTGTTCTATTTCTCTCTTTGCATCTTTTATTGGTAAAGTAAGTTTCAAGTGCATGCCCAGGTATGATTGAGAGAGCAATGGTATAATAATTTGAAGCGTTTACACCAGTGCTAAAGTAGGAAGAGAGATGTAGCAAAGACATGATAGAGGTAGCGATAATAAATATGTGGAGAGGCAATAGTGACACAAAAATAAGCCACCTATTTATAAAACTGAAATTGAAGAAATACTAAAGGTTAACTTCTGAAATTGTAGCCGATAATAACAAGATTCTCGTTGTTGGCAGGATTCGAACCTGCGCGGGGAGACCCCAATGGATTTCAAGTCCATCGCCTTAACCACTCGGCCACAACAACTTACTGTAAGCTGCATGCAAATATTTTGTTTGAAAGTATTCAAGTTGTCCCACATCAGAGTACTGATATTCTGCAATGCGCTTTTTAAAAACAATGTTTTTTTCATCATGCACGTTCTGTCCTAAAAACAAAAATTGCATGAGTATATCTCTGGATCTGTAAAAGGATACGCTTGCATGCAAACTCTCATGTGGCACTCAATTTTTTGGACCCTGTTGCACTCTGTTTTTGCGCTGCTTTTAGTCTACGACCCATATTACAGAAGTCTACCATCTCTGAGTATTTGTGACTCCTTTGTAAGTACCTTATCTTTAATCCTTGAAGAGCTCTATAATAAATGGGTCCGTCAAAGATTGCTTGAATGGAAGATAAAAGAAGGCCCACTTGTCTCACCAAATGCTGTAGAGAAACCTGATGTTTTACTCACGTAATCCTCAGTTAATTTTTGTTAGACATGGCATCCTTAAGGTGGCCTACCAGCGACCTTTTTGCTTTTCACCTCACGTTTTGCTCTATCTTTATGTTGGCCTTAGGACTCTAATCACTTTATCACTACTGTGAGAAAGTGGCTCTGTATATACTGTTCCCAAAAAGGTACAGTGTGCACAGAGTCCTCAGTGCCCAGAGGTTTGACAGAGGCTAAAGTTTGATATAACCTTACTCTCTAAAGTGGTAGCTTGCTCGAGCAGTAAGGCAGTATCCGAGGACAGTGTAAAGCATTTGTTGTACACACTCAGTCAGCAAATGGTCTCACACACTCAAGAACTGAACTCTAGGCCAATGGTTTGTATAAAAAATATATCGTTGTTTTATTTTAGAACCAACAATAGGTATCAAAATATACTTTCTCAGAATAAGATGCTTTAGTTAAAAACTTTGCAATAGGCAATTGACTTTTGCAGGTAATAGTTACAGTTTATTGCAATAGGAAACACAATTTCAAATACAATAATACATTGAGCTCAATGGGAATTTTAAGTTATATGCAATTAATTACTTTCAGGATTACTTTTCTAAATCCAGGACTGGATCCTAGATTCAGTCCTGGGACAGTTCTTGGAAACAAGTGAGTAAATTCGTTTTAGTAACTGTTGTGATTTTCAAGCAATATTTTGCTATTTTAAAAGTTGACACTTAGAAATTTTTTCTGATCAAATTACCAATGTTATCCTATGGAAGTAAATTCACTTAGCAGGTAGGTGGGGTTATGGTTACTTTTTCTATGTCAGTGTTGGATCCTAGATCCAGCACTACTGTACCACCTGTAAGCAGTTGAGAAACTGCGTTTAAGTTATACAAGCGATTTTTAAGGAATATTTATAAGTTTGCAAAATCGACACTTAGAAGAAATTTTACAGAAAAACAGTCAATGGTTTCCTATGGAAGAAAATTCAAGTTACGGGTAAAGTACATTCTCGTTACTTTGGTAATTCAGTGCTGGGCTCCTAGGCTCAGTACTGGGACATCTATCTAAAACAGGTAAGCAATTACGTTTTCACAATTGGTACGATTTTTAAAGAATATTTGTAAGTTTCAAAAATCGACACTTAGAAACTTTGTCAGCAAAAAGCAAGCAATGATATCCTATGGAAGAAAATTCGAGTTACTGGTAAGTACGGTTAAAATTACTTTTCAGGGTCAGTACTGAGCTACAAGATGCAGCACTGAGGTCTCTCCTGATAACAGGTGAGTAAATCAGAATTCGTTGTTCGGCTGATTTTAGATGAATATTTTAAAGTTCCAAAACTCCACACTTAGAAGAAATTCCAAGTGGAACCAGTCAATGTTAGCCTATGGAAGAGAAGTGAGTTATCGGCTTTTAGGTAAGTACTCGACTGGCAGAGTTATGGTTCTGGGCATAGACTCAAGGGTCTCCCAGGGGAGTCCCAGTCTACTTGCCAAGCCCTAAACTCCCCTTTTATTACATATAATTTACCCCTAAGGTAGGCCCTAGGTAGTCCTAGGTGCATGATGCTATGCAAGTAAAAGATAAGATATGTACTTTGGTGGTTTGCATGTCCTGTAAGTACCAAACAGTCTATTTCATTTTTCACTACTGTGAGGTCTACCTCTCTCATAGGTTAGCATTGGGTATTCCCCTATACTTTTTATTTGGTAATTCCATATCGGAGAGGAGTAGCTTTATTTATTTATTGAAAATCCTACTTACTGGTGAGGTTGGATTTAACTTTACTATTTTAGAAATGCCACTTTTAGAGAGTGAACATTTCTCTGCACTTACTGCTCTATTTACCTGAAACCAGGCCCCAATACACATCTGGATTGCGCTGGGTGACAGCAACATTTGTGCCTTCCCTGTAGAGAGCCACAACACAGGTTACTCAACTGCACCTGGGGGGTGAGCTCCGCTCCCCCTCCACCCACAATAGGTTCAAGAACGATAATTTATGTAAGTAAATACATTATAGCTACAGCTTATAATCATGTTAAATTAAATATTTTGTTGTTAGATGGTTTAAATATTTAAACCTCTGGTACATTTGGTAATTCTGTAAAAGCAGAACCCAACTGCCGTAACATTGCCAACCACAATGCCGTAATTTGGATTCGAACCAAGGTTGCTGCGGCCACAACGCAGAGTACTAACCACTATACGATCACGGCGAGCTACATGGGGTCAATGCCATACACTAACATGGAGAATTTATAATTTGGAACACTCAGGGCTGCTCCTGTGATAGGCTGGATGTATTCATTCCTTCCTCATTCCTCATACAGAGGCTGCGTCTCCTCAGTGGTTGATAGGCTGAAACCGTTTCCTGGCCGCCTGCTTGTGAAATGCCAGGAGTCAAAGATAACACATTACACTTGCGGGCCTGTGATGGGACACCAATGCAGAGAAACCCACTTGGCACAGACCTTCGATTCTGTCTATTAGACCTGCATCTTCCCTGCACGTTTCAAGCCATTTGTATGTGAAGCAAGAAAGAGTTAAGGAGTGATCCATCTACACTTTTATAGGGAGGATGCCGCCGTGAGCTCCTCCCAGCTAATCACACGAACAGCAGTAAAGTAATATAAATACACAGTTGAGGGCGGGCTGCAAGGTCATGTTTTTGAGTAATTATTGAAACTGACCTCAGTGGCTCATTAGCAGAGCTGCGGCTAATGACTGGTTCCAAATCATGATGAAGCAAGCACCATGGCTCGTAGGGGACCCACAACACGCTTTTCTTAGCTCACTGAATTAAAGTATAAACTTCCGCCGTGTGTGAGTGGTAAAGGCTTGTTAATATGGTTCCTTTTCCAATTCAAGTCTGACAACAAGAGGCAGAAACCACGTGGCTTCGAAAGCTCTGGATTTTAGCCACCAACCACAGAGAAAGAGAGAACTGGCAGTATGAGAGTTGGAGAAAACAGGAGCGGGAGCAAGGAGCTCAAATGAGATTAATGGCGCGTAAATAGAGAGCGTAAAGGAACAGTTACACAGCTAAGAAAAGGGAAAGAAAGACTAAGGAAAAAAACACAGAAAGAGCCTGTAGATGAAATTCTCTTCCTGGGACAGCAGATTAAGAGAAATTACATAGGGAGAGGTTAAGCATGTAACACGGGGGAGAATAAAAAAGAAAATGCAGTTTTATGAAGTGTGTTTGCCAAATCCAGCCAGCACTTTTGTTCTATTTCTCTCTTTGCATCTTTTATTGGTAAAGTAAGTTTCAAGTGCATGCCCAGGTATGATTGAGAGAGCAATGGTATAATAATTTGAAGCGTTTACACCAGTGCTAAAGTAGGAAGAGAGATGTAGCAAAGACATGATAGAGGTAGCGATAATAAATATGTGGAGAGGCAATAGTGACACAAAAATAAGCCACCTATTTATAAAACTGAAATTGAAGAAATACTAAAGGTTAACTTCTGAAATTGTAGCCGATAATAACAAGATTCTCGTTGTTGGCAGGATTCGAACCTGCGCGGGGAGACCCCAATGGATTTCAAGTCCATCGCCTTAACCACTCGGCCACAACAACTTACTGTAAGCTGCATGCAAATATTTTGTTTGAAAGTATTCAAGTTGTCCCACATCAGAGTACTGATATTCTGCAATGCGCTTTTTAAAAACAATGTTTTTTTCATCATGCACGTTCTGTCCTAAAAACAAAAATTGCATGAGTATATCTCTGGATCTGTAAAAGGATACGCTTGCATGCAAACTCTCATGTGGCACTCAATTTTTTGGACCCTGTTGCACTCTGTTTTTGCGCTGCTTTTAGTCTACGACCCATATTACAGAAGTCTACCATCTCTGAGTATTTGTGACTCCTTTGTAAGTACCTTATCTTTAATCCTTGAAGAGCTCTATAATAAATGGGTCCGTCAAAGATTGCTTGAATGGAAGATAAAAGAAGGCCCACTTGTCTCACCAAATGCCGTAGAGAAACCTGATGTTTTACTCACGTAATCCTCAGTTAATTTTTGTTAGACATGGCATCCTTAAGGTGGCCTACCAGCGACCTTTTTGCTTTTCACCTCACGTTTTGCTCTATCTTTATGTTGGCCTTAGGACTCTAATCACTTTATCACTACTGTGAGAAAGTGGCTCTGTATATACTGTTCCCAAAAAGGTACAGTGTGCACAGAGTCCTCAGTGCCCAGAGGTTTGACAGAGGCTAAAGTTTGATATAACCTTACTCTCTAAAGTGGTAGCTTGCTCGAGCAGTAAGGCAGTATCCGAGGACAGTGTAAAGCATTTGTTGTACACACTCAGTCAGCAAATGGTCTCACACACTCAAGAACTGAACTCTAGGCCAATGGTTTGTATAAAAAATATATCGTTGTTTTATTTTAGAACCAACAATAGGTATCAAAATATACTTTCTCAGAATAAGATGCTTTAGTTAAAAACTTTGCAATAGGCAATTGACTTTTGCAGGTAATAGTTACAGTTTATTGCAATAGGAAACACAATTTCAAATACAATAATACATTGAGCTCAATGGGAATTTTAAGTTATATGCAATTAATTACTTTCAGGATTACTTTTCTAAATCCAGGACTGGATCCTAGATTCAGTCCTGGGACAGTTCTTGGAAACAAGTGAGTAAATTCGTTTTAGTAACTGTTGTGATTTTCAAGCAATATTTTGCTATTTTAAAAGTTGACACTTAGAAATTTTTTCTGATCAAATTACCAATGTTATCCTATGGAAGGAAATTCACTTAGCAGGTAGGTGGGGTTATGGTTACTTTTTCTATGTCAGTGTTGGATCCTAGATCCAGCACTACTGTACCACCTGTAAGCAGTTGAGAAACTGCGTTTAAGTTATACAAGCGATTTTTAAGGAATATTTATAAGTTTGCAAAATCGACACTTAGAAGAAATTTTACAGAAAAACAGTCAATGGTTTCCTATGGAAGAAAATTCAAGTTACGGGTAAAGTACATTCTCGTTACTTTGGTAATTCAGTGCTGGGCTCCTAGGCTCAGTACTGGGACATCTATCTAAAACAGGTAAGCAATTACGTTTTCACAATTGGTACGATTTTTAAAGAATATTTGGAAGTTTCAAAAATCGACACTTAGAAACTTTGTCAGCAAAAAGCAAGCAATGATATCCTATGGAAGAAAATTCGAGTTACTGGTAAGTACGGTTAAAATTACTTTTCAGGGTCAGTACTGAGCTACAAGATGCAGCACTGAGGTCTCTCCTGATAACAGGTGAGTAAATCAGAATTCGTTGTTCGGCTGATTTTAGATGAATATTTTAAAGTTCCAAAACTCCACACTTAGAAGAAATTCCAAGTGGAACCAGTCAATGTTAGCCTATGGAAGAGAAGTGAGTTATCGGCTTTTAGGTAAGTACTCGACTGGCAGAGTTATGGTTCTGGGCATAGACTCAAGGGTCTCCCAGGGGAGTCCCAGTCTACTTGCCAAGCCCTAAACTCCCCTTTTATTACATATAATTTACCCCTAAGATAGGCCCTAGGTAGTCCTAGGTGCATGATGCTATGCAAGTAAAAGATAAGATATGTATTTTGGTGGTTTGCATGTCCTGTAAGTACCAAACAGTCTATTTCATTTTTCACTACTGTGAGGTCTACCTCTCTCATAGGTTAGCATTGGGTATTCCCCTATACTTTTTATTTGGTAATTCCATATCGGAGAGGAGTAGCTTTATTTATTTATTGAAAATCCTACTTACTGGTGAGGTTGGATTTAACTTTACTATTTTAGAAATGCCACTTTTAGAGAGTGAACATTTCTCTGCACTTACTGCTCTATTTACCTGAAACCAGGCCCCAATACACATCTGGATTGCGCTGGGTGACAGCAACATTTGTGCCTTCCCTGTAGAGAGCCACAACACAGGTTACTCAACTGCACCTGGGGGGTGAGCTCCGCTCCCCCTCCACCCACAATAGGTTCAAGAACGATAATTTATGTAAGTAAATACATTATAGCTACAGCTTATAATCATGTTAAATTAAATATTTTGTTGTTAGATGGTTTAAATATTTAAACCTCTGGTACATTTGGTAATTCTGTAAAAGCAGAACCCAACTGCCGTAACATTGCCAACCACAATTCCGTAATTTGGATTCGAACCAAGGTTGCTGCGGCCACAACGCAGAGTACTAACTACTATACGATCACGGCGAGCTACATGGGGTCAATGCCATACACTAACATGGAGAATTTATAATTTGGAACACTCAGGGCTGCTCCTGTGATAGGCTGGATGTATTCATTCCTTCCTCATTCCTCATACAGAGGCTGCGTCTCCTCAGTGGTTGATAGGCTGAAACCGTTTCCTGGCCGCCTGCTTGTGAACTGCCAGGAGTCAAAGATAACACATTACACTTGCGGGCCTGTGATGGGACACCAATGCAGAGAAACCCACTTGGCACAGACCTTCGATTCTGTCTATTAGACCTACATCTTCCCTGCACCTTTCAAGCCATTTGTATGTGAAGCAAGAAAGAGTTAAGGAGTGATCCATCTACACTTTTATAGGGAGGATGCCGCCGTGAGCTCCTCCCAGCTAATCACACGAACAGCAGTAAAGTAATATAAATACACAGTTGAGGGCGGGCTGCAAGGTCATGTTTTTGAGTAATTATTGAAACTGACCTCAGTGGCTCATTAGCAGAGCTGCGGCTAATGACTGGTTCCAAATCATGATGAAGCAAGCACCATGGCTCGTAGGGGACCCACAACACGCTTTTCTTAGCTCACTGAATTAAAGTATAAACTTCCGCCGTGTGTGAGTGGTAAAGGCTTGTTAATATGGTTCCTTTTCCAATTCAAGTCTGACAACAAGAGGCAGAAACCACGTGGCTTCGAAAGCTCTGGATTTTAGCCACCAACCACAGAGAAAGAGAGAACTGGCAGTATGAGAGTTGGAGAAAACAGGAGCGGGAGCAAGGAGCTCAAATGAGATTAATGGCGCGTAAATAGAGAGCGTAAAGGAACAGTTACACAGCTAAGAAAAGGGAAAGAAAGACTAAGGAAAAAAACACAGAAAGAGCCTGTAGATGAAATTCTCTTCCTGGGACAGCAGATTAAGAGAAATTACATAGGGAGAGGTTAAGCATGTAACACGGGGGAGAATAAAAAAGAAAATGCAGTTTTATGAAGTGTGTTTGCCAAATCCAGCCAGCACTTTTGTTCTATTTCTCTCTTTGCATCTTTTATTGGTAAAGTAAGTTTCAAGTGCATGCCCAGGTATGATTGAGAGAGCAATGGTATAATAATTTGAAGCGTTTACACCAGTGCTAAAGTAGGAAGAGAGATGTAGCAAAGACATGATAGAGGTAGCGATAATAAATATGTGGAGAGGCAATAGTGACACAAAAATAAGCCACCTATTTATAAAACTGAAATTGAAGAAATACTAAAGGTTAACTTCTGAAATTGTAGCCGATAATAACAAGATTCTCGTTGTTGGCAGGATTCGAACCTGCGCGGGGAGACCCCAATGGATTTCAAGTCCATCGCCTTAACCACTCGGCCACAACAACTTACTGTAAGCTACATGCAAATATTTTGTTTGAAAGTATTCAAGTTGTCCCACATCAGAGTACTGATATTCTGCAATGCGCTTTTTAAAAACAATGTTTTTTTCATCATGCACGTTCTGTCCTAAAAACAAAAATTGCATGAGTATATCTCTGGATCTGTAAAAGGATACGCTTGCATGCAAACTCTCATGTGGCACTCAATTTTTTGGACCCTGTTGCACTCTGTTTTTGCGCTGCTTTTAGTCTACGACCCATATTACAGAAGTCTACCATCTCTGAGTATTTGTGACTCCTTTGTAAGTACCTTATCTTTAATCCTTGAAGAGCTCTATAATAAATGGGTCCGTCAAAGATTGCTTGAATGGAAGATAAAAGAAGGCCCACTTGTCTCACCAAATGCCGTAGAGAAACCTGATGTTTTACTCACGTAATCCTCAGTTAATTTTTGTTAGACATGGCATCCTTAAGGTGGCCTACCAGCGACCTTTTTGCTTTTCACCTCACGTTTTGCTCTATCTTTATGTTGGCCTTAGGACTCTAATCACTTTATCACTACTGTGAGAAAGTGGCTCTGTATATACTGTTCCCAAAAAGGTACAGTGTGCACAGAGTCCTCAGTGCCCAGAGGTTTGACAGAGGCTAAAGTTTGATATAACCTTACTCTCTAAAGTGGTAGCTTGCTCGAGCAGTAAGGCAGTATCCGAGGACAGTGTAAAGCATTTGTTGTACACACTCAGTCAGCAAATGGTCTCACACACTCAAGAACTGAACTCTAGGCCAATGGTTTGTATAAAAAATATATCGTTGTTTTATTTTAGAACCAACAATAGGTATCAAAATATACTTTCTCAGAATAAGATGCTTTAGTTAAAAACTTTGCAATAGGCAATTGACTTTTGCAGGTAATAGTTACAGTTTATTGCAATAGGAAACACAATTTCAAATACAATAATACATTGAGCTCAATGGGAATTTTAAGTTATATGCAATTAATTACTTTCAGGATTACTTTTCTAAATCCAGGACTGGATCCTAGATTCAGTCCTGGGACAGTTCTTGGAAACAAGTGAGTAAATTCGTTTTAGTAACTGTTGTGATTTTCAAGCAATATTTTGATATTTTAAAAGTTGACACTTAGAAATTTTTTCTGATCAAATTACCAATGTTATCCTATGGAAGGAAATTCACTTAGCAGGTAGGTGGGGTTATGGTTACTTTTTCTATGTCAGTGTTGGATCCTAGATCCAGCACTACTGTACCACCTGTAAGCAGTTGAGAAACTGCGTTCAAGTTATACAAGCGATTTTTAAGGAATATTTATAAGTTTGCAAAATCGACACTTAGAAGAAATTTTACAGAAAAACAGTCAATGGTTTCCTATGGAAGAAAATTCAAGTTACGGGTAAAGTACATTCTCGTTACTTTGGTAATTCAGTGCTGGGCTCCTAGGCTCAGTAATGGGACATCTATCTAAAACAGGTAAGCAATTACGTTTTCACAATTGGTACGATTTTTAAAGAATATTTGTAAGTTTCAAAAATCGACACTTAGAAACTTTGTCAGCAAAAAGCAAGCAATGATATCCTATGGAAGAAAATTCGAGTTACTGGTAAGTACGGTTAAAATTACTTTTCAGGGTCAGTACTGAGCTACAAGATGCAGCACTGAGGTCTCTCCTGATAACAGGTGAGTAAATCAGAATTCGTTGTTCGGCTGATTTTAGATGAATATTTTAAAGTTCCAAAACTCCACACTTAGAAGAAATTCCAAGTGGAACCAGTCAATGTTAGCCTATGGAAGAGAAGTGAGTTATCGGCTTTTAGGTAAGTACTCGACTGGCAGAGTTATGGTTCTGGGCATAGACTCAAGGGTCTCCCAGGGGAGTCCCAGTCTACTTGCCAAGCCCTAAACTCCCCTTTTATTACATATAATTTACCCCTAAGGTAGGCCCTAGGTAGTCCTAGGTGCATGATGCTATGCAAGTAAAAGATAAGATATGTACTTTGGTGGTTTGCATGTCCTGTAAGTACCAAACAGTCTATTTCATTTTTCACTACTGTGAGGTCTACCTCTCTCATAGGTTAGCATTGGGTATTCCCCTATACTTTTTATTTGGTAATTCCATATCGGAGAGGAGTAGCTTTATTTATTTATTGAAAATCCTACTTACTGGTGAGGTTGGATTTAACTTTACTATTTTAGAAATGCCACTTTTAGAGAGTGAACATTTCTCTGCACTTACTGCTCTATTTACCTGAAACCAGGCCCCAATACACATCTGGATTGCACTGGGTTACAGCAACATTTGTGCCTTCCCTGTAGAGAGCCACAACACAGGTTACTCAACTGCACCTGGGGGGTGAGCTCCGCTCCCCCTCCACCCACAATAGGTTCAAGAACGATAATTTATGTAAGTAAATACATTATAGCTACAGCTTATAATCATGTTAAATTAAATATTTTGTTGTTAGATGGTTTAAATATTTAAACCTCTGGTACATTTGGTAATTCTGTAAAAGCAGAACCCAACTGCCGTAACATTGCCAACCACAATGCCGTAATTTGGATTCGAACCAAGGTTGCTGCAGCCACAACGCAGAGTACTAACCACTATACGATCACGGCGAGCTACATGGGGTCAATGCCATACACTAACATGGAGAATTTATAATTTGGAACACTCAGGGCTGCTCCTGTGATAGGCTGGATGTATTCATTCCTTCCTCATTCCTCATACAGAGGCTGCGTCTCCTCAGTGGTTGATAGGCTGAAACCGTTTCCTGGCCGCCTGCTTGTGAACTGCCAGGAGTCAAAGATAACACATTACACTTGCGGGCCTGTGATGGGACACCAATGCAGAGAAACCCACTTGGCACAGACCTTCGATTCTGTCTATTAGACCTGCATCTTCCCTGCACCTTTCAAGCCATTTGTATGTGAAGCAAGAAAGAGTTAAGGAGTGATCCATCTACACTTATATAGGGAGGATGCCGCCGTGAGCTCCTCCCAGCTAATCACACGAACAGCAGTAAAGTAATATAAATACACAGTTGAGGGCGGGCTGCAAGGTCATGTTTTTGAGTAATTATTGAAACTGACCTCAGTGGCTCATTAGCAGAGCTGCGGCTAATGACTGGTTCCAAATCATGATGAAGCAAGCACCATGGCTCGTAGGGGACCCACAACACGCTTTTCTTAGCTCACTGAATTAAAGTATAAACTTCCGCCGTGTGTGAGTGGTAAAGGCTTGTTAATATGGTTCCTTTTCCAATTCAAGTCTGACAACAAGAGGTAGAAACCACGTGGCTTCGAAAGCTCTGGATTTTAGCCACCAACCACAGAGAAAGAGAGAACTGGCAGTATGAGAGTTGGAGAAAACAGGAGCGGGAGCAAGGAGCTCAAATGAGATTAATGGCGCGTAAATAGAGAGCGTAAAGGAACAGTTACACAGCTAAGAAAAGGGAAATAAAGACTAAGGAAAAAAACACAGAAAGAGCCTGTAGATGAAATTCTCTTCCTGGGACAGCAGATTAAGAGAAATTACATAGGGAGAGGTTAAGCATGTAACACGGGGGAGAATAAAAAAGAAAATGCAGTTTTATGAAGTGTGTTTGCCAAATCCAGCCAGCACTTTTGTTCTATTTCTCTCTTTGCATCTTTTATTGGTAAAGTAAGTTTCAAGTGCATGCCCAGGTATGATTGAGAGAGCAATGGTATAATAATTTGAAGCGTTTACACCAGTGCTAAAGTAGGAAGAGAGATGTAGCAAAGACATGATAGAGGTAGCGATAATAAATATGTGGAGAGGCAATAGTGACACAAAAATAAGCCACCTATTTATAAAACTGAAATTGAAGAAATACTAAAGGTTAACTTCTGAAATTGTAGCCGATAATAACAAGATTCTCGTTGTTGGCAGGATTCGAACCTGCGCGGGGAGACCCCAATGGATTTCAAGTCCATCGCCTTAACCACTCGGCCACAACAACTTACTGTAAGCTGCATGCAAATATTTTGTTTGAAAGTATTCAAGTTGTCCCACATCAGAGTACTGATATTCTGCAATGCGCTTTTTAAAAACAATGTTTTTTTCATCATGCACGTTCTGTCCTAAAAACAAAAATTGCATGAGTATATCTCTGGATCTGTAAAAGGATACGCTTGCATGCAAACTCTCATGTGGCACTCAATTTTTTGGACCCTGTTGCACTCTGTTTTTGCGCTGCTTTTAGTCTACGACCCATATTACAGAAGTCTACCATCTCTGAGTATTTGTGACTCCTTTGTAAGTACCTTATCTTTAATCCTTGAAGAGCTCTATAATAAATGGGTCCGTCAAAGATTGCTTGAATGGAAGATAAAAGAAGGCCCACTTGTCTCACCAAATGCCGTAGAGAAACCTGATGTTTTACTCACGTAATCCTCAGTTAATTTTTGTTAGACATGGCATCCTTAAGGTGGCCTACCAGCGACCTTTTTGCTTTTCACCTCACGTTTTGCTCTATCTTTATGTTGGCCTTAGGACTCTAATCACTTTATCACTACTGTGAGAAAGTGGCTCTGTATATACTGTTCCCAAAAAGGTACAGTGTGCACAGAGTCCTCAGTGCCCAGAGGTTTGACAGAGGCTAAAGTTTGATATAACCTTACTCTCTAAAGTGGTAGCTTGCTCGAGCAGTAAGGCAGTATCCGAGGACAGTGTAAAGCATTTGTTGTACACACTCAGTCAGCAAATGGTCTCACACACTCAAGAACTGAACTCTAGGCCAATGGTTTGTATAAAAAATATATCGTTGTTTTATTTTAGAACCAACAATAGGTATCAAAATATACTTTCTCAGAATAAGATGCTTTAGTTAAAAACTTTGCAATAGGCAATTGACTTTTGCAGGTAATAGTTACAGTTTATTGCAATAGGAAACACAATTTCAAATACAATAATACATTGAGCTCAATGGGAATTTTAAGTTATATGCAATTAATTACTTTCAGGATTACTTTTCTAAATCCAGGACTGGATCCTAGATTCAGTCCTGGGACAGTTCTTGGAAACAAGTGAGTAAATTCGTTTTAGTAACTGTTGTGATTTTCAAGCAATATTTTGCTATTTTAAAAGTTGACACTTAGAAATTTTTTCTGATCAAATTACCAATGTTATCCTATGGAAGGAAATTCACTTAGCAGGTAGGTGGGGTTATGGTTACTTTTTCTATGTCAGTGTTGGATCCTAGATCCAGCACTACTGTACCACCTGTAAGCAGTTGAGAAACTGCGTTTAAGTTATACAAGCGATTTTTAAGGAATATTTATAAGTTTGCAAAATCGACACTTAGAAGAAATTTTACAGAAAAACAGTCAATGGTTTCCTATGGAAGAAAATTCAAGTTACGGGTAAAGTACATTCTCGTTACTTTGGTAATTCAGTGCTGGGCTCCTAGGCTCAGTACTGGGACATCTATCTAAAACAGGTAAGCAATTACGTTTTCACAATTGGTACGATTTTTAAAGAATATTTGTAAGTTTCAAAAATCGACACTTAGAAACTTTGTCAGCAAAAAGCAAGCAATGATATCCTATGGAAGAAAATTCGAGTTACTGGTAAGTACGGTTAAAATTACTTTTCAGGGTCAGTACTGAGCTACAAGATGCAGCACTGAGGTCTCTCCTGATAACAGGTGAGTAAATCAGAATTCGTTGTTCGGCTGATTTTAGATGAATATTTTAAAGTTCCAAAACTCCACACTTAGAAGAAATTCCAAGTGGAACCAGTCAATGTTAGCCTATGGAAGAGAAGTGAGTTATCGGCTTTTAGGTAAGTACTCGACTGGCAGAGTTATGGTTCTGGGCATAGACTCAAGGGTCTCCCAGGGGAGTCCCAGTCTACTTGCCAAGCCCTAAACTCCCCTTTTATTACATATAATTTACCCCTAAGGTAGGCCCTAGGTAGTCCTAGGTGCATGATGCTATGCAAGTAAAAGATAAGATATGTACTTTGGTGGTTTGCATGTCCTGTAAGTACCAAACAGTCTATTTCATTTTTCACTACTGTGAGGTCTACCTCTCTCATAGGTTAGCATTGGGTATTCCCCTATACTTTTTATTTGGTAATTCCATATCGGAGAGGAGTAGCTTTATTTATTTATTGAAAATCCTACTTACTGGTGAGGTTGGATTTAACTTTACTATTTTAGAAATGCCACTTTTAGAGAGTGAACATTTCTCTGCACTTACTGCTCTATTTACCTGAAACCAGGCCCCAATACACATCTGGATTGCGCTGGGTGACAGCAACATTTGTGCCTTCCCTGTAGAGAGCCACAACACAGGTTACTCAACTGCACCTGGGGGGTGAGCTCCGCTCCCCCTCCACCCACAATAGGTTCAAGAACGATAATTTATGTAAGTAAATACATTATAGCTACAGCTTATAATCATGTTAAATTAAATATTTTGTTGTTAGATGGTTTAAATATTTAAACCTCTGGTACATTTGGTAATTCTGTAAAAGCAGAACCCAACTGCCGTAACATTGCCAACCACAATGCCGTAATTTGGATTCGAACCAAGGTTGCTGCGGCCACAACGCAGAGTACTAACCACTATACGATCACGGCGAGCTACATGGGGTCAATGCCATACGCTAACATGGAGAATTTATAATTTGGAACACTCAGGGCTGCTCCTGTGATAGGCTGGATGTATTCATTCCTTCCTCATTCCTCATACAGAGGCTGCGTCTCCTCAGTGGTTGATAGGCTGAAACCGTTTCCTGGCCGCCTGCTTGTGAACTGCCAGGAGTCAAAGATAACACATTACACTTGCGGGCCTGTGATGGGACACCAATGCAGAGAAACCCACTTGGCACAGACCTTCGATTCTGTCTATTAGACCTGCATCTTCCCTGCACCTTTCAAGCCATTTGTATGTGAAGCAAGAAAGAGTTAAGGAGTGATCCATCTACACTTTTATAGGGAGGATGCCGCCGTGAGCTCCTCCCAGCTAATCACACGAACAGCAGTAAAGTAATATAAATACACAGTTGAGGGCGGGCTGCAAGGTCATGTTTTTGAGTAATTATTGAAACTGACCTCAGTGGCTCATTAGCAGAGCTGCGGCTAATGACTGGTTCCAAATCATGATGAAGCAAGCACCATGGCTCGTAGGGGACCCACAACACGCTTTTCTTAGCTCACTGAATTAAAGTATAAACTTCCGCCGTGTGTGAGTGGTAAAGGCTTGTTAATATGGTTCCTTTTCCAATTCAAGTCTGACAACAAGAGGCAGAAACCACGTGGCTTCGAAAGCTCTGGATTTTAGCCACCAACCACAGAGAAAGAGAGAACTGGCAGTATGAGAGTTGGAGAAAACAGGAGCGGGAGCAAGGAGCTCAAATGAGATTAATGGCGCGTAAATAGAGAGTGTAAAGGAACAGTTACACAGCTAAGAAAAGGGAAAGAAAGACTAAGGAAAAAAACACAGAAAGAGCCTGTAGATGAAATTCTCTTCCTGGGACAGCAGATTAAGAGAAATTACATAGGGAGAGGTTAAGCATGTAACACGGGGGAGAATAAAAAAGAAAATGCAGTTTTATGAAGTGTGTTTGCCAAATCCAGCCAGCACTTTTGTTCTATTTCTCTCTTTGCATCTTTTATTGGTAAAGTAAGTTTCAAGTGCATGCCCAGGTATGATTGAGAGAGCAATGGTATAATAATTTGAAGCGTTTACACCAGTGCTAAAGTAGGAAGAGAGATGTAGCAAAGACATGATAGAGGTAGCGATAATAAATATGTGGAGAGGCAATAGTGACACAAAAATAAGCCACCTATTTATAAAACTGAAATTGAAGAAATACTAAAGGTTAACTTCTGAAATTGTAGCCGATAATAACAAGATTCTCGTTGTTGGCAGGATTCGAACCTGCGCGGGGAGACCCCAATGGATTTCAAGTCCATCGCCTTAACCACTCGGCCACAACAACTTACTGTAAGCTGCATGCAAATATTTTGTTTGAAAGTATTCAAGTTGTCCCACATCAGAGTACTGATATTCTGCAATGCGCTTTTTAAAAACAATGTTTTTTTCATCATGCACGTTCTGTCCTAAAAACAAAAATTGCATGAGTATATCTCTGGATCTGTAAAAGGATACGCTTGCATGCAAACTCTCATGTGGCACTCAATTTTTTGGACCCTGTTGCACTCTGTTTTTGCGCTGCTTTTAGTCTACGACCCATATTACAGAAGTCTACCATCTCTGAGTATTTGTGACTCCTTTGTAAGTACCTTATCTTTAATCCTTGAAGAGCTCTATAATAAATGGGTCCGTCAAAGATTGCTTGAATGGAAGATAAAAGAAGGCCCACTTGTCTCACCAAATGCCGTAGAGAAACCTGATGTTTTACTCACGTAATCCTCAGTTAATTTTTGTTAGACATGGCATCCTTAAGGTGGCCTACCAGCGACCTTTTTGCTTTTCACCTCACGTTTTGCTCTATCTTTATGTTGGCCTTAGGACTCTAATCACTTTATCACTACTGTGAGAAAGTGGCTCTGTATATACTGTTCCCAAAAAGGTACAGTGTGCACAGAGTCCTCAGTGCCCAGAGGTTTGACAGAGGCTAAAGTTTGATATAACCTTACTCTCTAAAGTGGTAGCTTGCTCGAGCAGTAAGGCAGTATCCGAGGACAGTGTAAAGCATTTGTTGTACACACTCAGTCAGCAAATGGTCTCACACACTCAAGAACTGAACTCTAGGCCAATGGTTTGTATAAAAAATATATCGTTGTTTTATTTTAGAACCAACAATAGGTATCAAAATATACTTTCTCAGAATAAGATGCTTTAGTTAAAAACTTTGCAATAGGCAATTGACTTTTGCAGGTAATAGTTACAGTTTATTGCAATAGGAAACACAATTTCAAATACAATAATACATTGAGCTCAATGGGAATTTTAAGTTATATGCAATTAATTACTTTCAGGATTACTTTTCTAAATCCAGGACTGGATCCTAGATTCAGTCCTGGGACAGTTCTTGGAAACAAGTGAGTAAATTCGTTTTAGTAACTGTTGTGATTTTCAAGCAATATTTTGCTATTTTAAAAGTTGACACTTAGAAATTTTTTCTGATCAAATTACCAATGTTATCCTATGGAAGGAAATTCACTTAGCAGGTAGGTGGGGTTATGGTTACTTTTTCTATGTCAGTGTTGGATCCTAGATCCAGCACTACTGTACCACCTGTAAGCAGTTGAGAAACTGCGTTTAAGTTATACAAGCGATTTTTAAGGAATATTTATAAGTTTGCAAAATCGACACTTAGAAGAAATTTTACAGAAAAACAGTCAATGGTTTCCTATGGAAGAAAATTCAAGTTACGGGTAAAGTACATTCTCGTTACTTTGGTAATTCAGTGCTGGGCTCCTAGGCTCAGTACTGGGACATCGATCTAAAACAGGTAAGCAATTACGTTTTCACAATTGGTACGATTTTTAAAGAATATTTGTAAGTTTCAAAAATCGACACTTAGAAACTTTGTCAGCAAAAAGCAAGCAATGATATCCTATGGAAGAAAATTTGAGTTACTGGTAAGTACGGTTAAAATTACTTTTCAGGGTCAGTACTGAGCTACAAGATGCAGCACTGAGGTCTCTCCTGATAACAGGTGAGTAAATCAGAATTCGTTGTTCGGCTGATTTTAGATGAATATTTTAAAGTTCCAAAACTCCACACTTAGAAGAAATTCCAAGTGGAACCAGTCAATGTTAGCCTATGGAAGAGAAGTGAGTTATCGGCTTTTAGGTAAGTACTCGACTGGCAGAGTTATGGTTCTGGGCATAGACTCAAGGGTCTCCCAGGGGAGTCCCAGTCTACTTGCCAAGCCCTAAACTCCCCTTTTATTACATATAATTTACCCCTAAGGTAGGCCCTAGGTAGTCCTAGGTGCATGATGCTATGCAAGTAAAAGATAAGATATGTACTTTGGTGGTTTGCATGTCCTGTAAGTACCAAACAGTCTATTTCATTTTTCACTACTGTGAGGTCTACCTCTCTCATAGGTTAGCATTGGGTATTCCCCTATACTTTTTATTTGGTAATTCCATATCGGAGAGGAGTAGCTTTATTTATTTATTGAAAATCCTACTTACTGGTGAGGTTGGATTTAACTTTACTATTTTAGAAATGCCACTTTTAGAGAGTGAACATTTCTCTGCACTTACTGCTCTATTTACCTGAAACCAGGCCCCAATACACATCTGGATTGCGCTGGGTGACAGCAACATTTGTGCCTTCCCTGTAGAGAGCCACAACACAGGTTACTCAACTGCACCTGGGGGGTGAGCTCCGCTCCCCCTCCACCCACAATAGGTTCAAGAACGATAATTTATGTAAGTAAATACATTATAGCTACAGCTTATAATCATGCTAAATTAAATATTTTGTTGTTAGATGGTTTAAATATTTAAACCTCTGGTACATTTGGTAATTCTGTAAAAGCAGAACCCAACTGCCGTAACATTGCCAACCACAATGCCGTAATTTGGATTCGAACCAAGGTTGCTGCGGCCACAACGCAGAGTACTAACCACTATACGATCACGGCGAGCTACATGGGGTCAATGCCATACACTAACATGGAGAATTTATAATTTGGAACACTCAGGGCTGCTCCTGTGATAGGCTGGATGTATTCATTCCTTCCTCATTCCTCATACAGAGGCTGCGTCTCCTCAGTGGTTGATAGGCTGAAACCGTTTCCTGGCCGCCTGCTTGTGAACTGCCAGGAGTCAAAGATAACACATTACACTTGCGGGCCTGTGATGGGACACCAATGCAGAGAAACCCACTTGGCACAGACCTTCGATTCTGTCTATTAGACCTGCATCTTCCCTGCACCTTTCAAGCCATTTGTATGTGAAGCAAGAAAGAGTTAAGGAGTGATCCATCTACACTTTTATAGGGAGGATGCCGCCGTGAGCTCCTCCCAGCTAATCACACGAACAGCAGTAAAGTAATATAAATACACAGTTGAGGGCGGGCTGCAAGGTCATGTTTTTGAGTAATTATTGAAACTGACCTCAGTGGCTCATTAGCAGAGCTGCGGCTAATGACTGGTTCCAAATCATGATGAAGCAAGCACCATGGCTCGTAGGGGACCCACAACACGCTTTTCTTAGCTCACTGAATTAAAGTATAAACTTCCGCCGTGTGTGAGTGGTAAAGGCTTGTTAATATGGTTCCTTTTCCAATTCAAGTCTGACAACAAGAGGCAGAAACCACGTGGCTTCGAAAGCTCTGGATTTTAGCCACCAACCACAGAGAAAGAGAGAACTGGCAGTATGAGAGTTGGAGAAAACAGGAGCGGGAGCAAGGAGCTCAAATGAGATTAATGGCGCGTAAATAGAGAGCGTAAAGGAACAGTTACACAGCTAAGAAAAGGGAAAGAAAGACTAAGGAAAAAAACACAGAAAGAGCCTGTAGATGAAATTCTCTTCCTGGGACAGCAGATTAAGAGAAATTACATAGGGAGAGGTTAAGCATGTAACACGGGGGAGAATAAAAAAGAAAATGCAGTTTTATGAAGTGTGTTTGCCAAATCCAGCCAGCACTTTTGTTCTATTTCTCTCTTTGCATCTTTTATTGGTAAAGTAAGTTTCAAGTGCATGCCCAGGTATGATTGAGAGAGCAATGGTATAATAATTTGAAGCGTTTACACCAGTGCTAAAGTAGGAAGAGAGATGTAGCAAAGACATGATAGAGGTAGCGATAATAAATATGTGGAGAGGCAATAGTGACACAAAAATAAGCCACCTATTTATAAAACTGAAATTGAAGAAATACTAAAGGTTAACTTCTGAAATTGTAGCCGATAATAACAAGATTCTCGTTGTTGGCAGGATTCGAACCTGCGCGGGGAGACCCCAATGGATTTCAAGTCCATCGCCTTAACCACTCGGCCACAACAACTTACTGTAAGCTGCATGCAAATATTTTGTTTGAAAGTATTCAAGTTGTCCCACATCAGAGTACTGATATTCTGCAATGCGCTTTTTAAAAACAATGTTTTTTTCATCATGCACGTTCTGTCCTAAAAACAAAAATTGCATGAGTATATCTCTGGATCTGTAAAAGGATACGCTTGCATGCAAACTCTCATGTGGCACTCAATTTTTTGGACCCTGTTGCACTCTGTTTTTGCGCTGCTTTTAGTCTACGACCCATATTACAGAAGTCTACCATCTCTGAGTATTTGTGACTCCTTTGTAAGTACCTTATCTTTAATCCTTGAAGAGCTCTATAATAAATGGGTCCGTCAAAGATTGCTTGAATGGAAGATAAAAGAAGGCCCACTTGTCTCACCAAATGCCGTAGAGAAACCTGATGTTTTACTCACGTAATCCTCAGTTAATTTTTGTTAGACATGGCATCCTTAAGGTGGCCTACCAGCGACCTTTTTGCTTTTCACCTCACGTTTTGCTCTATCTTTATGTTGGCCTTAGGACTCTAATCACTTTATCACTACTGTGAGAAAGTGGCTCTGTATATACTGTTCCCAAAAAGGTACAGTGTGCACAGAGTCCTCAGTGCCCAGAGGTTTGACAGAGGCTAAAGTTTGATATAACCTTACTCTCTAAAGTGGTAGCTTGCTCGAGCAGTAAGGCAGTATCCGAGGACAGTGTAAAGCATTTGTTGTACACACTCAGTCAGCAAATGGTCTCACACACTCAAGAACTGAACTCTAGGCCAATGGTTTGTATAAAAAATATATCGTTGTTTTATTTTAGAACCAACAATAGGTATCAAAATATACTTTCTCAGAATAAGATGCTTTAGTTAAAAACTTTGCAATAGGCAATTGACTTTTGCAGGTAATAGTTACAGTTTATTGCAATAGGAAACACAATTTCAAATACAATAATACATTGAGCTCAATGGGAATTTTAAGTTATATGCAATTAATTACTTTCAGGATTACTTTTCTAAATCCAGGACTGGATCCTAGATTCAGTCCTGGGACAGTTCTTGGAAACAAGTGAGTAAATTCGTTTTAGTAACTGTTGTGATTTTCAAGCAATATTTTGCTATTTTAAAAGTTGACACTTAGAAATTTTTTCTGATCAAATTACCAATGTTATCCTATGGAAGGAAATTCACTTAGCAGGTAGGTGGGGTTATGGTTACTTTTTCTATGTCAGTGTTGGATCCTAGATCCAGCACTACTGTACCACCTGTAAGCAGTTGAGAAACTGCGTTTAAGTTATACAAGCGATTTTTAAGGAATATTTATAAGTTTGCAAAATCGACACTTAGAAGAAATTTTACAGAAAAACAGTCAATGGTTTCCTATGGAAGAAAATTCAAGTTACGGGTAAAGTACATTCTCGTTACTTTGGTAATTCAGTGCTGGGCTCCTAGGCTCAGTACTGGGACATCGATCTAAAACAGGTAAGCAATTACGTTTTCACAATTGGTACGATTTTTAAAGAATATTTGTAAGTTTCAAAAATCGACACTTAGAAACTTTGTCAGCAAAAAGCAAGCAATGATATCCTATGGAAGAAAATTCGAGTTACTGGTAAGTACGGTTAAAATTACTTTTCAGGGTCAGTACTGAGCTACAAGATGCAGCACTGAGGTCTCTCCTGATAACAGGTGAGTAAATCAGAATTCGTTGTTCGGCTGATTTTAGATGAATATTTTAAAGTTCCAAAACTCCACACTTAGAAGAAATTCCAAGTGGAACCAGTCAATGTTAGCCTATGGAAGAGAAGTGAGTTATCGGCTTTTAGGTAAGTACTCGACTGGCAGAGTTATGGTTCTGGGCATAGACTCAAGGGTCTCCCAGGGGAGTCCCAGTCTACTTGCCAAGCCCTAAACTCCCCTTTTATTACATATAATTTACCCCTAAGGTAGGCCCTAGGTAGTCCTAGGTGCATGATGCTATGCAAGTAAAAGATAAGATATGTACTTTGGTGGTTTGCATGTCCTGTAAGTACCAAACAGTCTATTTCATTTTTCACTACTGTGAGGTCTACCTCTCTCATAGGTTAGCATTGGGTATTCCCCTATACTTTTTATTTGGTAATTCCATATCGGAGAGGAGTAGCTTTATTTATTTATTGAAAATCCTACTTACTGGTGAGGTTGGATTTAACTTTACTATTTTAGAAATGCCACTTTTAGAGAGTGAACATTTCTCTGCACTTACTGCTCTATTTACCTGAAACCAGGCCCCAATACACATCTGGATTGCGCTGGGTGACAGCAACATTTGTGCCTTCCCTGTAGAGAGCCACAACACAGGTTACTCAACTGCACCTGGGGGGTGAGCTCCGCTCCCCCTCCACCCACAATAGGTTCAAGAACGATAATTTATGTAAGTAAATACATTATAGCTACAGCTTATAATCATGCTAAATTAAATATTTTGTTGTTAGATGGTTTAAATATTTAAACCTCTGGTACATTTGGTAATTCTGTAAAAGCAGAACCCAACTGCCGTAACATTGCCAACCACAATGCCGTAATTTGGATTCGAACCAAGGTTGCTGCGGCCACAACGCAGAGTACTAACCACTATACGATCACGGCGAGCTACATGGGGTCAATGCCATACACTAACATGGAGAATTTATAATTTGGAACACTCAGGGCTGCTCCTGTGATAGGCTGGATGTATTCATTCCTTCCTCATTCCTCATACAGAGGCTGCGTCTCCTCAGTGGTTGATAGGCTGAAACCGTTTCCTGGCCGCCTGCTTGTGAACTGCCAGGAGTCAAAGATAACACATTACACTTGCGGGCCTGTGATGGGACACCAATGCAGAGAAACCCACCAGGCACAGACCTTCGATTCTGTCTATTAGACCTGCATCTTCCCTGCACCTTTCAAGCCATTTGTATGTGAAGCAAGAAAGAGTTAAGGAGTGATCCATCTACACTTTTATAGGGAGGATGCCGCCGTGAGCTCCTCCCAGCTAATCACACGAACAGCAGTAAAGTAATATAAATACACAGTTGAGGGCGGGCTGCAAGGTCATGTTTTTGAGTAATTATTGAAACTGACCTCAGTGGCTCATTAGCAGAGCTGCGGCTAATGACTGGTTCCAAATCATGATGAAGCAAGCACCATGGCTCGTAGGGGACCCACAACACGCTTTTCTTAGCTCACTGAATTAAAGTATAAACTTCCGCCGTGTGTGAGTGGTAAAGGCTTGTTATTATGGTTCCTTTTCCAATTCAAGTCTGACAACAAGAGGCAGAAACCACGTGGCTTCGAAAGCTCTGGATTTTAGCCACCAACCACAGAGAAAGAGAGAACTGGCAGTATGAGAGTTGGAGAAAACAGGAGCGGGAGCAAGGAGCTCAAATGAGATTAATGGCGCGTAAATAGAGAGCGTAAAGGAACAGTTACACAGCTAAGAAAAGGGAAAGAAAGACTAAGGAAAAAAACACAGAAAGAGCCTGTAGATGAAATTCTCTTCCTGGGACAGCAGATTAAGAGAAATTACATAGGGAGAGGTTAAGCATGTAACACGGGGGAGAATAAAAAAGAAAATGCAGTTTTATGAAGTGTGTTTGCCAAATCCAGCCAGCACTTTTGTTCTATTTCTCTCTTTGCATCTTTTATTGGTAAAGTAAGTTTCAAGTGCATGCCCAGGTATGATTGAGAGAGCAATGGTATAATAATTTGAAGCGTTTACACCAGTGCTAAAGTAGGAAGAGAGATGTAGCAAAGACATGATAGAGGTAGCGATAATAAATATGTGGAGAGGCAATAGTGACACAAAAATAAGCCACCTATTTATAAAACTGAAATTGAAGAAATACTAAAGGTTAACTTCTGAAATTGTAGCCGATAATAACAAGATTCTCGTTGTTGGCAGGATTCGAACCTGCGCGGGGAGACCCCAATGGATTTCAAGTCCATCGCCTTAACCACTCGGCCACAACAACTTACTGTAAGCTGCATGCAAATATTTTGTTTGAAAGTATTCAAGTTGTCCCACATCAGAGTACTGATATTCTGCAATGCGCTTTTTAAAAACAATGTTTTTTTCATCATGCACGTTCTGTCCTAAAAACAAAAATTGCATGAGTATATCTCTGGATCTGTAAAAGGATACGCTTGCATGCAAACTCTCATGTGGCACTCAATTTTTTGGACCCTGTTGCACTCTGTTTTTGCGCTGCTTTTAGTCTACGACCCATATTACAGAAGTCTACCATCTCTGAGTATTTGTGACTCCTTTGTAAGTACCTTATCTTTAATCCTTGAAGAGCTCTATAATAAATGGGTCCGTCAAAGATTGCTTGAATGGAAGATAAAAGAAGGCCCACTTGTCTCACCAAATGCCGTAGAGAAACCTGATGTTTTACTCACGTAATCCTCAGTTAATTTTTGTTAGACATGGCATCCTTAAGGTGGCCTACCAGCGACCTTTTTGCTTTTCACCTCACGTTTTGCTCTATCTTTATGTTGGCCTTAGGACTCTAATCACTTTATCACTACTGTGAGAAAGTGGCTCTGTATATACTGTTCCCAAAAAGGTACAGTGTGCACAGAGTCCTCAGTGCCCAGAGGTTTGACAGAGGCTAAAGTTTGATATAACCTTACTCTCTAAAGTGGTAGCTTGCTCGAGCAGTAAGGCAGTATCCGAGGACAGTGTAAAGCATTTGTTGTACACACTCAGTCAGCAAATGGTCTCACACACTCAAGAACTGAACTCTAGGCCAATGGTTTGTATAAAAAATATATCGTTGTTTTATTTTAGAACCAACAATAGGTATCAAAATATACTTTCTCAGAATAAGATGCTTTAGTTAAAAACTTTGCAATAGGCAATTGACTTTTGCAGGTAATAGTTACAGTTTATTGCAATAGGAAACACAATTTCAAATACAATAATACATTGAGCTCAATGGGAATTTTAAGTTATATGCAATTAATTACTTTCAGGATTACTTTTCTAAATCCAGGACTGGATCCTAGATTCAGTCCTGGGACAGTTCTTGGAAACAAGTGAGTAAATTCGTTTTAGTAACTGTTGTGATTTTCAAGCAATATTTTGCTATTTTAAAAGTTGACACTTAGAAATTTTTTCTGATCAAATTACCAATGTTATCCTATGGAAGGAAATTCACTTAGCAGGTAGGTGGGGTTATGGTTACTTTTTCTATGTCAGTGTTGGATCCTAGATCCAGCACTACTGTACCACCTGTAAGCAGTTGAGAAACTGCGTTTAAGTTATACAAGCGATTTTTAAGGAATATTTATAAGTTTGCAAAATCGACACTTAGAAGAAATTTTACAGAAAAACAGTCAATGGTTTCCTATGGAAGAAAATTCAAGTTACGGGTAAAGTACATTTTCGTTACTTTGGTAATTCAGTGCTGGGCTCCTAGGCTCAGTACTGGGACATCTATCTAAAACAGGTAAGCAATTACGTTTTCACAATTGGTACGATTTTTAAAGAATATTTGTAAGTTTCAAAAATCGACACTTAGAAACTTTGTCAGCAAAAAGCAAGCAATGATATCCTATGGAAGAAAATTCGAGTTACTGGTAAGTACGGTTAAAATTACTTTTCAGGGTCAGTACTGAGCTACAAGATGCAGCACTGAGGTCTCTCCTGATAACAGGTGAGTAAATCAGAATTCGTTGTTCGGCTGATTTTAGATGAATATTTTAAAGTTCCAAAACTCCACACTTAGAAGAAATTCCAAGTGGAACCAGTCAATGTTAGCCTATGGAAGAGAAGTGAGTTATCGGCTTTTAGGTAAGTACTCGACTGGCAGAGTTATGGTTCTGGGCATAGACTCAAGGGTCTCCCAGGGGAGTCCCAGTCTACTTGCCAAGCCCTAAACTCCCCTTTTATTACATATAATTTACCCCTAAGGTAGGCCCTAGGTAGTCCTAGGTGCATGATGCTATGCAAGTAAAAGATAAGATATGTACTTTGGTGGTTTGCATGTCCTGTAAGTACCAAACAGTCTATTTCATTTTTCACTACTGTGAGGTCTACCTCTCTCATAGGTTAGCATTGGGTATTCCCCTATACTTTTTATTTGGTAATTCCATATCGGAGAGGAGTAGCTTTATTTATTTATTGAAAATCCTACTTACTGGTGAGGTTGGATTTAACTTTACTATTTTAGAAATGCCACTTTTAGAGAGTGAACATTTCTCTGCACTTACTGCTCTATTTACCTGAAACCAGGCCCCAATACACATCTGGATTGCGCTGGGTGACAGCAACATTTGTGCCTTCCCTGTAGAGAGCCACAACACAGGTTACTCAACTGCACCTGGGGGGTGAGCTCCGCTCCCCCTCCACCCACAATAGGTTCAAGAACGATAATTTATGTAAGTAAATACATTATAGCTACAGCTTATAATCATGTTAAATTAAATATTTTGTTGTTAGATGGTTTAAATATTTAAACCTCTGGTACATTTGGTAATTCTGTAAAAGCAGAACCCAACTGCCGTAACATTGCCAACCACAATGCCGTAATTTGGATTCGAACCAAGGTTGCTGCGGCCACAACGCAGAGTACTAACCACTATACGATCACGGCGAGCTACATGGGGTCAATGCCATACACTAACATGGAGAATTTATAATTTGGAACACTCAGGGCTGCTCCTGTGATAGGCTGGATGTATTCATTCCTTCCTCATTCCTCATACAGAGGCTGCGTCTCCTCAGTGGTTGATAGGCTGAAACCGTTTCCTGGCCGCCTGCTTGTGAACTGCCAGGAGTCAAAGATAACACATTACACTTGCGGGCCTGTGATGGGACACCAATGCAGAGAAACCCACCAGGCACAGACCTTCGATTCTGTCTATTAGACCTGCATCTTCCCTGCACCTTTCAAGCCATTTGTATGTGAAGCAAGAAAGAGTTAAGGAGTGATCCATCTACACTTTTATAGGGAGGATGCCGCCGTGAGCTCCTCCCAGCTAATCACACGAACAGCAGTAAAGTAATATAAATACACAGTTGAGGGCGGGCTGCAAGGTCATGTTTTTGAGTAATTATTGAAACTGACCTCAGTGGCTCATTAGCAGAGCTGCGGCTAATGACTGGTTCCAAATCATGATGAAGCAAGCACCATGGCTCGTAGGGGACCCACAACACGCTTTTCTTAGCTCACTGAATTAAAGTATAAACTTCCGCCGTGTGTGAGTGGTAAAGGCTTGTTAATATGGTTCCTTTTCCAATTCAAGTCTGACAACAAGAGGCAGAAACCACGTGGCTTCGAAAGCTCTGGATTTTAGCCACCAACCACAGAGAAAGAGAGAACTGGCAGTATGAGAGTTGGAGAAAACAGGAGCGGGAGCAAGGAGCTCAAATGAGATTAATGGCGCGTAAATAGAGAGCGTAAAGGAACAGTTACACAGCTAAGAAAAGGGAAAGAAAGACTAAGGAAAAAAACACAGAAAGAGCCTGTAGATGAAATTCTCTTCCTGGGACAGCAGATTAAGAGAAATTACATAGGGAGAGGTTAAGCATGTAACACGGGGGAGAATAAAAAAGAAAATGCAGTTTTATGAAGTGTGTTTGCCAAATCCAGCCAGCACTTTTGTTCTATTTCTCTCTTTGCATCTTTTATTGGTAAAGTAAGTTTCAAGTGCATGCCCAGGTATGATTGAGAGAGCAATGGTATAATAATTTGAAGCGTTTACACCAGTGCTAAAGTAGGAAGAGAGATGTAGCAAAGACATGATAGAGGTAGCGATAATAAATATGTGGAGAGGCAATAGTGACACAAAAATAAGCCACCTATTTATAAAACTGAAATTGAAGAAATACTAAAGGTTAACTTCTGAAATTGTAGCCGATAATAACAAGATTCTCGTTGTTGGCAGGATTCGAACCTGCGCGGGGAGACCCCAATGGATTTCAAGTCCATCGCCTTAACCACTCGGCCACAACAACTTACTGTAAGCTGCATGCAAATATTTTGTTTGAAAGTATTCAAGTTGTCCCACATCAGAGTACTGATATTCTGCAATGCGCTTTTTAAAAACAATGTTTTTTTCATCATGCACGTTCTGTCCTAAAAACAAAAATTGCATGAGTATATCTCTGGATCTGTAAAAGGATACGCTTGCATGCAAACTCTCATGTGGCACTCAATTTTTTGGACCCTGTTGCACTCTGTTTTTGCGCTGCTTTTAGTCTACGACCCATATTACAGAAGTCTACCATCTCTGAGTATTTGTGACTCCTTTGTAAGTACCTTATCTTTAATCCTTGAAGAGCTCTATAATAAATGGGTCCGTCAAAGATTGCTTGAATGGAAGATAAAAGAAGGCCCACTTGTCTCACCAAATGCCGTAGAGAAACCTGATGTTTTACTCACGTAATCCTCAGTTAATTTTTGTTAGACATGGCATCCTTAAGGTGGCCTACCAGCGACCTTTTTGCTTTTCACCTCACGTTTTGCTCTATCTTTATGTTGGCCTTAGGACTCTAATCACTTTATCACTACTGTGAGAAAGTGGCTCTGTATATACTGTTCCCAAAAAGGTACAGTGTGCACAGAGTCCTCAGTGCCCAGAGGTTTGACAGAGGCTAAAGTTTGATATAACCTTACTCTCTAAAGTGGTAGCTTGCTCGAGCAGTAAGGCAGTATCCGAGGACAGTGTAAAGCATTTGTTGTACACACTCAGTCAGCAAATGGTCTCACACACTCAAGAACTGAACTCTAGGCCAATGGTTTGTATAAAAAATATATCGTTGTTTTATTTTAGAACCAACAATAGGTATCAAAATATACTTTCTCAGAATAAGATGCTTTAGTTAAAAACTTTGCAATAGGCAATTGACTTTTGCAGGTAATAGTTACAGTTTATTGCAATAGGAAACACAATTTCAAATACAATAATACATTGAGCTCAATGGGAATTTTAAGTTATATGCAATTAATTACTTTCAGGATTACTTTTCTAAATCCAGGACTGGATCCTAGATTCAGTCCTGGGACAGTTCTTGGAAACAAGTGAGTAAATTCGTTTTAGTAACTGTTGTGATTTTCAAGCAATATTTTGCTATTTTAAAAGTTGACACTTAGAAATTTTTTCTGATCAAATTACCAATGTTATCCTATGGAAGGAAATTCACTTAGCAGGTAGGTGGGGTTATGGTTACTTTTTCTATGTCAGTGTTGGATCCTAGATCCAGCACTACTGTACCACCTGTAAGCAGTTGAGAAACTGCGTTTAAGTTATACAAGCGATTTTTAAGGAATATTTATAAGTTTGCAAAATCGACACTTAGAAGAAATTTTACAGAAAAACAGTCAATGGTTTCCTATGGAAGAAAATTCAAGTTACGGGTAAAGTACATTCTCGTTACTTTGGTAATTCAGTGCTGGGCTCCTAGGCTCAGTACTGGGACATCTATCTAAAACAGGTAAGCAATTACGTTTTCACAATTGGTACGATTTTTAAAGAATATTTGTAAGTTTCAAAAATCGACACTTAGAAACTTTGTCAGCAAAAAGCAAGCAATGATATCCTATGGAAGAAAATTCGAGTTACTGGTAAGTACGGTTAAAATTACTTTTCAGGGTCAGTACTGAGCTACAAGATGCAGCACTGAGGTCTCTCCTGATAACAGGTGAGTAAATCAGAATTCGTTGTTCGGCTGATTTTAGATGAATATTTTAAAGTTCCAAAACTCCACACTTAGAAGAAATTCCAAGTGGAACCAGTCAATGTTAGCCTATGGAAGAGAAGTGAGTTATCGGCTTTTAGGTAAGTACTCGACTGGCAGAGTTATGGTTCTGGGCATAGACTCAAGGGTCTCCCAGGGGAGTCCCAGTCTACTTGCCAAGCCCTAAACTCCCCTTTTATTACATATAATTTACCCCTAAGGTAGGCCCTAGGTAGTCCTAGGTGCATGATGCTATGCAAGTAAAAGATAAGATATGTACTTTGGTGGTTTGCATGTCCTGTAAGTACCAAACAGTCTATTTCATTTTTCACTACTGTGAGGTCTACCTCTCTCATAGGTTAGCATTGGGTATTCCCCTATACTTTTTATTTGGTAATTCCATATCGGAGAGGAGTAGCTTTATTTATTTATTGACAATCCTACTTACTGGTGAGGTTGGATTTAACTTTACTATTTTAGAAATGCCACTTTTAGAGAGTGAACATTTCTCTGCACTTACTGCTCTATTTACCTGAAACCAGGCCCCAATACACATCTGGATTGCGCTGGGCGACAGCAACATTTGTGCCTTCCCTGTAGAGAGCCACAACACAGGTTACTCAACTGCACCTGGGGGGTGAGCTCCGCTCCCCCTCCACCCACAATAGGTTCAAGAACGATAATTTATGTAAGTAAATACATTATAGCTACAGCTTATAATCATGTTAAATTAAATATTTTGTTGTTAGATGGTTTAAATATTTAAACCTCTGGTACATTTGGTAATTCTGTAAAAGCAGAACCCAACTGCCGTAACATTGCCAACCACAATGCCGTAATTTGGATTCGAACCAAGGTTGCTGCGGCCACAACGCAGAGTACTAACCACTATACGATCACGGCGAGCTACATGGGGTCAATGCCATACACTAACATGGAGAATTTATAATTTGGAACACTCAGGGCTGCTCCTGTGATAGGCTGGATGTATTCATTCCTTCCTCATTCCTCATACAGAGGCTGCGTCTCCTCAGTGGTTGATAGGCTGAAACCGTTTCCTGGCCGCCTGCTTGTGAACTGCCAGGAGTCAAAGATAACACATTACACTTGCGGGCCTGTGATGGGACACCAATGCAGAGAAACCCACTTGGCACAGACCTTCGATTCTGTCTATTAGACCTGCATCTTCCCTGCACCTTTCAAGCCATTTGTATGTGAAGCAAGAAAGAGTTAAGGAGTGATCCATCTACACTTTTATAGGGAGGATGCCGCCGTGAGCTCCTCCCAGCTAATCACACGAACAGCAGTAAAGTAATATAAATACACAGTTGAGGGCGGGCTGCAAGGTCATGTTTTTGAGTAATTATTGAAACTGACCTCAGTGGCTCATTAGCAGAGCTGCGGCTAATGACTGGTTCCAAATCATGATGAAGCAAGCACCATGGCTCGTAGGGGACCCACAACACGCTTTTCTTAGCTCACTGAATTAAAGTATAAACTTCCGCCGTGTGTGAGTGGTAAAGGCTTGTTAATATGGTTCCTTTTCCAATTCAAGTCTGACAACAAGAGGCAGAAACCACGTGGCTTTGAAAGCTCTGGATTTTAGCCACCAACCACAGAGAAAGAGAGAACTGGCAGTATGAGAGTTGGAGAAAACAGGAGCGGGAGCAAGGAGCTCAAATGAGATTAATGGCGCGTAAATAGAGAGCGTAAAGGAACAGTTACACAGCTAAGAAAAGGGAAAGAAAGACTAAGGAAAAAAACACAGAAAGAGCCTGTAGATGAAATTCTCTTCCTGGGACAGCAGATTAAGAGAAATTACATAGGGAGAGGTTAAGCATGTAACACGGGGGAGAATAAAAAAGAAAATGCAGTTTTATGAAGTGTGTTTGCCAAATCCAGCCAGCACTTTTGTTCTATTTCTCTCTTTGCATCTTTTATTGGTAAAGTAAGTTTCAAGTGCATGCCCAGGTATGATTGAGAGAGCAATGGTATAATAATTTGAAGCGTTTACACCAGTGCTAAAGTAGGAAGAGAGATGTAGCAAAGACATGATAGAGGTAGCGATAATAAATATGTGGAGAGGCAATAGTGACACAAAAATAAGCCACCTATTTATAAAACTGAAATTGAAGAAATACTAAAGGTTAACTTCTGAAATTGTAGCCGATAATAACAAGATTCTCGTTGTTGGCAGGATTCGAACCTGCGCGGGGAGACCCCAATGGATTTCAAGTCCATCGCCTTAACCACTCGGCCACAACAACTTACTGTAAGCTGCATGCAAATATTTTGTTTGAAAGTATTCAAGTTGTCCCACATCAGAGTACTGATATTCTGCAATGCGCTTTTTAAAAACAATGTTTTTTTCATCATGCACGTTCTGTCCTAAAAACAAAAATTGCATGAGTATATCTCTGGATCTGTAAAAGGATACGCTTGCATGCAAACTCTCATGTGGCACTCAATTTTTTGGACCCTGTTGCACTCTGTTTTTGCGCTGCTTTTAGTCTACGACCCATATTACAGAAGTCTACCATCTCTGAGTATTTGTGACTCCTTTGTAAGTACCTTATCTTTAATCCTTGAAGAGCTCTATAATAAATGGGTCCGTCAAAGATTGCTTGAATGGAAGATAAAAGAAGGCCCACTTGTCTCACCAAATGCCGTAGAGAAACCTGATGTTTTACTCACGTAATCCTCAGTTAATTTTTGTTAGACATGGCATCCTTAAGGTGGCCTACCAGCGACCTTTTTGCTTTTCACCTCACGTTTTGCTCTATCTTTATGTTGGCCTTAGGACTCTAATCACTTTATCACTACTGTGAGAAAGTGGCTCTGTATATACTGTTCCCAAAAAGGTACAGTGTGCACAGAGTCCTCAGTGCCCAGAGGTTTGACAGAGGCTAAAGTTTGATATAACCTTACTCTCTAAAGTGGTAGCTTGCTCGAGCAGTAAGGCAGTATCCGAGGACAGTGTAAAGCATTTGTTGTACACACTCAGTCAGCAAATGGTCTCACACACTCAAGAACTGAACTCTAGGCCAATGGTTTGTATAAAAAATATATCGTTGTTTTATTTTAGAACCAACAATAGGTATCAAAATATACTTTCTCAGAATAAGATGCTTTAGTTAAAAACTTTGCAATAGGCAATTGACTTTTGCAGGTAATAGTTACAGTTTATTGCAATAGGAAACACAATTTCAAATACAATAATACATTGAGCTCAATGGGAATTTTAAGTTATATGCAATTAATTACTTTCAGGATTACTTTTCTAAATCCAGGACTGGATCCTAGATTCAGTCCTGGGACAGTTCTTGGAAACAAGTGAGTAAATTCGTTTTAGTAACTGTTGTGATTTTCAAGCAATATTTTGCTATTTTAAAAGTTGACACTTAGAAATTTTTTCTGATCAAATTACCAATGTTATCCTATGGAAGGAAATTCACTTAGCAGGTAGGTGGGGTTATGGTTACTTTTTCTATGTCAGTGTTGGATCCTAGATCCAGCACTACTGTACCACCTGTAAGCAGTTGAGAAACTGCGTTTAAGTTATACAAGCGATTTTTAAGGAATATTTATAAGTTTGCAAAATCGACACTTAGAAGAAATTTTACAGAAAAACAGTCAATGGTTTCCTATGGAAGAAAATTCAAGTTACGGGTAAAGTACATTCTCGTTACTTTGGTAATTCAGTGCTGGGCTCCTAGGCTCAGTACTGGGACATCTATCTAAAACAGGTAAGCAATTATGTTTTCACAATTGGTACGATTTTTAAAGAATATTTGTAAGTTTCAAAAATCGACACTTAGAAACTTTGTCAGCAAAAAGCAAGCAATTATATCCTATGGAAGAAAATTTGAGTTACTGGTAAGTACGGTTAAAATTACTTTTCAGGGTCAGTACTGAGCTACAAGATGCAGCACTGAGGTCTCTCCTGATAACAGGTGAGTAAATCAGAATTCGTTGTTCGGCTGATTTTAGATGAATATTTTAAAGTTCCAAAACTCCACACTTAGAAGAAATTCCAAGTGGAACCAGTCAATGTTAGCCTATGGAAGAGAAGTGAGTTATCGGCTTTTAGGTAAGTACTCGACTGGCAGAGTTATGGTTCTGGGCATAGACTCAAGGGTCTCCCAGGGGAGTCCCAGTCTACTTGCCAAGCCCTAAACTCCCCTTTTATTACATATAATTTACCCCTAAGGTAGGCCCTAGGTAGTCCTAGGTGCATGATGCTATGCAAGTAAAAGATAAGATATGTACTTTGGTGGTTTGCATGTCCTGTAAGTACCAAACAGTCTATTTCATTTTTCACTACTGTGAGGTCTACCTCTCTCATAGGTTAGCATTGGGTATTCCCCTATACTTTTTATTTGGTAATTCCATATTGGAGAGGAGTAGCTTTATTTATTTATTGACAATCCTACTTACTGGTGAGGTTGGATTTAACTTTACTATTTTAGAAATGCCACTTTTAGAGAGTGAACATTTCTCTGCACTTACTGCTCTATTTACCTGAAACCAGGCCCCAATACACATCTGGATTGCGCTGGGCGACAGCAACATTTGTGCCTTCCCTGTAGAGAGCCACAACACAGGTTACTCAACTGCACCTGGGGGGTGAGCTCCGCTCCCCCTCCACCCACAATAGGTTCAAGAACGATAATTTATGTAAGTAAATACATTATAGCTACAGCTTATAATCATGTTAAATTAAATATTTTGTTGTTAGATGGTTTAAATATTTAAACCTCTGGTACATTTGGTAATTCTGTAAAAGCAGAACCCAACTGCCGTAACATTGCCAACCACAATGCCGTAATTTGGATTCGAACCAAGGTTGCTGCGGCCACAACGCAGAGTACCAACCACTATACGATCACGGCGAGCTACATGGGGTCAATGCCATACACTAACATGGAGAATTTATAATTTGGAACACTCAGGGCTGCTCCTGTGATAGGCTGGATGTATTCATTCCTTCCTCATTCCTCATACAGAGGCTGCGTCTCCTCAGTGGTTGATAGGCTGAAACCGTTTCCTGGCCGCCTGCTTGTGAACTGCCAGGAGTCAAAGATAACACATTACACTTGCGGGCCTGTGATGGGACACCAATGCAGAGAAACCCACTTGGCACAGACCTTCGATTCTGTCTATTAGACCTGCATCTTCCCTGCACCTTTCAAGCCATTTGTATGTGAAGCAAGAAAGAGTTAAGGAGTGATCCATCTACACTTTTATAGGGAGGATGCCGCCGTGAGCTCCTCCCAGCTAATCACACGAACAGCAGTAAAGTAATATAAATACACAGTTGAGGGCGGGCTGCAAGGTCATGTTTTTGAGTAATTATTGAAACTGACCTCAGTGGCTCATTAGCAGAGCTGCGGCTAATGACTGGTTCCAAATCATGATGAAGCAAGCACCATGGCTCGTAGGGGACCCACAACACGCTTTTCTTAGTTCACTGAATTAAAGTATAAACTTCCACTGTGTGTGAGTGGTAAAGGCTTGTTAATATGGTTCCTTTTCCAATTCAAGTCTGACAACAAGAGGCAGAAACCACGTGGCTTCGAAAGCTCTGGATTTTAGCCACCAACCACAGAGAAAGAGAGAACTGGCAGTATGAGAGTTGGAGAAAACAGGAGCGGGAGCAAGGAGCTCAAATGAGATTAATGGCGCGTAAATAGAGAGCGTAAAGGAACAGTTACACAGCTAAGAAAAGGGAAAGAAAGACTAAGGAAAAAAACACAGAAAGAGCCTGTAGATGAAATTCTCTTCCTGGGACAGCAGATTAAGAGAAATTACATAGGGAGAGGTTAAGCATGTAACACGGGGGAGAATAAAAAAGAAAATGCAGTTTTATGAAGTGTGTTTGCCAAATCCAGCCAGCACTTTTGTTCTATTTCTCTCTTTGCATCTTTTATTGGTAAAGTAAGTTTCAAGTGCATGCCCAGGTATGATTGAGAGAGCAATGGTATAATAATTTGAAGCGTTTACACCAGTGCTAAAGTAGGAAGAGAGATGTAGCAAAGACATGATAGAGGTAGCGATAATAAATATGTGGAGAGGCAATAGTGACACAAAAATAAGCCACCTATTTATAAAACTGAAATTGAAGAAATACTAAAGGTTAACTTCTGAAATTGTAGCCGATAATAACAAGATTCTCGTTGTTGGCAGGATTCGAACCTGCGCGGGGAGACCCCAATGGATTTCAAGTCCATCGCCTTAACCACTCGGCCACAACAACTTACTGTAAGCTGCATGCAAATATTTTGTTTGAAAGTATTCAAGTTGTCCCACATCAGAGTACTGATATTCTGCAATGCGCTTTTTAAAAACAATGTTTTTTTCATCATGCACGTTCTGTCCTAAAAACAAAAATTGCATGAGTATATCTCTGGATCTGTAAAAGGATACGCTTGCATGCAAACTCTCATGTGGCACTCAATTTTTTGGACCCTGTTGCACTCTGTTTTTGCGCTGCTTTTAGTCTACGACCCATATTACAGAAGTCTACCATCTCTGAGTATTTGTGACTCCTTTGTAAGTACCTTATCTTTAATCCTTGAAGAGCTCTATAATAAATGGGTCCGTCAAAGATTGCTTGAATGGAAGATAAAAGAAGGCCCACTTGTCTCACCAAATGCCGTAGAGAAACCTGATGTTTTACTCACGTAATCCTCAGTTAATTTTTGTTAGACATGGCATCCTTAAGGTGGCCTACCAGCGACCTTTTTGCTTTTCACCTCACGTTTTGCTCTATCTTTATGTTGGCCTTAGGACTCTAATCACTTTATCACTACTGTGAGAAAGTGGCTCTGTATATACTGTTCCCAAAAAGGTACAGTGTGCACAGAGTCCTCAGTGCCCAGAGGTTTGACAGAGGCTAAAGTTTGATATAACCTTACTCTCTAAAGTGGTAGCTTGCTCGAGCAGTAAGGCAGTATCCGAGGACAGTGTAAAGCATTTGTTGTACACACTCAGTCAGCAAATGGTCTCACACACTCAAGAACTGAACTCTAGGCCAATGGTTTGTATAAAAAATATATCGTTGTTTTATTTTAGAACCAACAATAGGTATCAAAATATACTTTCTCAGAATAAGATGCTTTAGTTAAAAACTTTGCAATAGGCAATTGACTTTTGCAGGTAATAGTTACAGTTTATTGCAATAGGAAACACAATTTCAAATACAATAATACATTGAGCTCAATGGGAATTTTAAGTTATATGCAATTAATTACTTTCAGGATTACTTTTCTAAATCCAGGACTGGATCCTAGATTCAGTCCTGGGACAGTTCTTGGAAACAAGTGAGTAAATTCGTTTTAGTAACTGTTGTGATTTTCAAGCAATATTTTGCTATTTTAAAAGTTGACACTTAGAAATTTTTTCTGATCAAATTACCAATGTTATCCTATGGAAGGAAATTCACTTAGCAGGTAGGTGGGGTTATGGTTACTTTTTCTATGTCAGTGTTGGATCCTAGATCCAGCACTACTGTACCACCTGTAAGCAGTTGAGAAACTGCGTTTAAGTTATACAAGCGATTTTTAAGGAATATTTATAAGTTTGCAAAATCGACACTTAGAAGAAATTTTACAGAAAAACAGTCAATGGTTTCCTATGGAAGAAAATTCAAGTTACGGGTAAAGTACATTCTCGTTACTTTGGTAATTCAGTGCTGGGCTCCTAGGCTCAGTACTGGGACATCTATCTAAAACAGGTAAGCAATTACGTTTTCACAATTGGTACGATTTTTAAAGAATATTTGTAAGTTTCAAAAATCGACACTTAGAAACTTTGTCAGCAAAAAGCAAGCAATGATATCCTATGGAAGAAAATTCGAGTTACTGGTAAGTACGGTTAAAATTACTTTTCAGGGTCAGTACTGAGCTACAAGATGCAGCACTGAGGTCTCTCCTGATAACAGGTGAGTAAATCAGAATTCGTTGTTCGGCTGATTTTAGATGAATATTTTAAAGTTCCAAAACTCCACACTTAGAAGAAATTCCAAGTGGAACCAGTCAATGTTAGCCTATGGAAGAGAAGTGAGTTATCGGCTTTTAGGTAAGTACTCGACTGGCAGAGTTATGGTTCTGGGCATAGACTCAAGGGTCTCCCAGGGGAGTCCCAGTCTACTTGCCAAGCCCTAAACTCCCCTTTTATTACATATAATTTACCCCTAAGGTAGGCCCTAGGTAGTCCTAGGTGCATGATGCTATGCAAGTAAAAGATAAGATATGTACTTTGGTGGTTTGCATGTCCTGTAAGTACCAAACAGTCTATTTCATTTTTCACTACTGTGAGGTCTACCTCTCTCATAGGTTAGCATTGGGTATTCCCCTATACTTTTTATTTGGTAATTCCATATCGGAGAGGAGTAGCTTTATTTATTTATTGAAAATCCTACTTACTGGTGAGGTTGGATTTAACTTTACTATTTTAGAAATGCCACTTTTAGAGAGTGAACATTTCTCTGCACTTACTGCTCTATTTACCTGAAACCAGGCCCCAATACACATCTGGATTGCGCTGGGTGACAGCAACATTTGTGCCTTCCCTGTAGAGAGCCACAACACAGGTTACTCAACTGCACCTGGGGGGTGAGCTCCGCTCCCCCTCCACCCACAATAGGTTCAAGAACGATAATTTATGTAAGTAAATACATTATAGCTACAGCTTATAATCATGTTAAATTAAATATTTTGTTGTTAGATGGTTTAAATATTTAAACCTCTGGTACATTTGGTAATTCTGTAAAAGCAGAACCCAACTGCCGTAACATTGCCAACCACAATGCCGTAATTTGGATTCGAACCAAGGTTGCTGCGGCCACAACGCAGAGTACTAACCACTATACGATTACGGCGAGCTACATGGGGTCAATGCCATACACTAACATGGAGAATTTATAATTTGGAACACTCAGGGCTGCTCCTGTGATAGGCTGGATGTATTCATTCCTTCCTCATTCCTCATACAGAGGCTGCGTCTCCTCAGTGGTTGATAGGCTGAAACCGTTTCCTGGCCGCCTGCTTGTGAACTGCCAGGAGTCAAAGATAACACATTACACTTGCGGGCCTGTGATGGGACACCAATGCAGAGAAACCCACTTGGCACAGACCTTCGATTCTGTCTATTAGACCTGCATCTTCCCTGCACCTTTCAAGCCATTTGTATGTGAAGCAAGAAAGAGTTAAGGAGTGATCCATCTACACTTTTATAGGGAGGATGCCGCCGTGAGCTCCTCCCAGCTAATCACACGAACAGCAGTAAAGTAATATAAATACACAGTTGAGGGCGGGCTGCAAGGTCATGTTTTTGAGTAATTATTGAAACTGACCTCAGTGGCTCATTAGCAGAGCTGTGGCTAATGACTGGTTCCAAATCATGATGAAGCAAGCACCATGGCTCGTAGGGGACCCACAACACGCTTTTCTTAGCTCACTGAATTAAAGTATAAACTTCCGCCGTGTGTGAGTGGTAAAGGCTTGTTAATATGGTTCCTTTTCCAATTCAAGTCTGACAACAAGAGGCAGAAACCACGTGGCTTCGAAAGCTCTGGATTTTAGCCACCAACCACAGAGAAAGAGAGAACTGGCAGTATGAGAGTTGGAGAAAACAGGAGCGGGAGCAAGGAGCTCAAATGAGATTAATGGCGCGTAAATAGAGAGCGTAAAGGAACAGTTACACAGCTAAGAAAAGGGAAAGAAAGACTAAGGAAAAAAACACAGAAAGAGCCTGTAGATGAAATTCTCTTCCTGGGACAGCAGATTAAGAGAAATTACATAGGGAGAGGTTAAGCATGTAACACGGGCGAGAATAACAAAGAAAATGCAGTTTTATGAAGTGTGTTTGCCAAATCCAGCCAGCACTTTTGTTCTATTTCTCTCTTTGCATCTTTTATTGGTAAAGTAAGTTTCAAGTGCATGCCCAGGTATGATTGAGAGAGCAATGGTATAATAATTTGAAGCGTTTACACCAGTGCTAAAGTAGGAAGAGAGATGTAGCAAAGACATGATAGAGGTAGCGATAATAAATATGTGGAGAGGCAATAGTGACACAAAAATAAGCCACCTATTTATAAAACTGAAATTGAAGAAATACTAAAGGTTAACTTCTGAAATTGTAGCCGATAATAACAAGATTCTCGTTGTTGGCAGGATTCGAACCTGCGCGGGGAGACCCCAATGGATTTCAAGTCCATCGCCTTAACCACTCGGCCACAACAACTTACTGTAAGCTGCATGCAAATATTTTGTTTGAAAGTATTCAAGTTGTCCCACATCAGAGTACTGATATTCTGCAATGCGCTTTTTAAAAACAATGTTTTTTTCATCATGCACGTTCTGTCCTAAAAACAAAAATTGCATGAGTATATCTCTGGATCTGTAAAAGGATACGCTTGCATGCAAACTCTCATGTGGCACTCAATTTTTTGGACCCTGTTGCACTCTGTTTTTGCGCTGCTTTTAGTCTACGACCCATATTACAGAAGTCTACCATCTCTGAGTATTTGTGACTCCTTTGTAAGTACCTTATCTTTAATCCTTGAAGAGCTCTATAATAAATGGGTCCGTCAAAGATTGCTTGAATGGAAGATAAAAGAAGGCCCACTTGTCTCACCAAATGCCGTAGAGAAACCTGATGTTTTACTCACGTAATCCTCAGTTAATTTTTGTTAGACATGGCATCCTTAAGGTGGCCTACCAGCGACCTTTTTGCTTTTCACCTCACGTTTTGCTCTATCTTTATGTTGGCCTTAGGACTCTAATCACTTTATCACTACTGTGAGAAAGTGGCTCTGTATATACTGTTCCCAAAAAGGTACAGTGTGCACAGAGTCCTCAGTGCCCAGAGGTTTGACAGAGGCTAAAGTTTGATATAACCTTACTCTCTAAAGTGGTAGCTTGCTCGAGCAGTAAGGCAGTATCCGAGGACAGTGTAAAGCATTTGTTGTACACACTCAGTCAGCAAATGGTCTCACACACTCAAGAACTGAACTCTAGGCCAATGGTTTGTATAAAAAATATATCGTTGTTTTATTTTAGAACCAACAATAGGTATCAAAATATACTTTCTCAGAATAAGATGCTTTAGTTAAAAACTTTGCAATAGGCAATTGACTTTTGCAGGTAATAGTTACAGTTTATTGCAATAGGAAACACAATTTCAAATACAATAATACATTGAGCTCAATGGGAATTTTAAGTTATATGCAATTAATTACTTTCAGGATTACTTTTCTAAATCCAGGACTGGATCCTAGATTCAGTCCTGGGACAGTTCTTGGAAACAAGTGAGTAAATTCGTTTTAGTAACTGTTGTGATTTTCAAGCAATATTTTGCTATTTTAAAAGTTGACACTTAGAAATTTTTTCTGATCAAATTACCAATGTTATCCTATGGAAGGAAATTCACTTAGCAGGTAGGTGGGGTTATGGTTACTTTTTCTATGTCAGTGTTGGATCCTAGATCCAGCACTACTGTACCACCTGTAAGCAGTTGAGAAACTGCGTTTAAGTTATACAAGCGATTTTTAAGGAATATTTATAAGTTTGCAAAATCGACACTTAGAAGAAATTTTACAGAAAAACAGTCAATGGTTTCCTATGGAAGAAAATTCAAGTTACGGGTAAAGTACATTCTCGTTACTTTGGTAATTCAGTGCTGGGCTCCTAGGCTCAGTACTGGGACATCGATCTAAAACAGGTAAGCAATTACGTTTTCACAATTGGTACGATTTTTAAAGAATATTTGTAAGTTTCAAAAATCGACACTTAGAAACTTTGTCAGCAAAAAGCAAGCAATGATATCCTATGGAAGAAAATTTGAGTTACTGGTAAGTACGGTTAAAATTACTTTTCAGGGTCAGTACTGAGCTACAAGATGCAGCACTGAGGTCTCTCCTGAT
The DNA here is from genome assembly GCF_964204655.1 of Triturus cristatus. Classification (NCBI taxonomy): domain Eukaryota; kingdom Metazoa; phylum Chordata; class Amphibia; order Caudata; family Salamandridae; genus Triturus; species Triturus cristatus. The sequence goes on from NC_140595.1 coordinate 720,029,649, forward strand.
AACAGGTGAGTAAATCAGAATTCGTTGTTCGGCTGATTTTAGATGAATATTTTAAAGTTCCAAAACTCCACACTTAGAAGAAATTCCAAGTGGAACCAGTCAATGTTAGCCTATGGAAGAGAAGTGAGTTATCGGCTTTTAGGTAAGTACTCGACTGGCAGAGTTATGGTTCTGGGCATAGACTCAAGGGTCTCCCAGGGGAGTCCCAGTCTACTTGCCAAGCCCTAAACTCCCCTTTTATTACATATAATTTACCCCTAAGGTAGGCCCTAGGTAGTCCTAGGTGCATGATGCTATGCAAGTAAAAGATAAGATATGTACTTTGGTGGTTTGCATGTCCTGTAAGTACCAAACAGTCTATTTCATTTTTCACTACTGTGAGGTCTACCTCTCTCATAGGTTAGCATTGGGTATTCCCCTATACTTTTTATTTGGTAATTCCATATCGGAGAGGAGTAGCTTTATTTATTTATTGAAAATCCTACTTACTGGTGAGGTTGGATTTAACTTTACTATTTTAGAAATGCCACTTTTAGAGAGTGAACATTTCTCTGCACTTACTGCTCTATTTACCTGAAACCAGGCCCCAATACACATCTGGATTGCGCTGGGTGACAGCAACATTTGTGCCTTCCCTGTAGAGAGCCACAACACAGGTTACTCAACTGCACCTGGGGGGTGAGCTCCGCTCCCCCTCCACCCACAATAGGTTCAAGAACGATAATTTATGTAAGTAAATACATTATAGCTACAGCTTATAATCATGCTAAATTAAATATTTTGTTGTTAGATGGTTTAAATATTTAAACCTCTGGTACATTTGGTAATTCTGTAAAAGCAGAACCCAACTGCCGTAACATTGCCAACCACAATGCCGTAATTTGGATTCGAACCAAGGTTGCTGCGGCCACAACGCAGAGTACTAACCACTATACGATCACGGCGAGCTACATGGGGTCAATGCCATACACTAACATGGAGAATTTATAATTTGGAACACTCAGGGCTGCTCCTGTGATAGGCTGGATGTATTCATTCCTTCCTCATTCCTCATACAGAGGCTGCGTCTCCTCAGTGGTTGATAGGCTGAAACCGTTTCCTGGCCGCCTGCTTGTGAACTGCCAGGAGTCAAAGATAACACATTACACTTGCGGGCCTGTGATGGGACACCAATGCAGAGAAACCCACTTGGCACAGACCTTCGATTCTGTCTATTAGACCTGCATCTTCCCTGCACCTTTCAAGCCATTTGTATGTGAAGCAAGAAAGAGTTAAGGAGTGATCCATCTACACTTTTATAGGGAGGATGCCGCCGTGAGCTCCTCCCAGCTAATCACACGAACAGCAGTAAAGTAATATAAATACACAGTTGAGGGCGGGCTGCAAGGTCATGTTTTTGATTAATTATTGAAACTGACCTCAGTGGCTCATTAGCAGAGCTGCGGCTAATGACTGGTTCCAAATCATGATGAAGCAAGCACCATGGCTCGTAGGGGACCCACAACACGCTTTTCTTAGCTCACTGAATTAAAGTATAAACTTCCGCCGTGTGTGAGTGGTAAAGGCTTGTTAATATGGTTCCTTTTCCAATTCAAGTCTGACAACAAGAGGCAGAAACCACGTGGCTTCGAAAGCTCTGGATTTTAGCCACCAACCACAGAGAAAGAGAGAACTGGCAGTATGAGAGTTGGAGAAAACAGGAGCGGGAGCAAGGAGCTCAAATGAGATTAATGGCGCGTAAATAGAGAGCGTAAAGGAACAGTTACACAGCTAAGAAAAGGGAAAGAAAGACTAAGGAAAAAAACACAGAAAGAGCCTGTAGATGAAATTCTCTTCCTGGGACAGCAGATTAAGAGAAATTACATAGGGAGAGGTTAAGCATGTAACACGGGGGAGAATAAAAAAGAAAATGCAGTTTTATGAAGTGTGTTTGCCAAATCCAGCCAGCACTTTTGTTCTATTTCTCTCTTTGCATCTTTTATTGGTAAAGTAAGTTTCAAGTGCATGCCCAGGTATGATTGAGAGAGCAATGGTATAATAATTTGAAGCGTTTACACCAGTGCTAAAGTAGGAAGAGAGATGTAGCAAAGACATGATAGAGGTAGCGATAATAAATATGTGGAGAGGCAATAGTGACACAAAAATAAGCCACCTATTTATAAAACTGAAATTGAAGAAATACTAAAGGTTAACTTCTGAAATTGTAGCCGATAATAACAAGATTCTCGTTGTTGGCAGGATTCGAACCTGCGCGGGGAGACCCCAATGGATTTCAAGTCCATTGCCTTAACCACTCGGCCACAACAACTTACTGTAAGCTGCATGCAAATATTTTGTTTGAAAGTATTCAAGTTGTCCCACATCAGAGTACTGATATTCTGCAATGCGCTTTTTAAAAACAATGTTTTTTTCATCATGCACGTTCTGTCCTAAAAACAAAAATTGCATGAGTATATCTCTGGATCTGTAAAAGTATACGCTTGCATGCAAACTCTCATGTGGCACTCAATTTTTTGGACCCTGTTGCACTCTGTTTTTGCGCTGCTTTTAGTCTACGACCCATATTACAGAAGTCTACCATCTCTGAGTATTTGTGACTCCTTTGTAAGTACCTTATCTTTAATCCTTGAAGAGCTCTATAATAAATGGGTCCGTCAAAGATTGCTTGAATGGAAGATAAAAGAAGGCCCACTTGTCTCACCAAATGCCGTAGAGAAACCTGATGTTTTACTCACGTAATCCTCAGTTAATTTTTGTTAGACATGGCATCCTTAAGGTGGCCTACCAGCGACCTTTTTGCTTTTCACCTCACGTTTTGCTCTATCTTTATGTTGGCCTTAGGACTCTAATCACTTTATCACTACTGTGAGAAAGTGGCTCTGTATATACTGTTCCCAAAAAGGTACAGTGTGCACAGAGTCCTCAGTGCCCAGAGGTTTGACAGAGGCTAAAGTTTGATATAACCTTACTCTCTAAAGTGGTAGCTTGCTCGAGCAGTAAGGCAGTATCCGAGGACAGTGTAAAGCATTTGTTGTACACACTCAGTCAGCAAATGGTCTCACACACTCAAGAACTGAACTCTAGGCCAATGGTTTGTATAAAAAATATATCGTTGTTTTATTTTAGAACCAACAATAGGTATCAAAATATACTTTCTCAGAATAAGATGCTTTAGTTAAAAACTTTGCAATAGGCAATTGACTTTTGCAGGTAATAGTTACAGTTTATTGCAATAGGAAACACAATTTCAAATACAATAATACATTGAGCTCAATGGGAATTTTAAGTTATATGCAATTAATTACTTTCAGGATTACTTTTCTAAATCCAGGACTGGATCCTAGATTCAGTCCTGGGACAGTTCTTGGAAACAAGTGAGTAAATTCGTTTTAGTAACTGTTGTGATTTTCAAGCAATATTTTGCTATTTTAAAAGTTGACACTTAGAAATTTTTTCTGATCAAATTACCAATGTTATCCTATGGAAGGAAATTCACTTAGCAGGTAGGTGGGGTTATGGTTACTTTTTCTATGTCAGTGTTGGATCCTAGATCCAGCACTACTGTACCACCTGTAAGCAGTTGAGAAACTGCGTTTAAGTTATACAAGCGATTTTTAAGGAATATTTATAAGTTTGCAAAATCGACACTTAGAAGAAATTTTACAGAAAAACAGTCAATGGTTTCCTATGGAAGAAAATTCAAGTTACGGGTAAAGTACATTCTCGTTACTTTGGTAATTCAGTGCTGGGCTCCTAGGCTCAGTACTGGGACATCTATCTAAAACAGGTAAGCAATTACGTTTTCACAATTGGTACGATTTTTAAAGAATATTTGTAAGTTTCAAAAATCGACACTTAGAAACTTTGTCAGCAAAAAGCAAGCAATGATATCCTATGGAAGAAAATTCGAGTTACTGGTAAGTATGGTTAAAATTACTTTTCAGGGTCAGTACTGAGCTACAAGATGCAGCACTGAGGTCTCTCCTGATAACAGGTGAGTAAATCAGAATTCGTTGTTCGGCTGATTTTAGATGAATATTTTAAAGTTCCAAAACTCCACACTTAGAAGAAATTCCAAGTGGAACCAGTCAATGTTAGCCTATGGAAGAGAAGTGAGTTATCGGCTTTTAGGTAAGTACTCGACTGGCAGAGTTATGGTTCTGGGCATAGACTCAAGGGTCTCCCAGGGGAGTCCCAGTCTACTTGCCAAGCCCTAAACTCCCCTTTTATTACATATAATTTACCCCTAAGGTAGGCCCTAGGTAGTCCTAGGTGCATGATGCTATGCAAGTAAAAGATAAGATATGTACTTTGGTGGTTTGCATGTCCTGTAAGTACCAAACAGTCTATTTCATTTTTCACTACTGTGAGGTCTACCTCTCTCATAGGTTAGCATTGGGTATTCCCCTATACTTTTTATTTGGTAATTCCATATCGGAGAGGAGTAGCTTTATTTATTTATTGAAAATCCTACTTACTGGTGAGGTTGGATTTAACTTTACTATTTTAGAAATGCCACTGTTAGAGAGTGAACATTTCTCTGCACTTACTGCTCTATTTACCTGAAACCAGTCCCCAATACACATCTGGATTGCGCTGGGTGACAGCAACATTTGTGCCTTCCCTGTAGAGAGCCACAACACAGGTTACTCAACTGCACCTGGGGGGTGAGCTCCGCTCCCCCTCCACCCATAATAGGTTCAAGAACGATAATTTATGTAAGTAAATACATTATAGCTACAGCTTATAATCATGTTAAATTAAATATTTTGTTGTTAGATGGTTTAAATATTTAAACCTCTGGTACATTTGGTAATTCTGTAAAAGCAGAACCCAACTGCCGTAACATTGCCAACCACAATGCCGTAATTTGGATTCGAACCAAGGTTGCTGCGGCCACAACGCAGAGTACTAACCACTATACGATCACGGCGAGCTACATGGGGTCAATGCCATACACTAACATGGAGAATTTATAATTTGGAACACTCAGGGCTGCTCCTGTGATAGGCTGGATGTATTCATTCCTTCCTCATTCCTCATACAGAGGCTGCGTCTCCTCAGTGGTTGATAGGCTGAAACCGTTTCCTGGCCGCCTGCTTGTGAACTGCCAGGAGTCAAAGATAACACATTACACTTGCGGGCCTGTGATGGGACACCAATGCAGAGAAACCCACTTGGCACAGACCTTCGATTCTGTCTATTAGACCTGCATCTTCCCTGCACCTTTCAAGCCATTTGTATGTGAAGCAAGAAAGAGTTAAGGAGTGATCCATCTACACTTTTATAGGGAGGATGCCGCCGTGAGCTCCTCCCAGCTAATCACACGAACAGCAGTAAAGTAATATAAATACACAGTTGAGGGCGGGCTGCAAGGTCATGTTTTTGAGTAATTATTGAAACTGACCTCAGTGGCTCATTAGCAAAGCTGCGGCTAATGACTGGTTCCAAATCATGATGAAGCAAGCACCATGGCTCGTAGGGGACCCACAACACGCTTTTCTTAGCTCACTGAATTAAAGTATAAACTTCCGCCGTGTGTGAGTGGTAAAGGCTTGTTAATATGGTTCCTTTTCCAATTCAAGTCTGACAACAAGAGGCAGAAACCACGTGGCTTCAAAAGCTCTGGATTTTAGCCACCAACCACAGAGAAAGAGAGAACTGGCAGTATGAGAGTTGGAGAAAACAGGAGCGGGAGCAAGGAGCTCAAATGAGATTAATGGCGCGTAAATAGAGAGCGTAAAGGAACAGTTACACAGCTAAGAAAAGGGAAAGAAAGACTAAGGAAAAAAACAAAGAAAGAGCCTGTAGATGAAATTCTCTTCCTGGGACAGCAGATTAAGAGAAATTACATAGGGAGAGGTTAAGCATGTAACACGGGGGAGAATAAAAAAGAAAATGCAGTTTTATGAAGTGTGTTTGCCAAATCCAGCCAGCACTTTTGTTCTATTTCTCTCTTTGCATCTTTTATTGGTAAAGTAAGTTTCAAATGCATGCCCAGGTATGATTGAGAGAGCAATGGTATAATAATTTGAAGCGTTTACACCAGTGCTAAAGTAGGAAGAGAGATGTAGCAAAGACATGATAGAGGTAGCGATAATAAATATGTGGAGAGGCAATAGTGACACAAAAATAAGCCACCTATTTATAAAACTGAAATTGAAGAAATACTAAAGGTTAACTTCTGAAATTGTAGCCGATAATAACAAGATTCTCGTTGTTGGCAGGATTCGAACCTGCGCGGGGAGACCCCAATGGATTTCAAGTCCATCGCCTTAACCACTCGGCCACAACAACTTACTGTAAGCTGCATGCAAATATTTTGTTTGAAAGTATTCAAGTTGTCCCACATCAGAGTACTGATATTCTGCAATGCGCTTTTTAAAAACAATGTTTTTTTCATCATGCACGTTCTGTCCTAAAAACAAAAATTGCATGAGTATATCTCTGGATCTGTAAAAGGATACGCTTGCATGCAAACTCTCATGTGGCACTCAATTTTTTGGACCCTGTTGCACTCTGTTTTTGCGCTGCTTTTAGTCTACGACCCATATTACAGAAGTCTACCATCTCTGAGTATTTGTGACTCCTTTGTAAGTACCTTATCTTTAATCCTTGAAGAGCTCTATAATAAATGGGTCCGTCAAAGATTGCTTGAATGGAAGATAAAAGAAGGCCCACTTGTCTCACCAAATGCCGTAGAGAAACCTGATGTTTTACTCACGTAATCCTCAGTTAATTTTTGTTAGACATGGCATCCTTAAGGTGGCCTACCAGCGACCTTTTTGCTTTTCACCTCACGTTTTGCTCTATCTTTATGTTGGCCTTAGGACTCTAATCACTTTATCACTACTGTGAGAAAGTGGCTCTGTATATACTGTTCCCAAAAAGGTACAGTGTGCACAGAGTCCTCAGTGCCCAGAGGTTTGACAGAGGCTAAAGTTTGATATAACCTTACTCTCTAAAGTGGTAGCTTGCTCGAGCAGTAAGGCAGTATCCGAGGACAGTGTAAAGCATTTGTTGTACACACTCAGTCAGCAAATGGTCTCACACACTCAAGAACTGAACTCTAGGCCAATGGTTTGTATAAAAAATATATCGTTGTTTTATTTTAGAACCAACAATAGGTATCAAAATATACTTTCTCAGAATAAGATGCTTTAGTTAAAAACTTTGCAATAGGCAATTGACTTTTGCAGGTAATAGTTACAGTTTATTGCAATAGGAAACACAATTTCAAATACAATAATACATTGAGCTCAATGGGAATTTTAAGTTATATGCAATTAATTACTTTCAGGATTACTTTTCTAAATCCAGGACTGGATCCTAGATTCAGTCCTGGGACAGTTCTTGGAAACAAGTGAGTAAATTCGTTTTAGTAACTGTTGTGATTTTCAAGCAATATTTTGCTATTTTAAAAGTTGACACTTAGAAATTTTTTCTGATCAAATTACCAATGTTATCCTATGGAAGGAAATTCACTTAGCAGGTAAGTGGGGTTATGGTTACTTTTTCTATGTCAGTGTTGGATCCTAGATCCAGCACTACTGTACCACCTGTAAGCAGTTGAGAAACTGCGTTTAAGTTATACAAGCGATTTTTAAGGAATATTTATAAGTTTGCAAAATCGACACTTAGAAGAAATTTTACAGAAAAACAGTCAATGGTTTCCTATGGAAGAAAATTCAAGTTACGGGTAAAGTACATTCTCGTTACTTTGGTAATTCAGTGCTGGGCTCCTAGGCTCAGTACTGGGACATCTATCTAAAACAGGTAAGCAATTACGTTTTCACAATTGGTACGATTTTTAAAGAATATTTGTAAGTTTCAAAAATCGACACTTAGAAACTTTGTCAGCAAAAAGCAAGCAATGATATCCTATGGAAGAAAATTTGAGTTACTGGTAAGTACGGTTAAAATTACTTTTCAGGGTCAGTACTGAGCTACAAGATGCAGCACTGAGGTCTCTCCTGATAACAGGTGAGTAAATCAGAATTCGTTGTTCGGCTGATTTTAGATGAATATTTTAAAGTTCCAAAACTCCACACTTAGAAGAAATTCCAAGTGGAACCAGTCAATGTTAGCCTATGGAAGAGAAGTGAGTTATCGGCTTTTAGGTAAGTACTCGACTGGCAGAGTTATGGTTCTGGGCATAGACTCAAGGGTCTCCCAGGGGAGTCCCAGTCTACTTGCCAAGCCCTAAACTCCCCTTTTATTACATATAATTTACCCCTAAGGTAGGCCCTAGGTAGTCCTAGGTGCATGATGCTATGCAAGTAAAAGATAAGATATGTACTTTGGTGGTTTGCATGTCCTGTAAGTACCAAACAGTCTATTTCATTTTTCACTACTGTGAGGTCTACCTCTCTCATAGGTTAGCATTGGGTATTCCCCTATACTTTTTATTTGGTAATTCCATATCGGAGAGGAGTAGCTTTATTTATTTATTGAAAATCCTACTTACTGGTGAGGTTGGATTTAACTTTACTATTTTAGAAATGCCACTTTTAGAGAGTGAACATTTCTCTGCACTTACTGCTCTATTTACCTGAAACCAGGCCCCAATACACATCTGGATTGCGCTGGGTGACAGCAACATTTGTGCCTTCCCTGTAGAGAGCCACAACACAGGTTACTCAACTGCACCTGGGGGGTGAGCTCCGCTCCCCCTCCACCCACAATAGGTTCAAGAACGATAATTTATGTAAGTAAATACATTATAGCTACAGCTTATAATCATGTTAAATTAAATATTTTGTTGTTAGATGGTTTAAATATTTAAACCTCTGGTACATTTGGTAATTCTGTAAAAGCAGAACCCAACTGCCGTAACATTGCCAACCACAATGCCGTAATTTGGATTCGAACCAAGGTTGCTGCGGCCACAACGCAGAGTACTAACCACTATACGATCACGGCGAGCTACATGGGGTCAATGCCATACACTAACATGGAGAATTTATAATTTGGAACACTCAGGGCTGCTCCTGTGATAGGCTGGATGTATTCATTCCTTCCTCATTCCTCATACAGAGGCTGCGTCTCCTCAGTGGTTGATAGGCTGAAACCGTTTCCTGGCCGCCTGCTTGTGAACTGCCAGGAGTCAAAGATAACACATTACACTTGCGGGCCTGTGATGGGACACCAATGCAGAGAAACCCACTTGGCACAGACCTTCGATTCTGTCTATTAGACCTGCATCTTCCCTGCACCTTTCAAGCCATTTGTATGTGAAGCAAGAAAGAGTTAAGGAGTGATCCATCTACACTTTTATAGGGAGGATGCCGCCATGAGCTCCTCCCAGCTAATCACACGAACAGCAGTAAAGTTATATAAATACACAGTTGAGGGCGGGCTGCAAGGTCATGTTTTTGAGTAATTATTGAAACTGACCTCAGTGGCTCATTAGCAGAGCTGCGGCTAATGACTGGTTCCAAATCATGATGAAGCAAGCACCATGGCTCGTAGGGGACCCACAACACGCTTTTCTTAGCTCACTGAATTAAAGTATAAACTTCCGCCGTGTGTGAGTGGTAAAGGCTTGTTAATATGGTTCCTTTTCCAATTCAAGTCTGACAACAAGAGGCAGAAACCATGTGGCTTCGAAAGCTCTGGATTTTAGCCACCAACCACAGAGAAAGAGAGAACTGGCAGTATGAGAGTTGGAGAAAACAGGAGCGGGAGCAAGGAGCTCAAATGAGATTAATGGCGCGTAAATAGAGAGCGTAAAGGAACAGTTACACAGCTAAGAAAAGGGAAAGAAAGACTAAGGAAAAAAACACAGAAAGAGCCTGTAGATGAAATTCTCTTCCTGGGACAGCAGATTAAGAGAAATTACATAGGGAGAGGTTAAGCATGTAACACGGGGGAGAATAAAAAAGAAAATGCAGTTTTATGAAGTGTGTTTGCCAAATCCAGCCAGCACTTTTGTTCTATTTCTCTCTTTGCATCTTTTATTGGTAAAGTAAGTTTCAAGTGCATGCCCAGGTATGATTGAGAGAGCAATGGTATAATAATTTGAAGCGTTTACACCAGTGCTAAAGTAGGAAGAGAGATGTAGCAAAGACATGATAGAGGTAGCGATAATAAATATGTGGAGAGGCAATAGTGACACAAAAATAAGCCACCTATTTATAAAACTGAAATTGAAGAAATACTAAAGGTTAACTTCTGAAATTGTAGCCGATAATAACAAGATTCTCGTTGTTGGCAGGATTCGAACCTGCGCGGGGAGACCCCAATGGATTTCAAGTCCATCGCCTTAACCACTCGGCCACAACAACTTACTGTAAGCTGCATGCAAATATTTTGTTTGAAAGTATTCAAGTTGTCCCACATCAGAGTACTGATATTCTGCAATGCGCTTTTTAAAAACAATGTTTTTTTCATCATGCACGTTCTGTCCTAAAAACAAAAATTGCATGAGTATATCTCTGGATCTGTAAAAGGATACGCTTGCATGCAAACTCTCATGTGGCACTCAATTTTTTGGACCCTGTTGCACTCTGTTTTTGCGCTGCTTTTAGTCTACGACCCATATTACAGAAGTCTACCATCTCTGAGTATTTGTGACTCCTTTGTAAGTACCTTATCTTTAATCCTTGAAGAGCTCTATAATAAATGGGTCCGTCAAAGATTGCTTGAATGGAAGATAAAAGAAGGCCCACTTGTCTCACCAAATGCCGTAGAGAAACCTGATGTTTTACTCACGTAATCCTCAGTTAATTTTTGTTAGACATGGCATCCTTAAGGTGGCCTACCAGCGACCTTTTTGCTTTTCACCTCACGTTTTGCTCTATCTTTATGTTGGCCTTAGGACTCTAATCACTTTATCACTACTGTGAGAAAGTGGCTCTGTATATACTGTTCCCAAAAAGGTACAGTGTGCACAGAGTCCTCAGTGCCCAGAGGTTTGACAGAGGCTAAAGTTTGATATAACCTTACTCTCTAAAGTGGTAGCTTGCTCGAGCAGTAAGGCAGTATCCGAGGACAGTGTAAAGCATTTGTTGTACACACTCAGTCAGCAAATGGTCTCACACACTCAAGAACTGAACTCTAGGCCAATGGTTTGTATAAAAAATATATCGTTGTTTTATTTTAGAACCAACAATAGGTATCAAAATATACTTTCTCAGAATAAGATGCTTTAGTTAAAAACTTTGCAATAGGCAATTGACTTTTGCAGGTAATAGTTACAGTTTATTGCAATAGGAAACACAATTTCAAATACAATAATACATTGAGCTCAATGGGAATTTTAAGTTATATGCAATTAATTACTTTCAGGATTACTTTTCTAAATCCAGGACTGGATCCTAGATTCAGTCCTGGGACAGTTCTTGGAAACAAGTGAGTAAATTCGTTTTAGTAACTGTTGTGATTTTCAAGCAATATTTTGCTATTTTAAAAGTTGACACTTAGAAATTTTTTCTGATCAAATTACCAATGTTATCCTATGGAAGGAAATTCACTTAGCAGGTAAGTGGGGTTATGGTTACTTTTTCTATGTCAGTGTTGGATCCTAGATCCAGCACTACTGTACCACCTGTAAGCAGTTGAGAAACTGCGTTTAAGTTATACAAGCGATTTTTAAGGAATATTTATAAGTTTGCAAAATCGACACTTAGAAGAAATTTTACAGAAAAACAGTCAATGGTTTCCTATGGAAGAAAATTCAAGTTACGGGTAAAGTACATTCTCGTTACTTTGGTAATTCAGTGCTGGGCTCCTAGGCTCAGTACTGGGACATCTATCTAAAACAGGTAAGCAATTACGTTTTCACAATTGGTACGATTTTTAAAGAATATTTGTAAGTTTCAAAAATCGACACTTAGAAACTTTGTCAGCAAAAAGCAAGCAATGATATCCTATGGAAGAAAATTTGAGTTACTGGTAAGTACGGTTAAAATTACTTTTCAGGGTCAGTACTGAGCTACAAGATGCAGCACTGAGGTCTCTCCTGATAACAGGTGAGTAAATCAGAATTCGTTGTTCGGCTGATTTTAGATGAATATTTTAAAGTTCCAAAACTCCACACTTAGAAGAAATTCCAAGTGGAACCAGTCAATGTTAGCCTATGGAAGAGAAGTGAGTTATCGGCTTTTAGGTAAGTACTCGACTGGCAGAGTTATGGTTCTGGGCATAGACTCAAGGGTCTCCCAGGGGAGTCCCAGTCTACTTGCCAAGCCCTAAACTCCCCTTTTATTACATATAATTTACCCCTAAGGTAGGCCCTAGGTAGTCCTAGGTGCATGATGCTATGCAAGTAAAAGATAAGATATGTACTTTGGTGGTTTGCATGTCCTGTAAGTACCAAACAGTCTATTTCATTTTTCACTACTGTGAGGTCTACCTCTCTCATAGGTTAGCATTGGGTATTCCCCTATACTTTTTATTTGGTAATTCCATATCGGAGAGGAGTAGCTTTATTTATTTATTGAAAATCCTACTTACTGGTGAGGTTGGATTTAACTTTACTATTTTAGAAATGCCACTTTTAGAGAGTGAACATTTCTCTGCACTTACTGCTCTATTTACCTGAAACCAGGCCCCAATACACATCTGGATTGCGCTGGGTGACAGCAACATTTGTGCCTTCCCTGTAGAGAGCCACAACACAGGTTACTCAACTGCACCTGGGGGGTGAGCTCCGCTCCCCCTCCACCCACAATAGGTTCAAGAACGATAATTTATGTAAGTAAATACATTATAGCTACAGCTTATAATCATGTTAAATTAAATATTTTGTTGTTAGATGGTTTAAATATTTAAACCTCTGGTACATTTGGTAATTCTGTAAAAGCAGAACCCAACTGCCGTAACATTGCCAACCACAATGCCGTAATTTGGATTCGAACCAAGGTTGCTGCGGCCACAACGCAGAGTACTAACCACTATACGATCACGGCGAGCTACATGGGGTCAATGCCATACACTAACATGGAGAATTTATAATTTGGAACACTCAGGGCTGCTCCTGTGATAGGCTGGATGTATTCATTCCTTCCTCATTCCTCATACAGAGGCTGCGTCTCCTCAGTGGTTGATAGGCTGAAACCGTTTCCTGGCCGCCTGCTTGTGAACTGCCAGGAGTCAAAGATAACACATTACACTTGCGGGCCTGTGATGGGACACCAATGCAGAGAAACCCACTTGGCACAGACCTTCGATTCTGTCTATTAGACCTGCATCTTCCCTGCACCTTTCAAGCCATTTGTATGTGAAGCAAGAAAGAGTTAAGGAGTGATCCATCTACACTTTTATAGGGAGGATGCCGCCATGAGCTCCTCCCAGCTAATCACACGAACAGCAGTAAAGTTATATAAATACACAGTTGAGGGCGGGCTGCAAGGTCATGTTTTTGAGTAATTATTGAAACTGACCTCAGTGGCTCATTAGCAGAGCTGCGGCTAATGACTGGTTCCAAATCATGATGAAGCAAGCACCATGGCTCGTAGGGGACCCACAACACGCTTTTCTTAGCTCACTGAATTAAAGTATAAACTTCCGCCGTGTGTGAGTGGTAAAGGCTTGTTAATATGGTTCCTTTTCCAATTCAAGTCTGACAACAAGAGGCAGAAACCATGTGGCTTCGAAAGCTCTGGATTTTAGCCACCAACCACAGAGAAAGAGAGAACTGGCAGTATGAGAGTTGGAGAAAACAGGAGCGGGAGCAAGGAGCTCAAATGAGATTAATGGCGCGTAAATAGAGAGCGTAAAGGAACAGTTACACAGCTAAGAAAAGGGAAAGAAAGACTAAGGAAAAAAACACAGAAAGAGCCTGTAGATGAAATTCTCTTCCTGGGACAGCAGATTAAGAGAAATTACATAGGGAGAGGTTAAGCATGTAACACGGGGGAGAATAAAAAAGAAAATGCAGTTTTATGAAGTGTGTTTGCCAAATCCAGCCAGCACTTTTGTTCTATTTCTCTCTTTGCATCTTTTATTGGTAAAGTAAGTTTCAAGTGCATGCCCAGGTATGATTGAGAGAGCAATGGTATAATAATTTGAAGCGTTTACACCAGTGCTAAAGTAGGAAGAGAGATGTAGCAAAGACATGATAGAGGTAGCGATAATAAATATGTGGAGAGGCAATAGTGACACAAAAATAAGCCACCTATTTATAAAACTGAAATTGAAGAAATACTAAAGGTTAACTTCTGAAATTGTAGCCGATAATAACAAGATTCTCGTTGTTGGCAGGATTCGAACCTGCGCGGGGAGACCCCAATGGATTTCAAGTCCATCGCCTTAACCACTCGGCCACAACAACTTACTGTAAGCTGCATGCAAATATTTTGTTTGAAAGTATTCAAGTTGTCCCACATCAGAGTACTGATATTCTGCAATGCGCTTTTTAAAAACAATGTTTTTTTCATCATGCACGTTCTGTCCTAAAAACAAAAATTGCATGAGTATATCTCTGGATCTGTAAAAGGATACGCTTGCATGCAAACTCTCATGTGGCACTCAATTTTTTGGACCCTGTTGCACTCTGTTTTTGCGCTGCTTTTAGTCTACGACCCATATTACAGAAGTCTACCATCTCTGAGTATTTGTGACTCCTTTGTAAGTACCTTATCTTTAATCCTTGAAGAGCTCTATAATAAATGGGTCCGTCAAAGATTGCTTGAATGGAAGATAAAAGAAGGCCCACTTGTCTCACCAAATGCCGTAGAGAAACCTGATGTTTTACTCACGTAATCCTCAGTTAATTTTTGTTAGACATGGCATCCTTAAGGTGGCCTACCAGCGACCTTTTTGCTTTTCACCTCACGTTTTGCTCTATCTTTATGTTGGCCTTAGGACTCTAATCACTTTATCACTACTGTGAGAAAGTGGCTCTGTATATACTGTTCCCAAAAAGGTACAGTGTGCACAGAGTCCTCAGTGCCCAGAGGTTTGACAGAGGCTAAAGTTTGATATAACCTTACTCTCTAAAGTGGTAGCTTGCTCGAGCAGTAAGGCAGTATCCGAGGACAGTGTAAAGCATTTGTTGTACACACTCAGTCAGCAAATGGTCTCACACACTCAAGAACTGAACTCTAGGCCAATGGTTTGTATAAAAAATATATCGTTGTTTTATTTTAGAACCAACAATAGGTATCAAAATATACTTTCTCAGAATAAGATGCTTTAGTTAAAAACTTTGCAATAGGCAATTGACTTTTGCAGGTAATAGTTACAGTTTATTGCAATAGGAAACACAATTTCAAATACAATAATACATTGAGCTCAATGGGAATTTTAAGTTATATGCAATTAATTACTTTCAGGATTACTTTTCTAAATCCAGGACTGGATCCTAGATTCAGTCCTGGGACAGTTCTTGGAAACAAGTGAGTAAATTCGTTTTAGTAACTGTTGTGATTTTCAAGCAATATTTTGCTATTTTAAAAGTTGACACTTAGAAATTTTTTCTGATCAAATTACCAATGTTATCCTATGGAAGGAAATTCACTTAGCAGGTAAGTGGGGTTATGGTTACTTTTTCTATGTCAGTGTTGGATCCTAGATCCAGCACTACTGTACCACCTGTAAGCAGTTGAGAAACTGCGTTTAAGTTATACAAGCGATTTTTAAGGAATATTTATAAGTTTGCAAAATCGACACTGAGAAGGAATTTTACAGAAAAACAGTCAATGGTTTCCTATGGAAGAAAATTCAAGTTACGGGTAAAGTACATTCTCGTTACTTTGGTAATTCAGTGCTGGGCTCCTAGGCTCAGTACTGGGACATCTATCTAAAACAGGTAAGCAATTACGTTTTCACAATTGGTACGATTTTTAAAGAATATTTGTAAGTTTCAAAAATCGACACTTAGAAACTTTGTCAGCAAAAAGCAAGCAATGATATCCTATGGAAGAAAATTCGAGTTACTGGTAAGTACGGTTAAAATTACTTTTCAGGGTCAGTACTGAGCTACAAGATGCAGCACTGAGGTCTCTCCTGATAACAGGTGAGTAAATCAGAATTCGTTGTTCGGCTGATTTTAGATGAATATTTTAAAGTTCCAAAACTCCACACTTAGAAGAAATTCCAAGTGGAACCAGTCAATGTTAGCCTATGGAAGAGAAGTGAGTTATCGGCTTTTAGGTAAGTACTCGACTGGCAGAGTTATGGTTCTGGGCATAGACTCAAGGGTCTCCCAGGGGAGTCCCAGTCTACTTGCCAAGCCCTAAACTCCCCTTTTATTACATATAATTTACCCCTAAGGTAGGCCCTAGGTAGTCCTAGGTGCATGATGCTATGCAAGTAAAAGATAAGATATGTACTTTGGTGGTTTGCATGTCCTGTAAGTACCAAACAGTCTATTTCATTTTTCACTACTGTGAGGTCTACCTCTCTCATAGGTTAGCATTGGGTATTCCCCTATACTTTTTATTTGGTAATTCCATATCGGAGAGGAGTAGCTTTATTTATTTATTGAAAATCCTACTTACTGGTGAGGTTGGATTTAACTTTACTATTTTAGAAATGCCACTTTTAGAGAGTGAACATTTCTCTGCACTTACTGCTCTATTTACCTGAAACCAGGCCCCAATACACATCTGGATTGCGCTGGGTGACAGCAACATTTGTGCCTTCCCTGTAGAGAGCCACAACACAGGTTACTCAACTGCACCTGGGGGGTGAGCTCCGCTCCCCCTCCACCCACAATAGGTTCAAGAACGATAATTTATGTAAGTAAATACATTATAGCTACAGCTTATAATCATGTTAAATTAAATATTTTGTTGTTAGATGGTTTAAATATTTAAACCTCTGGTACATTTGGTAATTCTGTAAAAGCAGAACCCAACTGCCGTAACATTGCCAACCACAATGCCGTAATTTGGATTCGAACCAAGGTTGCTGCGGCCACAACGCAGAGTACTAACCACTATACGATCACGGCGAGCTACATGGGGTCAATGCCATACACTAACATGGAGAATTTATAATTTGGAACACTCAGGGCTGCTCCTGTGATAGGCTGGATGTATTCATTCCTTCCTCATTCCTCATACAGAGGCTGCGTCTCCTCAGTGGTTGATAGGCTGAAACCGTTTCCTGGCCGCCTGCTTGTGAACTGCCAGGAGTCAAAGATAACACATTACACTTGCGGGCCTGTGATGGGACACCAATGCAGAGAAACACACTTGGCACAGACCTTCGATTCTGTCTATTAGACCTGCATCTTCCCTGCACCTTTCAAGCCATTTGTATGTGAAGCAAGAAAGAGTTAAGGAGTGATCCATCTACACTTTTATAGGGAGGATGCCGCCGTGAGCTCCTCCCAGCTAATCACACGAACAGCAGTAAAGTAATATAAATACACAGTTGAGGGCGGGCTGCAAGGTCATGTTTTTGAGTAATTATTGAAACTGACCTCAGTGGCTCATTAGCAGAGCTGCGGCTAATGACTGGTTCCAAATCATGATGAAGCAAGCACCATGGCTCGTAGGGGACCCACAACACGCTTTTCTTAGCTCACTGAATTAAAGTATAAACTTCCGCCGTGTGTGAGTGGTAAAGGCTTGTTAATATGGTTCCTTTTCCAATTCAAGTCTGACAACAAGAGGCAGAAACCACGTGGCTTCGAAAGCTCTGGATTTTAGCCACCAACCACAGAGAAAGAGAGAACTGGCAGTATGAGAGTTGGAGAAAACAGGAGCGGGAGCAAGGAGCTCAAATGAGATTAAT
The DNA here is from genome assembly GCF_964204655.1 of Triturus cristatus. NCBI lineage: Eukaryota > Metazoa > Chordata > Amphibia > Caudata > Salamandridae > Triturus > Triturus cristatus. The sequence goes on from NC_140595.1 coordinate 720,047,337, forward strand.
GGCGCGTAAATAGAGAGCGTAAAGGAACAGTTACACAGCTAAGAAAAGGGAAAGAAAGACTAAGGAAAAAAACACAGAAAGAGCCTGTAGATGAAATTCTCTTCCTGGGACAGCAGATTAAGAGAAATTACATAGGGAGAGGTTAAGCATGTAACACGGGGGAGAATAAAAAAGAAAATGCAGTTTTATGAAGTGTGTTTGCCAAATCCAGCCAGCACTTTTGTTCTATTTCTCTCTTTGCATCTTTTATTGGTAAAGTAAGTTTCAAGTGCATGCCCAGGTATGATTGAGAGAGCAATGGTATAATAATTTGAAGCGTTTACACCAGTGCTAAAGTAGGAAGAGAGATGTAGCAAAGACATGATAGAGGTAGCGATAATAAATATGTGGAGAGGCAATAGTGACACAAAAATAAGCCACCTATTTATAAAACTGAAATTGAAGAAATACTAAAGGTTAACTTCTGAAATTGTAGCCGATAATAACAAGATTCTCGTTGTTGGCAGGATTCGAACCTGCGCGGGGAGACCCCAATGGATTTCAAGTCCATCGCCTTAACCACTCGGCCACAACAACTTACTGTAAGCTGCATGCAAATATTTTGTTTGAAAGTATTCAAGTTGTCCCACATCAGAGTACTGATATTCTGCAATGCGCTTTTTAAAAACAATGTTTTTTTCATCATGCACGTTCTGTCCTAAAAACAAAAATTGCATGAGTATATCTCTGGATCTGTAAAAGGATACGCTTGCATGCAAACTCTCATGTGGCACTCAATTTTTTGGACCCTGTTGCACTCTGTTTTTGCGCTGCTTTTAGTCTACGACCCATATTACAGAAGTCTACCATCTCTGAGTATTTGTGACTCCTTTGTAAGTACCTTATCTTTAATCCTTGAAGAGCTCTATAATAAATGGGTCCGTCAAAGATTGCTTGAATGGAAGATAAAAGAAGGCCCACTTGTCTCACCAAATGCCGTAGAGAAACCTGATGTTTTACTCACGTAATCCTCAGTTAATTTTTGTTAGACATGGCATCCTTAAGGTGGCCTACCAGCGACCTTTTTGCTTTTCACCTCACGTTTTGCTCTATCTTTATGTTGGCCTTAGGACTCTAATCACTTTATCACTACTGTGAGAAAGTGGCTCTGTATATACTGTTCCCAAAAAGGTACAGTGTGCACAGAGTCCTCAGTGCCCAGAGGTTTGACAGAGGCTAAAGTTTGATATAACCTTACTCTCTAAAGTGGTAGCTTGCTCGAGCAGTAAGGCAGTATCCGAGGACAGTGTAAAGCATTTGTTGTACACACTCAGTCAGCAAATGGTCTCACACACTCAAGAACTGAACTCTAGGCCAATGGTTTGTATAAAAAATATATCGTTGTTTTATTTTAGAACCAACAATAGGTATCAAAATATACTTTCTCAGAATAAGATGCTTTAGTTAAAAACTTTGCAATAGGCAATTGACTTTTGCAGGTAATAGTTACAGTTTATTGCAATAGGAAACACAATTTCAAATACAATAATACATTGAGCTCAATGGGAATTTTAAGTTATATGCAATTAATTACTTTCAGGATTACTTTTCTAAATCCAGGACTGGATCCTAGATTCAGTCCTGGGACAGTTCTTGGAAACAAGTGAGTAAATTCGTTTTAGTAACTGTTGTGATTTTCAAGCAATATTTTGCTATTTTAAAAGTTGACACTTAGAAATTTTTTCTGATCAAATTACCAATGTTATCCTATGAAAGGAAATTCACTTAGCAGGTAGGTGGGGTTATGGTTACTTTTTCTATGTCAGTGTTGGATCCTAGATCCAGCACTACTGTACCACCTGTAAGCAGTTGAGAAACTGCGTTTAAGTTATACAAGCGATTTTTAAGGAATATTTATAAGTTTGCAAAATCGACACTTAGAAGAAATTTTACAGAAAAACAGTCAATGGTTTCCTATGGAAGAAAATTCAAGTTACGGGTAAAGTACATTCTCGTTACTTTGGTAATTCAGTGCTGGGCTCCTAGGCTCAGTACTGGGACATCTATCTAAAACAGGTAAGCAATTACGTTTTCACAATTGGTACGATTTTTAAAGAATATTTGTAAGTTTCAAAAATCGACACTTAGAAACTTTGTCAGCAAAAAGCAAGCAATGATATCCTATGGAAGAAAATTCGAGTTACTGGTAAGTACGGTTAAAATTACTTTTCAGGGTCAGTACTGAGCTACAAGATGCAGCACTGAGGTCTCTCCTGATAACAGGTGAGTAAATCAGAATTCGTTGTTCGGCTGATTTTAGATGAATATTTTAAAGTTCCAAAACTCCACACTTAGAAGAAATTCCAAGTGGAACCAGTAAATGTTAGCCTATGGAAGAGAAGTGAGTTATCGGCTTTTAGGTAAGTACTCGACTGGCAGAGTTATGGTTCTGGGCATAGACTCAAGGGTCTCCCAGGGGAGTCCCAGTCTACTTGCCAAGCCCTAAACTCCCCTTTTATTACATATAATTTACCCCTAAGGTAGGCCCTAGGTAGTCCTAGGTGCATGATGCTATGCAAGTAAAAGATAAGATATGTACTTTGGTGGTTTGCATGTCCTGTAAGTACCAAACAGTCTATTTCATTTTTCACTACTGTGAGGTCTACCTCTCTCATAGGTTAGCATTGGGTATTCCCCTATACTTTTTATTTGGTAATTCCATATCGGAGAGGAGTAGCTTTATTTATTTATTGAAAATCCTACTTACTGGTGAGGTTGGATTTAACTTTACTATTTTAGAAATGCCACTTTTAGAGAGTGAACATTTCTCTGCACTTACTGCTCTATTTACCTGAAACCAGGCCCCAATACACATCTGGATTACGCTGGGTGACAGCAACATTTGTGCCTTCCCTGTAGAGAGCCACAACACAGGTTACTCAACTGCACCTGGGGGGTGAGCTCCGCTCCCCCTCCACCCACAATAGGTTCAAGAACGATAATTTATGTAAGTAAATACATTATAGCTACAGCTTATAATCATGTTAAATTAAATATTTTGTTGTTAGATGGTTTAAATATTTAAACCTCTGGTACATTTGGTAATTCTGTAAAAGCAGAACCCAACTGCCGTAACATTGCCAACCACAATGCCGTAATTTGGATTCGAACCAAGGTTGCTGCGGCCACAACGCAGAGTACTAACCACTATACGATCACGGCGAGCTACATGGGGTCAATGCCATACACTAACATGGAGAATTTATAATTTGGAACACTCAGGGCTGCTCCTGTGATAGGCTGGATGTATTCATTCCTTCCTCATTCCTCATACAGAGGCTGCGTCTCCTCAGTGGTTGATAGGCTGAAACCGTTTCCTGGCCGCCTGCTTGTGAACTGCCAGGAGTCAAAGATAACACATTACACTTGCGGGCCTGTGATGGGACACCAATGCAGAGAAACCCACTTGGCACAGACCTTCGATTCTGTCTATTAGACCTGCATCTTCCCTGCACCTTTCAAGCCATTTGTATGTGAAGCAAGAAAGAGTTAAGGAGTGATCCATCTACACTTTTATAGGGAGGATGCCGCCGTGAGCTCCTCCCAGCTAATCACACGAACAGCAGTAAAGTAATATAAATACACAGTTGAGGGCGGGCTGCAAGGTCATGTTTTTGAGTAATTATTGAAACTGACCTCAGTGGCTCATTAGCAGAGCTGCGGCTAATGACTGGTTCCAAATCATGATGAAGCAAGCACCATGGCTCGTAGGGGACCCACAACACGCTTTTCTTAGCTCACTGAATTAAAGTATAAACTTCCGCTGTGTGTGAGTGGTAAAGGCTTGTTAATATGGTTCCTTTTCCAATTCAAGTCTGACAACAAGAGGCAGAAACCACGTGGCTTCGAAAGCTCTGGATTTTAGCCACCAACCACAGAGAAAGAGAGAACTGGCAGTATGAGAGTTGGAGAAAACAGGAGCGGGAGCAAGGAGCTCAAATGAGATTAATGGCGCGTAAATAGAGAGCGTAAAGGAACAGTTACACAGCTAAGAAAAGGGAAAGAAAGACTAAGGAAAAAAACACAGAAAGAGCCTGTAGATGAAATTCTCTTCCTGGGACAGCAGATTAAGAGAAATTACATAGGGAGAGGTTAAGCATGTAACACGGGGGAGAATAAAAAAGAAAATGCAGTTTTATGAAGTGTGTTTGCCAAATCCAGCCAGCACTTTTGTTCTATTTCTCTCTTTGCATCTTTTATTGGTAAAGTAAGTTTCAAGTGCATGCCCAGGTATGATTGAGAGAGCAATGGTATAATAATTTGAAGCGTTTACACCAGTGCTAAAGTAGGAAGAGAGATGTAGCAAAGACATGATAGAGGTAGCGATAATAAATATGTGGAGAGGCAATAGTGACACAAAAATAAGCCACCTATTTATAAAACTGAAATTGAAGAAATACTAAAGGTTAACTTCTGAAATTGTAGCCGATAATAACAAGATTCTCGTTGTTGGCAGGATTCGAACCTGCGCGGGGAGACCCCAATGGATTTCAAGTCCATCGCCTTAACCACTCGGCCACAACAACTTACTGTAAGCTGCATGCAAATATTTTGTTTGAAAGTATTCAAGTTGTCCCACATCAGAGTACTGATATTCTGCAATGCGCTTTTTAAAAACAATGTTTTTTTCATCATGCACAATCTGTCCTAAAAACAAAAATTGCATGAGTATATCTCTGGATCTGTAAAAGGATACGCTTGCATGCAAACTCTCATGTGGCACTAAATTTTTTGGACCCTGTTGCACTCTGTTTTTGCGCTGCTTTTAGTCTACGACCCATATTACAGAAGTCTACCATCTCTGAGTATTTGTGACTCCTTTGTAAGTACCTTATCTTTAATCCTTGAAGAGCTCTATAATAAATGGGTCCGTCAAAGATTGCTTGAATGGAAGATAAAAGAAGGCCCACTTGTCTCACCAAATGCCGTAGAGAAACCTGATGTTTTACTCACGTAATCCTCAGTTAATTTTTGTTAGACATGGCATCCTTAAGGTGGCCTACCAGCGACCTTTTTGCTTTTCACCTCACGTTTTGCTCTATCTTTATGTTGGCCTTAGGACTCTAATCACTTTATCACTACTGTGAGAAAGTGGCTCTGTATATACTGTTCCCAAAAAGGTACAGTGTGCACAGAGTCCTCAGTGCCCAGAGGTTTGACAGAGGCTAAAGTTTGATATAACCTTACTCTCTAAAGTGGTAGCTTGCTCGAGCAGTAAGGCAGTATCCGAGGACAGTGTAAAGCATTTGTTGTACACACTCAGTCAGCAAATGGTCTCACACACTCAAGAACTGAACTCTAGGCCAATGGTTTGTATAAAAAATATATCGTTGTTTTATTTTAGAACCAACAATAGGTATCAAAATATACTTTCTCAGAATAAGATGCTTTAGTTAAAAACTTTGCAATAGGCAATTGACTTTTGCAGGTAATAGTTACAGTTTATTGCAATAGGAAACACAATTTCAAATACAATAATACATTGAGCTCAATGGGAATTTTAAGTTATATGCAATTAATTACTTTCAGGATTACTTTTCTAAATCCAGGACTGGATCCTAGATTCAGTCCTGGGACAGTTCTTGGAAACAAGTGAGTAAATTCGTTTTAGTAACTGTTGTGATTTTCAAGCAATATTTTGCTATTTTAAAAGTTGACACTTAGAAATTTTTTCTGATCAAATTACCAATGTTATCCTATGGAAGGAAATTCACTTAGCAGGTAGGTGGGGTTATGGTTACTTTTTCTATGTCAGTGTTGGATCCTAGATCCAGCACTACTGTACCACCTGTAAGCAGTTGAGAAACTGCGTTTAAGTTATACAAGCGATTTTTAAGGAATATTTATAAGTTTGCAAAATCGACACTTAGAAGAAATTTTACAGAAAAACAGTCAATGGTTTCCTATGGAAGAAAATTCAAGTTACGGGTAAAGTACATTCTCGTTACTTTGGTAATTCAGTGCTGGGCTCCTAGGCTCAGTACTGGGACATCTATCTAAAACAGGTAAGCAATTACGTTTTCACAATTGGTACGATTTTTAAAGAATATTTGTAAGTTTCAAAAATCGACACTTAGAAACTTTGTCAGCAAAAAGCAAGCAATGATATCCTATGGAAGAAAATTCGAGTTACTGGTAAGTACGGTTAAAATTACTTTTCAGGGTCAGTACTGAGCTACAAGATGCAGCACTGAGGTCTCTCCTGATAACAGGTGAGTAAATCAGAATTCGTTGTTCGGCTGATTTTAGATGAATATTTTAAAGTTCCAAAACTCCACACTTAGAAGAAATTCCAAGTGGAACCAGTCAATGTTAGCCTATGGAAGAGAAGTGAGTTATCGGCTTTTAGGTAAGTACTCGACTGGCAGAGTTATGGTTCTGGGCATAGACTCAAGGGTCTCCCAGGGGAGTCCCAGTCTACTTGCCAAGCCCTAAACTCCCCTTTTATTACATATAATTTACCCCTAAGGTAGGCCCTAGGTAGTCCTAGGTGCATGATGCTATGCAAGTAAAAGATAAGATATGTACTTTGGTGGTTTGCATGTCCTGTAAGTACCAAACAGTCTATTTCATTTTTCACTACTGTGAGGTCTACCTCTCTCATAGGTTAGCATTGGGTATTCCCCTATACTTTTTATTTGGTAATTCCATATCGGAGAGGAGTAGCTTTATTTATTTATTGAAAATCCTACTTACTGGTGAGGTTGGATTTAACTTTACTATTTTAGAAATGCCACTTTTAGAGAGTGAACATTTCTCTGCACTTACTGCTCTATTTACCTGAAACCAGGCCCCAATACACATCTGGATTGCGCTGGGTGACAGCAACATTTGTGCCTTCCCTGTAGAGAGCCACAACACAGGTTACTCAACTGCACCTGGGGGGTGAGCTCCGCTCCCCCTCCACCCACAATAGGTTCAAGAACGATAATTTATGTAAGTAAATACATTATAGCTACAGCTTATAATCATGTTAAATTAAATATTTTGTTGTTAGATGGTTTAAATATTTAAACCTCTGGTACATTTGGTAATTCTGTAAAAGCAGAACCCAACTGCCGTAACATTGCCAACCACAATGCCGTAATTTGGATTCGAACCAAGGTTCCTGCGGCCACAACGCAGAGTACTAACCACTATACGATCACGGCGAGCTACATGGGGTCAATGCCATACACTAACATGGAGAATTTATAATTTGGAACACTCAGGGCTGCTCCTGTGATAGGCTGGATGTATTCATTCCTTCCTCATTCCTCATACAGAGGCTGCGTCTCCTCAGTGGTTGATAGGCTGAAACCGTTTCCTGGCCGCCTGCTTGTGAACTGCCAGGAGTCAAAGATAACACATTACACTTGCGGGCCTGTGATGGGACACCAATGCAGAGAAACCCACTTGGCACAGACCTTCGATTCTGTCTATTAGACCTGCATCTTCCCTGCACCTTTCAAGCCATTTGTATGTGAAGCAAGAAAGAGTTAAGGAGTGATCCATCTACACTTTTATAGGGAGGATGCCGCCGTGAGCTCCTCCCAGCTAATCACACGAACAGCAGTAAAGTAATATAAATACACAGTTGAGGGCGGGCTGCAAGGTCATGTTTTTGAGTAATTATTGAAACTGACCTCAGTGGCTCATTAGCAGAGCTGCGGCTAATGACTGGTTCCAAATCATGATGAAGCAAGCACCATGGCTCGTAGGGGACCCACAACACGCTTTTCTTAGCTCACTGAATTAAAGTATAAACTTCCGCCGTGTGTGAGTGGTAAAGGCTTGTTAATATGGTTCCTTTTCCAATTCAAGTCTGACAACAAGAGGCAGAAACCACGTGGCTTCGAAAGCTCTGGATTTTAGCCACCAACCACAGAGAAAGAGAGAACTGGCAGTATGAGAGTTGGAGAAAACAGGAGCGGGAGCAAGGAGCTCAAATGAGATTAATGGCGCGTAAATAGAGAGCGTAAAGGAACAGTTACACAGCTAAGAAAAGGGAAAGAAAGACTAAGGAAAAAAACACAGAAAGAGCCTGTAGATGAAATTCTCTTCCTGGGACAGCAGATTAAGAGAAATTACATAGGGAGAGGTTAAGCATGTAACACGGGCGAGAATAAAAAAGAAAATGCAGTTTTATGAAGTGTGTTTGCCAAATCCAGCCAGCACTTTTGTTCTATTTCTCTCTTTGCATCTTTTATTGGTAAAGTAAGTTTCAAGTGCATGCCCAGGTATGATTGAGAGAGCAATGGTATAATAATTTGAAGCGTTGACACCAGTGCTAAAGTAGGAAGAGAGATGTAGCAAAGACATGATAGAGGTAGCGATAATAAATATGTGGAGAGGCAATAGTGACACAAAAATAAGCCACCTATTTATAAAACTGAAATTGAAGAAATACTAAAGGTTAACTTCTGAAATTGTAGCCGATAATAACAAGATTCTCGTTGTTGGCAGGATTCGAACCTGCGCGGGGAGACCCCAATGGATTTCAAGTCCATCGCCTTAACCACTCGGCCACAACAACTTACTGTAAGCTGCATGCAAATATTTTGTTTGAAAGTATTCAAGTTGTCCCACATCAGAGTACTGATATTCTGCAATGCGCTTTTTAAAAACAATGTTTTTTTCATCATGCACGTTCTGTCCTAAAAACAAAAATTGCATGAGTATATCTCTGGATCTGTAAAAGGATACGCTTGCATGCAAACTCTCATGTGGCACTCAATTTTTTGGACCCTGTTGCACTCTGTTTTTGCGCTGCTTTTAGTCTACGACCCATATTACAGAAGTCTACCATCTCTGAGTATTTGTGACTCCTTTGTAAGTACCTTATCTTTAATCCTTGAAGAGCTCTATAATAAATGGGTCCGTCAAAGATTGCTTGAATGGAAGATAAAAGAAGGCCCACTTGTCTCACCAAATGCCGTAGAGAAACCTGATGTTTTACTCACGTAATCCTCAGTTCATTTTTGTTAGACATGGCATCCTTAAGGTGGCCTACCAGCGACCTTTTTGCTTTTCACCTCACGTTTTGCTCTATCTTTATGTTGGCCTTAGGACTCTAATCACTTTATCACTACTGTGAGAAAGTGGCTCTGTATATACTGTTCCCAAAAAGGTACAGTGTGCACAGAGTCCTCAGTGCCCAGAGGTTTGACAGAGGCTAAAGTTTGATATAACCTTACTCTCTAAAGTGGTAGCTTGCTCGAGCAGTAAGGCAGTATCCGAGGACAGTGTAAAGCATTTGTTGTACACACTCAGTCAGCAAATGGTCTCACACACTCAAGAACTGAACTCTAGGCCAATGGTTTGTATAAAAAATATATCGTTGTTTTATTTTAGAACCAACAATAGGTATCAAAATATACTTTCTCAGAATAAGATGCTTTAGTTAAAAACTTTGCAATAGGCAATTGACTTTTGCAGGTAATAGTTACAGTTTATTGCAATAGGAAACACAATTTCAAATACAATAATACATTGAGCTCAATGGGAATTTTAAGTTATATGCAATTAATTACTTTCAGGATTACTTTTCTAAATCCAGGACTGGATCCTAGATTCAGTCCTGGGACAGTTCTTGGAAACAAGTGAGTAAATTCGTTTTAGTAACTGTTGTGATTTTCAAGCAATATTTTGCTATTTTAAAAGTTGACACTTAGAAATTTTTTCTGATCAAATTACCAATGTTATCCTATGGAAGGAAATTCACTTAGCAGGTAGGTGGGGTTATGGTTACTTTTTCTATGTCAGTGTTGGATCCTAGATCCAGCAATACTGTACCACCTGTAAGCAGTTGAGAAACTGCGTTTCAGTTATACAAGCGATTTTTAAGGAATATTTATAAGTTTGCAAAATCGACACTTAGAAGAAATTTTACAGAAAAACAGTCAATGGTTTCCTATGGAAGAAAATTCAAGTTACGGGTAAAGTACATTCTCGTTACTTTGGTAATTCAGTGCTGGGCTCCTAGGCTCAGTACTGGGACATCTATCTAAAACAGGTAAGCAATTACGTTTTCACAATTGGTACGATTTTTAAAGAATATTTGTAAGTTTCAAAAATCGACACTTAGAAACTTTGTCAGCAAAAAGCAAGCAATGATATCCTATGGAAGAAAATTCGAGTTACTGGTAAGTACGGTTAAAATTACTTTTCAGGGTCAGTACTGAGCTACAAGATGCAGCACTGAGGTCTCTCCTGATAACAGGTGAGTAATTCAGAATTCGTTGTTCGGCTGATTTTAGATGAATATTTTAAAGTTCCAAAACTCCACACTTAGAAGAAATTCCAAGTGGAACCAGTCAATGTTAGCCTATGGAAGAGAAGTGAGTTATCGGCTTTTAGGTAAGTACTCGACTGGCAGAGTTATGGTTCTGGGCATAGACTCAAGGGTCTCCCAGGGGAGTCCCAGTCTACTTGCCAAGCCCTAAACTCCCCTTTTATTACATATAATTTACCCCTAAGGTAGGCCCTAGGTAGTCCTAGGTGCATGATGCTATGCAAGTAAAAGATAAGATATGTACTTTGGTGGTTTGCATGTCCTGTAAGTACCAAACAGTCTATTTCATTTTTCACTACTGTGAGGTCTACCTCTCTCATAGGTTAGCATTGGGTATTCCCCTATACTTTTTATTTGGTAATTCCATATCGGAGAGGAGTAGCTTTATTTATTTATTGAAAATCCTACTTACTGGTGAGGTTGGATTTAACTTTACTATTTTAGAAATGCCACTGTTAGAGAGTGAACATTTCTCTGCACTTACTGCTCTATTTACCTGAAACCAGTCCCCAATACACATCTGGATTGCGCTGGGTGACAGCAACATTTGTGCCTTCCCTGTAGAGAGCCACAACACAGGTTACTCAACTGCACCTGGGGGGTGAGCTCCGCTCCCCCTCCACCCACAATAGGTTCAAGAACGATAATTTATGTAAGTAAATACATTATAGCTACAGCTTATAATCATGTTAAATTAAATATTTTGTTGTTAGATGGTTTAAATATTTAAACCTCTGGTACATTTGGTAATTCTGTAAAAGCAGAACCCAACTGCCGTAACATTGCCAACCACAATGCCGTAATTTGGATTCGAACCAAGGTTGCTGCGGCCACAACGCAGAGTACTAACCACTATACGATCACGGCGAGCTACATGGGGTCAATGCCATACACTAACATGGAGAATTTATAATTTGGAACACTCAGGGCTGCTCCTGTGATAGGCTGGATGTATTCATTCCTTCCTCATTCCTCATACAGAGGCTGCGTCTCCTCAGTGGTTGATAGGCTGAAACCGTTTCCTGGCCGCCTGCTTGTGAACTGCCAGGAGTCAAAGATAACACATTACACTTGCGGGCCTGTGATGGGACACCAATGCAGAGAAACCCACTTGGCACAGACCTTCGATTCTGTCTATTAGACCTGCATCTTCCCTGCACCTTTCAAGCCATTTGTATGTGAAGCAAGAAAGAGTTAAGGAGTGATCCATCTACACTTTTATAGGGAGGATGCCGCCGTGAGCTCCTCCCAGCTAATCACACGAACAGCAGTAAAGTAATATAAATACACAGTTGAGGGCGGGCTGCAAGGTCATGTTTTTGAGTAATTATTGAAACTGACCTCAGTGGCTCATTAGCAGAGCTGCGGCTAATGACTGGTTCCAAATCATGATGAAGCAAGCACCATGGCTCGTAGGGGACCCACAACACGCTTTTCTTAGCTCACTGAATTAAAGTATAAACTTCCGCCGTGTGTGAGTGGTAAAGGCTTGTTAATATGGTTCCTTTTCCAATTCAAGTCTGACAACAAGAGGCAGAAACCACGTGGCTTCGAAAGCTCTGGATTTTAGCCACCAACCACAGAGAAAGAGAGAACTGGCAGTATGAGAGTTGGAGAAAACAGGAGCGGGAGCAAGGAGCTCAAATGAGATTAATGGCGCGTAAATAGAGAGCGTAAAGGAACAGTTACACAGATAAGAAAAGGGAAAGAAAGACTAAGGAAAAAAACAAAGAAAGAGCCTGTAGATGAAATTCTCTTCCTGGGACAGCAGATTAAGAGAAATTACATAGGGAGAGGTTAAGCATGTAACACGGGGGAGAATAAAAAAGAAAATGCAGTTTTATGAAGTGTGTTTGCCAAATCCAGCCAGCACTTTTGTTCTATTTCTCTCTTTGCATCTTTTATTGGTAAAGTAAGTTTCAAGTGCATGCCCAGGTATGATTGAGAGAGCAATGGTATAATAATTTGAAGCGTTTACACCAGTGCTAAAGTAGGAAGAGAGATGTAGCAAAGACATGATAGAGGTAGCGATAATAAATATTTGGAGAGGCAATAGTGACACAAAAAAGAGCCACCTATTTATAAAACTGAAATTGAAGAAATACTAAAGGTTAACTTCTGAAATTGTAGCCGATAATAACAAGATTCTCGTTGTTGGCAGGATTCGAACCTGCGCGGGGAGACCCCAATGGATTTCAAGTCCATCACCTTAACCACTCGGCCACAACAACTTACTGTAAGCTGCATGCAAATATTTTGTTTGAAAGTATTCAAGTTGTCCCACATCAGAGTACTGATATTCTGCAATGCGCTTTTTAAAAACAATGTTTTTTTCATCATGCACGTTCTGTCCTAAAAACAAAAATTGCATGAGTATATCTCTGGATCTGTAAAAGGATACGCTTGCATGCAAACTCTCATGTGGCACTCAATTTTTTGGACCCTGTTGGACTCTGTTTTTGCGCTGCTTTTAGTCTACGACCCATATTACAGAAGTCTACCATCTCTGAGTATTTGTGACTCCTTTGTAAGTACCTTATCTTTAATCCTTGAAGAGCTCTATAATAAATGGGTCCGTCAAAGATTGCTTGAATGGAAGATAAAAGAAGGCCCACTTGTCTCACCAAATGCCGTAGAGAAACCTGATGTTTTACTCACGTAATCCTCAGTTAATTTTTGTTAGACATGGCATCCTTAAGGTGGCCTACCAGCGACCTTTTTGCTTTTCACCTCACGTTTTGCTCTATCTTTATGTTGGCCTTAGGACTCTAATCACTTTATCACTACAGTGAGAAAGTGGCTCTGTATATACTGTTCCCAAAAAGGTACAGTGTGCACAGAGTCCTCAGTGCCCAGAGGTTTGACAGAGGCTAAAGTTTGATATAACCTTACTCTCTAAAGTGGTAGCTTGCTCGAGCAGTAAGGCAGTATCCGAGGACAGTGTAAAGCATTTGTTGTACACACTCAGTCAGCAAATGGTCTCACACACTCAAGAACTGAACTCTAGGCCAATGGTTTGTATAAAAAATATATCGTTGTTTTATTTTAGAACCAACAATAGGTATCAAAATATACTTTCTCAGAATAAGATGCTTTAGTTAAAAACTTTGCAATAGCAATTGACTTTTGCAGGTAATAGTTACAGTTTATTGCAATAGGAAACACAATTTCAAATACAATAATACATTGAGCTCAATGGGAATTTTAAGTTATATGCAATTAATTACTTTCAGGATTACTTTTCTAAATCCAGGACTGGATCCTAGATTCAGTCCTGGGACAGTTCTTGGAAACAAGTGAGTAAATTCGTTTTAGTAACTGTTGTGATTTTCAAGCAATATTTTGCTATTTTAAAAGTTGACACTTAGAAATTTTTTCTGATCAAATTACCAATGTTATCCTATGGAAGGAAATTCACTTAGCAGGTAGGTGGGGTTATGGTTACTTTTTCTATGTCAGTGTTGGATCCTAGATCCAGCACTACTGTACCACCTGTAAGCAGTTGAGAAACTGCGTTTAAGTTATACAAGCGATTTTTAAGGAATATTTATAAGTTTGCAAAATCGACACTTAGAAGAAATTTTACAGAAAAACAGTCAATGGTTTCCTATGGAAGAAAATTCAAGTTACGGGTAAAGTACATTCTCGTTACTTTGGTAATTCAGTGCTGGGCTCCTAGGCTCAGTACTGGGACATCTATCTAAAACAGGTAAGCAATTACGTTTTCACAATTGGTACGATTTTTAAAGAATATTTGTAAGTTTCAAAAATCGACACTTAGAAACTTTGTCAGCAAAAAGCAAGCAATGATATCCTATGGAAGAAAATTCGAGTTACTGGTAAGTACGGTTAAAATTACTTTTCAGGGTCAGTACTGAGCTACAAGATGCAGCACTGAGGTCTCTCCTGATAACAGGTGAGTAAATCAGAATTCGTTGTTCGGCTGATTTTAGATGAATATTTTAAAGTTCCAAAACTCCACACTTAGAAGAAATTCCAAGTGGAACCAGTCAATGTTAGCCTATGGAAGAGAAGTGAGTTATCGGCTTTTAGGTAAGTACTCGACTGGCAGAGTTATGGTTCTGGGCATAGACTCAAGGGTCTCCCAGGGGAGTCCCAGTCTACTTGCCAAGCCCTAAACTCCCCTTTTATTACATATAATTTACCCCTAAGGTAGGCCCTAGGTAGTCCTAGGTGCATGATGCTATGCAAGTAAAAGATAAGATATGTACTTTGGTGGTTTGCATGTCCTGTAAGTACCAAACAGTCTATTTCATTTTTCACTACTGTGAGGTCTACCTCTCTCATAGGTTAGCATTGGGTATTCCCCTATACTTTTTATTTGGTAATTCCATATCGGAGAGGAGTAGCTTTATTTATTTATTGAAAATCCTACTTACTGGTGAGGTTGGATTTAACTTTACTATTTTAGAAATGCCACTTTTAGAGAGTGAACATTTCTCTGCACTTACTGCTCTATTTACCTGAAACCAGGCCCCAATACACATCTGGATTGCGCTGGGTGACAGCAACATTTGTGCCTTCCCTGTAGAGAGCCACAACACAGGTTACTCAACTGCACCTGGGGGGTGAGCTCCGCTCCCCCTCCACCCACAATAGGTTCAAGAACGATAATTTATGTAAGTAAATACATTATAGCTACAGCTTATAATCATGTTAAATTAAATATTTTGTTGTTAGATGGTTTAAATATTTAAACCTCTGGTACATTTGGTAATTCTGTAAAAGCAGAACCCAACTGCCGTAACATTGCCAACCACAATGCCGTAATTTGGATTCGAACCAAGGTTGCTGCGGCCACAACGCAGAGTACTAACCACTATACGATCACGGCGAGCTACATGGGGTCAATGCCATACACTAACATGGAGAATTTATAATTTGGAACACTCAGGGCTGCTCCTGTGATAGGCTGGATGTATTCATTCCTTCCTCATTCCTCATACAGAGGCTGCGTCTCCTCAGTGGTTGATAGGCTGAAACCGTTTCCTGGCCGCCTGCTTGTGAACTGCCAGGAGTCAAAGATAACACATTACACTTGCGGGCCTGTGATGGGACACCAATGCAGAGAAACCCACTTGGCACAGACCTTCGATTCTGTCTATTAGACCTGCATCTTCCCTGCACCTTTCAAGCCATTTGTATGTGAAGCAAGAAAGAGTTAAGGAGTGATCCATCTACACTTTTATAGGGAGGATGCCGCCGTGAGCTCCTCCCAGCTAATCACACGAACAGCAGTAAAGTAATATAAATACACAGTTGAGGGCGGGCTGCAAGGTCATGTTTTTGAGTAATTATTGAAACTGACCTCAGTGGCTCATTAGCAGAGCTGCGGCTAATGACTGGTTCCAAATCATGATGAAGCAAGCACCATGGCTCGTAGGGGACCCACAACACGCTTTTCTTAGCTCACTGAATTAAAGTATAAACTTCCGCCGTGTGTGAGTGGTAAATGCTTGTTAATATGGTTCCTTTTCCAATTCAAGTCTGACAACAAGAGGCAGAAACCACGTGGCTTCGAAAGCTCTGGATTTTAGCCACCAACCACAGAGAAAGAGAGAACTGGCAGTATGAGAGTTGGAGAAAACAGGAGCGGGAGCAAGGAGCTCAAATGAGATTAATGGCGCGTAAATAGAGAGCGTAAAGGAACAGTTACACAGCTAAGAAAAGGGAAAGAAAGACTAAGGAAAAAAACACAGAAAGAGCCTGTAGATGAAATTCTCTTCCTGGGACAGCAGATTAAGAGAAATTACATAGGGAGAGGTTAAGCATGTAACACGGGGGAGAATAAAAAAGAAAATGCAGTTTTATGAAGTGTGTTTGCCAAATCCAGCCAGCACTTTTGTTCTATTTCTCTCTTTGCATCTTTTATTGGTAAAGTAAGTTTCAAGTGCATGCCCAGGTATGATTGAGAGAGCAATGGTATAATAATTTGAAGCGTTTACACCAGTGCTAAAGTAGGAAGAGAGATGTAGCAAAGACATGATAGAGGTAGCGATAATAAATATGTGGAGAGGCAATAGTGACACAAAAATAAGCCACCTATTTATAAAACTGAAATTGAAGAAATACTAAAGGTTAACTTCTGAAATTGTAGCCGATAATAACAAGATTCTCGTTGTTGGCAGGATTCGAACCTGCGCGGGGAGACCCCAATGGATTTCAAGTCCATCGCCTTAACGACTCGGCCACAACAACTTACTGTAAGCTGCATGCAAATATTTTGTTTGAAAGTATTCAAGTTGTCCCACATCAGAGTACTGATATTCTGCAATGCGCTTTTTAAAAACAATGTTTTTTTCATCATGCACGTTCTGTCCTAAAAACAAAAATTGCATGAGTATATCTCTGGATCTGTAAAAGGATACGCTTGCATGCAAACTCTCATGTGGCACTCAATTTTTTGGACCCTGTTGCACTCTGTTTTTGCGCTGCTTTTAGTCTACGACCCATATTACAGAAGTCTACCATCTCTGAGTATTTGTGACTCCTTTGTAAGTACCTTATCTTTAATCCTTGAAGAGCTCTATAATAAATGGGTCCGTCAAAGATTGCTTGAATGGAAGATAAAAGAAGGCCCACTTGTCTCACCAAATGCCGTAGAGAAACCTGATGTTTTACTCACGTAATCCTCAGTTAATTTTTGTTAGACATGGCATCCTTAAGGTGGCCTACCAGCGACCTTTTTGCTTTTCACCTCACGTTTTGCTCTATCTTTATGTTGGCCTTAGGACTCTAATCACTTTATCACTACTGTGAGAAAGTGGCTCTGTATATACTGTTCCCAAAAAGGTACAGTGTGCACAGAGTCCTCAGGGCCCAGAGGTTTGACAGAGGCTAAAGTTTGATATAACCTTACTCTCTAAAGTGGTAGCTTGCTCGAGCAGTAAGGCAGTATCCGAGGACAGTGTAAAGCATTTGTTGTACACACTCAGTCAGCAAATGGTCTCACACACTCAAGAACTGAACTCTAGGCCAATGGTTTGTATAAAAAATATATCGTTGTTTTATTTTAGAACCAACAATAGGTATCAAAATATACTTTCTCAGAATAAGATGCTTTAGTTAAAAACTTTGCAATAGGCAATTGACTTTTGCAGGTAATAGTTACAGTTTATTGCAATAGGAAACACAATTTCAAATACAATAATACATTGAGCTCAATGGGAATTTTAAGTTATATGCAATTAATTACTTTCAGGATTACTTTTCTAAATCCAGGACTGGATCCTAGATTCAGTCCTGGGACAGTTCTTGGAAACAAGTGAGTAAATTCGTTTTAGTAACTGTTGTGATTTTCAAGCAATATTTTGCTATTTTAAAAGTTGACACTTAGAAATTTTTTCTGATCAAATTACCAATGTTATCCTATGGAAGGAAATTCACTTAGCAGGTAGGTGGGGTTATGGTTACTTTTTCTATGTCAGTGTTGGATCCTAGATCCAGCAATACTGTACCACCTGTAAGCAGTTGAGAAACTGCGTTTCAGTTATACAAGCGATTTTTAAGGAATATTTATAAGTTTGCAAAATCGACACTTAGAAGAAATTTTACAGAAAAACAGTCAATGGTTTCCTATGGAAGAAAATTCAAGTTACGGGTAAAGTACATTCTCGTTACTTTGGTAATTCAGTGCTGGGCTCCTAGGCTCAGTACTGGGACATCTATCTAAAACAGGTAAGCAATTACGTTTTCACAATTGGTACGATTTTTAAAGAATATTTGTAAGTTTCAAAAATCGACACTTAGAAACTTTGTCAGCAAAAAGCAAGCAATGATATCCTATGGAAGAAAATTCGAGTTACTGGTAAGTACGGTTAAAATTACTTTTCAGGGTCAGTACTGAGCTACAAGATGCAGCACTGAGGTCTCTCCTGATAACAGGTGAGTAATTCAGAATTCGTTGTTCGGCTGATTTTAGATGAATATTTTAAAGTTCCAAAACTCCACACTTAGAAGAAATTCCAAGTGGAACCAGTCAATGTTAGCCTATGGAAGAGAAGTGAGTTATCGGCTTTTAGGTAAGTACTCGACTGGCAGAGTTATGGTTCTGGGCATAGACTCAAGGGTCTCCCAGGGGAGTCCCAGTCTACTTGCCAAGCCCTAAACTCCCCTTTTATTACATATAATTTACCCCTAAGGTAGGCCCTAGGTAGTCCTAGGTGCATGATGCTATGCAAGTAAAAGATAAGATATGTACTTTGGTGGTTTGCATGTCCTGTAAGTACCAAACAGTCTATTTCATTTTTCACTACTGTGAGGTCTACCTCTCTCATAGGTTAGCATTGGGTATTCCCCTATACTTTTTATTTGGTAATTCCATATCGGAGAGGAGTAGCTTTATTTATTTATTGAAAATCCTACTTACTGGTGAGGTTGGATTTAACTTTACTATTTTAGAAATGCCACTGTTAGAGAGTGAACATTTCTCTGCACTTACTGCTCTATTTACCTGAAACCAGTCCCCAATACACATCTGGATTGCGCTGGGTGACAGCAACATTTGTGCCTTCCCTGTAGAGAGCCACAACACAGGTTACTCAACTGCACCTGGGGGGTGAGCTCCGCTCCCCCTCCACCCACAATAGGTTCAAGAACGATAATTTATGTAAGTAAATACATTATAGCTACAGCTTATAATCATGTTAAATTAAATATTTTGTTGTTAGATGGTTTAAATATTTAAACCTCTGGTACATTTGGTAATTCTGTAAAAGCAGAACCCAACTGCCGTAACATTGCCAACCACAATGCCGTAATTTGGATTCGAACCAAGGTTGCTGCGGCCACAACGCAGAGTACTAACCACTATACGATCACGGCGAGCTACATGGGGTCAATGCCATACACTAACATGGAGAATTTATAATTTGGAACACTCAGGGCTGCTCCTGTGATAGGCTGGATGTATTCATTCCTTCCTCATTCCTCATACAGAGGCTGCGTCTCCTCAGTGGTTGATAGGCTGAAACCGTTTCCTGGCCGCCTGCTTGTGAACTGCCAGGAGTCAAAGATAACACATTACACTTGCGGGCCTGTGATGGGACACCAATGCAGAGAAACCCACTTGGCACAGACCTTCGATTCTGTCTATTAGACCTGCATCTTCCCTGCACCTTTCAAGCCATTTGTATGTGAAGCAAGAAAGAGTTAAGGAGTGATCCATCTACACTTTTATAGGGAGGATGCCGCCGTGAGCTCCTCCCAGCTAATCACACGAACAGCAGTAAAGTAATATAAATACACAGTTGAGGGCGGGCTGCAAGGTCATGTTTTTGAGTAATTATTGAAACTGACCTCAGTGGCTCATTAGCAGAGCTGCGGCTAATGACTGGTTCCAAATCATGATGAAGCAAGCACCATGGCTCGTAGGGGACCCACAACACGCTTTTCTTAGCTCACTGAATTAAAGTATAAACTTCCGCCGTGTGTGAGTGGTAAAGGCTTGTTAATATGGTTCCTTTTCCAATTCAAGTCTGACAACAAGAGGCAGAAACCACGTGGCTTCGAAAGCTCTGGATTTTAGCCACCAACCACAGAGAAAGAGAGAACTGGCAGTATGAGAGTTGGAGAAAACAGGAGCGGGAGCAAGGAGCTCAAATGAGATTAATGGCGCGTAAATAGAGAGCGTAAAGGAACAGTTACACAGATAAGAAAAGGGAAAGAAAGACTAAGGAAAAAAACAAAGAAAGAGCCTGTAGATGAAATTCTCTTCCTGGGACAGCAGATTAAGAGAAATTACATAGGGAGAGGTTAAGCATGTAACACGGGGGAGAATAAAAAAGAAAATGCAGTTTTATGAAGTGTGTTTGCCAAATCCAGCCAGCACTTTTGTTCTATTTCTCTCTTTGCATCTTTTATTGGTAAAGTAAGTTTCAAGTGCATGCCCAGGTATGATTGAGAGAGCAATGGTATAATAATTTGAAGCGTTTACACCAGTGCTAAAGTAGGAAGAGAGATGTAGCAAAGACATGATAGAGGTAGCGATAATAAATATTTGGAGAGGCAATAGTGACACAAAAAAGAGCCACCTATTTATAAAACTGAAATTGAAGAAATACTAAAGGTTAACTTCTGAAATTGTAGCCGATAATAACAAGATTCTCGTTGTTGGCAGGATTCGAACCTGCGCGGGGAGACCCCAATGGATTTCAAGTCCATCGCCTTAACCACTCGGCCACAACAACTTACTGTAAGCTGCATGCAAATATTTTGTTTGAAAGTATTCAAGTTGTCCCACATCAGAGTACTGATATTCTGCAATGCGCTTTTTAAAAACAATGTTTTTTTCATCATGCACGTTCTGTCCTAAAAACAAAAATTGCATGAGTATATCTCTGGATCTGTAAAAGGATACGCTTGCATGCAAACTCTCATGTGGCACTCAATTTTTTGGACCCTGTTGGACTCTGTTTTTGCGCTGCTTTTAGTCTACGACCCATATTACAGAAGTCTACCATCTCTGAGTATTTGTGACTCCTTTGTAAGTACCTTATCTTTAATCCTTGAAGAGCTCTATAATAAATGGGTCCGTCAAAGATTGCTTGAATGGAAGATAAAAGAAGGCCCACTTGTCTCACCAAATGCCGTAGAGAAACCTGATGTTTTACTCACGTAATCCTCAGTTAATTTTTGTTAGACATGGCATCCTTAAGGTGGCCTACCAGCGACCTTTTTGCTTTTCACCTCACGTTTTGCTCTATCTTTATGTTGGCCTTAGGACTCTAATCACTTTATCACTACAGTGAGAAAGTGGCTCTGTATATACTGTTCCCAAAAAGGTACAGTGTGCACAGAGTCCTCAGTGCCCAGAGGTTTGACAGAGGCTAAAGTTTGATATAACCTTACTCTCTAAAGTGGTAGCTTGCTCGAGCAGTAAGGCAGTATCCGAGGACAGTGTAAAGCATTTGTTGTACACACTCAGTCAGCAAATGGTCTCACACACTCAAGAACTGAACTCTAGGCCAATGGTTTGTATAAAAAATATATCGTTGTTTTATTTTAGAACCAACAATAGGTATCAAAATATACTTTCTCAGAATAAGATGCTTTAGTTAAAAACTTTGCAATAGCAATTGACTTTTGCAGGTAATAGTTACAGTTTATTGCAATAGGAAACACAATTTCAAATACAATAATACATTGAGCTCAATGGGAATTTTAAGTTATATGCAATTAATTACTTTCAGGATTACTTTTCTAAATCCAGGACTGGATCCTAGATTCAGTCCTGGGACAGTTCTTGGAAACAAGTGAGTAAATTCGTTTTAGTAACTGTTGTGATTTTCAAGCAATATTTTGCTATTTTAAAAGTTGACACTTAGAAATTTTTTCTGATCAAATTACCAATGTTATCCTATGGAAGGAAATTCACTTAGCAGGTAGGTGGGGTTATGGTTACTTTTTCTATGTCAGTGTTGGATCCTAGATCCAGCACTACTGTACCACCTGTAAGCAGTTGAGAAACTGCGTTTAAGTTATACAAGCGATTTTTAAGGAATATTTATAAGTTTGCAAAATCGACACTTAGAAGAAATTTTACAGAAAAACAGTCAATGGTTTCCTATGGAAGAAAATTCAAGTTACGGGTAAAGTACATTCTCGTTACTTTGGTAATTCAGTGCTGGGCTCCTAGGCTCAGTACTGGGACATCTATCTAAAACAGGTAAGCAATTACGTTTTCACAATTGGTACGATTTTTAAAGAATATTTGTAAGTTTCAAAAATCGACACCTAGAAACTTTGTCAGCAAAAAGCAAGCAATGATATCCTATGGAAGAAAATTCGAGTTACTGGTAAGTACGGTTAAAATTACTTTTCAGGGTCAGTACTGAGCTACAAGATGCAGCACTGAGGTCTCTCCTGATAACAGGTGAGTAAATCAGAATTCGTTGTTCGGCTGATTTTAGATGAATATTTTAAAGTTCCAAAACTCCACACTTAGAAGAAATTCCAAGTGGAACCAGTCAATGTTAGCCTATGGAAGAGAAGTGAGTTATCGGCTTTTAGGTAAGTACTCGACTGGCAGAGTTATGGTTCTGGGCATAGACTCAAGGGTCTCCCAGGGGAGTCCCAGTCTACTTGCCAAGCCCTAAACTCCCCTTTTATTACATATAATTTACCCCTAAGGTAGGCCCTAGGTAGTCCTAGGTGCATGATGCTATGCAAGTAAAAGATAAGATATGTACTTTGGTGGTTTGCATGTCCTGTAAGTACCAAACAGTCTATTTCATTTTTCACTACTGTGAGGTCTACCTCTCTCATAGGTTAGCATTGGGTATTCCCCTATACTTTTTATTTGGTAATTCCATATCGGAGAGGAGTAGCTTTATTTATTTATTGAAAATCCTACTTACTGGTGAGGTTGGATTTAACTTTACTATTTTAGAAATGCCACTTTTAGAGAGTGAACATTTCTCTGCACTTACTGCTCTATTTACCTGAAACCAGGCCCCAATACACATCTGGATTGCGCTGGGTGACAGCAACATTTGTGCCTTCCCTGTAGAGAGCCACAACACAGGTTACTCAACTGCACCTGGGGGGTGAGCTCCGCTCCCCCTCCACCCACAATAGGTTCAAGAACGATAATTTATGTAAGTAAATACATTATAGCTACAGCTTATAATCATGTTAAATTAAATATTTTGTTGTTAGATGGTTTAAATATTTAAACCTCTGGTACATTTGGTAATTCTGTAAAAGCAGAACCCAACTGCCGTAACATTGCCAACCACAATGCCGTAATTTGGATTCGAACCAAGGTTGCTGCGGCCACAACGCAGAGTACTAACCACTATACGATCACGGCGAGCTACATGGGGTCAATGCCATACACTAACATGGAGAATTTATAATTTGGAACACTCAGGGCTGCTCCTGTGATAGGCTGGATGTATTCATTCCTTCCTCATTCCTCATACAGAGGCTGCGTCTCCTCAGTGGTTGATAGGCTGAAACCGTTTCCTGGCCGCCTGCTTGTGAACTGCCAGGAGTCAAAGATAACACATTACACTTGCGGGCCTGTGATGGGACACCAATGCAGAGAAACCCACTTGGCACAGACCTTCGATTCTGTCTATTAGACCTGCATCTTCCCTGCACCTTTCAAGCCATTTGTATGTGAAGCAAGAAAGAGTTAAGGAGTGATCCATCTACACTTTTATAGGGAGGATGCCGCCGTGAGCTCCTCCCAGCTAATCACACGAACAGCAGTAAAGTAATATAAATACACAGTTGAGGGCGGGCTGCAAGGTCATGTTTTTGAGTAATTATTGAAACTGACCTCAGTGGCTCATTAGCAGAGCTGCGGCTAATGACTGGTTCCAAATCATGATGAAGCAAGCACCATGGCTCGTAGGGGACCCACAACACGCTTTTCTTAGCTCACTGAATTAAAGTATAAACTTCCGCCGTGTGTGAGTGGTAAATGCTTGTTAATATGGTTCCTTTTCCAATTCAAGTCTGACAACAAGAGGCAGAAACCACGTGGCTTCGAAAGCTCTGGATTTTAGCCACCAACCACAGAGAAAGAGAGAACTGGCAGTATGAGAGTTGGAGAAAACAGGAGCGGGAGCAAGGAGCTCAAATGAGATTAATGGCGCGTAAATAGAGAGCGTAAAGGAACAGTTACACAGCTAAGAAAAGGGAAAGAAAGACTAAGGAAAAAAACACAGAAAGAGCCTGTAGATGAAATTCTCTTCCTGGGACAGCAGATTAAGAGAAATTACATAGGGAGAGGTTAAGCATGTAACACGGGGGAGAATAAAAAAGAAAATGCAGTTTTATGAAGTGTGTTTGCCAAATCCAGCCAGCACTTTTGTTCTATTTCTCTCTTTGCATCTTTTATTGGTAAAGTAAGTTTCAAGTGCATGCCCAGGTATGATTGAGAGAGCAATGGTATAATAATTTGAAGCGTTTACACCAGTGCTAAAGTAGGAAGAGAGATGTAGCAAAGACATGATAGAGGTAGCGATAATAAATATGTGGAGAGGCAATAGTGACACAAAAATAAGCCACCTATTTATAAAACTGAAATTGAAGAAATACTAAAGGTTAACTTCTGAAATTGTAGCCGATAATAACAAGATTCTCGTTGTTGGCAGGATTCGAACCTGCGCGGGGAGACCCCAATGGATTTCAAGTCCATCGCCTTAACGACTCGGCCACAACAACTTACTGTAAGCTGCATGCAAATATTTTGTTTGAAAGTATTCAAGTTGTCCCACATCAGAGTACTGATATTCTGCAATGCGCTTTTTAAAAACAATGTTTTTTTCATCATGCACGTTCTGTCCTAAAAACAAAAATTGCATGAGTATATCTCTGGATCTGTAAAAGGATACGCTTGCATGCAAACTCTCATGTGGCACTCAATTTTTTGGACCCTGTTGCACTCTGTTTTTGCGCTGCTTTTAGTCTACGACCCATATTACAGAAGTCTACCATCTCTGAGTATTTGTGACTCCTTTGTAAGTACCTTATCTTTAATCCTTGAAGAGCTCTATAATAAATGGGTCCGTCAAAGATTGCTTGAATGGAAGATAAAAGAAGGCCCACTTGTCTCACCAAATGCCGTAGAGAAACCTGATGTTTTACTCACGTAATCCTCAGTTAATTTTTGTTAGACATGGCATCCTTAAGGTGGCCTACCAGCGACCTTTTTGCTTTTCACCTCACGTTTTGCTCTATCTTTATGTTGGCCTTAGGACTCTAATCACTTTATCACTACTGTGAGAAAGTGGCTCTGTATATACTGTTCCCAAAAAGGTACAGTGTGCACAGAGTCCTCAGGGCCCAGAGGTTTGACAGAGGCTAAAGTTTGATATAACCTTACTCTCTAAAGTGGTAGCTTGCTCGAGCAGTAAGGCAGTATCCGAGGACAGTGTAAAGCATTTGTTGTACACACTCAGTCAGCAAATGGTCTCACACACTCAAGAACTGAACTCTAGGCCAATGGTTTGTATAAAAAATATATCGTTGTTTTATTTTAGAACCAACAATAGGTATCAAAATATACTTTCTCAGAATAAGATGCTTTAGTTAAAAACTTTGCAATAGGCAATTGACTTTTGCAGGTAATAGTTACAGTTTATTGCAATAGGAAACACAATTTCAAATACAATAATACATTGAGCTCAATGGGAATTTTAAGTTATATGCAATTAATTACTTTCAGGATTACTTTTCTAAATCCAGGACTGGATCCTAGATTCAGTCCTGGGACAGTTCTTGGAAACAAGTGAGTAAATTCGTTTTAGTAACTGTTGTGATTTTCAAGCAATATTTTGCTATTTTAAAAGTTGACACTTAGAATTTTTTTCTGATCAAATTACCAATGTTATCCTATGGAAGGAAATTCACTTAGCAGGTAGGTGGGGTTATGGTTACTTTTTCTATGTCAGTGTTGGATCCTAGATCCAGCACTACTGTACCACCTGTAAGCAGTTGAGAAACTGCGTTTAAGTTATACAAGCGATTTTTAAGGAATATTTATAAGTTTGCAAAATCGACACTTAGAAGAAATTTTACAGAAAAACAGTCAATGGTTTCCTATGGAAGAAAATTCAAGTTACGGGTAAAGTACATTCTCGTTACTTTGGTAATTCAGTGCTGGGCTCCTAGGCTCAGTACTGGGACATCTATCTAAAACAGGTAAGCAATTACGTTTTCACAATTGGTACGATTTTTAAAGAATATTTGTAAGTTTCAAAAATCGACACTTAGAAACTTTGTCAGCAAAAAGCAAGCAATGATATCCTATGGAAGAAAATTCGAGTTACTGGTAAGTACGGTTAAAATTACTTTTCAGGGTCAGTACTGAGCTACAAGATGCAGCACTGAGGTCTCTCCTGATAACAGGTGAGTAAATCAGAATTCGTTGTTCGGCTGATTTTAGATGAATATTTTAAAGTTCCAAAACTCCACACTTAGAAGAAATTCCAAGTGGAACCAGTCAATGTTAGCCTATGGAAGAGAAGTGAGTTATCGGCTTTTAGGTAAGTACTCGACTGGCAGAGTTATGGTTCTGGGCATAGACTCAAGGGTCTCCCAGGGGAGTCCCAGTCTACTTGCCAAGCCCTAAACTCCCCTTTTATTACATATAATTTACCCCTAAGGTAGGCCCTAGGTAGTCCTAGGTGCATGATGCTATGCAAGTAAAAGATAAGATATGTACTTTGGTGGTTTGCATGTCCTGTAAGTACCAAACAGTCTATTTCATTTTTCACTACTGTGAGGTCTACCTCTCTCATAGGTTAGCATTGGGTATTCCCCTATACTTTTTATTTGGTAATTCCATATCGGAGAGGAGTAGCTTTATTTATTTATTGAAAATCCTACTTACTGGTGAGGTTGGATTTAACTTTACTATTTTAGAAATGCCACTTTTAGAGAGTGAACATTTCTCTGCACTTACTGCTCTATTTACCTGAAACCAGGCCCCAATACACATCTGGATTGCGCTGGGTGACAGCAACATTTGTGCCTTCCCTGTAGAGAGCCACAACACAGGTTACTCAACTGCACCTGGGGGGTGAGCTCCGCTCCCCCTCCACCCACAATAGGTTCAAGAACGATAATTTATGTAAGTAAATACATTATAGCTACAGCTTATAATCATGTTAAATTAAATATTTTGTTGTTAGATGGTTTAAATATTTAAACCTCTGGTACATTTGGTAATTCTGTAAAAGCAGAACCCAACTGCCGTAACATTGCCAACCACAATGCCGTAATTTGGATTCGAACCAAGGTTGCTGCGGCCACAACGCAGAGTACTAACCACTATACGATCACGGCGAGCTACATGGGGTCAATGCCATACACTAACATGGAGAATTTATAATTTGGAACACTCAGGGCTGCTCCTGTGATAGGCTGGATGTATTCATTCCTTCCTCATTCCTCATACAGAGGCTGCGTCTCCTCAGTGGTTGATAGGCTGAAACCGTTTCCTGGCCGCCTGCTTGTGAACTGCCAGGAGTCAAAGATAACACATTACACTTGCGGGCCTGTGATGGGACACCAATGCAGAGAAACCCACTTGGCACAGACCTTCGATTCTGTCTATTAGACCTGCATCTTCCCTGCACCTTTCAAGCCATTTGTATGTGAAGCAAGAAAGAGTTAAGGAGTGATCCATCTACACTTTTATAGGGAGGATGCCGCCGTGAGCTCCTCCCAGCTAATCACACGAACAGCAGTAAAGTAATATAAATACACAGTTGAGGGCGGGCTGCAAGGTCATGTTTTTGAGTAATTATTGAAACTGACCTCAGTGGCTCATTAGCAGAGCTGCGGCTAATGACTGGTTCCAAATCATGATGAAGCAAGCACCATGGCTCGTAGGGGACCCACAACACGCTTTTCTTAGCTCACTGAATTAAAGTATAAACTTCCGCCGTGTGTGAGTGGTAAATGCTTGTTAATATGGTTCCTTTTCCAATTCAAGTCTGACAACAAGAGGCAGAAACCACGTGGCTTCGAAAGCTCTGGATTTTAGCCACCAACCACAGAGAAAGAGAGAACTGGCAGTATGAGAGTTGGAGAAAACAGGAGCGGGAGCAAGGAGCTCAAATGAGATTAATGGCGCGTAAATAGAGAGCGTAAAGGAACAGTTACACAGCTAAGAAAAGGGAAAGAAAGACTAAGGAAAAAAACACAGAAAGAGCCTGTAGATGAAATTCTCTTCCTGGGACAGCAGATTAAGAGAAATTACATAGGGAGAGGTTAAGCATGTAACACGGGGGAGAATAAAAAAGAAAATGCAGTTTTATGAAGTGTGTTTGCCAAATCCAGCCAGCACTTTTGTTCTATTTCTCTCTTTGCATCTTTTATTGGTAAAGTAAGTTTCAAGTGCATGCCCAGGTATGATTGAGAGAGCAATGGTATAATAATTTGAAGCGTTTACACCAGTGCTAAAGTAGGAAGAGAGATGTAGCAAAGACATGATAGAGGTAGCGATAATAAATATGTGGAGAGGCAATAGTGACACAAAAATAAGCCACCTATTTATAAAACTGAAATTGAAGAAATACTAAAGGTTAACTTCTGAAATTGTAGCCGATAATAACAAGATTCTCGTTGTTGGCAGGATTCGAACCTGCGCGGGGAGACCCCAATGGATTTCAAGTCCATCGCCTTAACGACTCGGCCACAACAACTTACTGTAAGCTGCATGCAAATATTTTGTTTGAAAGTATTCAAGTTGTCCCACATCAGAGTACTGATATTCTGCAATGCGCTTTTTAAAAACAATGTTTTTTTCATCATGCACGTTCTGTCCTAAAAACAAAAATTGCATGAGTATATCTCTGGATCTGTAAAAGGATACGCTTGCATGCAAACTCTCATGTGGCACTCAATTTTTTGGACCCTGTTGCACTCTGTTTTTGCGCTGCTTTTAGTCTACGACCCATATTACAGAAGTCTACCATCTCTGAGTATTTGTGACTCCTTTGTAAGTACCTTATCTTTAATCCTTGAAGAGCTCTATAATAAATGGGTCCGTCAAAGATTGCTTGAATGGAAGATAAAAGAAGGCCCACTTGTCTCACCAAATGCCGTAGAGAAACCTGATGTTTTACTCACGTAATCCTCAGTTAATTTTTGTTAGACATGGCATCCTTAAGGTGGCCTACCAGCGACCTTTTTGCTTTTCACCTCACGTTTTGCTCTATCTTTATGTTGGCCTTAGGACTCTAATCACTTTATCACTACTGTGAGAAAGTGGCTCTGTATATACTGTTCCCAAAAAGGTACAGTGTGCACAGAGTCCTCAGGGCCCAGAGGTTTGACAGAGGCTAAAGTTTGATATAACCTTACTCTCTAAAGTGGTAGCTTGCTCGAGCAGTAAGGCAGTATCCGAGGACAGTGTAAAGCATTTGTTGTACACACTCAGTCAGCAAATGGTCTCACACACTCAAGAACTGAACTCTAGGCCAATGGTTTGTATAAAAAATATATCGTTGTTTTATTTTAGAACCAACAATAGGTATCAAAATATACTTTCTCAGAATAAGATGCTTTAGTTAAAAACTTTGCAATAGGCAATTGACTTTTGCAGGTAATAGTTACAGTTTATTGCAATAGGAAACACAATTTCAAATACAATAATACATTGAGCTCAATGGGAATTTTAAGTTATATGCAATTAATTACTTTCAGGATTACTTTTCTAAATCCAGGACTGGATCCTAGATTCAGTCCTGGGACAGTTCTTGGAAACAAGTGAGTAAATTCGTTTTAGTAACTGTTGTGATTTTCAAGCAATATTTTGCTATTTTAAAAGTTGACACTTAGAAATTTTTTCTGATCAAATTACCAATGTTATCCTATGGAAGGAAATTCACTTAGCAGGTAGGTGGGGTTATGGTTACTTTTTCTATGTCAGTGTTGGATCCTAGATCCAGCAATACTGTACCACCTGTAAGCAGTTGAGAAACTGCGTTTCAGTTATACAAGCGATTTTTAAGGAATATTTATAAGTTTGCAAAATCGACACTTAGAAGAAATTTTACAGAAAAACAGTCAATGGTTTCCTATGGAAGAAAATTCAAGTTACGGGTAAAGTACATTCTCGTTACTTTGGTAATTCAGTGCTGGGCTCCTAGGCTCAGTACTGGGACATCTATCTAAAACAGGTAAGCAATTACGTTTTCACAATTGGTACGATTTTTAAAGAATATTTGTAAGTTTCAAAAATCGACACTTAGAAACTTTGTCAGCAAAAAGCAAGCAATGATATCCTATGGAAGAAAATTCGAGTTACTGGTAAGTACGGTTAAAATTACTTTTCAGGGTCAGTACTGAGCTACAAGATGCAGCACTGAGGTCTCTCCTGATAACAGGTGAGTAATTCAGAATTCGTTGTTCGGCTGATTTTAGATGAATATTTTAAAGTTCCAAAACTCCACACTTAGAAGAAATTCCAAGTGGAACCAGTCAATGTTAGCCTATGGAAGAGAAGTGAGTTATCGGCTTTTAGGTAAGTACTCGACTGGCAGAGTTATGGTTCTGGGCATAGACTCAAGGGTCTCCCAGGGGAGTCCCAGTCTACTTGCCAAGCCCTAAACTCCCCTTTTATTACATATAATTTACCCCTAAGGTAGGCCCTAGGTAGTCCTAGGTGCATGATGCTATGCAAGTAAAAGATAAGATATGTACTTTGGTGGTTTGCATGTCCTGTAAGTACCAAACAGTCTATTTCATTTTTCACTACTGTGAGGTCTACCTCTCTCATAGGTTAGCATTGGGTATTCCCCTATACTTTTTATTTGGTAATTCCATATCGGAGAGGAGTAGCTTTATTTATTTATTGAAAATCCTACTTACTGGTGAGGTTGGATTTAACTTTACTATTTTAGAAATGCCACTGTTAGAGAGTGAACATTTCTCTGCACTTACTGCTCTATTTACCTGAAACCAGTCCCCAATACACATCTGGATTGCGCTGGGTGACAGCAACATTTGTGCCTTCCCTGTAGAGAGCCACAACACAGGTTACTCAACTGCACCTGGGGGGTGAGCTCCGCTCCCCCTCCACCCACAATAGGTTCAAGAACGATAATTTATGTAAGTAAATACATTATAGCTACAGCTTATAATCATGTTAAATTAAATATTTTGTTGTTAGATGGTTTAAATATTTAAACCTCTGGTACATTTGGTAATTCTGTAAAAGCAGAACCCAACTGCCGTAACATTGCCAACCACAATGCCGTAATTTGGATTCGAACCAAGGTTGCTGCGGCCACAACGCAGAGTACTAACCACTATACGATCACGGCGAGCTACATGGGGTCAATGCCATACACTAACATGGAGAATTTATAATTTGGAACACTCAGGGCTGCTCCTGTGATAGGCTGGATGTATTCATTCCTTCCTCATTCCTCATACAGAGGCTGCGTCTCCTCAGTGGTTGATAGGCTGAAACCGTTTCCTGGCCGCCTGCTTGTGAACTGCCAGGAGTCAAAGATAACACATTACACTTGCGGGCCTGTGATGGGACACCAATGCAGAGAAACCCACTTGGCACAGACCTTCGATTCTGTCTATTAGACCTGCATCTTCCCTGCACCTTTCAAGCCATTTGTATGTGAAGCAAGAAAGAGTTAAGGAGTGATCCATCTACACTTTTATAGGGAGGATGCCGCCGTGAGCTCCTCCCAGCTAATCACACGAACAGCAGTAAAGTAATATAAATACACAGTTGAGGGCGGGCTGCAAGGTCATGTTTTTGAGTAATTATTGAAACTGACCTCAGTGGCTCATTAGCAGAGCTGCGGCTAATGACTGGTTCCAAATCATGATGAAGCAAGCACCATGGCTCGTAGGGGACCCACAACACGCTTTTCTTAGCTCACTGAATTAAAGTATAAACTTCCGCCGTGTGTGAGTGGTAAAGGCTTGTTAATATGGTTCCTTTTCCAATTCAAGTCTGACAACAAGAGGCAGAAACCACGTGGCTTCGAAAGCTCTGGATTTTAGCCACCAACCACAGAGAAAGAGAGAACTGGCAGTATGAGAGTTGGAGAAAACAGGAGCGGGAGCAAGGAGCTCAAATGAGATTAATGGCGCGTAAATAGAGAGCGTAAAGGAACAGTTACACAGATAAGAAAAGGGAAAGAAAGACTAAGGAAAAAAACAAAGAAAGAGCCTGTAGATGAAATTCTCTTCCTGGGACAGCAGATTAAGAGAAATTACATAGGGAGAGGTTAAGCATGTAACACGGGGGAGAATAAAAAAGAAAATGCAGTTTTATGAAGTGTGTTTGCCAAATCCAGCCAGCACTTTTGTTCTATTTCTCTCTTTGCATCTTTTATTGGTAAAGTAAGTTTCAAGTGCATGCCCAGGTATGATTGAGAGAGCAATGGTATAATAATTTGAAGCGTTTACACCAGTGCTAAAGTAGGAAGAGAGATGTAGCAAAGACATGATAGAGGTAGCGATAATAAATATTTGGAGAGGCAATAGTGACACAAAAAAGAGCCACCTATTTATAAAACTGAAATTGAAGAAATACTAAAGGTTAACTTCTGAAATTGTAGCCGATAATAACAAGATTCTCGTTGTTGGCAGGATTCGAACCTGCGCGGGGAGACCCCAATGGATTTCAAGTCCATCGCCTTAACCACTCGGCCACAACAACTTACTGTAAGCTGCATGCAAATATTTTGTTTGAAAGTATTCAAGTTGTCCCACATCAGAGTACTGATATTCTGCAATGCGCTTTTTAAAAACAATGTTTTTTTCATCATGCACGTTCTGTCCTAAAAACAAAAATTGCATGAGTATATCTCTGGATCTGTAAAAGGATACGCTTGCATGCAAACTCTCATGTGGCACTCAATTTTTTGGACCCTGTTGGACTCTGTTTTTGCGCTGCTTTTAGTCTACGACCCATATTACAGAAGTCTACCATCTCTGAGTATTTGTGACTCCTTTGTAAGTACCTTATCTTTAATCCTTGAAGAGCTCTATAATAAATGGGTCCGTCAAAGATTGCTTGAATGGAAGATAAAAGAAGGCCCACTTGTCTCACCAAATGCCGTAGAGAAACCTGATGTTTTACTCACGTAATCCTCAGTTAATTTTTGTTAGACATGGCATCCTTAAGGTGGCCTACCAGCGACCTTTTTGCTTTTCACCTCACGTTTTGCTCTATCTTTATGTTGGCCTTAGGACTCTAATCACTTTATCACTACAGTGAGAAAGTGGCTCTGTATATACTGTTCCCAAAAAGGTACAGTGTGCACAGAGTCCTCAGTGCCCAGAGGTTTGACAGAGGCTAAAGTTTGATATAACCTTACTCTCTAAAGTGGTAGCTTGCTCGAGCAGTAAGGCAGTATCCGAGGACAGTGTAAAGCATTTGTTGTACACACTCAGTCAGCAAATGGTCTCACACACTCAAGAACTGAACTCTAGGCCAATGGTTTGTATAAAAAATATATCGTTGTTTTATTTTAGAACCAACAATAGGTATCAAAATATACTTTCTCAGAATAAGATGCTTTAGTTAAAAACTTTGCAATAGCAATTGACTTTTGCAGGTAATAGTTACAGTTTATTGCAATAGGAAACACAATTTCAAATACAATAATACATTGAGCTCAATGGGAATTTTAAGTTATATGCAATTAATTACTTTCAGGATTACTTTTCTAAATCCAGGACTGGATCCTAGATTCAGTCCTGGGACAGTTCTTGGAAACAAGTGAGTAAATTCGTTTTAGTAACTGTTGTGATTTTCAAGCAATATTTTGCTATTTTAAAAGTTGACACTTAGAAATTTTTTCTGATCAAATTACCAATGTTATCCTATGGAAGGAAATTCACTTAGCAGGTAGGTGGGGTTATGGTTACTTTTTCTATGTCAGTGTTGGATCCTAGATCCAGCACTACTGTACCACCTGTAAGCAGTTGAGAAACTGCGTTTAAGTTATACAAGCGATTTTTAAGGAATATTTATAAGTTTGCAAAATCGACACTTAGAAGAAATTTTACAGAAAAACAGTCAATGGTTTCCTATGGAAGAAAATTCAAGTTACGGGTAAAGTACATTCTCGTTACTTTGGTAATTCAGTGCTGGGCTCCTAGGCTCAGTACTGGGACATCTATCTAAAACAGGTAAGCAATTACGTTTTCACAATTGGTACGATTTTTAAAGAATATTTGTAAGTTTCAAAAATCGACACCTAGAAACTTTGTCAGCAAAAAGCAAGCAATGATATCCTATGGAAGAAAATTCGAGTTACTGGTAAGTACGGTTAAAATTACTTTTCAGGGTCAGTACTGAGCTACAAGATGCAGCACTGAGGTCTCTCCTGATAACAGGTGAGTAAATCAGAATTCGTTGTTCGGCTGA
This sequence comes from Triturus cristatus, assembly GCF_964204655.1. Classification (NCBI taxonomy): domain Eukaryota; kingdom Metazoa; phylum Chordata; class Amphibia; order Caudata; family Salamandridae; genus Triturus; species Triturus cristatus. The sequence continues at coordinate 720,081,539 of NC_140595.1, forward strand.
TTTTAGATGAATATTTTAAAGTTCCAAAACTCCACACTTAGAAGAAATTCCAAGTGGAACCAGTCAATGTTAGCCTATGGAAGAGAAGTGAGTTATCGGCTTTTAGGTAAGTACTCGACTGGCAGAGTTATGGTTCTGGGCATAGACTCAAGGGTCTCCCAGGGGAGTCCCAGTCTACTTGCCAAGCCCTAAACTCCCCTTTTATTACATATAATTTACCCCTAAGGTAGGCCCTAGGTAGTCCTAGGTGCATGATGCTATGCAAGTAAAAGATAAGATATGTACTTTGGTGGTTTGCATGTCCTGTAAGTACCAAACAGTCTATTTCATTTTTCACTACTGTGAGGTCTACCTCTCTCATAGGTTAGCATTGGGTATTCCCCTATACTTTTTATTTGGTAATTCCATATCGGAGAGGAGTAGCTTTATTTATTTATTGAAAATCCTACTTACTGGTGAGGTTGGATTTAACTTTACTATTTTAGAAATGCCACTTTTAGAGAGTGAACATTTCTCTGCACTTACTGCTCTATTTACCTGAAACCAGGCCCCAATACACATCTGGATTGCGCTGGGTGACAGCAACATTTGTGCCTTCCCTGTAGAGAGCCACAACACAGGTTACTCAACTGCACCTGGGGGGTGAGCTCCGCTCCCCCTCCACCCACAATAGGTTCAAGAACGATAATTTATGTAAGTAAATACATTATAGCTACAGCTTATAATCATGTTAAATTAAATATTTTGTTGTTAGATGGTTTAAATATTTAAACCTCTGGTACATTTGGTAATTCTGTAAAAGCAGAACCCAACTGCCGTAACATTGCCAACCACAATGCCGTAATTTGGATTCGAACCAAGGTTGCTGCGGCCACAACGCAGAGTACTAACCACTATACGATCACGGCGAGCTACATGGGGTCAATGCCATACACTAACATGGAGAATTTATAATTTGGAACACTCAGGGCTGCTCCTGTGATAGGCTGGATGTATTCATTCCTTCCTCATTCCTCATACAGAGGCTGCGTCTCCTCAGTGGTTGATAGGCTGAAACCGTTTCCTGGCCGCCTGCTTGTGAACTGCCAGGAGTCAAAGATAACACATTACACTTGCGGGCCTGTGATGGGACACCAATGCAGAGAAACCCACTTGGCACAGACCTTCGATTCTGTCTATTAGACCTGCATCTTCCCTGCACCTTTCAAGCCATTTGTATGTGAAGCAAGAAAGAGTTAAGGAGTGATCCATCTACACTTTTATAGGGAGGATGCCGCCGTGAGCTCCTCCCAGCTAATCACACGAACAGCAGTAAAGTAATATAAATACACAGTTGAGGGCGGGCTGCAAGGTCATGTTTTTGAGTAATTATTGAAACTGACCTCAGTGGCTCATTAGCAGAGCTGCGGCTAATGACTGGTTCCAAATCATGATGAAGCAAGCACCATGGCTCGTAGGGGACCCACAACACGCTTTTCTTAGCTCACTGAATTAAAGTATAAACTTCCGCCGTGTGTGAGTGGTAAATGCTTGTTAATATGGTTCCTTTTCCAATTCAAGTCTGACAACAAGAGGCAGAAACCACGTGGCTTCGAAAGCTCTGGATTTTAGCCACCAACCACAGAGAAAGAGAGAACTGGCAGTATGAGAGTTGGAGAAAACAGGAGCGGGAGCAAGGAGCTCAAATGAGATTAATGGCGCGTAAATAGAGAGCGTAAAGGAACAGTTACACAGCTAAGAAAAGGGAAAGAAAGACTAAGGAAAAAAACACAGAAAGAGCCTGTAGATGAAATTCTCTTCCTGGGACAGCAGATTAAGAGAAATTACATAGGGAGAGGTTAAGCATGTAACACGGGGGAGAATAAAAAAGAAAATGCAGTTTTATGAAGTGTGTTTGCCAAATCCAGCCAGCACTTTTGTTCTATTTCTCTCTTTGCATCTTTTATTGGTAAAGTAAGTTTCAAGTGCATGCCCAGGTATGATTGAGAGAGCAATGGTATAATAATTTGAAGCGTTTACACCAGTGCTAAAGTAGGAAGAGAGATGTAGCAAAGACATGATAGAGGTAGCGATAATAAATATGTGGAGAGGCAATAGTGACACAAAAATAAGCCACCTATTTATAAAACTGAAATTGAAGAAATACTAAAGGTTAACTTCTGAAATTGTAGCCGATAATAACAAGATTCTCGTTGTTGGCAGGATTCGAACCTGCGCGGGGAGACCCCAATGGATTTCAAGTCCATCGCCTTAACGACTCGGCCACAACAACTTACTGTAAGCTGCATGCAAATATTTTGTTTGAAAGTATTCAAGTTGTCCCACATCAGAGTACTGATATTCTGCAATGCGCTTTTTAAAAACAATGTTTTTTTCATCATGCACGTTCTGTCCTAAAAACAAAAATTGCATGAGTATATCTCTGGATCTGTAAAAGGATACGCTTGCATGCAAACTCTCATGTGGCACTCAATTTTTTGGACCCTGTTGCACTCTGTTTTTGCGCTGCTTTTAGTCTACGACCCATATTACAGAAGTCTACCATCTCTGAGTATTTGTGACTCCTTTGTAAGTACCTTATCTTTAATCCTTGAAGAGCTCTATAATAAATGGGTCCGTCAAAGATTGCTTGAATGGAAGATAAAAGAAGGCCCACTTGTCTCACCAAATGCCGTAGAGAAACCTGATGTTTTACTCACGTAATCCTCAGTTAATTTTTGTTAGACATGGCATCCTTAAGGTGGCCTACCAGCGACCTTTTTGCTTTTCACCTCACGTTTTGCTCTATCTTTATGTTGGCCTTAGGACTCTAATCACTTTATCACTACTGTGAGAAAGTGGCTCTGTATATACTGTTCCCAAAAAGGTACAGTGTGCACAGAGTCCTCAGGGCCCAGAGGTTTGACAGAGGCTAAAGTTTGATATAACCTTACTCTCTAAAGTGGTAGCTTGCTCGAGCAGTAAGGCAGTATCCGAGGACAGTGTAAAGCATTTGTTGTACACACTCAGTCAGCAAATGGTCTCACACACTCAAGAACTGAACTCTAGGCCAATGGTTTGTATAAAAAATATATCGTTGTTTTATTTTAGAACCAACAATAGGTATCAAAATATACTTTCTCAGAATAAGATGCTTTAGTTAAAAACTTTGCAATAGGCAATTGACTTTTGCAGGTAATAGTTACAGTTTATTGCAATAGGAAACACAATTTCAAATACAATAATACATTGAGCTCAATGGGAATTTTAAGTTATATGCAATTAATTACTTTCAGGATTACTTTTCTAAATCCAGGACTGGATCCTAGATTCAGTCCTGGGACAGTTCTTGGAAACAAGTGAGTAAATTCGTTTTAGTAACTGTTGTGATTTTCAAGCAATATTTTGCTATTTTAAAAGTTGACACTTAGAATTTTTTTCTGATCAAATTACCAATGTTATCCTATGGAAGGAAATTCACTTAGCAGGTAGGTGGGGTTATGGTTACTTTTTCTATGTCAGTGTTGGATCCTAGATCCAGCACTACTGTACCACCTGTAAGCAGTTGAGAAACTGCGTTTAAGTTATACAAGCGATTTTTAAGGAATATTTATAAGTTTGCAAAATCGACACTTAGAAGAAATTTTACAGAAAAACAGTCAATGGTTTCCTATGGAAGAAAATTCAAGTTACGGGTAAAGTACATTCTCGTTACTTTGGTAATTCAGTGCTGGGCTCCTAGGCTCAGTACTGGGACATCTATCTAAAACAGGTAAGCAATTACGTTTTCACAATTGGTACGATTTTTAAAGAATATTTGTAAGTTTCAAAAATCGACACTTAGAAACTTTGTCAGCAAAAAGCAAGCAATGATATCCTATGGAAGAAAATTCGAGTTACTGGTAAGTACGGTTAAAATTACTTTTCAGGGTCAGTACTGAGCTACAAGATGCAGCACTGAGGTCTCTCCTGATGACAGGTGAGTAAATCAGAATTCGTTGTTCGGCTGATTTTAGATGAATATTTTAAAGTTCCAAAACTCCACACTTAGAAGAAATTCCAAGTGGAACCAGTCAATGTTAGCCTATGGAAGAGAAGTGAGATATCGGCTTTTAGGTAAGTACTCGACTGGCAGAGTTATGGTTCTGGGCATAGACTCAAGGGTCTCCCAGGGGAGTCCCAGTCTACTTGCCAAGCCCTAAACTCCCCTTTTATTACATATAATTTACCCCTAAGGTAGGCCCTAGGTAGTCCTAGGTGCATGATGCTATGCAAGTAAAAGATAAGATATGTACTTTGGTGGTTTGCATGTCCTGTAAGTACCAAACAGTCTATTTCATTTTTCACTACTGTGAGGTCTACCTCTCTCATAGGTTAGCATTGGGTATTCCCCTATACTTTTTATTTGGTAATTCCATATCGGAGAGGAGTAGCTTTATTTATTTATTGAAAATCCTACTTACTGGTGAGGTTGGATTTAACTTTACTATTTTAGAAATGCCACTTTTAGAGAGTGAACATTTCTCTGCACTTACTGCTCTATTTACCTGAAACCAGGCCCCAATACACATCTGGATTGCGCTGGGTGACAGCAACATTTGTGCCTTCCCTGTAGAGAGCAACAACACAGGTTACTCAACTGCACCTGGGGGGTGAGCTCCGCTCCCCCTCCACCCACAATAGGTTCAAGAACGATAATTTATGTAAGTAAATACATTATAGCTACAGCTTATAATCATGTTAAATTAAATATTTTGTTGTTAGATGGTTTAAATATTTAAACCTCTGGTACATTTGGTAATTCTGTAAAAGCAGAACCCAACTGCCGTAACATTGCCAACCACAATGCCGTAATTTGGATTCGAACCAAGGTTGCTGCGGCCACAACGCAGAGTACTAACCACTATACGATCACGGCGAGCTACATGGGGTCAATGCCATACACTAACATGGAGAATTTATAATTTGGAACACTCAGGGCTGCTCCTGTGATAGGCTGGATGTATTCATTCCTTCCTCATTCCTCATACAGAGGCTGCGTCTCCTCAGTGGTTGATAGGCTGAAACCGTTTCCTGGCCGCCTGCTTGTGAACTGCCAGGAGTCAAAGATAACACATTACACTTGCGGGCCTGTGATGGGACACCAATGCAGAGAAACCCACTTGGCACAGACCTTCGATTCTGTCTATTAGACCTGCATCTTCCCTGCACCTTTCAAGCCATTTGTATGTGAAGCAAGAAAGAGTTAAGGAGTGATCCATCTACACTTTTATAGGGAGGATGCCGCCGTGAGCTCCTCCCAGCTAATCACACGAACAGCAGTAAAGTAATATAAATACACAGTTGAGGGCGGGCTGCAAGGTCATGTTTTTGAGTAATTATTGAAACTGACCTCAGTGGCTCATTAGCAGAGCTGCGGCTAATGACTGGTTCCAAATCATGATGAAGCAAGCACCATGGCTCGTAGGGGACCCACAACAAGCTTTTCTTAGCTCACTGAATTAAAGTATAAACTTCCGCCGTGTGAGAGTGGTAAAGGCTTGTTAATATGGTTCCTTTTCCAATTCAAGTCTGACAACAAGAGGCAGAAACCACGTGGCTTCGAAAGCTCTGGATTTTAGCCACCAACCACAGAGAAAGAGAGAACTGGCAGTATGAGAGTTGGAGAAAACAGGAGCGGGAGCAAGGAGCTCAAATGAGATTAATGGCGCGTAAATAGAGAGCGTAAAGGAACAGTTACACAGCTAAGAAAAGGGAAAGAAAGACTAAGGAAAAAAACACAGAAAGAGCCTGTAGATGAAATTCTCTTCCTGGGACAGCAGATTAAGAGAAATTACATAGGGAGAGGTTAAGCATGTAACACGGGGGAGAATAAAAAAGAAAATGCAGTTTTATGAAGTGTGTTTGCCAAATCCAGCCAGCACTTTTGTTCTATTTCTCTCTTTGCATCTTTTATTGGTAAAGTAAGTTTCAAGTGCATGCCCAGGTATGATTGAGAGAGCAATGGTATAATAATTTGAAGCGTTTACACCAGTGCTAAAGTAGGAAGAGAGATGTAGCAAAGACATGATAGAGGTAGCGATAATAAATATGTGGAGAGGCAATAGTGACACAAAAATAAGCCACCTATTTATAAAACTGAAATTGAAGAAATACTAAAGGTTAACTTCTGAAATTGTAGCCGATAATAACAAGATTCTCGTTGTTGGCAGGATTCGAACCTGCGCGGGGAGACCCCAATGGATTTCAAGTCCATCGCCTTAACGACTCGGCCACAACAACTTACTGTAAGCTGCATGCAAATATTTTGTTTGAAAGTATTCAAGTTGTCCCACATCAGAGTACTGATATTCTGCAATGCGCTTTTTAAAAACAATGTTTTTTTCATCATGCACGTTCTGTCCTAAAAACAAAAATTGCATGAGTATATCTCTGGATCTGTAAAAGGATACGCTTGCATGCAAACTCTCATGTGGCACTCAATTTTTTGGACCCTGTTGCACTCTGTTTTTGCGCTGCTTTTAGTCTACGACCCATATTACAGAAGTCTACCATCTCTGAGTATTTGTGACTCCTTTGTAAGTACCTTATCTTTAATCCTTGAAGAGCTCTATAATAAATGGGTCCGTCAAAGATTGCTTGAATGGAAGATAAAAGAAGGCCCACTTGTCTCACCAAATGCCGTAGAGAAACCTGATGTTTTACTCACGTAATCCTCAGTTAATTTTTGTTAGACATGGCATCCTTAAGGTGGCCTACCAGCGACCTTTTTGCTTTTCACCTCACGTTTTGCTCTATCTTTATGTTGGCCTTAGGACTCTAATCACTTTATCACTACTGTGAGAAAGTGGCTCTGTATATACTGTTCCCAAAAAGGTACAGTGTGCACAGAGTCCTCAGTGCCCAGAGGTTTGACAGAGGCTAAAGTTTGATATAACCTTACTCTCTAAAGTGGTAGCTTGCTCGAGCAGTAAGGCAGTATCCGAGGACAGTGTAAAGCATTTGTTGTACACACTCAGTCAGCAAATGGTCTCACACACTCAAGAACTGAACTCTAGGCCAATGGTTTGTATAAAAAATATATCGTTGTTTTATTTTAGAACCAACAATAGGTATCAAAATATACTTTCTCAGAATAAGATGCTTTAGTTAAAAACTTTGCAATAGGCAATTGACTTTTGCAGGTAATAGTTACAGTTTATTGCAATAGGAAACACAATTTCAAATACAATAATACATTGAGCTCAATGGGAATTTTAAGTTATATGCAATTAATTACTTTCAGGATTACTTTTCTAAATCCAGGACTGGATCCTAGATTCAGTCCTGGGACAGTTCTTGGAAACAAGTGAGTAAATTCGTTTTAGTAACTGTTGTGATTTTCAAGCAATATTTTGCTATTTTAAAAGTTGACACTTAGAAATTTTTTCTGATCAAATTACCAATGTTATCCTATGGAAGGAAATTCACTTAGCAGGTAGGTGGGGTTATGGTTACTTTTTCTATGTCAGTGTTGGATCCTAGATCCAGCACTACTGTACCACCTGTAAGCAGTTGAGAAACTGCGTTTAAGTTATACAAGCGATTTTTAAGGAATATTTATAAGTTTGCAAAATCGACACTTAGAAGAAATTTTACAGAAAAACAGTCAATGGTTTCCTATGGAAGAAAATTCAAGTTACGGGTAAAGTACATTCTCGTTACTTTGGTAATTCAGTGCTGGGCTCCTAGGCTCAGTACTGGGACATCTATCTAAAACAGGTAAGCAATTACGTTTTCACAATTGGTACGATTTTTAAAGAATATTTGTAAGTTTCAAAAATCGACACTTAGAAACTTTGTCAGCAAAAAGCAAGCAATGATATCCTATGGAAGAAAATTCGAGTTACTGGTAAGTACGGTTAAAATTACATTTCAGGGTCAGTACTTAGCTACAAGATGCAGCACTGAGGTCTCTCCTGATAACAGGTGAGTAAATCAGAATTCGTTGTTCGGCTGATTTTAGATGAATATTTTAAAGTTCCAAAACTCCACACTTAGAAGAAATTCCAAGTGGAACCAGTCAATGTTAGCCTATGGAAGAGAAGTGAGTTATCGGCTTTTAGGTAAGTACTCGACTGGCAGAGTTATGGTTCTGGGCATAGACTCAAGGGTCTCCCAGGGGAGTCCCAGTCTACTTGCCAAGCCCTAAACTCCCCTTTTATTACATATAATTTACCCCTAAGGTAGGCCCTAGGTAGTCCTAGGTGCATGATGCTATGCAAGTAAAAGATAAGATATGTACTTTGGTGGTTTGCATGTCCTGTAAGTACCAAACAGTCTATTTCATTTTTCACTACTGTGAGGTCTACCTCTCTCATAGGTTAGCATTGGGTATTCCCCTATACTTTTTATTTGGTAATTCCATATCGGAGAGGAGTAGCTTTATTTATTTATTGAAAATCCTACTTACTGGTGAGGTTGGATTTAACTTTACTATTTTAGAAATGCCACTTTTAGAGAGTGAACATTTCTCTGCACTTACTGCTCTATTTACCTGAAACCAGGCCCCAATACACATCTGGATTGCGCTGGGTGACAGCAACATTTGTGCCTTCCCTGTAGAGAGCCACAACACAGGTTACTCAACTGCACCTGGGGGGTGAGCTCCGCTCCCCCTCCACCCACAATAGGTTCAAGAACGATAATTTATGTAAGTAAATACATTATAGCTACAGCTTATAATCATGTTAAATTAAATATTTTGTTGTTAGATGGTTTAAATATTTAAACCTCTGGTACATTTGGTAATTCTGTAAAAGCAGAACCCAACTGCCGTAACATTGCCAACCACAATGCCGTAATTTGGATTCGAACCAAGGTTGCTGCGGCCACAACGCAGAGTACTAACCACTATACGATCACGGCGAGCTACATGGGGTCAATGCCATACACTAACATGGAGAATTTATAATTTGGAACACTCAGGGCTGCTCCTGTGATAGGCTGGATGTATTCATTCCTTCCTCATTCCTCATACAGAGGCTGCGTCTCCTCAGTGGTTGATAGGCTGAAACCGTTTCCTGGCCGCCTGCTTGTGAACTGCCAGGAGTCAAAGATAACACATTACACTTGCGGGCCTGTGATGGGACACCAATGCAGAGAAACCCACTTGGCACAGACCTTCGATTCTGTCTATTAGACCTGCATCTTCCCTGCACCTTTCAAGCCATTTGTATGTGAAGCAAGAAAGAGTTAAGGAGTGATCCATCTACACTTTTATAGGGAGGATGCCGCCGTGAGCTCCTCCCAGCTAATCACACGAACAGCAGTAAAGTAATATAAATACACAGTTGAGGGCGGGCTGCAAGGTCATGTTTTTGAGTAATTATTGAAACTGACCTCAGTGGCTCATTAGCAGAGCTGCGGCTAATGACTGGTTCCAAATCATGATGAAGCAAGCACCATGGCTCGTAGGGGACCCACAACACGCTTTTCTTAGCTCACTGAATTAAAGTATAAACTTCCGCCGTGTGTGAGTGGTAAAGGCTTGTTAATATGGTTCCTTTTCCAATTCAAGTCTGACAACAAGAGGCAGAAACCACGTGGCTTCGAAAGCTCTGGATTTTAGCCACCAACCACAGAGAAAGAGAGAACTGGCAGTATGAGAGTTGGAGAAAACAGGAGCGGGAGCAAGGAGCTCAAATGAGATTAATGGCGCGTAAATAGAGAGCGTAAAGGAACAGTTAAACAGCTAAGAAAAGGGAAAGAAAGACTAAGGAAAAAAATACAGAAAGAGCCTGTAGATGAAATTCTCTTCCTGGGACAGCAGATTAAGAGAAATTACATAGGGAGAGGTTAAGCATGTAACACGGGGGAGAATAAAAAAGAAAATGCAGTTTTATGAAGTGTGTTTGCCAAATCCAGCCAGCACTTTTGTTCTATTTCTCTCTTTGCATCTTTTATTGGTAAAGTAAGTTTCAAGTGCATGCCCAGGTATGATTGAGAGAGCAATGGTATAATAATTTGAAGCGTTTACACCAGTGCTAAAGTAGGAAGAGAGATGTAGCAAAGACATGATAGAGGTAGCGATAATAAATATGTGGAGAGGCAATAGTGACACAAAAATAAGCCACCTATTTATAAAACTGAAATTGAAGAAATACTAAAGGTTAACTTCTGAAATTGTAGCCGATAATAACAAGATTCTCGTTGTTGGCAGGATTCGAACCTGCGCGGGGAGACCCCAATGGATTTCAAGTCCATCGCCTTAACCACTCGGCCACAACAACTTACTGTAAGCTGCATGCAAATATTTTGTTTGAAAGTATTCAAGTTGTCCCACATCAGAGTACTGATATTCTGCAATGCGCTTTTTAAAAACAATGTTTTTTTCATCATGCACGTTCTGTCCTAAAAACAAAAATTGCATGAGTATATCTCTGGATCTGTAAAAGGATACGCTTGCATGCAAACTCTCATGTGGCACTCAATTTTTTGGACCCTGTTGCACTCTGTTTTTGCGCTGCTTTTAGTCTACGACCCATATTACAGAAGTCTACCATCTCTGAGTATTTGTGACTCCTTTGTAAGTACCTTATCTTTAATCCTTGAAGAGCTCTATAATAAATGGGTCCGTCAAAGATTGCTTGAATGGAAGATAAAAGAAGGCCCACTTGTCTCACCAAATGCCGTAGAGAAACCTGATGTTTTACTCACGTAATCCTCAGTTAATTTTTGTTAGACATGGCATCCTTAAGGTGGCCTACCAGCGACCTTTTTGCTTTTCACCTCACGTTTTGCTCTATCTTTATGTTGGCCTTAGGACTCTAATCACTTTATCACTACTGTGAGAAAGTGGCTCTGTATATACTGTTCCCAAAAAGGTACAGTGTGCACAGAGTCCTCAGTGCCCAGAGGTTTGACAGAGGCTAAAGTTTGATATAACCTTACTCTCTAAAGTGGTAGCCTGCTCGAGCAGTAAGGCAGTATCCGAGGACAGTGTAAAGCATTTGTTGTACACACTCAGTCAGCAAATGGTCTCACACACTCAAGAACTGAACTCTAGGCCAATGGTTTGTATAAAAAATATATCGTTGTTTTATTTTAGAACCAACAATAGGTATCAAAATATACTTTCTCAGAATAAGATGCTTTAGTTAAAAACTTTGCAATAGGCAATTGACTTTTGCAGGTAATAGTTACAGTTTATTGCAATAGGAAACACAATTTCAAATACCTGCGCTGCGGTGACGCGCAGCGGGAGCGCCGGACTCTCGCCGGAGTCAAGCCAGAGTCCTGCCCGTCTGCGCCCGTCAGCGTCCCGGAAGCGGGCGGAGCGGCGGGTGGGACTCTACCATCAGGGATGTATCCCCCTGGGACCCTCGTTTTGCGCTACTCCCCTGGCGAACTTCGCTCATTCTTTCCTCATGGCTATGGCTGTCGTACTGTATTCCCTGGCCGTTACCATGGGAAATCCCGTTGCCCGGGTTGTGGCTGGCGCCCGACCCGCTCGCTCTTCTTACGGCCGAGCACCAACAGCTCTAGTATTGGCTTCGGGTGCATGCTATTGAACACCAGGTCAGCTTGCAAACATGCGCAGGACATCTATGAGCTTCTCGATGTAGATAAACCACTATGCCTCATGCTTACTGAGACATGGTGGGGCGCCTCTTCTAATCCTGACGTCGCCCTGGCAATCCCGCCCGATTACAACATCTTCAGAAAGGATAGAGCCAACGGAAGGGGAGGTGGAGTAGCGCTAGTGGTCCGGAAAGGAACTCCCTGTGAGATCCTGCCAGCTATTGACATCCGTGGCTCGGAAACCCTAGCCTTCTCTATCACTCTGTCGCCCCACCAATCCTTTAAGGGACTGCTTGTATACAGACTGCCTGGCTCTCCCGGCACCTTCTTTGAAGATCTGGATATGGTGCTGGTGGAGCTGGCCCTGAAAGCCGAACATTTCATCGTGGCTGGCGATTTCAACTTCCGGATGGATGATTCATCCGACCCGGCGGCCGCCAAACTTTCGGAGGCGCTGACCCCGCTGGGGCTCATCCCCTACTTTCAGGAGCCTACGCATGAGAAGGGGCATACCCTTGACCAGGTCTTTTCGTCTGTCCCTCTCGAGGGTATTGAGATTACTCCTGTCTTATGGTCTGACCACTTCCTCGCAAAATTTGTGATCAAGGGCATAGCTAAATCTGTGCCTATCCCGGCACATCAACAGGGTCGTGTCCACAGGGCTTTCCATCGTGTTACCCCGGAGATGCTGGCCCAGGCAGCTGAGGCCCATCCCTGCCTTCTCTCAGGTGATCTAGACAGGGATCCGCAGACCATGCAAGACTGGCTACTGGATAGGCTTAACAATCTTGCCCCGGAAGTAACATCCCGCCCGACACCGAAACGGGTCTCTGAGCCTTGGTTTACTGCTGCACTGTCGGCTACGCGGCAGCAGTGCAAGGTAGCCGAAAGAGCCTGGCGGGCACAATATGACACTGTTGCCAAGTTGACATACAAATCGGTGGTTAAGGCTTATCACCGGGACATCCGTTTGGAAAAAAAAGCTTATCTAGCCAGGAGAATTGATGCGGCTTCCAACTCTTGCAAGGAGATTTTCTCCATTGTGAGAGAATTCACCTCACCTTGGTCTAACACCTCGGACCAAAAACGATCTGGTACCTGGGCCACGGACCTTGCTGACTTCTTCACGAGCAAGATCCAACGCATTCAGGAGTCATTCCTGGCACCAGTGTCTGCGGGCCAGACTGAACCTGACACCACCACACTGCCACAGGCCGGGCCAGGGGCGACGTTGAGTGTGTTTCCCTCTATCTCTGCTCCGGACTCCCTGGCTCTTATGGGCAATTTAAAATCGGGTTCTCCTCTCGACCCATGCCCTGCTAAATTTCTGGCGAAAGTTGCGGAGGTGATCAACCCGTTGGCTAATCCGCTCTTAAATCTTTCGCTGAGGCTCGGTGTGGTTCCGCAGGCCTGGAAGCAGGCGATGGTGATTCCATTGCTCAAAAAAACTGGTCTAGATCCGAAGGCCCCGGTTAATTATAGGCCCATCTCTCTGCTGCCGGCCCTCACGAAGATTCTGGAAAAGCACGTCCAAGGCGTGCTCTCCAACTTTCTTGAATCTAATGAGATCTTGCACGCCACCCAATCGGGCTTTCGTCCCCATCTCAGTACTGAGACTGCGCTCCTGGAGGTCTCGGAAACCATTAAAGGGGTTCTGGACTCTGGGGGCAAAGTCATGCTGGTGATGCTAGATCTGTCGGCGGCGTTCGACACCGTTCCCAATGATGGTCTTCTCGCTAGACTTTTCGAGATAGGCCTACGGGGGACGGTGTTTGACTGGTTTTCCTCTTTCCTAGCCGGCCGCCGGCAGTCGATCTGGGCCCCGCCGGATTCCGCCGTGATGCCGCCTCTGGGAGTCGGGGTCCCTCAGGGCTCTATTTTGAGCCCGACCCTCTTTAACATCATTATGACCCCATTGGCGGCGTTGGTGGAGTCGCATGGTGCCCAGATCGTATCCTATGCGGACGACACCCAGCTCCTCTTCTCTTGTAAGAGAGGAGGCGACTTTGATGGGGAGAGTATTCGGGATTGCCTTGGGGCTGTTTTTCACTGGTTCCATCTAAACAGCCTTAAGTGCAATTCCGACAAGTCCGAAGTACTTTTCTTTGGGTGCGACACAGAACCAGATTGGCAGACCTGGTGGCCACGGGATTGTTTCCTCCGTCCTGCTCCTCTCAGGTTGCTAAGAATCTGGGGGTGAAGATGGATAACAGGCTTACCTTGAAATCCCAGATCCAGGGGGTGTCGGGCATTTGCTTTGGCATCCTCAGGATGCTGCGGAGGTTTCTTCCTCTGTTATCCGTGGAACACAGGACGCTGACTGTCCAGGCTCTGATTGGGTCCAGGTTGGATTACTCCAACGTTCTCTACCTGGGCCTCCCAGAGTACTTGTTGCAGCGGCTTCAAGTGGTACAGAATGCCGCTGCAAGGGCAATCTTTGGCCTTAGCAGGCGCTCCAGGGCCTCGGGCTTGCTGGTAACTTTACACTGGCTTCCTATCCGCAAGAGGATCGCCTTTAAGGCGCTGACCTTGGCCTACAAAGCTCTTCACAAGGAGGGAGCCAAGTACCTCCAAAAGAGACTGGTCTTTTACCATCCAACCAGGTCTCTGAGGTCGGAAGCCCTGCACCTTGCTGTTGTCCCCCGGGTAAAGAAAGCGCGCCTCGGAGGCCGCTCTTTTGGACTGCTGGCTTCTCAGCTGTAGAACTCTTTACCACTGGGCCTGCGGGGAGCCACCAGCCTACTAGCTTTTAGGAAAGGCCTTAAAACTTGGCTGTTCACTCAGTAGCCGGTCCTCCGTGAATCTCTGGCCCATTCTTCTGTTAGTTTTATCTGGTGTTATGTTTTTTATGTTGCAGTATTGTCTCTTTCTCCATTAAAGCGCCTGGACACTCTTTTTGAGTAGCCGTGCGCTATAGAAATAAATAAATAACATAACATAACATAACATAACAATACAATAATACATTGAGCTCAATGGGAATTTTAAGTTATATGCAATTAATTACTTTCAGGATTACTTTTCTAAATCCAGGACTGGATCCTAGATTCAGTCCTGGGACAGTTCTTGGAAACAAGTGAGTAAATTCGTTTTAGTAACTGTTGTGATTTTCAAGCAATATTTTGCTATTTTAAAAGTTGACACTTAGAAATTTTTTCTGATCAAATTACCAATGTTATCCTATGGAAGGAAATTCACTTAGCAGGTAGGTGGGGTTATGGTTACTTTTTCTATGTCAGTGTTGGATCCTAGATCCAGAACTACTGTACCACCTGTAAGCAGTTGAGAAACTGCGTTTAAGTTATACAAGCGATTTTTAAGGAATATTTATAAGTTTGCAAAATCGACACTTAGAAGAAATTTTACAGAAAAACAGTCAATGGTTTCCTATGGAAGAAAATTCAAGTTACGGGTAAAGTACATTCTCGTTACTTTGGTAATTCAGTGCTGGGCTCCTAGGCTCAGTACTGGGACATCTATCTAAAACAGGTAAGCAATTACGTTTTCACAATTGGTACGATTTTTAAAGAATATTTGTAAGTTTCAAAAATCGACACTTAGAAACTTTGTCAGCAAAAAGCAAGCAATGATATCCTATGGAAGAAAATTCGAGTTACTGGTAAGTACGGTTAAAATTACATTTCAGGGTCAGTACTTAGCTACAAGATGCAGCACTGAGGTCTCTCCTGATAACAGGTGAGTAAATCAGAATTCGTTGTTCGGCTGATTTTAGATGAATATTTTAAAGTTCCAAAACTCCACACTTAGAAGAAATTCCAAGTGGAACCAGTCAATGTTAGCCTATGGAAGAGAAGTGAGTTATCGGCTTTTAGGTAAGTACTCGACTGGCAGAGTTATGGTTCTGGGCATAGACTCAAGGGTCTCCCAGGGGAGTCCCAGTCTACTTGCCAAGCCCTAAACTCCCCTTTTATTACATATAATTTACCCCTAAGGTAGGCCCTAGGTAGTCCTAGGTGCATGATGCTATGCAAGTAAAAGATAAGATATGTACTTTGGTGGTTTGCATGTCCTGTAAGTACCAAACAGTCTATTTCATTTTTCACTACTGTGAGGTCTACCTCTCTCATAGGTTAGCATTGGGTATTCCCCTATACTTTTTATTTGGTAATTCCATATCGGAGAGGAGTAGCTTTATTTATTTATTGAAAATCCTACTTACTGGTGAGGTTGGATTTAACTTTACTATTTTAGAAATGCCACTTTTAGAGAGTGAACATTTCTCTGCACTTACTGCTCTATTTACCTGAAACCAGGCCCCAATACACATCTGGATTGCGCTGGGTGACAGCAACATTTGTGCCTTCCCTGTAGAGAGCCACAACACAGGTTACTCAACTGCACCTGGGGGGTGAGCTCCGCTCCCCCTCCACCCACAATAAGTTCAAGAACGATAATTTATGTAAGTAAATACATTATAGCTACAGCTTATAATCATGTTAAATTAAATATTTTGTTGTTAGATGGTTTAAATATTTAAACCTCTGGTACATTTGGTAATTCTGTAAAAGCAGAACCCAACTGCCGTAACATTGCCAACCACAATGCCGTAATTTGGATTCGAACCAAGGTTGCTGCGGCCACAACGCAGAGTACTAACCACTATACGATCACGGCGAGCTACATGGGGTCAATGCCATACACTAACATGGAGAATTTATAATTTGGAACACTCAGGGCTGCTCCTGTGATAGGCTGGATGTATTCATTCCTTCCTCATTCCTCATACAGAGGCTGCGTCTCCTCAGTGGTTGATAGGCTGAAACCGTTTCCTGGCCGCCTGCTTGTGAACTGCCAGGAGTCAAAGATAACACATTACACTTGCGGGCCTGTGATGGGACACCAATGCAGAGAAACCCACTTGGCACAGACCTTCGATTCTGTCTATTAGACCTGCATCTTCCCTGCACCTTTCAAGCCATTTGTATGTGAAGCAAGAAAGAGTTAAGGAGTGATCCATCTACACTTTTATAGGGAGGATGCCGCCGTGAGCTCCTCCCAGCTAATCACACGAACAGCAGTAAAGTAATATAAATACACAGTTGAGGGCGGGCTGCAAGGTCATGTTTTTGAGTAATTATTGAAACTGACCTCAGTGGCTCATTAGCAGAGCTGCGGCTAATGACTGGTTCCAAATCATGATGAAGCAAGCACCATGGCTCGTAGGGGACCCACAACACGCTTTTCTTAGCTCACTGAATTAAAGTATAAACTTCCGCCGTGTGTGAGTGGTAAAGGCTTGTTAATATGGTTCCTTTTCCAATTCAAGTCTGACAACAAGAGGCAGAAACCACGTGGCTTCGAAAGCTCTGGATTTTAGCCACCAACCACAGAGAAAGAGAGAACTGGCAGTATGAGAGTTGGAGAAAACAGGAGCGGGAGCAAGGAGCTCAAATGAGATTAATGGCGCGTAAATAGAGAGCGTAAAGGAACAGTTACACAGCTAAGAAAAGGGAAAGAAAGACTAAGGAAAAAAACACAGAAAGAGCCTGTAGATGAAATTCTCTTCCTGGGACAGCAGATTAAGAGAAATTACATAGGGAGAGGTTAAGCATGTAACACGGGGGAGAATAAAAAAGAAAATGCAGTTTTATGAAGTGTGTTTGCCAAATCCAGCCAGCACTTTTGTTCTATTTCTCTCTTTGCATCTTTTATTGGTAAAGTAAGTTTCAAGTGCATGCCCAGGTATGATTGAGAGAGCAATGGTATAATAATTTGAAGCGTTTACACCAGTGCTAAAGTAGGAAGAGAGATGTAGCAAAGACATGATAGAGGTAGCGATAATAAATATGTGGAGAGGCAATAGTGACACAAAAATAAGCCACCTATTTATAAAACTGAAATTGAAGAAATACTAAAGGTTAACTTCTGAAATTGTAGCCGATAATAACAAGATTCTCGTTGTTGGCAGGATTCAAACCTGCGCGGGGAGACCCCAATGGATTTCAAGTCCATCGCCTTAACCACTCGGCCACAACAACTTACTGTAAGCTGCATGCAAATATTTTGTTTGAAAGTATTCAAGTTGTCCCACATCAGAGTACTGATATTCTGCAATGCGCTTTTTAAAAACAATGTTTTTTTCATCATGCACGTTCTGTCCTAAAAACAAAAATTGCATGAGTATATCTCTGGATCTGTAAAAGGATACGCTTGCATGCAAACTCTCATGTGGCACTCAATTTTTTGGACCCTGTTGCACTCTGTTATTGCGCTGCTTTTAGTCTACGACCCATATTACAGAAGTCTACCATCTCTGAGTATTTGTGACTCCTTTGTAAGTACCTTATCTTTCATCCTTGAAGAGCTCTATAATAAATGGGTCCGTCAAAGATTGCTTGAATGGAAGATAAAAGAAGGCCCACTTGTCTCACCAAATGCCGTAGAGAAACCTGATGTTTTACTCACGTAATCCTCAGTTAATTTTTGTTAGACATGGCATCCTTAAGGTGGCCTACAAGCGACCTTTTTGCTTTTCACCTCACGTTTTGCTCTATCTTTATGTTGGCCTTAGGACTCTAATCACTTTATCACTACTGTGAGAAAGTGGCTCTGTATATACTGTTCCCAAAAAGGTACAGTGTGCACAGAGTCCTCAGTGCCCAGAGGTTTGACAGAGGCTAAAGTTTGATATAACCTTACTCTCTAAAGTGGTAGCTTGCTCGAGCAGTAAGGCAGTATCCGAGGACAGTGTAAAGCATTTGTTGTACACACTCAGTCAGCAAATGGTCTCACACACTCAAGAACTGAACTCTAGGCCAATGGTTTGTATAAAAAATATATCGTTGTTTTATTTTAGAACCAACAATAGGTTTCAAAATATACTTTCTCAGAATAAGATGCTTTAGTTAAAAACTTTGCAATAGGCAATTGACTTTTGCAGGTAATAGTTACAGTTTATTGCAATAGGAAACACAATTTCAAATACAATAATACATTGAGCTCAATGGGAATTTTAAGTTATATGCAATTAATTACTTTCAGGATTACTTTTCTAAATCCAGGACTGGATCCTAGATTCAGTCCTGGGACAGTTCTTGGAAACAAGTGAGTAAATTCGTTTTAGTAACTGTTGTGATTTTCAAGCAATATTTTGCTATTTTAAAAGTTGACACTTAGAATTTTTTTCTGATCAAATTACCAATGTTATCCTATGGAAGGAAATTCACTTAGCAGGTAGGTGGGGTTATGGTTACTTTTTCTATGTCAGTGTTGGATCCTAGATCCAGCACTACTGTACCACCTGTAAGCAGTTGAGAAACTGCGTTTAAGTTATACAAGCGATTTTTATGGAATATTTATATGTTTGCAAAATCGACACTTAGAAGAAATTTTACAGAAAAACAGTCAATGGTTTCCTATGGAAGAAAATTCAAGTTACGGGTAAAGTACATTCTCGTTACTTTGGTAATTCAGTGCTGGGCTCCTAGGCTCAGTACTGGGACATCTATCTAAAACAGGTAAGCAATTACGTTTTCACAATTGGTACGATTTTTAAAGAATATTTGTAAGTTTCAAAAATCGACACTTAGAAACTTTGTCAGCAAAAAGCAAGCAATGATATCCTATGGAAGAAAATTCGAGTTACTGGTAAGTACGGTTAAAATTACTTTTCAGGGTCAGTACTGAGCTACAAGATGCAGCACTGAGGTCTCTCCTGATAACAGGTGAGTAAATCAGAATTCGTTGTTCGGCTGATTTTAGATGAATATTTTAAAGTTCCAAAACTCCACACTTAGAAGAAATTCCAAGTGGAACCAGTCAATGTTAGCCTATGGAAGAGAAGTGAGTTATCGGCTTTTAGGTAAGTACTCGACTGGCAGAGTTATGGTTCTGGGCATAGACTCAAGGGTCTCCCAGGGGAGTCCCAGTCTACTTGCCAAGCCCTAAACTCCCCTTTTATTACATATAATTTACCCCTAAGGTAGGCCCTAGGTAGTCCTAGGTGCATGATGCTATGCAAGTAAAAGATAAGATATGTACTTTGGTGGTTTGCATGTCCTGTAAGTACCAAACAGTCTATTTCATTTTTCACTACTGTGAGGTCTACCTCTCTCATAGGTTAGCATTGGGTATTCCCCTATACTTTTTATTTGGTAATTCCATATCGGAGAGGAGTAGCTTTATTTATTTATTGAAAATCCTACTTACTGGTGAGGTTGGATTTAACTTTACTATTTTAGAAATGCCACTTTTAGAGAGTGAACATTTCTCTGCACTTACTGCTCTATTTACCTGAAACCAGGCCCCAATACACATCTGGATTGCGCTGGGTGACAGCAACATTTGTGCCTTCCCTGTAGAGAGCCACAACACAGGTTACTCAACTGCACCTGGGGGGTGAGCTCCGCTCCCCCTCCACCCACAATAGGTTCAAGAACGATAATTTATGTAAGTAAATACATTATAGCTACAGCTTATAATCATGTTAAATTAAATATTTTGTTGTTAGATGGTTTAAATATTTAAACCTCTGGTACATTTGGTAATTCTGTAAAAGCAGAACCCAACTGCCGTAATATTGCCAACCACAATGCCGTAATTTGGATTCGAACCAAGGTTGCTGCGGCCACAACGTAGAGTACTAACCACTATACGATCACGGCGAGCTACATGGGGTCAATGCCATACACTAACATGGAGAATTTATAATTTGGAACACTCAGGGCTGCTCCTGTGATAGGCTGGATGTATTCATTCCTTCCTCATTCCTCATACAGAGGCTGCGTCTCCTCAGTGGTTGATAGGCTGAAACCGTTTCCTGGCCGCCTGCTTGTGAACTGCCAGGAGTCAAAGATAACACATTACACTTGCGGGCCTGTGATGGGACACCAATGCAGAGAAACACACTTGGCACAGACCTTCGATTCTGTCTATTAGACCTGCATCTTCCCTGCACCTTTCAAGCCATTTGTATGTGAAGCAAGAAAGAGTTAAGGAGTGATCCATCTACACTTTTATAGGGAGGATGCCGCCGTGAGCTCCTCCCAGCTAATCACACGAACAGCAGTAAAGTAATATAAATACACAGTTGAGGGCGGGCTGCAAGGTCATGTTTTTGAGTAATTATTGAAACTGACCTCAGTGGCTCATTAGCAGAGCTGCGGCTAATGACTGGTTCCAAATCATGATGAAGCAAGCACCATGGCTCGTAGGGGACCCACAACACGCTTTTCTTAGCTCACTGAATTAAAGTATAAACTTCCGCCGTGTGTGAGTGGTAAAGGCTTGTTAATATGGTTCCTTTTCCAATTCAAGTCTGACAACAAGAGGCAGAAACCACGTGGCTTCGAAAGCTCTGGATTTTAGCCACCAACCACAGAGAAAGAGAGAACTGGCAGTATGAGAGTTGGAGAAAACAGGAGCGGGAGCAAGGAGCTCAAATGAGATTAATGGCGCGTAAATAGAGAGCGTAAAGGAACAGTTACACAGCTAAGAAAAGGGAAAGAAAGACTAAGGAAAAAAACACAGAAAGAGCCTGTAGATGAAATTCTCTTCCTGGGACAGCAGATTAAGAGAAATTACATAGGGAGAGGTTAAGCATGTAACACGGGGGAGAATAAAAAAGAAAATGCAGTTTTATGAAGTGTGTTTGCCAAATCCAGCCAGCACTTTTGTTCTATTTCTCTCTTTGCATCTTTTATTGGTAAAGTAAGTTTCAAGTGCATGCCCAGGTATGATTGAGAGAGCAATGGTATAATAATTTGAAGCGTTTACACCAGTGCTAAAGTAGGAAGAGAGATGTAGCAAAGACATGATAGAGGTAGCGATAATAAATATGTGGAGAGGCAATAGTGACACAAAAATAAGCCACCTATTTATAAAACTGAAATTGAAGAAATACTAAAGGTTAACTTCTGAAATTGTAGCCGATAATAACAAGATTCTCGTTGTTGGCAGGATTCAAACCTGCGCGGGGAGACCCCAATGGATTTCAAGTCCATCGCCTTAACCACTCGGCCACAACAACTTACTGTAAGCTGCATGCAAATATTTTGTTTGAAAGTATTCAAGTTGTCCCACATCAGAGTACTGATATTCTGCAATGCGCTTTTTAAAAACAATGTTTTTTTCATCATGCACGTTCTGTCCTAAAAACAAAAATTGCATGAGTATATCTCTGGATCTGTAAAAGGATACGCTTGCATGCAAACTCTCATGTGGCACTCAATTTTTTGGACCCTGTTGCACTCTGTTTTTGCGCTGCTTTTAGTCTACGACCCATATTACAGAAGTCTACCATCTCTGAGTATTTGTGACTCCTTTGTAAGTACCTTATCTTTCATCCTTGAAGAGCTCTATAATAAATGGGTCCGTCAAAGATTGCTTGAATGGAAGATAAAAGAAGGCCCACTTGTCTCACCAAATGCCGTAGAGAAACCTGATGTTTTACTCACGTAATCCTCAGTTAATTTTTGTTAGACATGGCATCCTTAAGGTGGCCTACCAGCGACCTTTTTGCTTTTCACCTCACGTTTTGCTCTATCTTTATGTTGGCCTTAGGACTCTAATCACTTTATCACTACTGTGAGAAAGTGGCTCTGTATATACTGTTCCCAAAAAGGTACAGTGTGCACAGAGTCCTCAGTGCCCAGAGGTTTGACAGAGGCTAAAGTTTGATATAACCTTACTCTCTAAAGTGGTAGCTTGCTCGAGCAGTAAGGCAGTATCCGAGGACAGTGTAAAGCATTTGTTGTACACACTCAGTCAGCAAATGGTCTCACACACTCAAGAACTGAACTCTAGGCCAATGGTTTGTATAAAAAATATATCGTTGTTTTATTTTAGAACCAACAATAGGTTTCAAAATATACTTTCTCAGAATAAGATGCTTTAGTTAAAAACTTTGCAATAGGCAATTGACTTTTGCAGGTAATAGTTACAGTTTATTGCAATAGGAAACACAATTTCAAATACAATAATACATTGAGCTCAATGGGAATTTTAAGTTATATGCAATTAATTACTTTCAGGATTACTTTTCTAAATCCAGGACTGGATCCTAGATTCAGTCCTGGGACAGTTCTTGGAAACAAGTGAGTAAATTCGTTTTAGTAACTGTTGTGATTTTCAAGCAATATTTTGCTATTTTAAAAGTTGACACTTAGAATTTTTTTCTGATCAAATTACCAATGTTATCCTATGGAAGGAAATTCACTTAGCAGGTAGGTGGGGTTATGGTTACTTTTTCTATGTCAGTGTTGGATCCTAGATCCAGCACTACTGTACCACCTGTAAGCAGTTGAGAAACTGCGTTTAAGTTATACAAGCGATTTTTATGGAATATTTATATGTTTGCAAAATCGACACTTAGAAGAAATTTTACAGAAAAACAGTCAATGGTTTCCTATGGAAGAAAATTCAAGTTACGGGTAAAGTACATTCTCGTTACTTTGGTAATTCAGTGCTGGGCTCCTAGGCTCAGTACTGGGACATCTATCTAAAACAGGTAAGCAATTACGTTTTCACAATTGGTACGATTTTTAAAGAATATTTGTAAGTTTCAAAAATCGACACTTAGAAACTTTGTCAGCAAAAAGCAAGCAATGATATCCTATGGAAGAAAATTCGAGTTACTGGTAAGTACGGTTAAAATTACTTTTCAGGGTCAGTACTGAGCTACAAGATGCAGCACTGAGGTCTCTCCTGATAACAGGTGAGTAAATCAGAATTCGTTGTTCGGCTGATTTTAGATGAATATTTTAAAGTTCCAAAACTCCACACTTAGAAGAAATTCCAAGTGGAACCAGTCAATGTTAGCCTATGGAAGAGAAGTGAGATATCGGCTTTTAGGTAAGTACTCGACTGGCAGAGTTATGGTTCTGGGCATAGACTCAAGGGTCTCCCAGGGGAGTCCCAGTCTACTTGCCAAGCCCTAAACTCCCCTTTTATTACATATAATTTACCCCTAAGGTAGGCCCTAGGTAGTCCTAGGTGCATGATGCTATGCAAGTAAAAGATAAGATATGTACTTTGGTGGTTTGCATGTCCTGTAAGTACCAAACAGTCTATTTCATTTTTCACTACTGTGAGGTCTACCTCTCTCATAGGTTAGCATTGGGTATTCCCCTATACTTTTTATTTGGTAATTCCATATCGGAGAGGAGTAGCTTTATTTATTTATTGAAAATCCTACTTACTGGTGAGGTTGGATTTAACTTTACTATTTTAGAAATGCCACTTTTAGAGAGTGAACATTTCTCTGCACTTACTGCTCTATTTACCTGAAACCAGGCCCCAATACACATCTGGATTGCGCTGGGTGACAGCAACATTTGTGCCTTCCCTGTAGAGAGCCACAACACAGGTTACTCAATTGCACCTGGGGGGTGAGCTCCGCTCCCCCTCCACCCACAATAGGTTCAAGAACGATAATTTATGTAAGTAAATACATTATAGCTACAGCTTATAATCATGTTAAATTAAATATTTTGTTGTTAGATGGTTTAAATATTTAAACCTCTGGTACATTTGGTAATTCTGTAAAAGCAGAACCCAACTGCCGTAACATTGCCAACCACAATGCCGTAATTTGGATTCGAACCAAGGTTGCTGCGGCCACAACGCAGAGTACTAACCACTATACGATCACGGCGAGCTACATGGGGTCAATGCCATACACTAACATGGAGAATTTATAATTTGGAACACTCAGGGCTGCTCCGATGATAGGCTGGATGTATTCATTCCTTCCTCATTCCTCATACAGAGGCTGCGTCTCCTCAGTGGTTGATAGGCTGAAACCGTTTCCTGGCCGCCTGCTTGTGAACTGCCAGGAGTCAAAGATAACACATTACACTTGCGGGCCTGTGATGGGACACCAATGCAGAGAAACCCACTTGGCACAGACCTTCGATTCTGTCTATTAGACCTGCATCTTCCCTGCACCTTTCAAGCCATTTGTATGTGAAGCAAGAAAGAGTTAAGGAGTGATCCATCTACACTTTTATAGGGAGGATGCCGCCGTGAGCTCCTCCCAGCTAATCACACGAACAGCAGTAAAGTAATATAAATACACAGTTGAGGGCGGGCTGCAAGGTCATGTTTTTGAGTAATTATTGAAACTGACCTCAGTGGCTCATTAGCAGAGCTGCGGCTAATGACTGGTTCCAAATCATGATGAAGCAAGCACCATGGCTCGTAGGGGACCCACAACACGCTTTTCTTAGCTCACTGAATTAAAGTATAAACTTCCGCCGTGTGTGAGTGGTAAAGGCTTGTTAATATGGTTCCTTTTCCAATTCAAGTCTGACAACAAGAGGCAGAAACCACGTGGCTTCGAAAGCTCTGGATTTTAGCCACCAACCACAGAGAAAGAGAGAACTGGCAGTATGAGAGTTGTAGAAAACAGGAGCGGGAGCAAGGAGCTCAAATGAGATTAATGGCGCGTAAATAGAGAGCGTAAAGGAACAGTTACACAGCTAAGAAAAGGGAAAGAAAGACTAAGGAAAAAAACACAGAAAGAGCCTGTAGATGAAATTCTCTTCCTGGGACAGCAGATTAAGAGAAATTACATAGGGAGAGGTTAAGCATGTAACACGGGGGAGAATAAAAAAGAAAATGCAGTTTTATGAAGTGTGTTTGCCAAATCCAGCCAGCACTTTTGTTCTATTTCTCTCTTTGCATCTTTTATTGGTAAAGTAAGTTTCAAGTGCATGCCCAGGTATGATTGAGAGAGCAATGGTATAATAATTTGAAGCGTTTACACCAGTGCTAAAGTAGGAAGAGAGATGTAGCAAAGACATGATAGAGGTAGCGATAATAAATATGTGGAGAGGCAATAGTGACACAAAAATAAGCCACCTATTTATAAAACTGAAATTGAAGAAATACTAAAGGTTAACTTCTGAAATTGTAGCCGATAATAACAAGATTCTCGTTGTTGGCAGGATTCGAACCTGCGCGGGGAGACCCCAATGGATTTCAAGTCCATCGCCTTAACCACTCGGCCACAACAACTTACTGTAAGCTGCATGCAAATATTTTGTTTGAAAGTATTCAAGTTGTCCCACATCAGAGTACTGATATTCTGCAATGCGCTTTTTAAAAACAATGTTTTTTTCATCATGCACGTTCTGTCCTAAAAACAAAAATTGCATGAGTATATCTCTGGATCTGTAAAAGGATACGCTTGCATGCAAACTCTCATGTGGCACTCAATTTTTTGGACCCTGTTGCACTCTGTTTTTGCGCTGCTTTTAGTCTACGACCCATATTACAGAAGTCTACCATCTCTGAGTATTTGTGACTCCTTTGTAAGTACCTTATCTTTAATCCTTGAAGAGCTCTATAATAAATGGGTCCGTCAAAGATTGCTTGAATGGAAGATAAAAGAAGGCCCACTTGTCTCACCAAATGCCGTAGAGAAACCTGATGTTTTACTCACGTAATCCTCAGTTAATTTTTGTTAGACATGGCATCCTTAAGGTGGCCTACCAGCGACCTTTTTGCTTTTCACCTCACGTTTTGCTCTATCTTTATGTTGGCCTTAGGACTCTAATCACTTTATCACTACTGTGAGAAAGTGGCTCTGTATATACTGTTCCCAAAAAGGTACAGTGTGCACAGAGTCCTCAGTGCCCAGAGGTTTGACAGAGGCTAAAGTTTGATATAACCTTACTCTCTAAAGTGGTAGCTTGCTCGAGCAGTAAGGCAGTATCCGAGGACAGTGTAAAGCATTTGTTGTACACACTCAGTCAGCAAATGGTCTCACACACTCAAGAACTGAACTCTAGGCCAATGGTTTGTATAAAAAATATATTGTTGTTTTATTTTAGAACCAACAATAGGTATCAAAATATACTTTCTCAGAATAAGATGCTTTAGTTAAAAACTTTGCAATAGGCAATTGACTTTTGCAGGTAATAGTTACAGTTTATTGCAATAGGAAACACAATTTCAAATACAATAATACATTGAGCTCAATGGGAATTTTAAGTTATATGCAATTAATTACTTTCAGGATTACTTTTCTAAATCCAGGACTGGATCCTAGATTCAGTCCTGGGACAGTTCTTGGAAACAAGTGAGTAAATTCGTTTTAGTAACTGTTGTGATTTTCAAGCAATATTTTGCTATTTTAAAAGTTGACACTTAGAAATTTTTTCTGATCAAATTACCAATGTTATCCTATGGAAGGAAATTCACTTAGCAGGTAGGTGGGGTTATGGTTACTTTTTCTATGTCAGTGTTGGATCCTAGATCCAGCACTACTGTACCACCTGTAAGCAGTTGAGAAACTGCGTTTAAGTTATACAAGCGATTTTTAAGGAATATTTATAAGTTTGCAAAATCGACACTTAGAAGAAATTTTACAGAAAAACAGTCAATGGTTTCCTATGGAAGAAAATTCAAGTTACGGGTAAAGTACATTCTCGTTACTTTGGTAATTCAGTGCTGGGCTCCTAGGCTCAGTACTGGGACATCTATCTAAAACAGGTAAGCAATTACGTTTTCACAATTGGTACGATTTTTAAAGAATATTTGTAAGTTTCAAAAATCGACACTTAGAAACTTTGTCAGCAAAAAGCAAGCAATGATATCCTATGGAAGAAAATTCGAGTTACTGGTAAGTACGGTTAAAATTACTTTTCAGGGTCAGTACTGAGCTACAAGATGCAGCACTGAGGTCTCTCCTGATAACAGGTGAGTAAATCAGAATTCGTTGTTCGGCTGATTTTAGATGAATATTTTAAAGTTCCAAAACTCCACACTTAGAAGAAATTCCAAGTGGAACCAGTCAATGTTAGCCTATGGAAGAGAAGTGAGTTATCGGCTTTTAGGTAAGTACTCGACTGGCAGAGTTATGGTTCTGGGCATAGACTCAAGGGTCTCCCAGGGGAGTCTCAGTCTACTTGCCAAGCCCTAAACTCCCCTTTTATTACATATAATTTACCCCTAAGGTAGGCCCTAGGTAGTCCTAGGTGCATGATGCTATGCAAGTAAAAGATAAGATATGTACTTTGGTGGTTTGCATGTCCTGTAAGTACCAAACAGTCTATTTCATTTTTCACTACTGTGAGGTCTACCTCTCTCATAGGTTAGCATTGGGTATTCCCCTATACTTTTTATTTGGTAATTCCATATCGGAGAGGAGTAGCTTTATTTATTTATTGAAAATCCTACTTACTGGTGAGGTTGGATTTAACTTTACTATTTTAGAAATGCCACTTTTAGAGAGTGAACATTTCTCTGCACTTACTGCTCTATTTACCTGAAACCAGGCCCCAATACACATCTGGATTGCGCTGGGTGACAGCAACATTTGTGCCTTCCCTGTAGAGAGCCACAACACAGGTTACTCAACTGCACCTGGGGGGTGAGCTCCGCTCCCCCTCCACCCACAATAGGTTCAAGAACGATAATTTATGTAAGTAAATACATTATAGCTACAGCTTATAATCATGTTAAATTAAATATTTTGTTGTTAGATGATTTAAATATTTAAACCTCTGGTACATTTGGTAATTCTGTAAAAGCAGAACCCAACTGCCGTAACATTGCCAACCACAATGCCGTAATTTGGATTCGAACCAAGGTTGCTGCGGCCACTACGCAGAGTACTAACCACTATACGATCACGGCGAGCTACATGGGGTCAATGCCATACACTAACATGGAGAATTTATAATTTGGAACACTCAGGGCTGCTCCTGTGATAGGCTGGATGTATTCATTCCTTCCTCATTCCTCATACAGAGGCTGCGTCTCCTCAGTGGTTGATAGGCTGAAACCGTTTCCTGGCCGCCTGCTTGTGAACTGCCAGGAGTCAAAGATAACACATTACACTTGCGGGCCTGTGATGGGACACCAATGCAGAGAAACCCACTTGGCACAGACCTTCGATTCTGTCTATTAGACCTGCATCTTCCCTGCACCTTTCAAGCCATTTGTATGTGAAGCAAGAAAGAGTTAAGGAGTGATCCATCTACACTTTTATAGGGAGGATGCCGCCGTGAGCTCCTCCCAGCTAATCACACGAACAGCAGTAAAGTAATATAAATACACAGTTGAGGGCGGGCTGCAAGGTCATGTTTTTGAGTAATTATTGAAACTGACCTCAGTGGCTCATTAGCAGAGCTGCGGCTAATGACTGGTT
The DNA here is from genome assembly GCF_964204655.1 of Triturus cristatus. Lineage (NCBI taxonomy): Eukaryota > Metazoa > Chordata > Amphibia > Caudata > Salamandridae > Triturus > Triturus cristatus. Next base: position 720,110,196 of record NC_140595.1, read on the forward strand.
CCAAATCATGATGAAGCAAGCACCATGGCTCGTAGGGGACCCACAACATGCTTTTCTTAGCTCACTGAATTAAAGTATAAACTTCTGCCGTGTGTGAGTGGTAAAGGCTTGTTAATATGGTTCCTTTTCCAATTCAAGTCTGACAACAAGAGGCAGAAACCACGTGGCTTCGAAAGCTCTGGATTTTAGCCACCAACCACAGAGAAAGAGAGAACTGGCAGTATGAGAGTTGGAGAAAACAGGAGCGGGAGCAAGGAGCTCAAATGAGATTAATGGCGCGTAAATAGAGAGCGTAAAGGAACAGTTACACAGCTAAGAAAAGGGAAAGAAAGACTAAGGAAAAAAACACAGAAAGAGCCTGTAGATGAAATTCTCTTCCTGGGACAGCAGATTAAGAGAAATTACATAGGGAGAGGTTAAGCATGTAACACGGGGGAGAATAAAAAAGAAAATGCAGTTTTATGAAGTGTGTTTGCCAAATCCAGCCAGCACTTTTGTTCTATTTCTCTCTTTGCATCTTTTATTGGTAAAGTAAGTTTCAAGTGCATGCCCAGGTATGATTGAGAGAGCAATGGTATAATAATTTGAAGCGTTTACACCAGTGCTAAAGTAGGAAGAGAGATGTAGCAAAGACATGATAGAGGTAGCGATAATAAATATGTGGAGAGGCAATAGTGACACAAAAATAAGCCACCTATTTATAAAACTGAAATTGAAGAAATACTAAAGGTTAACTTCTGAAATTGTAGCCGATAATAACAAGATTCTCGTTGTTGGCAGGATTCGAACCTGCGCGGGGAGACCCCAATGGATTTCAAGTCCATCGCCTTAACCACTCGGCCACAACAACTTACAGTAAGCTGCATGCAAATATTTTGTTTGAAAGTATTCAAGTTGTCCCACATCAGAGTACTGATATTCTGCAATGCGCTTTTTAAAAACAATGTTTTTTTCATCATGCACGTTCTGTCCTAAAAACAAAAATTGCATGAGTATATCTCTGGATCTGTAAAAGGATACGCTTGCATGCAAACTCTCATGTGGCACTCAATTTTTTGGACCCTGTTGCACTCTGTTTTTGCGCTGCTTTTAGTCTACGACCCATATTACAGAAGTCTACCATCTCTGAGTATTTGTGACTCCTTTGTAAGTACCTTATCTTTAATCCTTGAAGAGCTCTATAATAAATGGGTCCGTCAAAGATTGCTTGAATGGAAGATAAAAGAAGGCCCACTTGTCTCACCAAATGCCGTAGAGAAACCTGATGTTTTACTCACGTAATCCTCAGTTAATTTTTGTTAGACATGGCATCCTTAAGGTGGCCTACCAGCGACCTTTTTGCTTTTCACCTCACGTTTTGCTCTATCTTTATGTTGGCCTTAGGACTCTAATCACTTTATCACTACTGTGAGAAAGTGGCTCTGTATATACTGTTCCCAAAAAGGTACAGTGTGCACAGAGTCCTCAGTGCCCAGAGGTTTGACAGAGGCTAAAGTTTGATATAACCTTACTCTCTAAAGTGGTAGCTTGCTCGAGCAGTAAGGCAGTATCCGAGGACAGTGTAAAGCATTTGTTGTACACACTCAGTCAGCAAATGGTCTCACACACTCAAGAACTGAACTCTAGGCCAATGGTTTGTATAAAAAATATATTGTTGTTTTATTTTAGAACCAACAATAGGTATCAAAATATACTTTCTCAGAATAAGATGCTTTAGTTAAAAACTTTGCAATAGGCAATTGACTTTTGCAGGTAATAGTTACAGTTTATTGCAATAGGAAACACAATTTCAAATACAATAATACATTGAGCTCAATGGGAATTTTAAGTTATATGCAATTAATTACTTTCAGGATTACTTTTCTAAATCCAGGACTGGATCCTAGATTCAGTCCTGGGACAGTTCTTGGAAACAAGTGAGTAAATTCGTTTTAGTAACTGTTGTGATTTTCAAGCAATATTTTGCTATTTTAAAAGTTGACACTTAGAAATTTTTTCTGATCAAATTACCAATGTTATCCTATGGAAGGAAATTCACTTAGCAGGTAGGTGGGGTTATGGTTACTTTTTCTATGTCAGTGTTGGATCCTAGATCCAGCACTACTGTACCACCTGTAAGCAGTTGAGAAACTGCGTTTAAGTTATACAAGCGATTTTTAAGGAATATTTATAAGTTTGCAAAATCGACACTTAGAAGAAATTTTACAGAAAAACAGTCAATGGTTTCCTATGGAAGAAAATTCAAGTTACGGGTAAAGTACATTCTCGTTACTTTGGTAATTCAGTGCTGGGCTCCTAGGCTCAGTACTGGGACATCTATCTAAAACAGGTAAGCAATTACGTTTTCACAATTGGTACGATTTTTAAAGAATATTTGTAAGTTTCAAAAATCGACACTTAGAAACTTTGTCAGCAAAAAGCAAGCAATGATATCCTATGGAAGAAAATTCGAGTTACTGGTAAGTACGGTTAAAATTACTTTTCAGGGTCAGTACTGAGCTACAAGATGCAGCACTGAGGTCTCTCCTGATAACAGGTGAGTAAATCAGAATTCGTTGTTCGGCTGATTTTAGATGAATATTTTAAAGTTCCAAAACTCCACACTTAGAAGAAATTCCAAGTGGAACCAGTCAATGTTAGCCTATGGAAGAGAAGTGAGTTATCGGCTTTTAGGTAAGTACTCGACTGGCAGAGTTATGGTTCTGGGCATAGACTCAAGGGTCTCCCAGGGGAGTCCCAGTCTACTTGCCAAGCCCTAAACTCCCCTTTTATTACATATAATTTACCCCTAAGGTAGGCCCTAGGTAGTCCTAGGTGCATGATGCTATGCAAGTAAAAGATAAGATATGTACTTTGGTGGTTTGCATGTCCTGTAAGTACCAAACAGTCTATTTCATTTTTCACTACTGTGAGGTCTACCTCTCTCATAGGTTAGCATTGGGTATTCCCCTATACTTTTTATTTGGTAATTCCATATCGGAGAGGAGTAGCTTTATTTATTTATTGAAAATCCTACTTACTGGTGAGGTTGGATTTAACTTTACTATTTTAGAAATGCCACTTTTAGAGAGTGAACATTTCTCTGCACTTACTGCTCTATTTACCTGAAACCAGGCCCCAATACACATCTGGATTGCGCTGGGTGACAGCAACATTTGTGCCTTCCCTGTAGAGAGCCACAACACAGGTTACTCAACTGCACCTGGGGGGTGAGCTCCGCTCCCCCTCCACCCACAATAGGTTCAAGAACGATAATTTATGTAAGTAAATACATTATAGCTACAGCTTATAATCATGTTAAATTAAATATTTTGTTGTTAGATGGTTTAAATATTTAAACCTCTGGTACATTTGGTAATTCTGTAAAAGCAGAACCCAACTGCCGTAACATTGCCAACCACAATGCCGTAATTTGGATTCGAACCAAGGTTGCTGCGGCCACAACGCAGAGTACTAACCACTATACGATCACGGCGAGCTACATGGGGTCAATGCCATACACTAACATGGAGAATTTATAATTTGGAACACTCAGGGCTGCTCCTGTGATAGGCTGGATGTATTCATTCCTTCCTCATTCCTCATACAGAGGCTGCGTCTCCTCAGTGGTTGATAGGCTGAAACCGTTTCCTGGCCGCCTGCTTGTGAACTGCCAGGAGTCAAAGATAACACATTACACTTGCGGGCCTGTGATGGGACACCAATGCAGAGAAACCCACTTGGCACAGACCTTCGATTCTGTCTATTAGACCTGCATCTTCCCTGCACCTTTCAAGCCATTTGTATGTGAAGCAAGAAAGAGTTAAGGAGTGATCCATCTACACTTTTATAGGGAGGATGCCGCCGTGAGCTCCTCCCAGCTAATCACACGAACAGCAGTAAAGTAATATAAATACACAGTTGAGGGCGGGCTGCAAGGTCATGTTTTTGAGTAATTATTGAAACTGACCTCAGTGGCTCATTAGCAGAGCTGCGGCTAATGACTGGTTCCAAATCATGATGAAGCAAGCACCATGGCTCGTAGGGGACCCACAACATGCTTTTCTTAGCTCACTGAATTAAAGTATAAACTTCTGCCGTGTGTGAGTGGTAAAGGCTTGTTAATATGGTTCCTTTTCCAATTCAAGTCTGACAACAAGAGGCAGAAACCACGTGGCTTCGAAAGCTCTGGATTTTAGCCACCAACCACAGAGAAAGAGAGAACTGGCAGTATGAGAGTTGGAGAAAACAGGAGCGGGAGCAAGGAGCTCAAATGAGATTAATGGCGCGTAAATAGAGAGCGTAAAGGAACAGTTACACAGCTAAGAAAAGGGAAAGAAAGACTAAGGAAAAAAACACAGAAAGAGCCTGTAGATGAAATTCTCTTCCTGGGACAGCAGATTAAGAGAAATTACATAGGGAGAGGTTAAGCATGTAACACGGGGGAGAATAAAAAAGAAAATGCAGTTTTATGAAGTGTGTTTGCCAAATCCAGCCAGCACTTTTGTTCTATTTCTCTCTTTGCATCTTTTATTGGTAAAGTAAGTTTCAAGTGCATGCCCAGGTATGATTGAGAGAGCAATGGTATAATAATTTGAAGCGTTTACACCAGTGCTAAAGTAGGAAGAGAGATGTAGCAAAGACATGATAGAGGTAGCGATAATAAATATGTGGAGAGGCAATAGTGACACAAAAATAAGCCACCTATTTATAAAACTGAAATTGAAGAAATACTAAAGGTTAACTTCTGAAATTGTAGCCGATAATAACAAGATTCTCGTTGTTGGCAGGATTCGAACCTGCGCGGGGAGACCCCAATGGATTTCAAGTCCATCGCCTTAACCACTCGGCCACAACAACTTACTGTAAGCTGCATGCAAATATTTTGTTTGAAAGTATTCAAGTTGTCCCACATCAGAGTACTGATATTCTGCAATGCGCTTTTTAAAAACAATGTTTTTTTCATCATGCACGTTCTGTCCTAAAAACAAAAATTGCATGAGTATATCTCTGGATCTGTAAAAGGATACGCTTGCATGCAAACTCTCATGTGGCACTCAATTTTTTGGACCCTGTTGCACTCTGTTTTTGCGCTGCTTTTAGTCTACGACCCATATTACAGAAGTCTACCATCTCTGAGTATTTGTGACTCCTTTGTAAGTACCTTATCTTTAATCCTTGAAGAGCTCTATAATAAATGGGTCCGTCAAAGATTGCTTGAATGGAAGATAAAAGAAGGCCCACTTGTCTCACCAAATGCCGTAGAGAAACCTGATGTTTTACTCACGTAATCCTCAGTTAATTTTTGTTAGACATGGCATCCTTAAGGTGGCCTACCAGCGACCTTTTTACTTTTCACCTCACGTTTTGCTCTATCTTTATGTTGGCCTTAGGACTCTAATCACTTTATCACTACTGTGAGAAAGTGGCTCTGTATATACTGTTCCCAAAAAGGTACAGTGTGCACAGAGTCCTCAGTGCCCAGAGGTTTGACAGAGGCTAAAGTTTGATATAACCTTACTCTCTAAAGTGGTAGCCTGCTCGAGCAGTAAGGCAGTATCCGAGGACAGTGTAAAGCATTTGTTGTACACACTCAGTCAGCAAATGGTCTCACACACTCAAGAACTGAACTCTAGGCCAATGGTTTGTATAAAAAATATATCGTTGTTTTATTTTAGAACCAACAATAGGTATCAAAATATACTTTCTCAGAATAAGATGCTTTAGTTAAAAACTTTGCAATAGGCAATTGACTTTTGCAGGTAATAGTTACAGTTTATTGCAATAGGAAACACAATTTCAAATACAATAATACATTGAGCTCAATGGGAATTTTAAGTTATATGCAATTAATTACTTTCAGGATTACTTTTCTAAATCCAGGACTGGATCCTAGATTCAGTCCTGGGACAGTTCTTGGAAACAAGTGAGTAAATTCGTTTTAGTAACTGTTGTGATTTTCAAGCAATATTTTGCTATTTTAAAAGTTGACACTTAGAAATTTTTTCTGATCAAATTACCAATGTTATCCTATGGAAGGAAATTCACTTAGCAGGTAGGTGGGGTTATGGTTACTTTTTCTATGTCAGTGTTGGATCCTAGATCCAGAACTACTGTACCACCTGTAAGCAGTTGAGAAACTGCGTTTAAGTTATACAAGCGATTTTTAAGGAATATTTATAAGTTTGCAAAATCGACACTTAGAAGAAATTTTACAGAAAAACAGTCAATGGTTTCCTATGGAAGAAAATTCAAGTTACGGGTAAAGTACATTCTCGTTACTTTGGTAATTCAGTGCTGGGCTCTTAGGCTCAGTACTGGGACATCTATCTAAAACAGGTAAGCAATTACGTTTTCACAATTGGTACGATTTTTAAAGAATATTTGTAAGTTTCAAAAATCGACACTTAGAAACTTTGTCAGCAAAAAGCAAGCAATGATATCCTATGGAAGAAAATTCGAGTTACTGGTAAGTACGGTTAAAATTACTTTTCAGGGTCAGTACTTAGCTACAAGATGCAGCACTGAGGTCTCTCCTGATAACAGGTGAGTAAATCAGAATTCGTTGTTCGGCTGATTTTAGATGAATATTTTAAAGTTCCAAAACTCCACACTTAGAAGAAATTCCAAGTGGAACCAGTCAATGTTAGCCTATGGAAGAGAAGTGAGTTATCGGCTTTTAGGTAAGTACTCGACTGGCAGAGTTATGGTTCTGGGCATAGACTCAAGGGTCTCCCAGGGGAGTCCCAGTCTACTTGCCAAGCCCTAAACTCCCCTTTTATTACATATAATTTACCCCTAAGGTAGGCCCTAGGTAGTCCTAGGTGCATGATGCTATGCAAGTAAAAGATAAGATATGTACTTTGGTGGTTTGCATGTCCTGTAAGTACCAAACAGTCTATTTCATTTTTCACTACTGTGAGGTCTACCTCTCTCATAGGTTAGCATTGGGTATTCCCCTATACTTTTTATTTGGTAATTCCATATCGGAGAGGAGTAGCTTTATTTATTTATTGAAAATCCTACTTACTGGTGAGGTTGGATTTAACTTTACTATTTTAGAAATGCCACTTTTAGAGAGTGAACATTTCTCTGCACTTACTGCTCTATTTACCTGAAACCAGGCCTCAATACACATCTGGATTGCGCTGGGTGACAGCAACATTTGTGCCTTCCCTGTAGAGAGCCACAACACAGGTTACTCAACTGCACCTGGGGGGTGAGCTCCGCTCCCCCTCCACCCACAATAGGTTCAAGAACGATAATTTATGTAAGTAAATACATTATAGCTACAGCTTATAATCATGTTAAATTAAATATTTTGTTGTTAGATGGTTTAAATATTTAAACCTTGGTACATTTGGTAATTCTGTAAAAGCAGAACCCAACTGCCGTAACATTGCCAACCACAATGCCGTAATTTGGATTCGAACCAAGGTTGCTGCGGCCACAACGCAGAGTACTAACCACTATACGATCACGGCGAGCTACATGGGGTCAATGCCATACACTAACATGGAGAATTTATAATTTGGAACACTCAGGGCTGCTCCTGTGATAGGCTGGATGTATTCATTCCTTCCTCATTCCTCATACAGAGGCTGCGTCTCCTCAGTGGTTGATAGGCTGAAACCGTTTCCTGGCCGCCTGCTTGTGAACTGCCAGGAGTCAAAGATAACACATTACACTTGCGGGCCTGTGATGGGACACCAATGCAGAGAAACCCACTTGGCACAGACCTTCGATTCTGTCTATTAGACCTGCATCTTCCCTGCACCTTTCAAGCCATTTGTATGTGAAGCAAGAAAGAGTTAAGGAGTGATCCATCTACACTTTTATAGGGAGGATGCCGCCGTGAGCTCCTCCCAGCTAATCACACGAACAGCAGTAAAGTAACATAAATACACAGTTGAGGGCGGGCTGCAAGGTCATGTTTTTGAGTAATTATTGAAACTGACCTCAGTGGCTCATTAGCAGAGCTGCGGCTAATGACTGGTTCCAAATCATGATGAAGCAAGCACCATGGCTCGTAGGGGACCCACAACACGCTTTTCTTAGCTCACTGAATTAAAGTATAAACTTCCGCCGTGTGTGAGTGGTAAAGGCTTGTTAATATGGTTCCTTTTCCAATTCAAGTCTGACAACAAGAGGCAGAAACCACGTGGCTTCGAAAGCTCTGGATTTTAGCCACCAACCACAGAGAAAGAGAGAACTGGCAGTATGAGAGTTGGAGAAAACAGGAGCGGGAGCAAGGAGCTCAAATGAGATTAATGGCGCGTAAATAGAGAGCGTAAAGGAACAGTTACACAGCTAAGAAAAGGGAAAGAAAGACTAAGGAAAAAAACACAGAAAGAGCCTGTAGATGAAATTCTCTTCCTGGGACAGCAGATTAAGAGAAATTACATAGGGAGAGGTTAAGCATGTAACACGGGGGAGAATAAAAAAGAAAATGCAGTTTTATGAAGTGTGTTTGCCAAATCCAGCCAGCACTTTTGTTCTATTTCTCTCTTTGCATCTTTTATTGGTAAAGTAAGTTTCAAGTGCATGCCCAGGTATGATTGAGAGAGCAATGGTATAATAATTTGAAGCGTTTACACCAGTGCTAAAGTAGGAAGAGAGATGTAGCAAAGACATGATAGAGGTAGCGATAATAAATATGTGGAGAGGCAATAGTGACACAAAAATAAGCCACCTATTTATAAAACTGAAATTGAAGAAATACTAAAGGTTAACTTCTGAAATTGTAGCCGATAATAACAAGATTCTCGTTGTTGGCAGGATTCGAACCTGCGCGGGGAGACCCCAATGGATTTCAAGTCCATCGCCTTAACCACTCGGCCACAACAACTTACTGTAAGCTGCATGCAAATATTTTGTTTGAAAGTATTCAAGTTGTCCCACATCAGAGTACTGATATTCTGCAATGCGCTTTTTAAAAACAATGTTTTTTTCATCATGCACGTTCTGTCCTAAAAACAAAAATTGCATGAGTATATCTCTGGATCTGTAAAAGGATACGCTTGCATGCAAACTCTCATGTGGCACTCAATTTTTTGGACCCTGTTGCACTCTGTTTTTGCGCTGCTTTTAGTCTACGACCCATATTACAGAAGTCTACCATCTCTGAGTATTTGTGACTCCTTTGTAAGTACCTTATCTTTAATCCTTGAAGAGCTCTATAATAAATGGGTCCGTCAAAGATTGCTTGAATGGAAGATAAAAGAAGGCCCACTTGTCTCACCAAATGCCGTAGAGAAACCTGATGTTTTACTCACGTAATCCTCAGTTAATTTTTGTTAGACATGGCATCCTTAAGGTGGCCTACCAGCGACCTTTTTGCTTTTCACCTCACGTTTTGCTCTATCTTTATGTTGGCCTTAGGACTCTAATCACTTTATCACTACTGTGAGAAAGTGGCTCTGTATATACTGTTCCCAAAAAGGTACAGTGTGCACAGAGTCCTCAGTGCCCAGAGGTTTGACAGAGGCTAAAGTTTGATATAACCTTACTCTCTAAAGTGGTAGCTTGCTCGAGCAGTAAGGCAGTATCCGAGGACAGTGTAAAGCATTTGTTGTACACACTCAGTCAGCAAATGGTCTCACACACTCAAGAACTGAACTCTAGGCCAATGGTTTGTATAAAAAATATATCGTTGTTTTATTTTAGAACCAACAATAGGTATCAAAATATACTTTCTCAGAATAAGATGCTTTAGTTAAAAACTTTGCAATAGGCAATTGACTTTTGCAGGTAATAGTTACAGTTTATTGCAATAGGAAACACAATTTCAAATACAATAATACATTGAGCTCAATGGGAATTTTAAGTTATATGCAATTAATTACTTTCAGGATTACTTTTCTAAATCCAGGACTGGATCCTAGATTCAGTCCTGGGACAGTTCTTGGAAACAAGTGAGTAAATTCGTTTTAGTAACTGTTGTGATTTTCAAGCAATATTTTGCTATTTTAAAAGTTGACACTTAGAAATTTTTTCCGATCAAATTACCAATGTTATCCTATGGAAGGAAATTCACTTAGCAGGTAGGTGGGGTTATGGTTACTTTTTCTATGTCAGTGTTGGATCCTAGATCCAGAACTACTGTACCACCTGTAAGCAGTTGAGAAACTGCGTTTAAGTTATACAAGCGATTTTTAAGGAATATTTATAAGTTTGCAAAATCGACACTTAGAAGAAATTTTACAGAAAAACAGTCAATGGTTTCCTATGGAAGAAAATTCAAGTTACGGGTAAAGTACATTCTCGTTACTTTGGTAATTCAGTGCTGGGCTCCTAGGCTCAGTACTGGGACATCTATCTAAAACAGGTAAGCAATTACGTTTTCACAATTGGTACGATTTTTAAAGAATATTTGTAAGTTTCAAAAATCGACACTTAGAAACTTTGTCAGCAAAAAGCAAGCAATGATATCCTATGGAAGAAAATTCGAGTTACTGGTAAGTACGGTTAAAATTACTTTTCAGGGTCAGTACTTAGCTACAAGATGCAGCACTGAGGTCTCTCCTGATAACAGGTGAGTAAATCAGAATTCGTTGTTCGGCTGATTTTAGATGAATATTTTAAAGTTCCAAAACTCCACACTTAGAAGAAATTCCAAGTGGAACCAGTCAATGTTAGCCTATGGAAGAGAAGTGAGTTATCGGCTTTTAGGTAAGTACTCGACTGGCAGAGTTATGGTTCTGGGCATAGACTCAAGGGTCTCCCAGGGGAGTCCCAGTCTACTTGCCAAGCCCTAAACTCCCCTTTTATTACATATAATTTACCCCTAAGGTAGGCCCTAGGTAGTCCTAGGTGCATGATGCTATGCAAGTAAAAGATAAGATATGTACTTTGGTGGTTTGCATGTCCTGTAAGTACCAAACAGTCTATTTCATTTTTCACTACTGTGAGGTCTACCTCTCTCATAGGTTAGCATTGGGTATTCCCCTATACTTTTTATTTGGTAATTCCATATCGGAGAGGAGTAGCTTTATTTATTTATTGAAAATCCTACTTACTGGTGAGGTTGGATTTAACTTTACTATTTTAGAAATGCCACTTTTAGAGAGTGAACATTTCTCTGCACTTACTGCTCTATTTACCTGAAACCAGGCCCCAATACACATCTGGATTGCGCTGGGTGACAGCAACATTTGTGCCTTCCCTGTAGAGAGCCACAACACAGGTTACTCAACTGCACCTGGGGGGTGAGCTCCGCTCCCCCTCCACCCACAATAGGTTCAAGAACGATAATTTATGTAAGTAAATACATTATAGCTACAGCTTATAATCATGTTAAATTAAATATTTTGTTGTTAGATGGTTTAAATATTTAAACCTTGGTACATTTGGTAATTCTGTAAAAGCAGAACCCAACTGCCGTAACATTGCCAACCACAATGCCGTAATTTGGATTCGAACCAAGGTTGCTGCGGCCACAACGCAGAGTACTAACCACTATACGATCACGGCGAGCTACATGGGGTCAATGCCATACACTAACATGGAGAATTTATAATTTGGAACACTCAGGGCTGCTCCTGTGATAGGCTGGATGTATTCATTCCTTCCTCATTCCTCATACAGAGGCTGCGTCTCCTCAGTGGTTGATAGGCTGAAACCGTTTCCTGGCCGCCTGCTTGTGAACTGCCAGGAGTCAAAGATAACACATTACACTTGCGGGCCTGTGATGGGACACCAATGCAGAGAAACCCACTTGGCACAGACCTTCGATTCTGTCTATTAGACCTGCATCTTCCCTGCACCTTTCAAGCCATTTGTATGTGAAGCAAGAAAGAGTTAAGGAGTGATCCATCTACACTTTTATAGGGAGGATGCCGCCGTGAGCTCCTCCCAGCTAATCACACGAACAGCAGTAAAGTAATATAAATACACAGTTGAGGGCGGGCTGCAAGGTCATGTTTTTGAGTAATTATTGAAACTGACCTCAGTGGCTCATTAGCAGAGCTGCGGCTAATGACTGGTTCCAAATCATGATGAAGCAAGCACCATGGCTCGTAGGGGACCCACAACACGCTTTTCTTAGCTCACTGAATTAAAGTATAAACTTCCGCCGTGTGTGAGTGGTAAAGGCTTGTTAATATGGTTCCTTTTCCAATTCAAGTCTGACAACAAGAGGCAGAAACCACGTGGCTTCGAAAGCTCTGGATTTTAGCCACCAACCACAGAGAAAGAGAGAACTGGCAGTATGAGAGTTGGAGAAAACAGGAGCGGGAGCAAGGAGCTCAAATGAGATTAATGGCGCGTAAATAGAGAGCGTAAAGGAACAGTTACACAGCTAAGAAAAGGGAAAGAAAGACTAAGGAAAAAAACACAGAAAGAGCCTGTAGATGAAATTCTCTTCCTGGGACAGCAGATTAAGAGAAATTACATAGGGAGAGGTTAAGCATGTAACACGGGGGAGAATAAAAAAGAAAATGCAGTTTTATGAAGTGTGTTTGCCAAATCCAGCCAGCACTTTTGTTCTATTTCTCTCTTTGCATCTTTTATTGGTAAAGTAAGTTTCAAGTGCATGCCCAGGTATGATTGAGAGAGCAATGGTATAATAATTTGAAGCGTTTACACCAGTGCTAAAGTAGGAAGAGAGATGTAGCAAAGACATGATAGAGGTAGCGATAATAAATATGTGGAGAGGCAATAGTGACACAAAAATAAGCCACCCATTTATAAAACTGAAATTGAAGAAATACTAAAGGTTAACTTCTGAAATTGTAGCCGATAATAACAAGATTCTCGTTGTTGGCAGGATTCGAACCTGCGCGGGGAGACCCCAATGGATTTCAAGTCCATCGCCTTAACCACTCGGCCACAACAACTTACTGTAAGCTGCATGCAAATATTTTGTTTGAAAGTATTCAAGTTGTCCCACATCAGAGTACTGATATTCTGCAATGCGCTTTTTAAAAACAATGTTTTTTTCATCATGCACGTTCTGTCCTAAAAACAAAAATTGCATGAGTATATCTCTGGATCTGTAAAAGGATACGCTTGCATGCAAACTCTCATGTGGCACTCAATTTTTTGGACCCTGTTGCACTCTGTTTTTGCGCTGCTTTTAGTCTACGACCCATATTACAGAAGTCTACCATCTCTGAGTATTTGTGACTCCTTTGTAAGTACCTTATCTTTAATCCTTGAAGAGCTCTATAATAAATGGGTCCGTCAAAGATTGCTTGAATGGAAGATAAAAGAAGGCCCACTTGTCTCACCAAATGCCGTAGAGAAACCTGATGTTTTACTCACGTAATCCTCAGTTAATTTTTGTTAGACATGGCATCCTTAAGGTGGCCTACCAGCGACCTTTTTGCTTTTCACCTCACGTTTTGCTCTATCTTTATGTTGGCCTTAGGACTCTAATCACTTTATCACTACTGTGAGAAAGTGGCTCTGTATATACTGTTCCCAAAAAGGTACAGTGTGCACAGAGTCCTCAGTGCCCAGAGGTTTGACAGAGGCTAAAGTTTGATATAACCTTACTCTCTAAAGTGGTAGCTTGCTCGAGCAGTAAGGCAGTATCCGAGGACAGTGTAAAGCATTTGTTGTACACACTCAGTCAGCAAATGGTCTCACACACTCAAGAACTGAACTCTAGGCCAATGGTTTGTATAAAAAATATATCGTTGTTTTATTTTAGAACCAACAATAGGTATCAAAATATACTTTCTCAGAATAAGATGCTTTAGTTAAAAACTTTGCAATAGGCAATTGACTTTTGCAGGTAATAGTTACAGTTTATTGCAATAGGAAACACAATTTCAAATACAATAATACATTGAGCTCAATGGGAATTTTAAGTTATATGCAATTAATTACTTTCAGGATTACTTTTCTAAATCCAGGACTGGATCCTAGATTCAGTCCTGGGACAGTTCTTGGAAACAAGTGAGTAAATTCGTTTTAGTAACTGTTGTGATTTTCAAGCAATATTTTGCTATTTTAAAAGTTGACACTTAGAAATTTTTTCTGATCAAATTACCAATGTTATCCTATGGAAGGAAATTCACTTAGCAGGTAGGTGGGGTTATGGTTACTTTTTCTATGTCAGTGTTGGATCCTAGATCCAGCACTACTGTACCACCTGTAAGCAGTTGAGAAACTGCGTTTAAGTTATACAAGCGATTTTTAAGGAATATTTATAAGTTTGCAAAATCGACACTTAGAAGAAATTTTACAGAAAAACAGTCAATGGTTTCCTATGGAAGAAAATTCAAGTTACGGGTAAAGTACATTCTCGTTACTTTGGTAATTCAGTGCTGGGCTCCTAGGCTCAGTACTGGGACATCTATCTAAAACAGGTAAGCAATTACGTTTTCACAATTGGTACGATTTTTAAAGAATATTTGTAAGTTTCAAAAATCGACACTTAGAAACTTTGTCAGCAAAAAGCAAGCAATGATATCCTATGGAAGAAAATTCGAGTTACTGGTAAGTACGGTTAAAATTACTTTTCAGGGTCAGTACTGAGCTACAAGATGCAGCACTGAGGTCTCTCCTGATAACAGGTGAGTAAATCAGAATTCGTTGTTCGGCTGATTTTAGATGAATATTTTAAAGTTCCAAAACTCCACACTTAGAAGAAATTCCAAGTGGAACCAGTCAATGTTAGCCTATGGAAGAGAAGTGAGTTATCGGCTTTTAGGTAAGTACTCGACTGGCAGAGTTATGGTTCTGGGCATAGACTCAAGGGTCTCCCAGGGGAGTCCCAGTCTACTTGCCAAGCCCTAAACTCCCCTTTTATTACATATAATTTACCCCTAAGGTAGGCCCTAGGTAGTCCTAGGTGCATGATGCTATGCAAGTAAAAGATAAGATATGTACTTTGGTGGTTTGCATGTCCTGTAAGTACCAAACAGTCTATTTCATTTTTCACTACTGTGAGGTCTACCTCTCTCATAGGTTAGCATTGGGTATTCCCCTATACTTTTTATTTGGTAATTCCATATCGGAGAGGAGTAGCTTTATTTATTTATTGAAAATCCTACTTACTGGTGAGGTTGGATTTAACTTTACTATTTTAGAAATGCCACTTTTAGAGAGTGAACATTTCTCTGCACTTACTGCTCTATTTACCTGAAACCAGGCCCCAATACACATCTGGATTGCGCTGGGTGACAGCAACATTTGTGCCTTCCCTGTAGAGAGCCACAACACAGGTTACTCAACTGCACCTGGGGGGTGAGCTCCGCTCCCCCTCCACCCACAATAGGTTCAAGAACGATAATTTATGTAAGTAAATACATTATAGCTACAGCTTATAATCATGTTAAATTAAATATTTTGTTGTTAGATGGTTTAAATATTTAAACCTCTGGTACATTTGGTAATTCTGTAAAAGCAGAACCCAACTGCCGTAACATTGCCAACCACAATGCCGTAATTTGGATTCGAACCAAGGTTGCTGCGGCCACAACGCAGAGTACTAACCACTATACGATCACGGCGAGCTACATGGGGTCAATGCCATACTCTAACATGGAGAATTTATAATTTGGAACACTCAGGGCTGCTCCTGTGATAGGCTGGATGTATTCATTCCTTCCTCATTCCTCATACAGAGGCTGCGTCTCCTTAGTGGTTGATAGGCTGAAACCGTTTCCTGGCCGCCTGCTTGTGAACTGCCAGGAGTCAAAGATAACACATTACACTTGCGGGCCTGTGATGGGACACCAATGCAGAGAAACCCACTTGGCACAGACCTTCGATTCTGTCTATTAGACCTGCATCTTCCCTGCACCTTTCAAGCCATTTGTATGTGAAGCAAGAAAGAGTTAAGGAGTGATCCATCTACACTTTTATAGGGAGGATGCCGCCGTGAGCTCCTCCCAGCTAATCACACGAACAGCAGTAAAGTAATATAAATACACAGTTGAGGGCGGGCTGCAAGGTCATGTTTTTGAGTAATTATTGAAACTGACCTCAGTGGCTCATTAGCAGAGCTGCGGCTAATGACTGGTTCCAAATCATGATGAAGCAAGCACCATGGCTCGTAGGGGACCCACAACACGCTTTTCTTAGCTCACTGAATTAAAGTATAAACTTCCGCCGTGTGTGAGTGGTAAAGGCTTGTTAATATGGTTCCTTTTCCAATTCAAGTCTGACAACAAGAGGCAGAAACCACGTGGCTTCGAAAGCTCTGGATTTTAGCCACCAACCACAGAGAAAGAGAGAACTGGCAGTATGAGAGTTGGAGAAAACAGGAGCGGGAGCAAGGAGCTCAAATGAGATTAATGGCGCGTAAATAGAGAGCGTAAAGGAACAGTTACACAGCTAAGAAAAGGGAAAGAAAGACTAAGGAAAAAAACACAGAAAGAGCCTGTAGATGAAATTCTCTTCCTGGGACAGCAGATTAAGAGAAATTACATAGGGAGAGGTTAAGCATGTAACACGGGGGAGAATAAAAAAGAAAATGCAGTTTTATGAAGTGTGTTTGCCAAATCCAGCCAGCACTTTTGTTCTATTTCTCTCTTTGCATCTTTTATTGGTAAAGTAAGTTTCAAGTGCATGCCCAGGTATGATTGAGAGAGCAATGGTATAATAATTTGAAGCGTTTACACCAGTGCTAAAGTAGGAAGAGAGATGTAGCAAAGACATGATAGAGGTAGCGATAATAAATATGTGGAGAGGCAATAGTGACACAAAAATAAGCCACCTATTTATAAAACTGAAATTGAAGAAATACTAAAGGTTAACTTCTGAAATTGTAGCCGATAATAACAAGATTCTCGTTGTTGGCAGGATTCGAACCTGCGCGGGGAGACCCCAATGGATTTCAAGTCCATCGCCTTAACCACTCGGCCACAACAACTTACTGTAAGCTGCATGCAAATATTTTGTTTGAAAGTATTCAAGTTGTCCCACATCAGAGTACTGATATTCTGCAATGCGCTTTTTAAAAACAATGTTTTTTTCATCATGCACGTTCTGTCCTAAAAACAAAAATTGCATGAGTATATCTCTGGATCTGTAAAAGGATACGCTTGCATGCAAACTCTCATGTGGCACTCAATTTTTTGGACCCTGTTGCACTCTGTTTTTGCGCTGCTTTTAGTCTACGACCCATATTACAGAAGTCTACCATCTCTGAGTATTTGTGACTCCTTTGTAAGTACCTTATCTTTAATCCTTGAAGAGCTCTATAATAAATGGGTCCGTCAAAGATTGCTTGAATGGAAGATAAAAGAAGGCCCACTTGTCTCACCAAATGCCGTAGAGAAACCTGATGTTTTACTCACGTAATCCTCAGTTAATTTTTGTTAGACATGGCATCCTTAAGGTGGCCTACCAGCGACCTTTTTGCTTTTCACCTCACGTTTTGCTCTATCTTTATGTTGGCCTTAGGACTCTAATCACTTTATCACTACTGTGAGAAAGTGGCTCTGTATATACTGTTCCCAAAAAGGTACAGTGTGCACAGAGTCCTCAGTGCCCAGAGGTTTGACAGAGGCTAAAGTTTGATATAACCTTACTCTCTAAAGTGGTAGCTTGCTCGAGCAGTAAGGCAGTATCCGAGGACAGTGTAAAGCATTTGTTGTATACACTCAGTCAGCAAATGGTCTCACACACTCAAGAACTGAACTCTAGGCCAATGGTTTGTATAAAAAATATATCGTTGTTTTATTTTAGAACCAACAATAGGTATCAAAATATACTTTCTCAGAATAAGATGCTTTAGTTAAAAACTTTGCAATAGGCAATTGACTTTTGCAGGTAATAGTTACAGTTTATTGCAATAGGAAACACAATTTCAAATACAATAATACATTGAGCTCAATGGGAATTTTAAGTTATATGCAATTAATTACTTTCAGGATTACTTTTCTAAATCCAGGACTGGATCCTAGATTCAGTCCTGGGACAGTTCTTGGAAACAAGTGAGTAAATTCGTTTTAGTAACTGTTGTGATTTTCAAGCAATATTTTGCTATTTTAAAAGTTGACACTTAGAAATTTTTTCTGATCAAATTACCAATGTTATCCTATGGAAGGAAATTCACTTAGCAGGTAGGTGGGGTTATGGTTACTTTTTCTATGTCAGTGTTGGATCCTAGATCCAGAACTACTGTACCACCTGTAAGCAGTTGAGAAACTGCGTTTAAGTTATACAAGCGATTTTTAAGGAATATTTATAAGTTTGCAAAATCGACACTTAGAAGAAATTTTACAGAAAAACAGTCAATGGTTTCCTATGGAAGAAAATTCAAGTTACGGGTAAAGTACATTCTCGT